>NC_046377.1:9863092-10580592 GCF_011125445.2 Fundulus heteroclitus | reverse complement strand
GTTCTTAGTGTTGGTGCATATACAAGTGGCATTTACATGGGTTTACCATCAAAAGGATGCAGATGAAGGGAGCATGCCATTCTGCACACTACACCCCAGTTAAAACCGCAGTAGGGAGTTCTCAGAAAACTAAATTAGCTTGAAAATTTGAACAAGCACACCTTGCAGGCCCCTCCCCCTTGCCCTCTGCAAGCTACAGACTTCCCTCCACAGCTCCTCTCCAACAGCAGAGCCTTCTAAGCTGCTTCAATGTTTACCCTGAGTTTATTTTGGTCTAATTCTTTCTTTTTTTCTTTTTAGCTGCTTGCTTTTTTAACTCAGTTTTCTTCTTGGCAGTTTTCGTGTAACATTGAGTTGTCGCACCACCATTTCTCCACACAGCTACAGCACACCGTCAACCTTGAGCTGGAACAACTGCACGTGCTGTGCAGCGGAAGGGTGTGAGTAGTGCATACATAAGCGTGACTGACATTCCTATAACATCCTGCTGGCTCTGATTGGTTGTTTCTGACCTGGAGCTGCATATTTCTACTTAAGTAATAGTAGAACCACTGGGAGTTTTTTTTTCACAGATTATCTCAGATTTTCCTGTCAGGACATAGTAACAGTTTTAACAAATATGTAAAAGATATTTTTTTTGCGAGTCACCTACTGCAGCTTTAAAACAATGTATGATGATCCCATGTTGGGTCCAGTTGGAAAGAATCCTTCAAGCAAAATCAAAAATGGTTGTGTTGTTGTGCACCAGTCACTGTTTGATAACCCCACAGGCACTAAAGCCTGAAGGCACTCTCATCTTCAAGTCTCAATCACACAAGCAGGCTGTAACTTTGCCTTCCACTTTATCTTCTTATAGCCATAGCTATAATGCCAGGGTTTTTCTATGAGAGACTGACAGAAATGCACTGCAATCAAGTTGTCTGAACCACTCACCAAATTTTACCTTGCTGGGTAATCTGTGTTGCATGACCAAGGTGCCATTTGGAGTTCTGTCTCCAAAGACCAGCACCTGGCTCAGTTGATACTGTTTTGTGTTTGCACATATATTGGTATATTTAGAGCATTGATTGGTAGTTGCATGACAAAGACAGACATGGTTGCCTCAGTAGCTGCACCACTGAGAATGCTAGTTACATGCTTTGTGTGCTTCCCACCTGTTTTGGACAGGATGTGCTCAGACCATAGTTATGATGTAAGCAATGCCAATTGCAATGCTTGAAATTGTCAATGACAAAGCGACATCTGTGCATATCACATCATTAATGCACCCCCTAAGAACAGTAACATTGCTACAGAGCTTCCATGTTGGTATATATCAGTCAGGTAACTCATGCTCTGCCAGGCGTTATGGAGAATTTACTACTTTCCAGAAAACCTTGCAGAGATCACCTATGCTTTGGAAGATTGTTTTACATTATAGGACAGATATAATCTGATAAGAATCGGAGCCTGTGTGGTAACAATCTTTAGCAGCATCTGATTGGGCAATGCTCAAACATTCGCCCAGCACTTTATTCAGAATCGTCAGTGCTTCTGATAAAACTATCCACTGCTGAAGTCAAATAATTTCTCACCTCAATGAAACTTTTCACCTAAAGGCAACAACTGACAGGCATCAATTAGGTACATACACCACAGAGTTCTCTTTAACTTTCTGGTTGCCTTACTTTTAAATTACACTGCGTCAATCATTACATAATACAGTATCAAGGCTGTAGTATTTTGGAAATTGTTTCGATAATCCAACATTTTTATTCAATGGTAGAGTACGTATAGAGTTTTGGAGCAAATGTATTGTTATCCAGATTGTTGCTTTAGGTTATGTCAAAATGGAAAAGAGCTGTAACAATCGAGGATGATTCAAAATCAACAACACATCGCTTAACAAAGGCAATTTACTTTCATTTATGAGTGCATAAGTCAATTAATCCCCTAAGTGACCCGGTATAATATGGTACAGACCTTTGATATGAAAACTAGGAAAATAAGAAAGGGCTGCATGGCAATGGTGTCTTTACTGACAACCATATGTGTTTAAAAACACATCATGTTTAAAATTGATTTCCTTGCTTTTGTCTGTGGTCTACTAGGTAAAATAAAAAATATCTACCTTTTTTCAGTTTCAGACCAGCCTTGGTTCTTAGGTGGCGCATTACTGCGCTCACTCTATAAGTGAGTCAATGAGTCACTCCCACTGCAATCAGTCTGTGTGCTTGTGTGCGTCCGTCGTCCCTTAAGAGCCTCATCCTCAAATAGAGCTTCAGCTCCCCCCTGCCAAAATACACAGTGGAAAACATTTTAAAGACTTTTAAACAATCATTTCTTCCATTTAAAATGTCAAAAAGAAAATCCTTTGGAACAATTTTTTTCCCCTTTTTTTTGTCATTTGTACATTTTTACGAACCATCACCTAAACAGTGGAGGAAAATGAGCACATAAACTTATTTAATAATCATACAAATATTATTATGTAGATAAAATAATCTTTATCATCCCAAGGGTGAGAAATGAATTCGTTTCAGCAGCTGGACAGATTAAAGGTGCAGCTCGAGTAATGTAATTTTGAGCGTATGTAAATATTTGGAAAAATATTGAATAATCATTAATTAAAAAGTGGCTAAATGTACAAAGAACATTGTACAAAGGAATTTTTATAACATTTACAGAAAATTCTCAAAATAATAAAAAATCAGAAAAATCTATACATAAATACACACTCTAGACGACATAAGAGGTCAGAAAGTGTTTTCTGTATTGTACAAGATAATGTCAGTAGCCTAAATAGTCATATAAAATTTGCTTGTGATGCCATCTTCTGTCTGGCTTTTGATTGGTTCTCACTTTCTCACTTTCCTGGCTGGAGCATAAAAGCAGAGAAAAAGATGTATTGATCTGTGGCCATGTGCTTCAAAGTCCACCTATATGCGCTGTGATCCAGGAATCAATTTACCTTTCAACACTCCTCTATTTTCCTACCAGAGCTGTGTGGACAGAGACGCTGCTCCTTAGTCCAATTCAGGTTTTTTTTCCCACACCTTTTTTTCTCCATTTTATGTCAGTCGTTTTGCCAAACGTTACCGCTTTATTCAAGCAGGCAATCACACAAAATGCTGGCAGGTGAGTGCACATCAATATCAAATAGATCAAGTAGTAATATGACCAATATGGAGAGTAAACATACCAAGTAAATCAGAAAGATTATGACGGGTGTGCTTTGGTGGCGCAGTGGTTAGCACGCATGACCCATGTACCGAGGCCTTAGTCCTCGACACGGCGGGTCCAGGTTCGACTTTGACCTGTGGTCCTTTGCCACATGTCTCTCCCCCTCTCTCGTACCCCCTTACCTGTCAGCAAGTTTCATAATCATCATACAAATTTCTTAATCCAGTCTAATCAGTTAATTTCTCTCCATTGATTATTAGCAGCACATTAATTTTTTGTTTTTCTGTTTGTTTCTTGTACTATGTACAAATCACAGTGCTCAGTGTCACACCTTGCAACAGGGTCAACCACACCTTCGGACTAAAATAGGAATTTCTAGTGTCGCCTTACTCAATCGCTCTCAGCAGCGATTTGAATCATTCTGAAGCTAAGACTCCTGGGTAGGATTTTTAAACCAAGCTTGGAGCTCTCTGAGAGGACTCTGAGAATCTTTGTGAATACAAGCACTGGAAATTGGTCACAGCCTGATGGTCAGACATTCTCCATTACAATTGTTTCCTAGAGAATTCATTAATCAATCTGTTACTGTGGGTCGATTAGGCTCTGGAGCAGCAATGCTGCCCCAGATCATCACACTAGCATCACTTTAGACTGTCAGTATGATCTTTTCCTGAAACGCTGTCAGTTTTATGTCAGATTTTACAGCATGCACAACTTCCAAAAAGTTGCACCTTTGTCTCATCAGCCCAAAAAATATTTTCCTAAAAGTGCTTCAGATCAAGATATTTTCTAGTAAATGTGATTTGGATTTTTTTTTTGTTCTCTTTGATTTTTGGCCACTGTCTTTCATATTACTGAATCATGAGCACCTAAATGAGGCAAGTGCTTCATTGCTTTAAAAATTATTCTGGGATCTTTTGTGACCTTCTGGATGAGTCGTTGATGCTTTTGGGGGTCATTTTGGTCATTTGCGAACCTTCTTAGGAGTGAATAATGAATTGTGTTTAATGGCTCTTAATGCATTTCACTGGAGTCCAAAGTCTTAGAAACGGTTTTGTAACACATTCCTGTCTGATACCGTATTTTTCAGACTATAAGGCGCACTTAAAATCCTTAAACTCTCTCAAAAATTTTGATTGCGCCTTACAGTCCGGTGCGCCTTTTATGATTACCGTACTTGTGCTTACTGACTGATTTTAGGTGATACAAAGCCGCCAAGTTCACAGTATGAGCACAGTAGGCCCGAGTATGTTGGAGCCTTTAGGCAGCCCGTGCCTTGAGTATGCGCTAGCAACAATAAACCTAGTACATTAATTCAATATTAAAGTGACGTTTATTTTGGCCTTATGCTGGAAACAGGGCAGTGTAGTCCAACTACTCTGTCCTCCCGACAGACATGGATTACGGAGAGCTGAGTACGCAAAGGGGTGGAGTGATATTACACACCTGGGAAGAATATTTAATGCGCCTTATATGTGGACATAGACACACATAGACACGTTAATTCACAGCGCGCCTTATGGTCAGAAAAATATGGTAAATGTCATCAACTTTGCTTCTTATCAATTCTTGAATTTCCTTAGATCAGGGCATGGTGTATTGATTTTTTTTTTATAAATCTTTCGGTTTAATTCATGTTGTCAGACAGGTACTATTGAAGTAAATTCTGGCAGCAATCAGGCTGTTGGTGTTGACGGTAAAATTAATGTGGCTTACCACAACGTGGTTAGTCACAATTAATTTACATTTAAAGGGTCACTCACCCCCAAATTAACCTTTTTTTAATAATAAACTAAACATGGGTGTCTTTTTATTTTTAGTCGAATAGATTACTGCAACAGTGTTTTTACAGGTCTGCCTAAAAAGTGCATCAGACAGCTGCAGCTGATCCAGAACACTGCTGCCCGCGTCCTCACTAAGACTAAGAAAGTAGAGCACATTTAGTTTTTACTAGTTGTCCAAACCAGAACCAGCCCTCACCTACCGCATGTTTCTTGCTCGGCTGGGCACTGCCTCCTCTCGTAACATTTTTTATATGAAATTGGATTATGGCAGTGGTACGGGGGTGAGTTATTTAGGGCAATTACTTTAATCAATTTATTGAAGAGCTTTTTCTCCCCCCCCCCATAGTAAATAATTTTTTAAAAACTCTGTTTTGTATTCGATGATCTGAAATGTTGGTTTGACAAAAACAGAAAAAAATCTGCAAGGGGGTTAATATTTTGTTTGTTTTTTACTGCACTGTACATGGAGTATGGGATGGCTTTGGAAAACAAAAGGATGTCTTTTATTACAGACCTTCTAATGTAACAGCAACTTGATGGTACAAACACAGCTGTAGGCTTGGTTCGCAAAATTTAACATTACCACGTGGTCACATAGAAGCTATACACTGTTTCTATTCAAAGCGCTTGTTTTCAAGCACTAGCTGTATGATATCCAAAGACTGATTCTCATGAGTTCACTGAGAATAATTCATCAACATGTTTCTGGATGAGTCAACTTATCCTCAGACTGTCTGTTCTGTCCCCTGATAAGAGCTTCATGCTGTCAGTGCCTACAGGGAGCTCAAGTTGAGATAGGGAGATAAATGATGGAAAGATGGAGATTAGAGGGATAGACTCTGGCAGCAATGGCACAGCAAATGAGACGCCGGGAATAGATTCTTGGTTTAGTAACTGAATTTAGAGGTGAATTGAATGCACTTCGGGACGTTAGGCATGAAATTAGGAACCTAAATCATTAACTTTCAGCTTCTTACCATGAAGGTTAAGTGTTAAATATTTGTTCCTTTATCATATTACATCCAATCAGCAACCAAGAGTTCCCGATAATCTTGTTTTTGTGCATAACCCAATGTTTCTACTGCTGCTATTCTCTGTTAGACCAACAGATGATGCTGTGGTTCTTCAGGAGCAATTCATTACAAGCAATAAAAATCACCAGACAACAGAGAGTTGATGCACAAGCCCACCTGACTGAGTTTTACAGACAAGAGCTCGGCTAAATGTAAAAGTAGTGAGCAGCTGAGACACAGGATTACATAACAAATCTCCTGTTTTCCTCTTTGCTGCCATGTCAAGATAGCAGAGTTTGTGTGTGTGAGTGGGTGATGGGTTTGGGGGGTGGGCCACGCTTCAGAAAAAAGCTCATTTTTGGATACCCCAGCACATTTGGTGTCTCAGTCAGCACACAGCTTCTATTTATCCATCTTTCCTCTGTCTTTCCAAATCCCACGCTTTCCATTTCCAAAACGTCAGCTTCTCCTTCACTCTCTGCAACTCCCAAAAATACATTTCCTTCAGGGATGTCCAGCTAAATAACCTGAAACCAAATTCTATTTTTTTTTATTTTTCTAAGTGGTATATATCATTGCTCATCCTTTGCTTTTATATATTTATCCTTTATCTGCATATATTTTTGAAATTATGAAGGAGGCAGTATAAATGACATAATAAAGTTGTCATGTCCCATCCTATAGCGAAGAGGGTTTGTTCATTAAAATTCTAGTTATGTGCATATGGATATCTTGCAGAGGCCGTTAGGCTGTTCAAGCCCTATAAAACAATGCCTTTTATCTCAACATATCAAAAAACATCTTATGTATAATTATCTGGTGATTTTGAGGGCCATCTATCACCCAACACAGCCTTTCTTTAAAGCCTACTTGAGCAGATACCTCCAATTAATTAACCAGCTAATATACTTTTATGCTTGCGCCACCCTATAAAATAGATGTATCTCAGGTCCTCAGGCGCCGTTATCCTGCATGGGTTAGATGTTCTCCCAAACAGTCAATTCAGATGGCAGACGTAAGTCCTCTATATGTCCACAGGTTCTGCAGAGGGCAATTGAAACAGACATCTTTTCAAGTGTGCTGAACCATGGAAACATCTCAAATACACAAGGCATTGGCTCATGAGGGCTGACTTTAGATTACTCATATATTCAAGCTGTAAAAAGTGATAATGTAACATAATATATGTATAACACAATGTAACATAAACTATGACTGAGGCTATATCCACATGGAGCTGAATACTGTATCTGCTCAGAAAGGTTTGAGCATAAAGATGAAACCGCATATAGCTGGAGGAGCCTCAATAGGCATTGTAATGCAACTGCATTGAGTGGTGCAGTAACACTGCTACAGAAGTAAAGAAAGAAGAAAAAGGAAGAAGAGTGGATGAAAACAAGAAATGCACGGGGAAAAGAAGTGAAAAGAAGTGTGTGGACTCACAATAAGGCAGTTCACACAAACGCAGTGGAGGAGCACAAGTAAAATACTGTCTGAAACATGACCACAACACCGAAGTCCGCCATTGTTGGTGCTTGCATTAGTGTATTTGTGTTAAGCGAGAGGCGAGGTTCAGACGAGTACTGCACCCCCTGTGGCGGCTTTAAAATTTCCCACTCTGGTAGTCAGTTTCAAATGTTGGTTTTGGGGTTGAAAAAAGCTAAACACCTTGTGAAGGAGCTACCTGAAACTGGGTGTCAATATCCACAGTGAAACGGCTCCTGTACCACCAAGGGCAGAACGGCCTGCTCAGAAAGGAAGAAACTACTGGCCCAAAAGCAATATAAAAAACAAGATTACAGTTAGTGACTGCACCCAAAGACGAGCCTGAGAAGAAATACAGGTGCATTTTTCAAAATATGGCATCATTAGAAAATACTGAATTTTAAATTTATGTGGAAATACTGAAGCTCATCATAGCACTAAAACAGCTCCGGATGAAGGTCACTAATTATATTCTCTTGGCCTCAGACAATGGACTTGTGTCTGTACTTCTCCTGTTAGATCTCAGTGCTGCATTTAATACAGACAATCAAAATATTCTCCCAGAAAGACTTGAGCATACTGTTGGGAGTAAGGGCAAAGCATTAGGCTGGTTTAAATCTTATCTGACACATTCCAGTTTGTTCATGTTAATAATAAATCTTGTTCAAACTCTAGGGTCACTTGTGGAGTACCACAGGGTTCAGTCCTTGGACCAATTCTCTTTACTATATCCGATTGGTAAAATTATCAGACAGCATGGGAATAATTTCCACTGTTATGCTGATGACACTCTATAAACTGTATTTATCCATAAATCCTGATGAATCCAATCAATTACTTCGACTGCAGTCATATCTTGATGCCATCAAAAGCTGGATGACTTTAAATGTCCTGCTTTTAAATTCTGACAAGACAGAAGTTGTAATCTTTGGACCAGAGTCCTCAAAAAACAAACTTCTTAACCACTTAATCTGGATGGCATTAACTTGGCCTCTGGTAATAAAGTAAAAAATCTTGGTGTTATTTTCGACCAAGACATGTCATTTAAATCCCATATTAAACAGGTTTCCAGAGTTTCCTTTTTTCACCTCCGGAATATTGCCAAAATTAGAAATATTTTGTTCAGGAATGACGCTGAAAAACTAGTCCATGCATTTATTATTTCAAAGCTGGACTGTTATAATTCGTTACAATTAGGAGGTCCACAAAATGCAGTTTGAAGCCTTCAGCTGATCCAAAATGCTGCAAGAGTTCTGATGAAAACCAACAAGAAGGATCATATTACTCCTTTTTTAGCTTCCCTTCATTGGCTTTCTGTTAAATCAACAATATAATTTAAAATTCTCCTTTGCTCTCAGACTACAGGTCTACCAGTGGTTCCTAGAGTCTCTAAAAGTAGAATGGGAGGCAGATCCTTTGGCCTCTCCTGTGGAACCAACTCCCAGTTTTGGACCCTGAAAAATCCACTGCCTGTATTCACAAAGATTCTCAAGAGTCCTCTCAAAGAGCTCCTATCTTAGACTAAAAATTCCTACCTAGAGTCCTAGCTTTGAGCAATTCAGATGCTGCTCAGAGTGAGTAAGGAAATTACGTAATTTTGTATCTTAGTGAGGAGATGTGGTTGACCCTGTTGCTAGGTGTGATGCTGTATTTTAAGAGCTGTGATTGGTTGATACTGCAAGAAGAAAAAAACAACACAAATGTGCTCCTAGAGATCAAAGGAGATAAATTAGACTGGATAATGAAAACTATCTAAATTTATTAATTGTCACCCAGCATTAGAATGTTTTAAAGCATCATATTTAGGTCGACATCATTGTTTTAATTTGCTTACTGTTATGTTCAACTGCCAATCATTTTACTACCTTATCTATTTGATATTACTGTGCACTCACCTGTCAGCATTTTACTGGGATTTCCTGCTTGTATAAAGCGGTTCCTGCTCTGGGAGGAGAAGGAATGTTCAAAGGTAAATTGGTCCCTGGATCGGGGCATGAATACAGAGACATTGAGTTGCATTGCCACACATAAATGCGCTTTTGTCTCTGCGTGTCCTGGTGCTTTACGCACCAGCCTGAAAAGTTAGATGGCAACACACAAGCAAACTTCTAGATGACCATAGGATACTAAAATGATTATGCAATACCGAAAATAATTTCTCACATCTTTTCTATATATTCCTTGTAAATTTCCCAACTTTTTATTCATGATTATCCAGCATTTTTTCCTATTATTTAATTATTCTCAAAGAGACGAGTTGCCTATAACCCGTCGGGCTGCTGAAACCAATTCATATCCTATGGGAATGATGGAGTTTCTTATCTAAATATTATTATGATATGATTGTTAAAAGACGTTTATGTGCTCATTTCCTCCATTGTTTAGATGGTGGATCAGCCAATCAGCTCTCTCTGTTTCCTCCATCTTCCCTGCTTAAGACACACTTAGGCCCGCTAAAAGTCCTCCTCACTACTCCTAAAATTTTTTCCACTTTAGGCGCTCTCTTAAGGCCCAAGATGCTGTGTGAATAACCTTTATCTTACCAAGGTAAACTTCTAATAAAAATCTTTCCTAAAATCAAATCTTTTCCTAAAATGACGTCACTAAGAGCTACTTTTAGTCTTAGGAATCTTTGTGAATACGGGCACAGGTCTATCAAATATTATATGTATGCAAACTTCTGAATTTGAAGAATGCTTAAAGTTCTTAAAATAATCCTCAAAATATTCTTGCATTAAGCAAATATTGCTGGTAATACTAATAGACATAAACCGGGAAAAGTTTTGGTCTGATTTTTTTGTTTGACAGTAGTAAAAAAAAAAGGCTCTTTCTTACAGTGTAAATGTCTGATTTCAAAAGTAGAGACAGGCTGTCAAGTTTCAAACACTGAGCTTCAATTCCATGCTGAAAATATTAGATGCGATGTTCTAATATCATGATATCTCACACTGTTAGGCATCATTACACTCTCAGCACACAGTGTAAAGCCAGCGTTTGTCATATAAATAATTTTCTTTTGACAGAGGTGGGAAACAAAACTGTTGATGGGGTTAAAATCTGTGAAACAAGCCTCTACACTTAGCCTCACACAGGTGGTACATGTGCATCATCCTGCCGGCACTCTGCTGTGATGCTGACATGCACATGGACAACTGATAGGAATTTAACTTTAACAAATCAGTTCTGCTTAGCATCTTTTCTGTCATCCTTCTCAAACTTCCCGTCTGAAAGGCTAGAGAGCACATATGTTCTTTTTATAGGAGACGGCTTAGTTTGATGGCCAGGCAAGGGTTGCAGCTGTAAATAGTGCTGACTACCTGAAATAGAGCGGGAGAGTGCTTGATCACACAAACTTAATTGTTGTCCTAAATCTTCCAAATTAACTTTGAAGAAGCAGTGATTACTTAGGAAGTCATAAAGTGCTGTCCGAGACTGTAGTCTTAAATAGGTTTGACTTTACTGCAATGACATAATCTTACCCTAAAAACTTTGAAAAATTCAACTTTGAATTTGTGCACATTTATTTAGTAGAGAGAAAAAAAAACCTATGCTAAGAAATAAATGCTTTTAAGAAATTAGCACTCCATGGCATCCCTAGAGTTTTTACAAAGTAAAAGTAACTCAAGCTCTGTACCTAAGGCCATTTTTGGCACTCTTTAAAAGAAGAAAGACAAGAGAACATGTCGATACAAGTAAGGCAGCACGTGTATTGTTATTCACTTGCCAAAAATTGGCAATAAGAAATGGGTTCCTTGTCCCATATTTCTCCTTATCTACAGTAAAAGCAGTTAATTAAAGTGTGTGAAACAACATGAACCGTGGGAAACAAGGCTGGATAAAGATGTCTGGTTAAACTTGCCACTATCCATGGTCCTTAAAGCAGTAAATGAGTTTAGAAAATATGCGAAGCTTGATAAATTTTCTTGCCACCAAATTGGTTTGTATGTTTGCGATGTCCAGTTCTGTCAAAAAAAGAGGTATTTGGTTAATGTTGGCTAAATTGCTGCTAAAAAGAAGAAAAAGGTATTTTACAAAGTGTATTCTTCTTTACAAGATGAATATACTCTGATCTAAATCCTTCTTTTGTACCTATGGATACCGGTACATGTTTGAGGCAATTTCATTTATGATGTCAGAGGGGGACAAAGGGGGATGTATACATATGCATGCCACAGTTAACAGGTATTTATAAAACATTAACCACAAAGTTGCACTAGTCTGTGTTGGTCTGTCAAATAAAACCCCTTTAAATACATTCAGATCTGAGTGTATAATTTGAATTAAATGTGCAGAACTCATCATCATCGAATGAAACCTTTAGCAGTTTGCTGCTCATCCATTGCAAATATAACATGCCTGCTTCGGTATCTTTTGAAATGTTAATTGGATCTCCAATCATATTCTCTTCATATCTTTTCTCCAATTTTCCTTTCAAACAACATCTTTAAAACTGTATCTGTCATCTCGGGTTTCCATCACCCCTTCTGTCCGCAAGCATTTGTTACTCACGTGCATCTTGTTTCATCCTCTTGCAATCCTTTCCATCCCTCTTTCTCTTCTCTCATTCCTCCCTTTTCGACACCTCCAGTTTCATCTTCTTTTAAGTCTGCCACTCCTTTTCTTTGCGCTATACCGAAACTTCAAAGACTTCACTTCAAAGACAATGATGGTAACAAACTCAAATTACAATATTCCATAACTTTAACCTTTCTATGCTTTTTATTACATTCTAAAAGTCTTGAATGGATCATTTGCTGTCATATAAAACCATTATTTTATCTCCGTAGTTAATGTGTTTAATCTAAATTAAAGATGTGGAAAGAAATGAAAATGCAGAACTTTTTTCCTCAAGAAACACTTAGAAATATAAATGTTAACATAAACAATGCTTTTGTGCTATTCATACCCCAAGAACCTTATTTTTCTTCTTTTTTTATGTCACAACCAAAAATGTAAGGATTGTTTGTTGGGATTTTATGTAAGTGATCAACAAAAAGTAGTACATAATTGCAAAGGAAAATGACTCCTGGTTCTGAGATGAATGTTTTGGCCACTCTTCTTTACAAGATAGCTCAAGCTTTGTCAGATTTGATCGGAGAGCAGCAGTAGTGACGATCAATCAAGTGTTATTGTAGTTAATTGGATTTATGTCTGGATTTTAATTTGGCTATTCTAACACAACAATATGCTTCAATCTATTTTTACTGTATCACAGACTGCATGTTTTGGGTCATTGTCCTGCTCAAAGGTGGACCTAGTCGCTAATCTTTTCCAGCCTGATGCCATCATTCTTATGGTTCACTGTAGTGATGAAGTGTTTCCCTCCACACATAATATTTTGCATGTAGGTCAGTATAGTTTTTTGTCATCTTTCACCAGAGCTGCTTCTTGCATGTATCTTCTATTTCCTTTTACTTAGACTGGGGCACATTGCAAGCAGGACTTCTTTTGGCTTTCTTTGAAAAATGTCTTGCCACTCTTCAATAAGGCCAGATTTGATGAGAGATTAATTACCAGATGTCCTGTTGACGTATCTACCCACCCGAGCTGTGGATCTCTGCAGCTCTTCCAGGGTTAACTCATCCCAAAATAAACTTTTTTTGCAGATAAACTGTATAAAGTGGGACTTGAATGTTATTGTGCTTTTTTTTTTTTTTTTTTTTTACATTTTTACAAGAACTTGTTCAGTTCTGTAATACTTGTCTTAAAACTGTCTTAGTGATGCCCTCTTACGGTTGAACCGTGGCTAATGCAGTTGAATTTTTAAACTGTTTTGAATGTTCCGCATTCTCCACACTTAGCCCCACCCCTCAGGGTCTCTTGGGACTGCCCACTTTGTAACATTTTAAAACAGGGGGCTAGGTTATGCTTTTACAGTGGGGCGAGTTACACATAAAGCTTTATGAAACCTTTTATACTTATTTACTAATTGCTTTCTTCTTGCCACCTGTCTGTAATGGACAGATTTGAGGGAGTGTGGCAAATAGTTAAACGGGCTAATCTGTTGCACTAGATTTTATTTGGGGATTTAATAGTAAAGTGGTGGGTGATTACAAATCCAAGTTGCACTTTTCAGATTTTTGTAAAAGGAAAAAGAAAAAATGTAACAAAAACAAAACACTACGTCCCTTTCCCTTCATTTTATAACTATGCACTACTTTGTGTTGTACTGTCACATAGAATCCTAATAAAATGCATTATACCAAACTGAAACATCTTGAGCGACAGGATTATTTGTACAAGACGCTGCACGCGTGATAACCTATGAATACATACGCATCCTGTCATGCTCTAAAGCTGCAGAAAGATACACCAGCCTTCGCGCGCGCGCTCTCCCGTACACGTTCAGCCGAACAATACAGGGACAAGAATTGACTGCAGAATCCTCCATGAAATTGCAAGGGAAGGCAGATCTCAGCAAAACAAGGATTGTGACATGCTGGAACAAAACTGGAGTCTTTCATGAAGTGGAGTGCTCAGGCTCAGTGAACATGATGATATGTGATCCAAACCCTCGGGGGACTCCATGCGCCCTCGTGTGCTGTACACAAAGAGAAAGCACAGGATGATGAACAGAGCAATGTTGGGAGTGAGTGACAGCATGCATGCTCTTCTCTGACACTTGGAGATAAATACAGTAAGAGGCAGATTTTCTGATATGTGCATCTCATAATGAACAGACCAGGGGAGGAGTACAAATTCGGTGGGTTCAATGCGTAGATTTGCATTTCTTGTTTTGTGTTGAGCTCAACGCAGGGAATGGAAACGGAATGATGATGATAAACGAGTGTGGTGTTTGTAACTTGCTTTGGGTTAATTTTCCTACAAAACAAACACCATAAAGCCTTGTTTGATTGGTTGATGTTTTGACAAATTAATGGAGCATGTAAGGAAATATTGCTTAAAATAAATACGATTCTTTGAAATCTTTGTGTGCTTTTATGAGGGCACAGCAGTCAAAAGCCAAGCAGCAGCAAATATACAAAACTATAAGAATTCATATTACTGAATATGGCGTATTAACCTTACTGCTGTGCAATCAACAGAGTTAAATGACTGCTCTGAGGCAGACTATAAATCAGGCAACAATCTGGCCCTTTATACGCGTTATCACTTTAAATCTGACTAAATTTCACTGGGGATAATGCGATGCAACCTGGAAGGGTTTTATTGCATTACATAAAAAATGAGAGTACAGCTTTTAAAAATAAAAAGCTTTTGCATTTTGAATGGCAGCCTTTTTATGTTCCTTCTGAGTACAATGGGGGTCTAGGAAGGCCAGTTTAACAGATGGTGATGTTAAGCAAGTTGCAGTCGCAAAGTATTTTGCATTTCTGACTGATCAGGGCAGGAAATTGACTGTACTGTCTGTCCAGAGCCCAGCTAAACATACTTTTAACAAGCCTTTTAAAAATGAAAGCATCAGAAATCATTATTTTACACACTGTCATCTGGTGAAATTTGGTATTACAGTAAGATACAGTCTGTGACCGATCGATAAGGTGATTCCCCCAGAACTTGATGGACAGGGGTGTTGAGAGTAGGACCAAAACCTGCGAATGGCAGGGATTGCTCAGAGTTTTTACAGGCCTGGAGCTTTCATAGAGATCTAATTTTTCTCCTATTTCTGAATACACAAGATATTTACAGGATGGAAAGACCATTTCATGTCGATCTGAATTAAACCTATGTATTCTAGGTTTAGAGCAAAGATGCCTGACTTAATTGGAGTCTAAATTTGGACTGTGCTTAGACTTGACATGGGCCCCCGAAAAATCTTTAGATAATAAAGAAATGACAGAAAGCATGAACCAAAACTTAAATACTGCTTTGTTTGGTTCAATAAGAATTAATTTGGGCCTTTTTTTGTTGATGTGTAGTAAAAGATTTGGTGTGCCGTTTATTTAGGAGCTGGAGATAAAAAAGAATTGTGAAAGGCATATTTGTATGTTTGAACTGTGCTGGTGGATAGAAAAGTCGTGCATTTTGATCTAGGTGTCATAAAACATTTGGGCTGTACAGGCTGTTCACCAGAAAAGTTGCTTTTAACATATCACCAAAGACAAAGTTCAGTTTGTTTCAATAAAAGAGAATGACCAGCAGTTTTAGAAAGAATTTCCGACCCATATTGTATTCTCTTACAGTGGCAGAACGTCTGTGACAGAGTTGCTCCTATCACAGAGATGCTGCAGCACAAACATTATTTCTCTGTGGCAGATGAGGAATGGAGTTTAATTTCTACAGTAATTGTACACATTTTCTTGTAGCAACAGTAAAACCCTGGCTGGTACACATGAAGAATCCATTACTTTTGTTTTTTTTGCAGGTCATGAATTGTGTGGTTGTCTAAGTCATCAAGTAAAGGTACTGTGGACGTAATTACATTCCTGAATTTGAGCCCAGCTTGAATTCCTTGTTGTTTTGCTTGTCAGTCAAAAACCGTTCTACATTTCGAATTTTAATAAATGTCTAAAAACATTATGAAGGAATGTAACTTAAGTCTAACAGCTTTAGACTTAACATTTAGGGTATTGTTGAGATATATTTTCCACCAACAATATGCTAGGAGCAAATATGACCGTTTAGACTGTGGACACGACCATTTAGACAGGTTGATTAAATATTTTTAACAAGTTACTGTTATAACTCAGAATGAATGTCGAATTTCACTTCAAGTATAAAATATATAGTTTAGATATTTTTATGCAAAGAAATTTTCAGTTATATTGCTGTAAGTTGGTGGAAAAGTAAATAAATCCTTCGCACACCATCTGACAGGCCATTAGTCTTTCATCTATTTGATGACAAGGGTAAGGGAACTATTACCACTATTTTTACATAACTCCCATTCAGAAAATGTTAAAAAGTCCTTTCAGTTTTTCCACTGACCAGTGTGTATGCCTGTACTTTGATTAGAAATAAAATTGTACAAGCTACATGATCTAAAACACAATCTTCTTTCTAAATCCTTAAGTTTTTGTTTGCTTCAACCCCAAAAACTCATCATCTTCCAGGACCAGGATGTGGGGGCAGCACAATCAGGAGGGATGCTCAGACTTTCTTTTACCCAGACACCTCCTCCAGCTCGTCTGGGGAAAGCCCTGATTCTGATTTTCTTTACCTTTTTCTCGCTATGATGACATCTTGATATTCTCAGCTCCCATTACTCAACTTCATACTAACACAGATGTCGGTAATCCAACAATAAGTTTTAACTGCGTTAAATTTTTAAAGGAAGCTTTATTTAAAACTTCTAGTAATTACATTTGGCGTTACATCCTTAAACGGTGTGCTGCTGTGTGCCTTCCTCTGTTATCTGTGCATATGGGTTGCTTATGACCTGGCTCAAATGCCCTAACAAAAAGGGAGACACACCATGTATAATAATTTTGAAATAAAGATTTTTATTATTTTTATTTTAATCATACTATGGTTAAAACCAAAACTGTCAATATGAAGTCAGAAAGTATGTGAAATCAGTGGTGTATGAGTGGAGAATGTATGTAGAAGTGCAATGTGCCTGCAAAGCAAAAGGCTGCAGCAAACATATGGAGGACAGCAGAAAGATTAGTTGGCTCCCAGGGTTTCAAAAGCTGAGGGCCTTACCAGGTCTAACCTAACCACAAGGGATTGTAACAATGGACCATATTTTACAATAGGTGAGAACTGGAAGGTAGACCAATCAGTAAATCGAGATCTTCACCTTTCAGCTTGGCTCTCTCTTCACCACAAGAGATCGGTGCAGCATACGCATCACTGCAGTGGCCACACTAATCCACCCATCGATCTTACACTCCGTTCTCCCATTGCTCGTTAATAAGGCCCACTCTCCCGTTTGAGCCCCCCACCCCCCCCACCCCACCCCACCCCACCCGCCCCCCCCTGCCAACCTGAACCTTGAGTTAACTGGGGTGTTGACAAGGGCTAAATGCCCCCTGTAGAGCCTTGCATGGCAAACTGGCTCTGGGTGATGGGTCAGATGACAAGCATCTCACAAGCTTTCATGACCATTTTAACGAGGTGTCGCCCAGTAGCCAGTGCCCCACCTTGGAGCCAGGCCGGGGATTGGGGCACGTCCGCAAGCACGTGGTGGTTGGGTTACTCCTTGTGGGACCCGGGTTGAGTGAATGAGTGACACCAGGCCGTCCACCAATGGACCCACCCTCTGCAGGGGGAACCATGAGGGATCGGTGCAAAGAGCATTGGGCTGCGGTAAAAGGCGGAGACATGCAAAAATGGTAGCACTTTAACCCGACAGATAATTGCAGCACAGAAAACCTCTGGTCAATTGCCAAGGATGCATAGATAATGGATAGATAAGAGATTAGTTACAGATAATGTGAGTTGGTCCATCATAAAGTGCAACCCTTACTGCTCCACACAGAAAAGCAACAAGCAGGTTTGGGCATTTGATCAGATTACCTTGTTGGCACCTCTCTTAAAAGATTTTCTGAACATTTACCGCTAGAATGAGAGCCCAAGAATCAGAACTTGATGGAAAGACTTTATATTCTTTCTGGTCTTAAGTGTAAAGTGACTGATGCATTGCCATTTGAAGAGTTGTTCCCCTGTTATCTCTTTTTTTCACCAACAACAGACAGACATGATTTTAATTCCTGCAACACTGGGTTTTATTTCAATGCTATAAATAACATTTTTTTTAACAAAACGTATAAAAGTTGTATAGTGTGAAGAAAATTTCAAATGGCAAGATGTTAAAACCCCTCTAATATAACTATATTACATAAAAACAGTGCTACTTTATCTATATTGTGTGCACTTTCACTAGAGTTGGTAATATTAAGCTTAAGTGTCATGGACCACCCTATCAAATAAATAAATAAGTTCCAGTTAGGTACATATCTGAAAAAACAAACAAATAAAACAACAATACATGGGAAACATTTCCTAAAATAAGCTCTTTTGCTTCACACTTGGAAAACATAGTTCCCACTTAAGAGATGACACAAGCAATGATAAAAACTGTAGAAATGCGTCTTTGAAGATACTGCACACTAGAGACACCAGAGAAGCAAATTTTCTCGCTTCCACACATTTCAGAGTTATTGTTCTGTCAGAGCCCTAGTGAGGCTCCTTAAGGCCAATAAACCTTACCAATGTGTTGACCTTGTCCAAAAGTAATGATGAAAAAGGCTAATTTCTGTGGTTTGGAGGCAACAGTGATGCATGGCTTGAGTTTAGCTTGCGGCGAGCTGCTCCAGGGACATTCTTATGCAGCGCTAAATGTCACACCCTGATGGAATGCACAAATATCTGTAGATATCAAGTGTGAGAGAGGGGTTGTTTCAATAAACACTTCAAATTCAAGTGTGATGTGCAAATATTCCAAATATACTTTGAAAGCTACTGAATGAACTTTGCCTGTACAGATTTACTGAGAGATTTACATTTACTGTGCCAGTCAGAGGTTTATTGACATTATTCATGCATTATTGATACAGACATCATATTATTTTTCAGCTTTTATTGAGGCACTTGAGCTGTGTTTTTATTATGGTGGAATGATCATATAACAAAGAGCTTTAATGAATTTGAAATGCATGAACTGGAAAGATATATTTAAATATAATGCTAATTTGCTGTAAGCCCCATCCCTGTGGCATATGTTTGAATATACTTTGATACTAAATCATTAAAAATGTTTTTTTCTTTTTTCTCTTCTCCTTTTTTGTCTTCGTCTTTTTCTTCATCTTCTTCTCCTTCGACTTATTATTGTTATTTAAAAAGGAAATTATTTTCTATTTGATTGCAATGGACATTTTCAGAAAATGTTGAGATTTGTGTACCATGTAACCAAAATAATCATATACTTGCACATGCATGTTAAACTTGTTAATTTTGTTAAAAGATGTCATGAAAAAAATAAAAAACTGCCTTTTGTACAGCATGTCTATAAAATCTACATGAAATTTAGTTGACGGAAATGCAGCAAGATTTAGTCAATTAAAATTAGATTAAAACTAAAATGGCCTAAAACAAAATTCCATTTTAGATTGACTAACGCGTGTCTAACCTGTACTTCCCCCACGATAACGTTGAACCATTAATACCAATGTTTTTTAACAAAATTCCTCTGCCTGCAATGCGTTTGTAATGTAAAATCACAGAATGTTTTCGGGGGGAAAGTAAGTTCAGCTTCTGCAGGTAAGGGGCAGTTACATTTGGGACAAATTGCGATCGCTGATTGGTCAGTTACTGACGAGCATCCAAGATTGATTGACAGTGCGCCTTATTTGGTCAAATGTCCCTTTGCAAGTCACAGACTTGGGTTTCTGATCACTCAAATGACTGAGCTCCTTTAAACTGGTATGTTTGATGCCATGGATTAGCATTGCCCCTAAATATTTAATATTGTTGAGGTTAACACTAGCCTGCTTTATCTATTCATAAAATCCCCTTTGATGCATTTTTTTTGATCAGTATGCTGTTAGAAAGCCCAATAGTATCCAGGTGTTACCCACCAAACCAACAGGGTCCCCTCCAGTGAAAGGAAATTGGTCAGCAATGTGTAGAAACCGCTTAGGAACCAGCCAAGGTTCAAACCAATCACAATTTCAAACATGTTAGTAAACAAGTGTCGATATCCTCACTGAAGTATAAAGAAAACCGTATTCAAATTTGAAGCTGCCCGCATAGACAAACCAAATGTCTCCTGGAGAAATTTTCTGCTTACAAGAGCTTATATGACAAAGACAGAAAGTGGATTTGGAAGTGATCCTGTTGCAGTCCATAGGGTGGAATTATAACATGGAGGAGGATTATCACCAAATTCTGCAACTAAACCTCAAATCAGCAGGTAAAGGGTTTAAAGTTGTACATGTTTTGGTGCAGCACATAAAATATGAACTAGACTGTCTATGGATAAAGCAAACTGACAAAGTTCAGGACCATGCTTTGAAGTCAGGTAAATGTCAGATGGTCAGAAGGTCAAATCAATTTAAAACTCTTCTAACAATTCTGCCAGGAATACCAATCAAACATCCATCCAGAATAATGCCAACAGGCTGCTAATAGATAAAAACTATGGTTCCTGCACAACTTGCTCAGGGACATTTGAGCAGATGTTATGTCCACATATGAATTCGAGCAAGATAATTTGAGTATAAGCACAAATTCCAAATGAATTCAAACTTGCGCACCAAAGTTTTAGTATGATCATTCCATCCTGAAAACAATAATGATGTAAGTCCATCAGAATCAAACCAAAATGACTGCTACTCATGCCCATAAGCATATTTAAAAGTCTAACTAGCACAGTATGTGAAACTTTCCTTCAAAATGCATAAAGCTACCCCCACAGCTAAATGCAGACTTTTTACAGTTTAATGTTATTTGAAACCTGGGTTATTTGTGCTCAATAACACATAAAAGCTTGGCTAAATGTCAGCTTTGCACCACATTTACACTTTTAATAAATAAGTCTCACTCTCAGAGCTTTGCAAATGTGGGTCAAAATTGGATGCTTCGACAATTAGCAGTCTAAGATACGTTAATTTTACTGTAATTTACTATAAAATGAGAATGTAGGCTTCATTCCAGAGTATAAGCAGGGTTCCCTTTGGAGAGGGATTGAGAGACGGAGGCAGAGATCAAGACAGAAAATTAAAGAGGGCAAATGGGAGACATACTGTACATGAAGAGGAAAAGTGAAAGAAAAAAGATAAGGAGTGATCAGCAAAGACATGAGAAGGGAAACGATAAGGGACAAATTGGTCTTAAAGAGCCATGATGGGCTAAATTAGCAAAGCTATTTCTGTTTCATGCCTTAGGCTAAATTTCACTCTCTCATGATATAGATGAATGTGAGACCTTAGTGTTTGCTTACAGTCTTTGAGTAGGATAGGAGTAGTGACATTTAAGAGTCCTCTTTGTTACTCGTCAGTGTTACATGTGGCTGAGAAGGCATGGAAGCCTGTTTGTATGTTTTTAATACTGTAAATTGGAAACAAATAACATAAAAGTATTACTGCATATAAGAAAGTCAAAGATTTCTAACTTTATGATTTAAAAATAATTCGGAAATATGCCTGTGCAAATTATGTTATCCGGGTCATCGCAACAGCAAACAGGCTGATCGAAAGTCCGGTTGCCTCCGATTTAAGCCTTTTCCAATTCTGAGATATGCTTTTTTGTAGATGCAGTTCCATTGGCATTTAAAATGAGATTTTAGTTCGCATTTTAGTTTATCATATTTGAAAATGTTAAAACAAACTTCAGAGTGTATCTTTTGTTCAGGCTTTTCTGAGTATTACAGAAACTGCCGAGATCTTTTTCGGGGCGAAATTGGCAAAGTGGTTACAGATGATAAAATGACAACTGTGAATACACTCTCTGAACACACAAGAGGCTGGACCTTGGAGCAGATGAGCGCACTGGTGCTGTCTGATACTGTCGGCTCAGAAAAGGAAACCGAAACTACAGTTCATACAGACTCACCAAAATTGCATAAAAACATATTGGAAGAAGTGTTACCTGGTCCAATAAATCTGGATTTTCAGCTGCAAAATTCCAAAAATAAGGTCAGAATTTTGTGTAAACAATAAGGAAGCATAGATCAGTTCTGCATTGCATTAGAGGTTCTGGTAGGACGTGGTTGAGTAAAGAAATGGGGGAATAGTTTATCGGCACACTTAAAACCTACCAGTTCATCACTTAACCTCCTACCCTAAGTAGACTCCCACCCAGGATACTTTAATGTCGTTTCTGACCATGTCCATCTCCTTATAATTGCAGTATAGCCAACCTTATACTGGCATCATCCAACAGAATAATGTGCCATTGTCACAAAGCTCAACTCATTTCAAACGGGTTTCTTGAACAGGACAAGCGGCCTCCATAGTCCCCACATGTGGACTGTGAAATAAACAAATTTTCTTCTGGTTAAAGATCAAGTGGTTCCTCTTTAGGAATATTGACTGAACAGTTGGTTTTACATTCCTACAAAACGTAAAAGCAACAAAGGCTGTGATCAATGTCCATCACCCTTTGATGACAAATGTGTCACAGAGACATGTTGTTAAACTCTCTCGTGAATGGCACTTGTGAATCAGTCCTTTCTACTAATTTCAGTAATGTATTATCAAAAGACATTTCTCACTTTCATTTGAGGGCATACTTATCATTCCCTTTTGTTAAGTGACCTCAGAGAGAGAGGGAAAAAAAGCAAAGTGCTTCTGCAGAGTGCAGACCGCTGGGTTTTCTAATGGCTCAAAGCTCAAAGAAAAGAAGCTGACTATTAAAATTGGTTGAACAAAAGGTCACTAAATAACACATAAGTGTTGCCATTCCAAAGTACATGCATAATAAACATGTGGATGTTAACAGAGGAGAGGCCTTTAGGGTTTCATTATAACTGCAGCTGGAACAACCAGTTTGTCTCTAGTCTCCTTGATAGATATTGATAGTCAGGAGCGATGTACAGGAATGTATGATCGCCTCAGGTTTAGGTATGGATTGTAGTATTTTTTTAATATCTAGAACGAACAATAATAAAAAAAAAGAATTAGAACTTAAAACCCCTCTTTTAAGCCATAAAAGTAGCAAGATCTCTTCGCCTAATACTGAATTTTAATACTTTACTTTAAGGCGGAAATGAAATCAAAATCTGGACCACCCAAGTGTCAGCACCACAGAGCAACCACAGAATAAACGACCTTAGTCGAGGTCTGACTCGGTGGCATTTAAATGCTAACAAATAAATCCTAAGTCTCTGCGGTCATGCTGCGCCAACGCTCGTCTTTCAGCTTGGAAAACAGTGTTGGCACAACAGCTGTTTGAAATGGACTGGGCTCACTTCAAGATTACTTCCGGCAGCTTTGGACAGTGTCAGCTCTCCTTTCCTGAGGTGGAGGAAAAACCCTTTTTGACCGGTGGTGTGTCTACTCAGCTCAGTGGAAGAGTTCATATCTGGGGTGGATGAGTTAGGTGAGGGGTGGCTTCAAATAATAAGACAGAGACCTTGGGGAATCACATGAGCTAGCTCAGATGTACAGTCAGGGATAAATCTGGCTCCACTATCTTTCCCCATTATGGGTGCCTGAGCATGACCTTTAGCCTCAGAAAGCTCCCCGGGCACTGTACACTGCCCACCGCTCCCTAAGGGATGGGCTACATGCAGTAGACACATTTTATTGGAATGCACAATTGCAATGAAAAATATTTATTTTCTTTCTTTTTATCTGTAAAGATTCTTTCCTTTAGGGGCTTGTAATAAACCCTACAAATACAAACAGGAAGTGACGGTATATCACTTCCGCTGTGATAAATTCCTATGGCATCACTGACATTGGAAGTTCTGAAATCACAAGCGTGTAATCACTTTACAGAATTCAGCCTAGCTTTGTCATTACAAACAAAATATATTTTAACTTTGTTCAAAAGTTTCTGGATTTCTAAGTTAAATAAGAGCTATTAGGGTTAATAAAACTCCTGCTCAGTCTCATATGGGAACACGTTGCATATACTATGTCAGGGCTGCAGATGACACTGGAAAATAGTCTAGCAGAAACACTAGGCGGCCAGCAGATGGAAGTTTTCTTTGTTTAAACCTATCCTACAAGGCCATTCGAGGTGACCTGCAGAAAAGACAGTCCAGTAAATCAAAGAGGATATCTGAGATCTTTGAGCTTCATTATAATAATTGCCTCCTCATCCTTAAGATTTTTATTCAGTGTTTTGTTCAGTTTTCATGTTTTTGGTGTAATGCTCATATTTTGTTTCAAGTTGTTCATTTCAGATTGACAGTGTTTTAGAAGTCTGGTTCATTTGTAAACAGTGTACTATTTACTTCCTGTTTGCTGTTTTAGTTGATCTTTTTGAGTCAGACATGTACCAAGTCATTGTTTTTCTGTATTTCATTTTCCCTGCCTGTTTTTGGACAGCTTTGGTTTTCTTTATTAGTTACAACATTCATCATAAACCTTCCCACCTTCTGTCTGCATTTAATTTTAAGATATTTGTATTGAAAAATAGGGTAATAATTAAAGTTATGGTTTAATTGGATGCATAATATCAGAAATTGTTCAGTCATCAAATACCAAAAATCTTTTTTTTTTTCAATTTTAACCAGAACCATTATTGCAAATAGAGACATAAAAATTAAAAGACGAGAAAAGCCATATGCTCCTCTGCTTTGCTTTCTGCTAATTAATTGTTCCTAAATCACTGCGTACACTGGCTGATTGTTTCATTACCATATAGTGGGAGGGTCTAGAAATAAATCACCCATGGCTGTAAAAGGAGAATGAGGCAGATCGGTTTAATGGGGGTGATGTAATCCAGAGGGCCACATCCAGTCCCAGATTTTGTGTTGAATGCAGCTCAGGATGATTTGTGAGGCCAAAGCCAACACAAGGCCAAATTGTTGATAGCAGTGTATTTACTCTCAGTTGCTGTCAGGGACCTCAGCAGTTATTTTGCCAAGTGTGCTGGCCTTGGAAGATTTGAGTGAGAGAAAAAAAACGAGATTAATTTTTCCCATACATGCAGTGTGGGCATAAGTATGTAGTCTTGCAATATAAAAATGCCCCACAGAATCAAAAAGTGATGGCAATATGGTAATTCATCCTCAACCTTTAATTATTTATGGCAATTCTGAAATAACCTTCAGCAATAAACAAAATATTAGCTGGACTGGAATAAGTAAAATTGTATGAAGTGATTTATTTTATTGCTTTGCATAAAATAAGAGATTTTCACAACTTCCATGTTGCTCATTTGATGTAACACTGCGTAGTCTTTCCTGAACAGGAGAAGAGAGGCACCTGTGGCCACAACTGGGGTAAAATATTACCTCAGAATAATCTTTTTATAAATTGAAGCCAGATTAAAGTATTAAAGTGTCATGATTTAGGTTTTTGTTTCTTTGTTTTGGACTTTTCTGGACTAATTAGTTTTCGCTCCCCTCAGCCAACAGCCCTCTGTCCTCATCCAATCTGCTCAGTCCACTCCTCAGTTTCTAGTAATTACTGTCAACTCTGCTCACTTATTTACCTGCCTGCATATACCTGCCTCTTTGATCCACTCACTGCCAGGACGTCTCATATTGCTTGTTGCGTACTGCCACCGAGCCTTTACAAATTTATGTGCGCTCAGTTTATACGTTTCCCTGTGAGTAACCGCCTCTTGCTTTGCCCATTCTGGTAGTTCCTCAGTACGCATCGCCTGTTCTGGTCAGCCCCTGCCTTCATCATCTGGTTTGTCCTGTCACTGCCTGCAACCCCTGGTCAGTCTGATTCTGCTTGCCTGCCTTCCCTGCCACTACTCATCCGTCCAGTGTGGTTTGGCCTGCATGCCTAGTCAATCACTACTCATCGTCTCAAACCTTTTAAAAAACATACTGTGTTTGGCTGATTATTGGGTTCTCCAGCGCTAGTCATTACATAAAGTCCATTTAAGGCATATTTAGACCACCTTTGCTACCCAGTTCCTCACCTGTCATGCACAAAAAGGCAGCGTCCATATAGTTTACTCGGTGAGCTGAGGATAGTGACAGCGTTAGAAATGTAAAACAACCAACAAGAGATCTCAAGTTTTCAGTGTTGGATGTTGAATTACCAGATGGACAATACGTCTGTTGAGGAAAATGGGTATAGATCAAGGAGCTGCGATAAGACTGAGAAATTAAACAGCTAGCACAAAGTCAACTTGAACTAGTAATTTTAGCTGACCTTTGAATTTATTCAGATTTATCATTATATGACTTATGCTGTCCTAAAAACCAATTCAATACTGTGAGCCCCATTATACTGTGCTGACTATCTTTATTTAGTTGTTTTTGTTTTTTGTTTTGCAGAGTCAAAGTCTAACAGTTTGACTCACCAGTCATAGCTGCACCAAATAATAAAAAGTTGTAAATATTGTGGTTATATTTAATATAGCATGATAAATCTAACATACAGTATATATATATATATATATATATATATATATATATATATATATATATATATACAATTTTTATTTATTTTTCATTTTAGGCCATATCTACCAGTCCTAGTAGGAAATAGCAATAACATTGGTAGTTATGTTATACTTGTTAGGAAAAATCTGTTATGAAGCTATAAGTATTTGTGGAGCACTTTGTAGTTATAGTCAACGTCTAGAATGCAATGTGACATGCTGACATATTTTTGAAGGATTATAAGCAAACTTTATGCCTATCTGCATGGCATAAAGTGGTCTGCAGCAGAGTTTGCACACATATTCTGCCAGGGTATTTTTCATAGATGCATCTGGATAACTTTCCAAATCCATTTAATACACAATGTCAGACATCGATAGGGTGACAAAGGTTTGCTTTTCAGGGTAAAGTTCAGTTCTCACAATCTGCCATCATGAGGTGTCCTACAAGCTGACAGATGTTAAATGCTGCTGTTTGGAAGGTTCTATGTCTTTTATTTTGTCTGAAGGTGAATCAAGTGTCTGCAAGTAGGTTTAAAGTTTTGAAACGTGTCGCTAATGTTTGCCGTGCTTTTCCTACTCTGTGACCTTTGTTTTAAGTGGACCTGAACAGTTCAGTGTTTGTGACCATTTGTCCTTTCGACTGCTCCCTTATTCAGGGGTTGCCACCGCAAGTCACTCCTACTTGCACACAGACTTGGCAAAGTCTCTTCCTGATGCAACTGGGATTCAAACTAGGGTCCCTCATATTGGAGATATAAAAACCACAGTGGGACACTTTATGACCTTTTGTCTGTAATATTAAAAAAGTCCCATTTAAACAGATATAAACATATTTTACCTTGGGCAAGAATATAGACAATTTCTGAATTTATTGGAGAAAGAAATCAAATAGTAATAGCCTTACTCTCAATGTTTACTTCATTAAATAGTCCCTTCATTCTTAGTTTCTTTTCAGGAAAGTATATATTGCAGATTTGATTGGAAACAGCAAGCAGCACCTTGATGTCATAAGCAAATAGAACAGCTTTAGTTTTGGGGTTGTTCTGTTTGTTTTGAAATAAGTTAACTGTCTATATATTATAGTATAGTAACCTGTAATTTATTGTTATTCTACGTATTGTAAATGAGAACTATCCAATGAAGCTAAAATCCATCTTCCTTGTCTGGGGAGACCTATATCACCTCCTACTCAATTGCAATTGAATAAGGAGCGATATTTCTGTCATGATCAGTCTCCACAGTAACCAATTGTTGTAAAGGGAACTTTTTCTAGAGACAGCAAGGCTGCTGCAAATATGCACACACCAATCCTTCACTGGATAGTTTGGATTCTTGTAAGGAATACAAGTACCATTTTGTTCAAGTATACGTAATCTTCTGACTGTGTATACACTTTATGTGTGTTTTTTGAAATAGTTAAATACAAATTTGGATAAAATGGTCCAAACAGGTATATCCTTACATTGAAATTTTGCATTTTTGACTTGCCCTATAATTGGCCCTTCTTCAATAACAGATATAAAAACAGCATATAGTTATGATTTGTTTGGGTTTTTATTTGGTTTTATGTCAAGCGTCTACAAAAGGTACAGTACTACTTGAAGTAACTTTCTGTACAAGCAAATTTACAAGCTTCTCCAAATTTATTTCTGCCCGGAACAAGTAAACCGAGGGAAATGTAGCAGCAAGCTGGGAGGAGGAATATGGCAACAGCGGGTCTGGAAATTAACACAAGGGTCATTGATCTTTGAAAGGGAGCCAAGGCATTTCAGATTTAGCATTTATTCCAACTGCACAACATTAATTGCTTGGTTCTAACAAAGAAACACACAATCCCCGTACTAAGGATGCTCAAGCACAACCTGAATATCTTATCTAAAGGCATTTGGGAAGGAGTATGATTGCCATCTAGACTGACTTATGCAGTTTAGTGCTCTGATGGAGAGAAGTGAATGTTTTTTTAAGGAGAAAGTGGAGAGGCCAAACATATGTTTAAGATCATCAAGTGGGTTTCTTGACTCCATTTGAAGCTGAACGTTTCTCAAGAGGAAGCTTGTTTTCCTTAAATGCAAATGACAATTCAGGCCGCACACAGCCAAGGGAGGGACAATGAGCCTAACCAACTTATGCGATAATTGAAAGATGGCTCCACTTTGTAAGCATCCATAGTCTAGCTCCATCAGATCGCGCTGAGCTTCCTTGCCTACTGTAACAACGAGGCCTTGGCTGTCAGCATGTCTTGGCCGGCGCCGCCGCTTCCAGCAGGAGTGAGTCTCAGTTGGCTAATAATGACAAACCGACTCAGCGGATGCAATGTGGCACTACCAACAAGTGGGCATTCCAGCAACACATTTCCTTCTGTAGGGCCAACCCAATGTTTCTGTCACTCATAAATTATTTTGGTGCAATACACAGCGCTACATGGCAGCCAAATTGTGTTTTCATTGCGAACTGGCGAGTCACAGAAGGGGGAAAGGTTCAGAAAACAAGACTGATGATTGAAACCAGCACTGTATAAGTGCCTGTCAGCTATTGTCATCTGATTGGGGTGAAATATTCGTGCGACTGTATATAGGGGGATGCTGTTGTCTGCTACAGTCTATCCTCATTATCTACCTGTCTGCCTGTCTGAAGCTGATTCGGTCCATCTTGTGCTTCACCCTCCCTTGATACGGGTCTTGAGTGCACTCATTGTTGCATTTCTCCCTTGTCAGAAAGTCAGACCCAGCAGAGAGGAAAAAAGAAAGAAAGAAAGAAAAGCTGCTTAGCCAGTCACCCTCTGTCATCGACAAGAGCTTACGGGGGGACAGTGTAGCCGAATCCCCACACCTTTTTGTGACAGATTCCAGGTGGGACAGAAGACAGCTGGAAAGAGAGAGAGACAGGTTTTGTCTCAAATCAAGTAGGGAGAAGAAGAGGCGGATGGTGCCTAAGGAAAGAAAGACCCCAAACAGGAGGACAGGTGGGCCTGTGTGCTTTTCGATGAAACACACTCGTCATTCCCTGCACTGTGAAATAGTGCAGCCACAAACAGGCTCTCTCTGTGGATGCCGCCGCTGCTGTCAACTCGACATGGCTCCACCTATCAATGCTGACAGGGAAATCCATCCTCTGTCCTCTTGGAGAGGCCACAGCGAGACACACCAACTTAGACACGTGTAATGCCACACTGACATGTGAAGACACACTCTGTCGTGCCAAGACACAGCCCATAAGAAAACCTACCACCTGTTGTCTCCCTCAGTCCCACGCCTTGCTGTAAACGCCAAGCTTTCATCGCTGTCCAGCAGAACCTGGAGAATCACCAACCCGAGCTGCTCGTTGCCAAGCAGACAAACAGGTCTATTTTGGTGGCCCAGACAAGAAAAACACTTAAACGACGCCGTTCCAGACATAACAATAACACTAGGAGTATGAAGAAGATGGCAACATTTCGGGTAACATTTTGTAGGACAAAACCAAAGATGGTAATGACATTTATTAAATGGTCATAGGGCGGAATGATTTAGAAAAAAAAGCATACTGACTAAAATAGAAATCCTATTGATCGATATCGATAATTATCAAAAAATGCAAAACATTTATTTTAAGTGCAGCCCTGACCATTTTATGCTGTAGCTTAATGGCCTATTTTTAGATACAGAACACACAAACATTAAATTCAAAGTCAACCCTTAATTCAACCATCTTTTACCAAAACGGCAAGTTTTGAAATTGCTTGCTGATGAAGCGTTGCTGGGTCTGCGTTTGTGATTGGTTGGGAGGATGTAATGACAGCCTACATGGCTCGAATTCAAAAGGAAGGAAAACTGTTATTCTATTAACTTTTTTCCCCTAACGCACCACATGTCTGTCTATTGACATATATTATTATTGAATTATCATCCAGCTCTAAATGGTCATATGTATTAGATGTGCTTTGTTTATTTTTTAAGTGTGGTGGTGATGTAGTTTATGCAATTTGTGTTTGTTTTTATGTGATATTTGTTTGTAAAATACAATCTAAAATTATATAAATACGACTAAAAGATGAGACAAAGAGAGCTAAATGGCCTTTACAGCCAGAGCTTTGCATATTTTGCTGTCATGATCCACAGGTAGATATATTTTGGTTTTCTTCTTTGTTTGAGGTCTTATTTATTAGTTATTTATGACAGTCAAATCCAAAATGCACGGAGACAACACAGAAGGACTATTTCAACTAGAAAAATTTGCATTTCCTGCGAAAATGCACTGTGAATGCAGATAGCTGAATGATTAAGCAAAAGATGCAGAAGATCTTTGAAGAAGAGAAAAAATAGCTGAAAAGCATTGAAGAAGTTGAAAAAGTTGAAGAAGTTGAAAAAGTTGAAGAATTTGAAAGAGTTGAAGAATTTGAACATGAAAGAATAATAGCTGAATTATTAGAATAAGAAAAAACTGAGGGAAAGGCACCAAACATTTCCTAACTCATTCTAAACACTGAATCGTTTAACAAAGCATAAGTAGAATTTCAAACTTGAATATACTGGTGCCATATGTGGGCCTGCATTTCTAGGGAGTATAAGGGGTTTCGCCCCCATTGAAAAGCATTGGATGTTTGACACCTCCTAACTTGGAGATGCTTTACGTGACGAGGCCCAAACTTATTGTGGAGCATTCTGTATAAAGGAGGTACAGACTCTGTAAAGCAGAAGTTTGTCCGAGCTTCCTAGAGCTACTTCCAATTAGCAACATGCTAACCATTAGCCGCTAACATGGTTGTGCTCAGGATCACCGGGTGATTGTACTCTGTCAGTTTGGTCCAAATCCTGTTCTGGGAAGTGCCTCAAATAGGGGTGCCAATACTTAATGTCGCCAAACGTCACCAAAGTTCATGGGTCAGATTGGCCTCCTTTAGCAACTCAGCCTCACCACATCTGGGCCCAGAACTCAACATTTGACCAAAATGGTCAGTAGCGCCATTTCCCACAGGTGGGTGGTGCTGTATTGGCCAATTGGGTCGTGTCTGGGCATCATGCCAGGTCCTGTTGAAAGCAAAGGCCCAAAAGGAAAGCATGTGAAATCCAAAATGGAATAGAAAAATGACACATAGCTGAAAGTCACTTGAAAATTTTAAAATGTCAAGAGGAAGTGACTGTGCGAATTTCAGATTCCTACATTAATCACAGCAACTGCGGTGAGCGTGGAAAGTTGCCATTCTATCTCAATTGATCCTCTCCCTCTGGCCCTCAGAGTTCCGTCGTCATGGTAACTCACTGACACACCTGCAGCGGCCAGTCTATCAAAGTGCAGAGACTTTGCTCACAATAAGTCAAATTGGATTATAATGGAGAACTTTGCCCCGAACAACGCTTCATATCTCCTGATCCCTAAATGGTAGAGACGTAATCTTTTCTGCGTTTATTTCTTAACGGATAGGGGAAGAAGACTTGCTATCGGTTTTTGAAGGAAATATTTTAATAAAGGCGTAAAAAATTATGATGTAAAGGGAATTTTTAATGAATTTCAAAAATCCTCTATAAACGGTCCCGAACAAATCGCTCTAGCTGAAAAAGTGTAAGAGATATCAAATTAATTCTTTCACTGTGAGTATCAGCAGGCTTTTGAGGACTATGTTGCTCATTTTTATGTTTGTACAAAAATCTGTGTAGGCACAGTGACGATGTAAAAAAGTGGATCATGTGGAACAATGCAGCTCTAAAGCATTTTCAGGATTTTGCACATTCGCTACTCCCGAACAAATTGTTCCTGCGGAAAAACCGTAACAGTTATCCACAAAATTCCTTTTTTGTGAGTGCCAGAAGGGTCGGGACATTCATATGTGAAAGTCTCATGCCTGTACATCAAACGGTTTAGGAGTAGCGACGATGCGAAAACGTGTGATGTTTTGGATTTTCAGACGTCATTTTTCAAAACCACTCCATAGGAAATGAATGGGGGAGGTTTGGGGTTTGTGTCGCTCTGAGGTGATTTGCGAAAAATCTATAAATGCTACACCAATGAGGGTTACATTTCCTGAATCCAGACAAAAATTCCTACGTTTTGATGTATAATTTATGTGGATAAGTTGAAAATTGAGCGAGTGAGAAGAAGTTGTTCGGAGAAGAAGAATTTGTTGAATTTCTAGAGTGCGCACTCTATAACTGCCTCCTTGACGACCATAGCAACGCATGTTATTTGCTGAATTTCTTGAAAAGCCAAAATTATTTTAAGGAGGTACTATATGAAAATGGTAAAAGATATGAAAAAGCTGAAATAGACCATAATAGCTGAAAGATATCACTACATTTTAAAAGTTGAATGGCGTTTCTAGCTGAAAGTAGGCTGAAGCAGTAAGCTGTCAAAAAGCAGCTGAAATGAGCGGAATTTTAGTGAATTACATTCATTTCCTATGGGAGAAAAAAAGCTGAAAATTTGCAGAAAAAGCTGAATATTTTAAAAAGTTGAAGAGTTAAAAGTACAAAAAGACATAGTCATCCATTCCAGAAGAAGCTGAATAGTTTAAAAGTTGAATGGTTGAAATGGGAGAAAAATTGTAGGAGGAGAAGCGAATCAAACTTTAAACAGGAAAAACGCATTAGGAAGAATAAACACTAAGAAGAAGAATAAAGAATAAAGAGAAACAGGATCTCAAGAACTGTGAATGCCTACTGCATTCACAGTAATAAAACCAACTGGATATGGCATGATCTTACTGTTATTTTAGTATTGGCCGGATTGCCTCTTGCTTTTTAGTTGCTTTTCTGATTTGATTTTTGTTTCCTTGATCAGTCATCTTCCTTTCTTTTCCTGCTCTGCGCTCTTCCCCACTGACGCTCTCTCTCCTTCTCCTCTGTATTTCAGCTCCCCGGTTACCAGTGTTCCCTGCTGGATTGTTCTGTTTCCCTCAGTCTGGTATGCGGTCCTGTTCCTTTAATGCCACAAATTGTAAGTTTGTGTTTTTTTAATTACATATTTTAACTCCATTAAGCCTCTGGTCTGCTCACATTTGGGTCAACTAGAGCTACAAACCATGACATTGGCATCCATGTATTTTGTGTAGAATTGTACAGGTTGCATAGGAGGTGGTGCCACCAAGCCTGTAAGCAGGTTCCTAAGGTTGTAAATAAAAGCTTGTGGAGCGCGAGGTGGACACGGACATAGGCTCTGCAGCAGAGTTTAGGGCAGACGTGAGGTAAGACACAGCAGACTCCCATAAACTAATCCCTTGCATCCCCCTTCCCTGATCAAGTAACGCGAACACCCCTGCAACTGCCTGAACAATGCAATACCTCCCCCGCATACAGCAGCCAAAATAAGTGACCCTGCTACAACTCCACAACCAACAGAACATTCCCAGATTCTTGTAAAACACCTAAAAGTCCCACAAAGACAGCCAACCTAAAAAGCGCAACTCTTAACCAAAAATGGCGTACTGTACATCTTATAATATGTGCAGGTAAACTTAATCAAGAGGATGATAACTGCAAGCCCCCACACTCCAGCCCCCCACCTCATCTATCCACCCACCCACCCACACTCACACACAGATGCTACTGTACATGCAAGTGGAGACCAACATGAAACCCAAGAGCACATTTCTAATTTGGTTGAGATAGTGTTGCATATTGATGCAGGATTTTTGAAAAAGAAACGATGGAATCAGTTTTAATGTGTTTTTGCATTGGCTGAACTCAGAGATTATTTCTAACGTGTGTCGTTTTTGGTGTCCTGTTTGCACTGCGCTGTCAGGTGCATAGGAAGACATGGTCACTGTGGGAAAAATACAGTTTAGCTGTTTTAAAACACTTTAAAACAGCATTAAGTGCCTCTTCTCTGACTTGCTGTAGCTCGTGCTTAAACAGGAACAGTACTTGGATGAGCAGCTTATAGTAAAGGTGTTTACACTGAAAAGGAATTGTGTTGTTGAAACTCTGCGTCACAGCTGTTTGAAGTTTGTTGCTCAACTCTGGTCATGCTTTCAGATTGCATTTAACATAATTGGCCACATGCACATTATGCCTCACAGAATTATTAAAGGCAATGATATAACCACTAAAAAAAACATACATATTTTTAAGTGACAGGCAGAGAAGAGGCCGTGAACTTTAGAAGAGAAGGCTGTAATGGAGTGTTGATCTAATTGTGTTGACTTGCAGACTGTTGGTTTAGGAGAGACTGATTGATAGACTAAGTCTGAGGACAGAGATAATTAGATAATGGGAGCAAATGAACACAATGACACACTATGGAGACACCAGAGAGAAATGCAAGGTGGCAGATAAACCTGATCAGATGAAATGCATTAAATTGAAAAGACAGGCAACATACATATGATAAACATTAGGCCAGAGTAACATGCACCCCTGCAGGCGTTTTTCATTTCTCTCTTGTCCCCAAGTGTTCTTACATCTGTTTTAAACACAAAAGGGAAGAAACTGGACTGCAGCTAATCACTGAAATATTGTGGAGATAGTGTTGGAAACTTTTTCAACTAACAATTTAAATTTGTACACATTGAAGAGAAAGACTGCTACTGCATTAATATTTTTTTATTTATGATTAGATTCCCACAATGGTAGAGAGACCTTTAAGCTTGAATACACTTAAAAACAAAATACTTCTAATTTAGATATGCACAGTGGCAGCCCACTGCTCCCTAAAACAAGGTTGGGGAAAATGTAGTATGCAGTAGTTGTAGTAGTGGTGGTGATGGTGGTGGTAGTGGTAGTAGTACATGATATCCCTTTATTTCGATTACAGCACTGTGTTGGTCTAAAGGGTGTGGTCTTAGATTGGTTCTCGTCACATATGAAAAATGTTTTTCTGCTGATCTTGATCACTACTCCTCTGTGGCATCACCCTTAAATTATGTAGTCCCTCAGGATACCATCTTAGGGCCTATTTCGTTTATATTGTACTTGTTGCCTCTTGGACACATTTTAAAGAAATTTAACATCTCTTTTCACCTCTTTGCAGATGATGTACAAATATACATGCCCATAAAAAAGTTAAATGATAAGGATGATTCCCTACAGTCTTTAACAAGCTGTTTAGCGGCAGTTAGATCATGGATGGACCAACGTTTTCCTCACTTGAATCAAAATAAAGCTTGAGTTATAATGTTTGGATAAAAGAACAGTATTAGCAAACCTAATGAATTTCTTGGTTCCCTAACCCCTTTTTATCAACCTACTGTTAGGAATCTTGGTGTCATTTTTGATAGTTGTTTAAAGCTAGATAAGCAAATGAGTTCTGTTGTGAAATCTAGCTTCACTAAAGACTTTGATAAAATTATTCATGTCTTCATTACCACACGCTTAGATTACTGCAACTCATTATATATAAAAAAAACATGGACCAATCCTTTTTACAGCATCTCCAAATGATTCAAGATCCTGTAGCTCGACTTTTAACTAGAACCCGGAAGCGTGAACATATTACTCCAGTATTGGCTTCTATGCATTGGCTGCCTGTATCTTGATTTTAAAATTATTTTTTTGGTTTTTAAAGTTCTAAATTGCTTAGTACCCGCTTACCTCCAAGATCTTCTGCAGCACTGCTCCATTTCTAGAACACTACGATCAAACAAACTACTCCTTACTAGTTCCCAGAACCAAATTTAGAAGCAGAGGAGACCTCGCATTTGCCGTTACTGCACCTAATATGTGGAACATTATAATCAATATATGATCTGCCCAAAGTTTGGAACATTTTAAATCACTCCTGAAAACTCACTTATATTCCTTGACATTTAAATAAGGTCTGACTTTGTAAACTACCTGTCCTATTTGTTTATTTTAATTGTGTTTTGTTATGTTCAAATGTGCTTAATTCATTGATGGTTTTATGAAAACTGTACAGCACTTTGATGCAGTTACGAGCTGTCTTTAAGGTGCTTTATAAATAAAATTGACATTGACATAGTAGTAGTAGTAGTAGTAGGAGTAGGAGGAGGAGTAGTAGTCATCAACGTAATGCCCCCTCAGCCTCCTTCCCATGGCATTGCATGCAGTGTTAATATGCTGGACGAGATTGGGGATAATCCTCTCTGTGAACCCCGGGATGTTATGCATTTCGCATTGACTAGTCTTCTGCCTAACAAAGACAATATTTGCTTCACCATGAGCACAACACTGGATGGCGCCATCTTTTTTTGTGAGAGTGAGGCGCATACGGGTTACAGAAAGAGGCAAAACTACGGTGTCATCATTTAAGAAAAGATACATACGGAAAAACACAACTGATGTTTTGAAATTTATCAACTCTGGGGCCAGCGTTTTAAAAAAATGATGTGGACGCACAGCCTAAAAGACAACATACCTCTGTGGATACACCTAATCTCGTCTCATTGTGGACCGGGTCTCAGTGTGCTGGACTAGGGCTCAAAACCTCAGCTTGTAAGGAAGTTCTGTATCTTGACCTAAATTGCTGCTAACTCCTTTTGAATATTTTTCATTTATTACAGCATTAATTTTTTTTGATAACTCATATTGTTATTTCTCATCAGCAGCTAATTAGTACCATTCTTTAATCACTTGTAGATTGGTTAGTTCCTGCAGGCTTTAGAAAGCTGTGATGGTAGTTTTAAAATGAATGAAGTTTAAGCAGTATTTTCCAAGTTAAATTTTTATGTTGCATTTGATTTAAAATTGAAATGGTGTTCTGCTTCTTGTAAGAATTTATTACAAAGCACTCACCTGTTAGGTTTGTGTTGTTTTATTCAGGACCAAAGCGTAGACAGGAGCTGGTAAGTCGCATGTTGAATAGTGAGTGGTTTATTTAAACAAGGGAAGCTTACAAGATGGCAGGCATACAGGAACCAGGAACATGGCAAGGATGAGACCAGAACAGGGTAGAATGACGGAGGACCTGACAATGAGACTGGCCCTGTCCCAATATTCGCACTTCGACCCATGCGCCCCTGAAATGCACGTTCCTGTTGAGGGTGTGAGTGCGTAGTGTGTCCCGATTCTCCAGAGTGATATTTCGCCCCGTCCCCCTTGCGCCCTCAATTCACACTTTGGTAAAGTCAGCATTGATGCGGGCTTCGCTCAAGTGTGTTACCCACAATTCATTGCTGCGTGTGACGTTTTGAGCCATAAGATGAAAATATTTTAGGTCTAAAAAGACCTAAAATTATACTGCCACAGTCCAAAAACATGACTGTTAGGTTAATTGGTGTCTCTAAATTGTCCTTAGGTGTGAGTGTGTGTGTGAATGGTGGTTTGTCCTGTCTGTCTGTGTGCCTCTCGCTCATTGAAATGTCGGAGAGCTCGTGACCCCATGAGAAATAAAGCAAGTAAGAAAATGGATGGATGGATGGATGGATATTTGTACTTGTGAAACTGAAATTTCCTTAAGCAGTAGCAGCTGGTTTAATTCTATTCTATTTGCTTTGTTGAGCAGATAGAATGCTCAACAAACACATTGTAACACTCTACAATGTCTGAAAGCACCAAGTAATGGTTTGCATTTCTATTTATTGACTTTGTTTTGTCTGACGGTGTTTCTGGACAAATAAGCAACCATTTATGCTTTATGCTGTGTGTGATGATTTTTTTAACCTCACAGCAGCTTTTGATGAAGTTGTAAAAAAATACAATACAGAAATAGTTATGAAAAATATCAAATGTCTCAAAAACAATGTCACATAAAGGTGCTATCATTAAAGAAAGGCATATATTTTGTGGTTATTTTATATTTTTGGGGTATATATTAATATTATCTTCCATTCGTTTAACATTTGTGCCAATGCCCGCTCTGCCCAATCCAAATTTCAATTCCTGGAATTTATTCCCCTCAAAACAAATGCTTGTTGCAAAGTTAATTATTTTTAGCAGTAAAGATCACAAAAACAGTCATTTTTGGTGTCACAGTTATGACACAGAGGCGCAAGTCCATTAACACAACCCGTAATGTCCCAATCCTATCGCTTTGGACGCTTGTAACCTGCACACTCAAACCCTTAAGTGCACTTCCAACAGGTGCACACTTCATAGAAGGGGATGGATGGGGTTTAGTGAGAGTATTGGGACAGGGCAACTGAACCGGCTCATAATGAGAAGTATGGGACAGCAGGTGGGAATTAACACAGGCGAGGAGAGTGTAGGTAGTTAAACTGAAGGAGAGGGAAGGCACTAATCTGTCAGAGGCAGGAGGAGGACAGATGAGGAATACATGATGGATGACCCGATATGAAAGAGTAACCTAAACTGAGGACAGGCAGGCAGAAAAATAAAGATCTGACAAAACAACTAACATTGAACAGAAAGTAAGACAAGAGCTGAATCTAACAGATTGATAGTAATATCAACAGTACACACACAGTCAAAAAATAATGTATTTATTCTAGAGTACATTTACAAGCAGTATTCTGTTTTTTTAAGTAATTTAGTCATTTTAAAGTAACTTCCTTGTTAAGTGGCCGTTCTGGTCAGCCCGTTTTTACATTGTCACCTGCCAAAATCATTGGAAGGTCTTTGCTTTTGTTATTCTGGGATTGATATACAGTACCTCCTTCATTGAACAGTATGGTTGGCAGTTATTCTAATACTGTTTATACTTTCAATTAAACAGTTTGAACAGACAAACTTGGCACCTTCAGGCATCTGAAAATTGTATTTAATGCTAAACTAGACGTGTGAAGATCCAGAAATCACTTTTGTCCCTTTTCCAAGGGCTCTGATTGGCCTGGCTGTTCTCCAACTGCTTTGCCAGTATTCTGATTAAAGTTTTTTGCTTACCAAGTTGGTGTTTTTTCATACCTGCTGCAGAGGTAGTATGGCTGGAGCTGAGTAGGGCCCAAATGTGACTTGAACAAACTGCTGTTCACTGATTGGCCATGGGACAAGGAGAAGCAAGGTTTTTGCTGACAGGTGCGCTCTATTTATTAACCTAAATCAGATACGTGGATCCAGGGGGCTATCTCTCAATTTACACATACTGAAAACTATTAAGTTTTGTCTCTAAAGGGTGGTCAAAAAATTATTCACAGCCCTGGATCAATCAACGGTATGCAAACGGACAGAGAAGGCTGAGACCGGCTGCCACTGCAGCAGACTAATTTTGCCTGCAAGCTGAATTCTCGCAGTATTTGTGCAACAATCTCACCTCAACTGTTCAGGACTGAACCACAAATGGTTCAGCCCAATCACATTGCAGTATTATGGTTTAAGGCGGGGCACACAGTTGTGATGAAAGCAAGAGCTTCCTTGCCCACAGCCAAACCAAAATAAACATGGTAGCGCAGAAGGACATGCACGTGGCTGCCGCTATCACATCTGTTTTGTCAAAATCCACAATTTCTTCTTTGAAAAAAGAACAGCAGGAAGCGCGTAACCACCGTAAATTGTTGTGGTTTTTCATGGCGCCAGCTGCTTACATTCTCATTTGATACTGTGATTGGCTAAAACCAACATTTGGTTGGCAGACACTAGGTGTTGCTTCACCCAGTAACCCTGGAAGGTTCTGCTGATTGTCCCTCCTTTCCTGAACCGATTCGGTGGAGCAGGCCCGGATTGATAATGTACAGAACGGAGATTGCTACACATTATCAATCTGGCTGGGCAGGTTAGCAGCGAACTGCCTGCAATGGATGTAACCCAAAGAAAAGCAACATGAATATCCATTATTCAACCTATACAAATTATTTCACAGTGGTCAAAAGTCTGTAGCTTTGCACTTTAAAGGAACTAGACCTGATCCTACACAAATTTGAGCCGTGAGGTTTTTTATTCCAATGAGAAGCCCTTGACATGCACAAGACTAAACACACGCCTCAAGCTCGTACACAATCCTCCAGAGAAGGAAACAAGGCTTCATTGAGGGACTTTGTTTTCTTTGACATAAGTGGCTACATCATGGGTGAATATTTTCTTGAGTTGTCAACACTTAATTGCATGCCATGCTGTTCTATTTGCATACCCTGTGATACATGCTTGCATTGGCTCAGTAACTCGTGCCATTGGCAGAGAAAAGTCATCATGGGTTTTCCCCAGCTTATACCTACAAATTCCTTAGTGTGCTCATAAAACAGGTACATATTAAGGGTATATCCTGCATTTTCCTCTTGGCCCATTCATGATTCATTCTGTCCTGTGGATCTCAGAAATAATGTAGGCAGTGAAATCTGTCTGGTTGAATGCTTATATACAATATGTTCTGTTCACAAAACAGCTGAGAAGCTCAGCTTTTCTACTCAAACTCTTTGTATTTCTGAAGACGGGAAAGAAGTAAGGCAGATGATGCAAGTTTGACTTCCCACAGTGCAAATACATTTCTTTTTCAGAAACCATACTTTTATATTTACAGTAAAAGTGTGCTCAAAAGAGCTTTTGTGTATTAGCTCACTTCTTGCCATAGTCCAGTTGTCAGTATAATTTTCCAGTCAGCTGAAGCCTGAATAAACAATATTATGCTTTGAGAGAATTGCGATGCCCAACAAGAGTATAGCTAAATGCAACTGTGAAAACTAAAAATTGCAGACACTCAGTCGCAAGGGTCAGCAGCAGCCTCCCAGCATGATGTAGTTTTGGTTCCTAAATTTTTCCCTGCTTCTGTGCACCTGCGCATCTGCGTGAAATAGAGCAAATGTGTTTTGTGTGTGCAGGTAGTAATTTATCTTAGCAAGGACAAGCTGTGTAATGGGTTTATGCAGGAGCAGCACAGATCCAGCTGAGACTGTGATCCAGAGCAGATGTTGCTGTACTTTATCCTGAGACAGTTTTTCCTCAGAAGTTACTCTCTGGAAGACTGAATCTGTGTGTGTGTGTGTGTGTGTGTGTGTGTGTGTGTGTGTGTGTGTGTGTGCAATCACGATTTGAGACTTACTTGCAAAGTTAGGTGGTGATACGAAAGAGTATCTGTGAGGCCTTGTTCGTAGCTGCTTTTGAGCTAAAAAGGTGACATGTTGAGCATATATTATGCAGAACACAAGAGAGACACATACATAGGTACATTTGCAATAAAAGAAAGCTGCAAGCACAGAAATAGCCTCAGTATCTTCTGGTATTTAATCTTGGAAACACATCATTAATCATGCTTGGATGAGGCTGCTATGAAAGTTCCAAGCTCAGATAATGGTCGGGAGAGTTAAGGAGAGCTCATTATGTGTGTGGAACAGTGGGAAAAGAGGGGGAAAAAAAGAGAACACTTCTGTGGCTTAACATTTGATCAAAATATGCTTGGGAATGCATATAACAAAATGGCTGGTGGATTCTTGAACAATTTCATTAAATGCTTCATCAGCTGCTTAACCTTTTTTATATTCTGGGAAGGTGTTTTTATGAAGTCAAACAATCTAGACAAATAAATCTAGACAAATGAAAGGATTTTCTGACGAAATATCAGGATGATTAAAATTTAGGTTGAAAAGTTTGGCTACCTAATCAGAACATTGTATTTAGTTTTAAAGTAGAGCATAATTATAAATTGTAACAAAGATATGTATTTTCCTCAGCTTTTTGAATAAAAAAATTAAAATTATGCATTTGATTCCGCCCCCTAAGTTCACTTAGGGGGCCTTTGTTGTGATTACAGCCTGTAAACCAGCTTTGCATATCTAGAGGCTGAAACTGCTGCCTGTTCTTTCTTGCAAAACGCCTCAAGCTCTTTCAGTTTGGATGGAAAGTTTCACTCCACGTCTATTATCAAGGTCAAATACTTAGTTGGATTGTATCGACTTTAATTTGGCCATTTTAAGGCATTGGCATTCTTTGATCTAAATTCTTCTGTAAATCTGGTTGTATGTTTAGGGTCATGTCCTGCTGGAAGGTGTACTTCCACCCAAGGTTTAGATCCTTTTCAACCTCTTAAAAGCTTTTCTTCCAGGTTTGTTCTGTACTTAGCTCACGTTTCTCCATCCGCGCCAACTGGCTTTCCCACGATGATCGAGGAATTTTAATGTTGGACGATCATTCTTTCTGTAGGGACAACACGTTGCTTGCTTTCAACAATATATTTATTCTTTCCACTCTTCCATAAAGGTCAGATTCAGGGTGTACCAAGGTAATTGTTGTCATGTTAAAAGATTCTCTCTTGGATATCTGCAGCTTCATCAGATTGCTTCTCTTTAAAAGGTGCTTCTTACCCAGCCTTCAGCATAACCAGTTAGCCTTTTCTATCTACTAAACAGGTATGCACAACTTTGTGTTGTTCTAAAATCCCAATCATATAATTCTAATGAAATTACAATGAAGTTTGCAAGTGTAACATCACAAAAGGTGAGAAGCAGACCCTTCAATTAGAATATACCATTGCGGAACACTACAAATGACAGCATTAGCCTGCTTGATGACTCCTGTAGAGTTGCTGTGTGTAAGCCGCTAAATTAGTGTTTTCTACCTAGAATGAAATATCCCAGTAATTATTCACTTGGCAGGAGCTGTGGCGTTGCAGTGTGAAAGGACCCTCATTAACCTCATCTGGACTGCATAAAAGTGCAAATGTAAGAGTGCAGCTATGGCCCCATAATATATCAATTGCAAAAGAATGGCTTCTGAAAAATGTATTAGTGCCTGCCACTTTCCTGTTTGGACAGCAGACAACTAGGAGGCTTTAGCCAGCTTGTGTGGCGATGTTGGAGGCAGATCATAACTCCATTAAACTGTTTACACATTGAAGTTTGAAAAGAAAAAGTAAATCAACTCAGAACAGATGAGTGAAAAAAAGAATAGCAGTTGCCTCATCTCGCGTCCTCTGTGAGGCTGCTGGCGTCGGGTTTTCCGAGGAGGGAGAGATTTGTAAAACATGGACATTACAACAATGGCTGCAGCATAATCTGCCAAATCCCATTACAGGCTAGAACCATCCTTGGACTCACACGCACACACAATCACACACTCTCCCCGATAAAATAGGAGAGGTGTACAAACAAATATAAGGAGCAGGGTACAACTTGACGGATTGTGTGAGATTTGCATTAGTAATTTGGTTATGGCTATCTTTTGTACATGCTAGAAGATTGACAACATGACAGGGTTTCAACAGCAGCAATGCTAAATCCTTTACATGAACCATTAAGTTGAAGAAGGAGGCAAGAAAAGGGTAAACACAGTAGGGAGGGGCAGATATAGGATTATGTCTTTAGTCACAGTAAATACCCCCCACCTGGTAAAGTATTAGGGCAGCTGTCAAAGAATTATCTTTCCATTACCTCACTGTTGCTTTGTGGTAGCGCTAGCAGCGCTATTTCAGAAGAAGGCCATCATTAAAATAAAAGGTTAACAAAGAATGTCTCAAACTGCTTAGCAATTTATTTTTTAACATGGTAAACATAATCAAAATGCATAAAAATATCATAACTAAAAAGTAAAAAACTGAATAAGCCAGGTTTTTGGCTCTTAAACATAAGTTTTGCACCAGTGTGGTGGATGGATGGGACCTAGGAGGACTTGAGTTACAGTTTTGGTTTAAAACGATAAAGACCCAGGCTCTAGGCTTAATTCCAAGACTTTCCATGTCTTAGTTTTCAGACAAAAATATATTTTATCATGTAACTGGGTCCAGTTTTGCTGTTCAGCTTTATTTTTTTTTCCTTTTAACAAATTGTCTTGCATTCTTTTCAATTATCATGTTGTACACGGTAGCATTTATTAGCGATCGGATTAAAATGTATTCGGAGTAAATAATCAGATTGTATTGTTTATATGGGCACATAATCAATAAATCCAATCATAACGTGTGTGCATATGCACATGTTGTTAATCAGAATAGAACCACTCTGACATGCGCAGTTAACAAATTCCCCTAAAAAAAGAACACAGAAGAAGAAGTACAAAAAAAAAATAATAGTAAACAAAACAGTTTTACAGAGGTTTGTTTGTTTTTCTTGTGCCCAGGCTGGACTTGCTCGATGTTGTAATTAAGCTTAAAACACCACAGAGTAATCAACTACTTTTAATTTTTCAGAAAATATCAGCTCAAACACTAGCTTTGCTAGTGTACTTGGTAGTTTTGCTACTTTTTCCACTCACCAAAGCAGAAATATGTCATGTTTACATCCGGAGCACATGCACACTCGGGTCAGTTTGCCACATTCAGAATAACTTGAGCCTGACAAGCGTTTACATGCACGTTGATTGGATTATCAATCAATTATTAATCCATCCATCCATCCATTTTCCGAACTGCTTAATCCCTCATGGGGTCGTGGGGTTGCTGGTGCCTATCTCCAGCGTTCACTTATAATATTCCCATTGGCTTGTTTACATGATGCTTTTTTATTCCGATCAGCCCTTTATTCAGATTACCTTTGTCCATGTAGCATGTTTCTAGTGTGGGTTCCCTGTGGGAAGCTGATCTAGCTGCAGCAAAGTATGTCCAAACCATGAGAATTCCACCACCATACTTCACCCCTAATATTAACCCTTACCCCCTTAAAGCTATATTTTTATGCCAATCATATCATTTGTCGCTCACTCTTCTGAGTTCTCTTGCTGTTTTACAACTTTGCATTATTTGCTGTTATTTCAACTTTTAACTTTAAGTCTTTTCTCTTTATAGCAGGTACAGCTGGTCTGGTGTTCTGTTAGCTGTGACACCATCCAGGGGACAGATCATCTGTCATTACTGTATCTAACATAGAAGAGATTCCTGGATCATTGTGTGCTTCTGTACCCTTTTGTGTCTCTGCTTTGACTTCTCTAACACCCAGTCGGTCATGGCAAATGGCCATTCGCACTAAGCCTGGTTCTACCAGAGGTTTCTTCCTGTTGGAGGGTAGTTTTCCTCTCCACCGTCACTACATGCATGCTCGATATTGCTGCCAAAGTCATCGACAATGCAGTCGACTGTCCACTGTGACTCCACGGTCTTTAAGGAGTGAATGCTTCTTGGCAAGACTCAATGCAGTCTGCTGGGTTTCCTTAAATAGAAAACTTTTTGAACAATTTGTTTGGATGATTTGACTGAATTGACTTTGTAAAGTGCCTTGAGATGATGTGTTATGAATTGGCGCTATCTAAATAGATGTCATTGAATCAAATTTGTTCTGGTGTTCAAATAATTTAGTTTAAATTCATTTGTGAGAAAAAAAAAATTGTCTACATTTTCTCGCCCAAACTTTCCTGATCTTTGTTTATCTTAACTTATCAACTTGCACACATCCATTGGTTAGTAAAAATGTTAAGTCTCTTTCCAACTGTACAGAGATGCACATTCATTTTAACGGTAGCAAGAGACCCTTTCAACATATTGTGCTTTGCTCTCAGGGTAAGCTTGCTTGGCACAAAGGAGTGGCTAAAGAGGAAGAACATTAAGGTCACAGAGTAGTCTATCCATCCTCATAAAAAACACCAACAGACTATTTACAAGAAGGAAAACAATGTCTAAAAGCAGCAGGGATGTAAACCGTTAATGAGTTTGTTGGGAGCAGTGATGGTTATAAATTAGAAAATCTGTAAAGGATTTGACGTTTAGGTACAAAGAAGGTTTGTGCGAAACTGTTGATCAACAACACACAAAGTCCTTCTACTGTGCTAACCAAAAAATGTCCCTGCATCAGGTTTAAGCTATTTAGCTTCTGGATTAGTTATTTCCCTAAATAACATTTTAAACTTTTGTCTAATCTGTTCTTCTATTTTTGGTTAATATTCTGTCTCGCTCAGTTAAAATGAAAGTACCGTGAAAACATTTTTTCCTCACGATCAGACTCTAGTTAGACTCAAGTTGTTTAAGTTTTTTTTGGTTTCCAACCTAACCTGAACTAATTTAACATGCTATACCCTCTCCAGCCCTACTTCAGGTCCATTTTGTTGTTGGTATTTTGACAAAGTTAATTAGTTTCTCTGTATACCTACCGACGTGAGCGTGCTGGCCTTGACATGACAGCATGTGTATAAATCAAATAATATTTTTCTTTTTACCAAGAGTAAAAGCTCCACCACATCTGTGCAGCCTTACAGCCACAAGCACGTCTGCACAATCAAACCAAATTCTTCTAGCTGAAATGAGCTCACATGCTGTGGCCAAAAGCAAGCAGGGCAAGGAAATCGCTTTGGAAAGGGCCTTAACCACAACCCCTTTTTTCCGTTCCTTGTATTATTTTGCTGCAACACTAGGAACCAAGATGGCAATCAGGCAATATTTCCAGAATTAGAGGTTGGTCTCACACCTCCTGTCAAACTAATTAAACATTGAACAGCCGCACAATTTTCCAGCTACAAGTTAAATCAGACTGAAGCCTCCCTGAAGCGAAACAGACAACCCGATTCAAATGCTGAAGTGAATTTGTCACACCCACTTCCACACACAAATTAGTCAGAAACGCGTTACCCTCCTACAGCGCCATCAGGACCCTATTTAAACGAGGAGGCAGTTGGTCTTCTGCGCTTTGTAGTAGTCTTTTGGCATTTACAGACGATTTAATCAAGGTATACTTTGTGCACAGCCATGCTTAATTGCACAGCTATCTAGTGAAGCACTTCTCAAATCAGACTTCATGGCTACAGGAAATTAATGAACCAAAGTACCTGCTTGGTATAAAGCAGCTGTGGTCAGTTTTCCACCTTTTTAAAGTGACATTAAATTAGATAAATATTTTTTTAGTTGGGGTAACCAACACCATTCTGTAATGATTAAGGTCTTGGTGCTTTCAAAACACTGTTCACTGGCGTAATATCGTCAGAACATCTGTTGTCCTCCACTTATTCCAGTTCGGGTCAGAGAGGGACAACGGGTCCAGGGGGGAAATCCAGAAATCCCTCTCCAACTTCCTGAAATTTAGAGTCCAACTGGCTACTTCTGGGTTTGTGTCCAGTCTCCTCCCAGGCACTTTGGAGGCACTTTGAAAAGCTCCAAAGAGGCTCACTGATAACATCCTTATCAGAATAGCTCTGTCATGAGTCTCTCATCAGCTGATAGAGCTCCTCACCTTATATTTAAGACGTCCACCCTACAGAAGTTCATTTCAGTTGCTTGTATCTAAGATCTTGTTGTTTTGGTCATTATCCATATCTGGGGCGTGGCAGTGCCACAGGGGCAGAGCATGTAACCCATGTTTGGAGGCCTTAGTCCTGGATGTGGCTAGTTTGAGAATGGCCCGTGGATCTTTGCTGCATGTCTTCTCCCTCCTTCTCTTCCAATTTCCTTTCAGCCTACTGTCAAAGAAAGTGCCAAAACTTCATATAAAAATACAGAAGTTCATACAAAGCTCATGTCCGTAGATGAGGGTCGGATAATAGACACCCATAAACCAAGACCATTACCTTTAGGTAGGGTTGTCTCAATACCAAAATTTCGATATTGATATCGATACCCGGGAAAATATTCAATACTCAATACCATTTTCAATACCATGGGGATAAAAATGACAAATAATGAAAGTTTTTTTTTTTATTAACATGAAAAAAATCCCCTCTTTGAATCTCAACATGGAACATGCTTTCTCAACAGAATCACAGATGCTAGTTAGATAAGTGTGTAAATAAATACAAAATAAATAACACAAATATAACATGATTTGAAAATATTTTGTGGTTGTCTGAGGTGTTATTCTTTTAATGAGCAAAAAAATCCAGAAGTCTAAATCAATAGCAAAAATATGCAAACACTTGTCTGGAGTAGTGCAAAACGAAACTGGTTTTCTGAGGTTATGCAAGCTGTAAAAATAAAATGAGCAACAATTACAACATTTTTGTTTGTCTGGGGTAACAACACACAAACAAAACCACAATCGGAACAATATTTTGAGGTATTAAACTATACAGGTAGACAACAACCAGCTAAGGCAAACATCCCACAATTGAAATGCTGTTTTCTCAGCTACACTTAAAAAATGCTGAGCTTAAAAAGTGCACATAAATGTTAAGGCACACAAGAGTTTAAAAAGTGCACTGGCCTTTTTGAACACAGCTCAAACACCAGTTCTGCTTGTCCCAGGACTCATTTATAAACTGCAGGGTTACAGCCATGAAAGAGGATGCAGATCTGCTGTTCCATAGGTCAATTGTACATTTAAAGTATAGTTTCAATGCTGTGCTGGTTGTTCTGCCAGCTTTGTTGGCTGATTTGACAAAGGCCCATTTTGGGTAACCACAAGCTTGCAGTGATTTCCTGACGTGCTTGTGTTCTTTTTGTTTCTCCTCTGTGGCAGAGGGTATGTTCTTAGCCCAGTAACTCAAGAGTTCTGATAACAGAGTGTGTGCTCCAGTGGGTGATGTGAATCAAAATGCAGATATTGTTCTGTGTGTGAGCTTCTGGTAAATCTCAGTTTTGAGACTCCCATCTTCTTCAATGTGTACCGCACAGTCCGAAAAAATCATGTTGTTCTAGGCATCCTCTTTGTTAAACCTCATGTTGCTGTCCACTGAGTTGTTGTGTTTGGTAAATGCCTCAACATCTTTGTTTTGGATTTTGACCCAAGTGTGATCCATATATCTAAACCAGTCAGTTGGTAATGTTCCCTTGTAAGCACTGAGTGCCCTGCTCTCCACCTCCTCCATGTACAAATTGGCCACAGTGGGTGACACTGGAGAGCCCATGGCACACCCAAGTTTGTCGGCAAAAGTTGTCTCTGTAATTGGAATATGTGGTTGAGAGACAGAGGTCCAACAGGTCACAAATCTGGTCTTTTAGTGATTCATCATGTTCCGGCTGTGTCCTGACCATGTCCAATGCCTCTGATGAAAGAATGCAGGTGAAAAGAGAGGCGACATCAAAGGAAACAATGGTTTCCCCTGGTGGGATTTTTGTATGTGGTTTGAAGTGTTTCCAGCCAGTGAACCCAAAACTGTTGCAAGATGTTCTCCAATGCTGTATGTAACCAAGTTAAGGCTGCTGACAATGGGGCTGAGAGGTACCTCTTCTTTGTGTAATTTTGGAAGTCCATATATGCATGGAATGGCCTCACCTGGGTTCAGCTGATAGTAACAGGAACGATTGAATGCTTACTCTATTTTCTGTTTTTGTAGATATTGGTTGGGTCCCTTTCAGGGTCTCGTATGTGTTACTTTCCATCAGTAGATGCATTATTTTCTCATGGTAATTGGTTGTGTTAAGTACCATTGTGCATCTGCCTTTGTCTGCTGGCAAAATTGTGATGTTGCAATCTTTGCTGAGGGATGTAACGGTCATACTTTCCTGTGGCGTGATATTTGAAGTGGGCGTTTTTGCACTGGACAGTGCTGCTGTGACTTTTATCCTAAGTTCTTCTGCTTCTGCCTCTGCCATGTTGTTATTTCATATCCAACACATTCCAAAGAGATTACATCTGCAGTCTCATCATGATTTAGGTGACCAAGTCACTCTCACAAAGCAATAGCTTCTAATGACCCAGGACAATGGCGGGTGGGTCATTAGAATGTGCCTAGGAGGATGGGCCTCCATGTCCTTAAAAACAGCTGTGCGCCAACTACACTCCTGGATAGGTGTTGAAACGTTTTCAGAAAGAACTGAACGAAGGTCCGGTTGCATCCAATTTAATCCTGTTTGCTGTTGTGATGACCCGGATAACTGAGAATTTGCACAGGCAGTGTTTGTTTTGTTGTACGACTCCGGGGTTTTAGTGTACATGAAGTGTTTGCACACAGGCTTGCCGAGATTTTTTGGTTTCCCTTACTTGTTTAACACGTATGCAAAACCTTTCCAAAAAAGGCTTTTACCTTTTTCGTTTTCGACTAACACTGGCTGGTCTGGCCTACCTGCAGCCACGCTTGTAATAGTAGTAGCAGTCAGATACATGTGTGTGCCTGCACAACACCAAGCTGGGTGGCGGTGAGGGCTGTCTGCCTGGCTGGGAGTGTTGCCAGATAGGGTCATGGTTTTCTAGCCCAAAAATCTGTTAAAAACCACCAGAACACACATAAACTCTCCCAATCAAATAATGTATGTATGGGTCGGCCGCTCTGACTGGAGTGTGCAAGCCCACAGTACAGGTCGCGCGTACTTGCGACAGGCGCCTCAGTATTGATACCCTGGCAAGTCGGTATTGATTCCGGATACAATGTTTGAGTATCAGTACTTTTTGGAGTATTGATATTTTTGACAACTCTACTTTTAGGTTCTGCTCTTTCTTCATCATCCAAGACCCAAGCAGCACAGATATATACATATCATACTGCAGACAACACCTCCAACCATCTGTCCATCTAATACTCAAACCTACTATAACTTGTACATAGGACCTCAAAATACCCCAAACTCGTCCACTTCCGGCAGATGCTGACCCTCAATCTAGAGCAGTGCTCTCAAACTCCAGTCCTCTAGGACAGGTGTCCTGCAACTTTTAGATATGCCTCCTCTTCAACACACCTCATTTAAATATTAGCTCATTAGCATAGCTCTGTAGAGCTACATGCTAGTGAGACAATTTAGACATTTGAATCAGGTGTGTAGGGTATCTAAAGGTTGCAGGACACTGGCCGTCAAGGATTTAAGTTTGAGACCACTGATCTAGATGAACCAGCACTTTTCACCAGTTAAGAAAGAAGGTATGGTGTAATATAAAGTGCAATTCTGACTGAAATCCTGTTTTTCGTTATCCCCTTGACAAGTTCAAAGCATATTTATTGCATCAGAACAGGATAAACAACTTGTCAACAGGTCAGGAGTTGTGTTTTGAAGCACCCTCCCTACAGGAATACCAGTACCAGAATGTTGACAACTTTTATTCAGAGGAAATTGAATTTATATGCGTCAGTAGCTCAAGGGAATGAGTTTTATACACACTCCTGGAGAATGTGGATACAGTTCTCAAGACTAATGTTAAAGATCTGCTTTCTTCTTAGGCGACCTAACATCCAGAGGGAGAAAAACATTGAAAGTGAGAATTAAAATGGCCTAAGAATTATTTCCCTCTGAGCAAGAAAGTTAACGTGACTTGACTTTGTTTGATAAAGACATACAGCATCAAAGGAGGAACATTTGAAGGCAGTTTTTTTGAGCACTGTATATAGAGATTAACTACTTGTTCACTGGGAATTGTGTTAAACATTATTCCTGTTTCAAGTCTTGTCCACACGTAGGCGGATATTTGGGAAAACTAATAATCTTTAATGCGTTCTGGTCTTTCATACACATGCAAACACTGTTTTATAGCACTAAAATGTATTATATTTGAAAACTCCAGCTATAGTGGAGATTTCTGAAAACTCAGTTTCTGAGCCTGCGTCTGTGCATGGCAAGAAAGAGTTTTAGGGTCCTGCGCATCAGTCTGAGACATGTGGCGCTGATGTCACATGTTGCGACCATTGTTATAAACTTGGCCACACAGTGGAGGAAATTGTTAAACTGGACAAGTTCTGTTAAACTGTTTATTTTCAACTTGCGTTACCCTGGCACACACAGCATTTCCTGTCTTCGCCTCAGTATCGAGGCTTGAAAGTAAAAGTAATAGGAAAACCTATGCAGCAAAGACTGCTATCTTTGGGTCACAGAGTCTCCAGGGCCAAAACATTTTTCAAAGTTCTAGAAATCAAATTGTGTGGAGGCTGCTGAAACATTTGAAGACTTGTTGACTGCTTATTTCTTTTTTCATTCCTTTACTGTTACAATATCCATGAATGAAGGCCATTTTATGTCACTAATTGAAAAAGATTTAGTTTTTCTCAAATCAAGATAATAAATTGCTCCATACATTTTTGACTACAGTAACCTCTTATAATAATATGTGCAAATATTTTTGGTTGCTTCTTTATTCAGGGGTCGGCACACAAAGTCATTACAGTTTACTACAATTAGTCATTACGGTCTACTGCAATTATATAAAATAATCAAAAATGTTGTTACTACAATTTTTAATTTGTATAGGAAAATGGAGTTTCAGAATGCTTCCAGTTTTTCCAAAATAAAATGTATTTCCTTGTCCTACTTATGTTACCAAATAAGATATTTTATAGACTACATCTTTACATTGAATGTGCTGTCTTGGTAATCTGAATTTGTAAATGCTTTGTAGCATTCATATTTTCACTTCTGCGTCTTTTTGGCTTTATCCTGCTAGTAATATCCACTCTTTAATCTTTTTTTATAATTTCAATATTTTCCTTTCTTCTCCAGGCTTTTACTCCCCCCTCCCCCCCCCCCCCCCCCCCCCCCCCCCCCCCCCCCCCCCGAGAATGTCCCCTCGCGTTGCTTCACCAAGATAGACTCAGATTCAGACGTTGACCTTCCAACAATGATAAAGAAACATTTCACCAGCAAACCTTTTTGCCTCAAAAAGTTTTACCCTTCAAGACCTGTCTCAGAGAAAGTGCTTGATGTCAGAGGTCAAGGGAGTGATTTTGAGTCCAGCCTGAAATTGCCATTTCATGCTCCCTGCTGTGTTAAAGGATAAACACTTTGTGGTTATGTGTTTTTCCACCAAGTCATTTGGGGTTCCCGCTTTTTCTTCTCTGGTGTGTTGTTTAAAACGGTTTCTACTGCTATTAGCCCTTGTATTGTAGAAATTTGCAATACTTCACTTTTAACCATTTATTATTTGAAACATGCTGTTGTGAGCCAATATTAAAGAAGTGTAGTTGGAATCCTACACAGCTTAAAATATAAGACCTATCTCCAAAATCTTTTTATGTCCAATCTCCTCGAAAAAGTAGTGGCAGAACAGCTTATATCTTTTTTATGTATAATATGAGATCTTTGACAAATTTCAGTCAGACTTCTGTAAGCTCCACTTGATTGACAGTGATCTGAGATGTAGCTGGTCCATCAGGTGTGCCTCCATAGTTGCTTATCCACTATCTTTCTGGCAGAACATTCAGTGTTTTTTGCAAACCAGATCATATTGGACTCCAAGAGCCATGTGGGGTACCCGGTTTCTGATGTCTCTTATCAATTCTATTATATTCAGCTCTAGTGTTCTTTAAAGCCAAGTGAGTGTTTAAAGTTATCCATCTTGACAACCTATTTTAGTAACATGCAAAAATAGCTCTGTGACAACTACTTGCAGGTGAATTCTGCTAAGACTGAAACCTTAATTTTTGTCTCTGAGAAACTAAATCTTTGAAATTTTGCTATTATTTTTAATTCTGACATGTTGTTGAGGCGCCATTGTTGTGGTTTGATCAGAAACAGTCTTTGTTCAGCTAAAAAATATTTCTAAACTTAAAACTCTGGTGTTACAAAAGTTGAAGCAGAGATGATGTGTCATGCTTTTATTTCATCTCGTGTTGATTATTATCACATCCTTTTTATTTGTTTGAATGAGAATAATCCCAACCATCTCAGTTTCAAATGTTGCTCCAGGGCTTTTAACCAACACACAAAATAGAGGACATTTCCCCACTTTAAAGGTATATAGCCACATTATATGCTTAAAAATAGACCAAAAACCGTTTGATCAAGATAAAATAAGGTTATATACACCAAACATCCATCCTGATAATGTTTTAATGGTCCTACTTCTAGATAAAAATAGTCCCAGCGCCAGGCACAAATAGCAGTTCTAAACAGACGTGGTGTTATCTAGCAACAGTATCGCAGAACTATCATAGTGCCAGTTTGCCTAATTAATAAATCTAAATTAAATAATGCCAGACCTAGTCTGACCCTCTGAAATGCCTCGCAGTAAAGTGGCAGCTTGCCATGATTGAAGACCAACCATTATTAATCAAGTAAAACAATCAAACAGCAACTTTAAGAGCCTCATATCAGAACATTTACTCACATCGGTCAACTCCGTGTTCGCATCGGAGCTATCGGCAGATTTAACGTCTGCTTCAGTAAACACCAACTGTCATACTTTATTCCCAGCGACTTTCTAGTCTTTTCCCTCTTGGAATCATTTTTTTTTTTTTTTCGTTTTTGCGTTTCTTCACTGGATCCTGGAACATTTGTTGTTGTTTCGCCTGGAGATGTTAATAGCAGTTAGCCGTTTCCTTGTTTTAACCCCTGCTGTGCATGCGCAAAACGTACTTCCGTTAAAAGCATAAATAAACATGAAAGGCTTTATTTACTAACTAATTGAGCAAAAACAAAGCATAAAACACCAAAACAACTAATACGCCAACAGGACGTGATAATCTTTCATAAAATTTTGTATGCAACCAGAGTGAGCTACTCACGTATAAATAAAAATAAAAGTCAAATAACGTGGCCATGCACCTTCAAGTCTCTTTACAATGGCTAAACATGCCACTATTGAGCTGTTTGGTTGTGGTTTTAATGTAAATTCATGTTTATTTTTTGCCACTTATTGTGTTGTACACATCTTGTCATATTCTGTTGTTTTTTTGCTATTTGGGTTGTGCCATTTAGGTTCACTTCTGCATGATTATGTCTGTTAAATGTTTTTCCCTGTTCATGCATTTCTTTACTTTTAGCTTTCTACATTTTTCTTGTGCTCATTTTTGTTCTTGGTTAGATTTTGTCCTTGTATCTCTGTTCATCATTCATGTTTATTTCAGTCTGTCACCCTCAGTCATAGCGGCATCCATTTAAGCTTATTCAGTCCACCTGTTGCCTTGTCATCACGATCAAGATTCTCACCTGTTGTCCTTGATATCTTAATTGAATTTTTTTTATTTGCTCTTTGCTGGATTGATCTGCACAATGGTTGCGTGTCCTGTTTGTCTCTGCATTGCCCTGCGATATCCTTGCAAGCTATCCAGGGTGTACCCCGCCTCTCGCCCATTGACAGCTTGAGATAGGCACCAGAACCCCACGCGACCCCACAAGGAATAGAGGTGTTAGAAAATGGATGGATGGATGGCTTGTTCTGCTGCCATATCACGTCCTTGAAGTCATTAAGTGTACTGTTTCATGCCAAGCTAGTCCATGTTCATGTCTGTCAGTATCCATGCCTGGTTAGAGTATGAATCAGGCCCAGTGAATCCAGGCTGACCTGAGCCCAACCATCAAACTTGAATTGTGGGCCCGGACCTGAAGAAAACCCGACATGAATAAATATTTTTTTTTAAAGGAGCAATAAGTGAAATTTCATTATTTCAGATAGAAAGAACAAATTTTTTTTTTTTTGTGGAGAACTAAAGGTATCTTTTTAGATGGACTATGGTTAAACGTCACACACTATCTCTCTAAAAGATGTGCTATCTGGTTAAATGCATTGCCTCCACCTCTAAAGTGTCTTGATTCTGTCAAGAGGCACCTGAAGACCCACTTATTCAGATAAATTGTAACAAGTTTTATGTTGTATGTTGTTACATGTACACATTTAATGTCTTCTGTTTCTTTTTTTCTTTGTTTTTGTTTTTTGTTGTGTGTTTCTATTGTAAGGTACATTGTGGTTTGTTTGGTGGGAGAACCCATTGGTAAGCTTATTGCTGCCACATAACTGCCCACTCTCTGACAGACTTTTTGCTGTTACTGGACTCCTTGTAGTTGAGTGCTGCCTTTGCCTCAGTCTCCCACACTTTCCTCAATCACAAACAAAGTGATATTAGACTACTTGATGTGCAGTTTGGGCCTCAAGGGGAGTGCTAGAGCTCTATAACCAGGGTCCTAGCACAATCCTTGTGTTTCTTGAAGATTTTTGGGATTACTTACCCATTCTTTTGTAGATATTTATCCGTATTATCCATCCTCGTACAACTGCACTTTAACTTGCTTAGAAAAAGAAAAATGAACCAACAGTTAAACCCTGAAGTCAGTGGTTCCTTCTCATGCTTGGTCAAATCCTAAAGTCCTGGGGTCTCATTTAAGCTGGCATAACGCACAAAATGGGGCCTGAAATGTACGTACGTCATTTTCCACGCTAAAGTTGGGATCTATAAAAAAAATGTGCGGTCCTGACAGCAACTCTGACCCATGCATATGCTCATTTTGGAGACGGGAAATTGGCGACGCAGATGGCAAAGTGGTTAAAAGCAGCCACGTATGATTCCTCTCAGACGCTCAGTTTCACTCCATATCAGACTTTAGTCATAGATCGACTTCATCATAAGGATTCATAACCTAAGTTTTATTTATGCTTGCGCTGGTGACAAATAATTCTACAACACAACCTTTCAATAAAATAAAAAAAATCCGATGAACCATCTTAAAGGATCTATAAGTAAGATATTTACATTAAAACAACCTAAATAATTTTCATTTGTCACCTGGGATGGAAGTAACATTCCCTATAAACAATCGGTCCTCTACATCAACAATGTCTTAGACACGTTTTTCTCTTTTCAAACCTAGAAGTATGGTCCGGAACTGTTTCCGTTCAGAGTGCAGCTCAGTGTTTACTTCCTGGTTCCTGAGCCAATCATATGAGAGTTCCCAGGGATCCCAAAACAGAGCGCAGTATTTGGGGATCAAATATTTCCTGGCCAAGGATGACTGGCCAAGATGCTTCTTTAGACTCCCGAGCATTGCATTTTGATATAACCTACAGGGGAACGTAGCTACGAGTGCTTTGAGTGGTCAGTATGACTGGAAAAGTGCTCTATAAGTTCAGTCGATTAATTGTTTAAAATTTACACCTCCATGCAGGTGCTGAAAGACAGCTCTCCAGCTCCCAGAGTGGAGTGCGCTTATCGCTCACACCCATGCAGTGCAGTGTCCGTCGGCTCCTGAAAGTGCTTTTTGCAGTGTTTGTATTTTTATTTTATTTGTTTTGGGGGGGGGTTAATAATTGTGGGGGAAACCTCCTATACTCCTGGTTTCATTCACTTCTCTGAATGTCGATCTGAGTGTAGAGCATCAGAGGGATACGGCTTCAAAACAGCAATCAGGTTTAATTTGTAACGAGTTTTTTTAATGTGGGTAACAATCTGTGCTTTTATCTCTGATTTACAAATTTATTAAATGCCTTTCTGTGAATGTTTTACTGAGTTTTTTTTTTTTTTTTTTGCTTTTTCTCTGTGGTTATCACATATCCACAATGACATAAATTATCATTTTAAATATACATTAAAATTCACGAAGTGCTTTGCATTGAACATTTATGTTTGAATCTGGGCGTGCTGAGGGCAGAGCATGAGGCTCTGCACTCACGTACAGCTATGATCTACATCGGGAAATTGCGTGCTGGTGTGCATGCGCATGGATTTTAAATATTAATTTTTTTGGCTTACACCATTTCCTTTTTCTTGGCGTCTATATGCTTTTAGTTGGATTCTGCACAAAGTTTTATTAATGAGATCCCTGTTCTGTAAAAAAAAAAAAAAAAAAAAAATAGATCAATGCTTTGGACTAAAAAGCAAAAAGAGACCATCAAGACTTTGAATACTTTTACATAGCACTGTTATTGATTGGATTGATAATACATTAAATTAGAGAGCTTCTTAAAAAGACAATTTCAGAATTTGTTACTGACAGACTGTAGAGACATAATAGCCACATGTGCTGGTTTATGTCTGTTCTTAATACCAATTAGTTCCACTTGAGTTGCTATAGTTTCCCATCTGTTCTCTGTCCAAAATGAGGGAGAAAAAAATAGCTCTTCATAAGAAATGTTTTCTTTTTTACATAATCACAAAAAACTGCTGTCTTGATGTTGAAGGATAAGAGCGAGTAAATGGCTCATGGACAAACCTACTGGCCAAGGTGTTTACATCATTCTGCATGCCATCTCCATTAGTTTTATGTTATCACAGTTTGATGGTTAAAAGGTGTGGTTAAAAAAAGATTACAGTGTAATTTAAGGAAAAACACTTTTTCAAGATGTGTTGGACAAACAGACACTCACCTAGGGTCCCTCACTGAGAGCAAAGATTGCACTATTTTCTTTGATTGCTGTACTGTACTTCAGGTGAATACCTGGTTGAACCCCTAGGGTATCCGTAGTATACTTTCTCTCTCTCCATAAATAGGTTCAGTAGGGCTCCCTGGTTTCTGATCCGACAGAAAACTACCCTTCTGTGTTGCTTAGGGATTTATTTTTGTGTTCTGTGTATACAGTATATCAATTTTTCAACCAATTATAGTCAACAGAAGCGCTCCAGTGACTTACTTTCTACAAAACTCAAGGCAGAAATTGTGGCGTTATAGGGAATAAAAATAAGATCTTTGGTAATTTGGTGATAAGGGATGAAAGTTGAAAGCTAAGGCTCTGTATCTCTCTTTCAACATTTACAACTCCCACAAACTTGGGTTTATCCAACAGTATTGGTAACAGCGAACTGTTTGAGGTCTCAGGCATGTCACCATCTTTGCTCAGTGAAGGAAATTATCACTATGTCCCAGATACTTTAAACCTTAAGAAATATTTGATCTTCCACTTGGGATGGGTTGGAGTTTTCCTGGCTCGTCATAGCACAAGCATTAATCCGTGTGCTAAATGGGATTTAATTTCCATATTTTCAAACTATGTTTAGTTAAGGTAAAAGGAGTTTTAAAGGTGTCTAAAAGAACATCCTGCTTTCCAGCAGTAAAAAAAAAAAGACTCAAAGCTGGGGGAGGATTATTCTCCTAAATGGGGAAACAACAAATCTATGAAATTTCCATTAATACTCAACAAATGCTCTCAACCAGACATAGTTTCAGCTAAAATAAACAAGAGCCTAACAACAAAGTCAAGTTTGTCTTCATATTTATTACATTTTGAGAAAACATTTACCTCATGATTAAAGAACTACATGTAATGTCCATTGAAATGAACTCAGAGTAACAGGTCACCTTCCAGTCAGAGCAAGAACACACCACATCATAAAAAACAAAAACAAAAAAAACCTAAATCCAGAACACTAATATTTTCTGCTGGGCCGTGGCAATGTCTCGTGGGGAGAATCAAGAATAGATCATGAGATTTTCCAGGCTGTTTTGGGCATAAACTGCACTTGTGTAGTGATAATGTGTTTGTTCATTGTTGTGGTGGCAGCACATCTGGGCTCTGGGGACCCAGGAGAGAAAACCCAGAGTGAATACATATTTTATTCAACACTTTCAGACGTCTTGTTACTGAAAAGTCATATATAATCAAACTTGCCTTGCCTTGGTCTTTGTGGAATATGGTTCCCAGCTAAGAAGGAGTGCATATGCCTCCAAATTGCAAATGCAGGCTGGTTGCTGAGACCATGGCAAGTTGTGAGTTTATCTGGCTACAATATAAATGCAAATTTTTTAGAGGTATACATTCAAAGAAAAGTTTTAGCATCTCAGTGGTTTAGTCCTTCTGTATGCACTTGCCAATAAGCTGATAAAAGTCCTGATGGTGTTTGCTTCTTAATAGCAAAAACAGAAACTTATAGGACAATTCTGTATAATGCAAGGACACATTGTATAGAAGATATAAAGCTTGTGGTGGTAATTTTCTGGTAGGTTGAGTAGGAAATCTTTTGCCAAAAATTGAGTGCAGCAGGGTGGTGCAGCGGTAGTGAAGTTCAAGATGACAATGAATGGCTTTGGAGGTCCACAGGGCAGTAGAACACAGATCAGGGACAGTAACCCCAGCCAAAGAGATAAATATCTCTACTCGACAGGACAGATATAAAACTTAGAGAAAAGGCCTCAATCATTAAATATCTTGCTTACCTTTTTGTTTTTTCACATGAAAAAGTTTTTTCCTTCACCACAAATTTTTCTGCTGCTTGCTGCTATTCTGCATTTTATTTCTCCAATTTGTGCTAACTGGCATGTTTCTGTATAAAAGCCAGTTCTACCCCGTCCATATTTTGTGTTCTGCCTGCTTTGTCATATTTGTTACTTTATTCATCATCTCTAATTGATCACACATGGTAAAAAACCCAATACATTATGTTAGACCCTATGAATAAATGGGGAGCTTAGACGGAAATGTCGGTGTTGTGTATAATATCCATCAAGCCATCCCACATGCTATTACAAGCTGACTCATCTTCGTCCTAGGCAAAAGTTCAAATACTTAAGATGATTTCTCAATTCTCAAAGTGCTATTAGGCCTGTTAACAACTTTTGAAGCTGAAAAGAAAAATAAATACAACAAAATGCATAATAAACAGTGTGCATTTGTGATCATAGAAAAAAAAACATGGCTTAAATTTCAAAAGAAACCACTTTGACAATAATGCCTGCAGTCCCCACACAGCTTTCAGGAGATATCACTTAAAGGGTGTATATCATGCAAAGTCAAGTTTTTTTTTTAGCTTTTAACTATGTTATGATACTATTCATTCATCAAACTAATCTCCAAATTGGTACTTTGCTTGTTTCATACATGCCTGAGTAATTGTTGTGAATTCTGCTTTCTGAGCAGAAGCCTCTCCCTGTTCTTGAAAATGAGTGATTCATTACACGTCTACGTAGAGCAGTCATTACCTGCCCCTTCCAGGAAGTACCTACCTTGACTTTGCCACTCCTACACAGTAAACAACATGCCCAGGAGCAGTGCTTTTAGGGAGGTAGAGCTCATTTCTGCTCAAAGTAGAGATAAAGTGGCTCTTTTATCACTTAACTGCTCTTTTTGTGATGCCATGCTGCAGCGGCTCTAGAGCAACCCCCATATAGGGTGAGGCGGTGAAAGCAAGCGGCATCTTTGTTCCGGGCTGGAAAAATTGCTCAAGAAAACAACTAATATCTAATAACAAAAGACTCCTTTGTAGTGCCAAAGGCAATATTTCATCATATATTTGGCTATACTTGATGTTGGAAGGCTTGCAAAAAGGCATGATATAGAACCTTCACGACACTATGGCACAGGTGATGCTGTAGCCTGTCTACAGCACCTCCAACTTTAGCATCTGGACTCTTGAGGTCACGTAGATTACAAAATATTATGGACTCCAGCTCCACCTTTACTTCTAACCGGAGGTGACTGATAATCCTCAATATCACTGCCTAACTAATTCATCTCACCCTTAATTTCCACATCAACATGCAACAAACAGTATGCCTGGGCTTAACCCAATTCTTTTTTTTTTTTTGCTCTTATCATCAAATCCAGACCACCAGTGTTATATGTGTAGTACTGAGTAGTTTACTGCTGCAGTCTTTCTGGGTCTTGCTCTGTGCAGTAAATCTTTGGGTACAATACAGTTTAAGGCCTAAACAGCCAAGTGGGTGCTGGCTTACCAAGCAGATGACCCAGCTAATTAACCAGCTAATATCAGCTTATTATCTTGATGTGAATCTATAACGTATACAGCAGCAAAAAAGCATAACTCTAAAATAAGCACTTCAAAAGTGTAGCAGGTGTTTATTTTATGTATACCTAATTCAAATTAACAACATATAAAGTATATGGATAAAATTGTTGTAACTCAATATATTATTGTTAGATATTTTTTCCAGGACTAGGAACAGATGGTTTTTTTTTACCAAAAGGCAATCAGATCACGTTGAACAGCTTTGTTTGAATTTTTCTGTTTAAAAGCTAGTTATTCATGGTTATCATACTAGAAAAATCTCATATAGGCCGTGGGCCAGAATCTGTAGGACGCTTCCTTAAGAAGTTTCGTATGAACTGTCAGGGGGCAACTTTCTTCCACCAGGATAAGTTGCTACACATAGCAGTGATCTCAAAACACCAATGTTCCCACGTTTTCGCTTGCACATTAATAAGTTATAGCCGATAAAAAATCTAAACTGTGGCGCTCCGGTCCAAGAGGTCACGTGATTCGATTTTTGCTGCTCAGCCAATCAGATCGCTGTATTGTCAGCTGTGCGCGTTCATCAGTTCATCATGGCTGCGCTCGTAAGATGTTTGTATGCATTTGTTTCCAGATGAAGAAAGCCCAATAATAGCATTTTCTGGCGCCAGCTGGCAGAGATCTTGATGGCAAGAAAAAAATAAATAGCCCAGACCATCTGTCCATCCATCCATCCATCCATCCATTTTCTAACAGGCTTATCCCCGCTGGGTTTGCGAGGTGCTGGTGCCGAGCTCCAGCTGTCAATGGGTGAGACGCGTTGTATAAACTCGTTGTGCCAAACGAGTTATCCCCTTCGGAATTTGTAGAATTTTGTATTGTATTTTTGAAATCAATAAAAGTTTTAACCTCCAGCTTTGTGAAGTCTAAATATTTTAAACATCACATTCTAGTAAAATGAAATTTATTTTTTTTAAACTCCTAATACGTTGTTCTATTTTTAAAAGAGACATATCTCGTTTTCTTAATACGGTTAATATCTCGATAAGGTTCTTGGTTGAATTAAAATCTTATTAAATCTGATAATTTTGGCTGTGCCTTTATTCAGTGTTCATTTGATCACACGTGAAATCCGCTTTATATAATCTATTCATGCGGGTTTAGCTACCAAAAAAGAAAAAAAGAGAACCAGCAGACAGCTGTGATGGACTTAGGAAGGTGGATTTTGGTTTCAGCAGACAGACATTCGACAATCTAATAACATAAAGCTAATATTTTCGTGACACATCTGGAAATGACCGTTTTCTTTCTCATAACGTATTATACTGGATGGATGGATGAACGATAATGTAACGACACCATTGCTATATTTCGTTAAGAAAAGTAAAACATCCTCATTTCCACGCCTAATAGGTTGGAAATGAGGCGGAGTTGACTAGATTCATTCTTCCAGCTGAATGCGCTCTTGGCGCAGGGAATACAAATTCTGGCGGGGATAAGTCGTTTGGCACAACGACACCTGTGCTATCCTAGCGCAGCAGGTCTTGGTGATATCACAGTAAATTGGGCAAAAGTCTGGACTATTTCTGCCCTGCGATGGACTGGTGACCTGTCCAGTTTATACAACGCCTCTCGCCCATTGACAGCTGGAGATAGACACCGGCACCTCGCGAACGCAGGGATAAGCGTGTTAGAAAATGAATGGATGGATGGATGGATGAATGGATGGATGGTCTGGGCTATTTATTTTTTTCTTGCCATCAAGATCTCTGCCAGGTGGCGCCACAAAATGCTATTATTGGGCTTTCTTCGTCTGGAAACAGACACAACAGAAACAACCATCTTACGGGCGCAGCCATGATGACGTGGTAAACTCGCTCAGCTGACAATACAGCGATCGGATTGGCTGAGCAGCAAAAATCGAATCACGTGACTTATTGGACTGGAGCGCCACAGTTTAGATTTTTTATCGGCTATAACTTCTTAATGTGCAAGTGAAAACGTGGGAACATTGGTGTTTTGAGATCACTGCTATGTGTAGCAACTTATCCCGGTGCAAGAAAGTTGCCCCCTGACAGTTCATACGAAAAGTGTGCAGATCATTGGTAGCTTGGCCAGCTAGACTGACGCCATGACTTACGCCATGTGTATTCAATACACAGCTTGTTGGTCTGGACGGGCTCTGATGCTCCGGTTTAAAACTTACCAGACCAATTACAACACGGGAAGCGGGAGGTTACAATGCGTCGCTCTTGGCACCAGAATCCCCCATAATGCAACAGCGCTTTTCTGTAACCACAACAGTCAAGATGGTGGGCGCAACGGAGCAATGTTTAATGATGCCATTGATTATGTCCTGAATGAGCTGAATATATCTTCTAAAATCTCAACAACTGGCTGCTCTAAGAGCTAAAACAGCATGTTGCTTGGGGTTTGCATCACGTCCATAGTTATCTGATTGGTTCTACCCCGTTTCCACTGAACCTGTTAGTTCCACCTTTGAAATCAGGCTCTACCGGCAGCTTTCCAGACTGATATGCCGTGTGTCAGTCTGGCTGGCCAGGCAAGGTCATTGGAGCTCTAGATCAGGTGTTCCTAATGTGGGGGTCTGTAGCCCCCCAGGAGGTCACAAGACACAATGTGGGGGGGCCGCAAAATGACATCTCTGAAAATGCTGTAGCACTTTTGCAACTAAGCCATTTCTTGATAAACTGAGCAGATATTTCAGGTTTGCACTGCTACATTCCTGCCTATATTGTAAAATTTTATTTTGTGTTACAGTAAGTGGGATATATCAGAATTTAAAGACATTGTCAATACATTTCTGAGCTTAGTTCTTTGCAGATTTCTAACGTTGCAATGTCAGATAATCTCCTATGTTTAATATAACAAATCAATGCCTCTAATCTTGGAAAATTACATGTTTTTTTTTCTTGAATATGTATGACCTTTCAACATCAGAAAACATCCAAGTTTGTTCTTGCAAATATGTGAAACTAATCCAGAAATGTCTGAGTTTCTTTGTGGATACTGACTCCTCTGTGGCTAACAATTTGTTTTCTTTAATAGACTATGACCCTGATACAATTTTAAAAAGAATAAAACCATAATATTACCAGAACAAAGTTGTAATATTGTGAGGATAAAGTCACAGTCATTTGTGCAATTTCAAAGTCCTGATACTAATAATTAGTGTATGCTGATGTGCTAAAAAGATTTAGTATTTCCTATCTGTGAAACCGATACCAAAGTATACCCTTTGCAAGATGCTCAACATTCCTCAGTTCTCATAAAAATACTACTTTATTCTTGTAATTTAGGTCTCTGGCGCTGCATTTTTGGGGGTCATCTGCTGTAATGTTTGGGAACCCCTGCTGTAGATGGTAAACTAACTTTCTTCCACATTTGAATATTTTATGTAGTCGGACCAATTAGGTCAAAGCATAATTCTAACTTGTGTATTGATTTTAAGCTCTACAATTACCCTGGCAGAACCTCTAAACCAGTAGTCACTGTATCTATTATGCAAAGAAATGCTTAATATAAAAATTAAAGACTAAAGTGAATCAGCTCATCATTAATCTTTGAAATACTAAGCTGGAAAAATTTGCAAACCATGTGAGATTTTTCTCCCAAAGCAACTTATTAGAGAATATTGTTTATCTTGCCAAGCAGCTGGAATCAAAGCTACATTTGTGCAGACCATTCAGCATCCTTTTTTTGCTTTTTGCTGGCAGTTACTCATGGGGTTTAGGGGTGACAGCTGTCAGTGAAGGCAGCGGCAGAGCTTTTAAATGCTTCATTGAATTAACTGTAATAACTTGAGGGTATAATTTTCAGACGAGCAGCACTTTTGAGATACCTTTCCCAATGGAAAATAAATCTAGCTTTATCCTTTCATGGCCTTGCCAGAGGTTCATTTCTAATCTTGCGTCTCAGCACCTCATTGATATAGTCCGATGAAGTTTTCTTGTAACAGATCCTGTCTCCTGTTCTGGATTCCTCTGGCAAAGCTCATCCCTTCTGTAACAATTTGAAATAAGATACGATAAGGAATTCTTTTATTGTCCCATGATGGGGAAATTGAGGCCTGACAATGGCAAAAACACAGAGTTGCACACAATTCTTGGTAATGACAAAAACAAGCAAATGCAAAGTTAGTTCTAAAACAACAGACAATAAGCTTTATCAGAATGGCCAAAATAAAAAAGTAAAAATAAATACCACAGTCAGTATTGAACAATTATTGATACTATGGCATACTCGGGTAAAAAATATGAAATATTCAAGTTAAACTGTTGGAAAACAATGCAGAAACACTAAGCTATTTACTGAATGATATGAGCTAATATGCATTATAGTACAGCAGCATCTTGGATTAGCTAAGGCATGTACAGGTGTACCTTAACGTCTCGAGGACAGTGTAAATGAGTCATGAACAGATCAGAAGCTGTGCAACCACTAGCAAGTTGTAAAAAGTTATTGAGTCTGTTGTGAGCAGCTGAGATCATAAAGTTTAACAGCAGCTGGGAGGAACAATCTGCGGAAGCGCTCTTCTGAGCTTCTGGGAAGAAATAGTCTGTCACTGAAAGAGCTCTCCAGCTCTGCAACAGCTCCGTGCATGGGGCAGGAGACATTATCCTTCAGCAATGTTATTTTTCTTACAGTCCTTTTGTCTCCTACCACCTGCACTGGGTCCAGGAGACATCCCAGGATATAACTGGCTCTCTTATTGAGCTTATCCAGCCGTTTCCTCTGAGCTACAGTTAAGCTGCTGCTGCAGCAAACCACACCATAAAAGATGGCTGATGCTACCACAGAGTCAAAGAAGGTCTTCAGGAGCCCCCTTTGCACTCCAAAATACCTCAGCCTTCTCTGCAGGTAGAGTCTGTCCTGGTCCTTCTTGTAAAGAGCATCAGTGTTGTGACTCCATTGAGGTTTGTTGTTCAGGTGAACAACAAGGTACTTAGAAGAATCCACTATCTTCAGATCAGTTCCCTGGATGGTTAGTGAGATGGCTCTGCGTCTGTGAAAGTCCACCACCGGCTCTTTCCCCCCCTGCATTTAACATGAGGTGATTCTGTCGGCACCAGCCTACAGAGTTCTGTATCCACTGCCCTGCTCTAAGTCTGTGATGAGACAGACCATGGCAGAGTCATCAGAGAACTTCTGCTGGTGGCAGCCTGGTGAGTTGATGGAGAAGTCTGCAGTGTAGAAGATGAACAGAAACAGTGCCAGCACAGTTCCCTGCGGTGCTCCTGTACTACAGCTCAACCTGTCAGAAACACCCTGTGTCCTCACATACTGCGGTCGATCAGTGAGCTAATCTAATATCCATTGTGACAGGAGGTAGTCCACCCCAGACCGCTCCAGCTTGTCCTTCAGGAGGACTTGGGTGGCTGGTGTTGGGAACGCAGGAGAAATCAAAGAACACGATCCTCACGGTGCTCCCAGGATTTGCCAAGTGGGCCAGAGCTCAGTGCTGTTAGGCAAACTGCAGTGGATCCAGTGAAGACCTCACCAGGGGGCGAAGATGGTTGAGGATCAGCCTCTCGAGGGTCTTGATCAGGTGTGACGTTAGTGCTACCGGCCAGTAGCTGCTGACATCTTTAGGGTGTGCAGTTGTAGAGACCAGTACCACACAGGATAACTTCCACAGCTGTGGTACTCTCCTCTGCTTCAGCAACTCAGGAGCCTTGAGCTGATGCCATACAGATCTGCAGCCTTCCTCACTTTGGTATTTCGCAGACCGTTCTTCTTTTGAAGCGTTGAGAAGGACACAGTGGTGGAGGGGGGCTCATTAGTGGAGTCATTCGAAGCAGAGGGGGTGGGTGATTACTGATGCAGTTCTGGGCAGAAGAACAGAAAGTCACGCAGGATGAGGATAACTTAGCAGTTTGTTTGGCATAATCAGTCATCTAGCCCCTCAGGAAGAAAACCTGGACATGGTGATAAAAGTTAAGATACCCAGAACATTGGGATTAATCTTTGCACGTAAAGCCGAAAGCAAATACTGTACATTTCATTGCCGGGAAATGTTCAAAAGCTGCATAAAAGCTAGAAAGAGTACAATTTATTTCAGTCGAATTCACTAACTCAAATACACATGAATTAGTTTCACACACTGATCTTTCATTTTTACAAGCCTTTATTGTAGTTAATTATGATTTTTCTTTTGCTAACAGCAAATGAAAACACATCATGAAGTCGAACATTACATAGAAAAAAAATAGTAGAGATGTGAGCTTAATGAAAAGTATGTTTAATCTCTGCTTAATGGTTATTTTTGAAAACTACTTTTAATCTGACAGATGTGTCTCATCAGAATGCCCATTCTAATTGATTAAAAATGACTGAACTGGAAGAGGCATCTGGAGAATGTCCTAAAATCAAAGCTCACTCCTGAGCCACTGTGGTCAACTAAAGGATGGCTTCGGTGTCACAGCGGAAAGCATGTTACCAATTCTGAGTCTAGATCCCAACTGTTTAGTACCTCCGTCTAACCTATCAGATTCTTTACTAACCTGTCACAGTAGCAACAGTTCTCTTTTTCGTGTATCCTGTTTTCTTTATTTTGATGCCATTTTGTTTTTGTGAAAGGCATCTTAAAGAAGAGAGGCATTCATCATACGTTAGCAGAGAATGTCCGGGGTCTTTCATGGCAACATCAGGCCTTTAAAATGTTTGGATCTGTTGTTAACCCTTCCACCTGTTTGCATTTTGTGACTTTACAAACAGTAGTTGATGCATTTTTTGTGGGGTTGGGGTACATTGAAAAAAGTACATTAAAAGCGTAAAGTCAAAAGAAAACACTACATGATATCCAAAATACTGTGTCTTCAGAATGCGTGCAGATGCGCATTTGTATATGTAGAAATCTATTTCACAACAGTTACAGCTGGAAGTCGTGTGGGGTTTGTCTCTATCTCTAAACTAGGGAGACAACTCAAACTCAGTCAGATCAGATGGTCTTTGAGTGTCAATTTTAAAGTCTTGCCACAGATTCCCAATTGGATCAAGGTGGTGTGGACTTTGATCTTTACCAGGGGTGTTCAACTCCAGTCCCGGTACTGAGAAGCTACTCTTCTGCAACTTTTAGATGCATTCCTGCTCCAACACACCTAAGCCACATGACTGACTTACTTCCTCACCATGTCATGAAATTCTTCAGATGACTGGTAAAGACATTTTCATTTGTTTCAGGCTTCTCAGAGGAGTTGGAGACCCCTGATGGTGGTGCTGTTTCTGCCACCATACGTCCCTGAGAATTGTCTTCTTAAATTTTGGTTTTTGTGCTTTTTCAAGTACATGATTGATGGTCGTCCTGTCAACACATTTTCCCACTCGAGCCATGGATCTCTCCAGCGGGTTGGGGAATTGCTTAAAGACCCAGTCCTGCTTTAAACGTCTCCCCAACCTTATCCCCGATAGAGCTGGTTTTCCACTGTGCTCTTTGGTCTTCATGATGCAGTTTGTTCTCTAATTTTCTTCAACAATTTTCACAAGTCCTTCACAGAACAACTGTCAATAATAAATTACACAGTGGTTCACAGTGTTAATTCCATACTGATCTAATCTAAATAAAAGTATTTTTAAAAATGTACCACAAGTTAGTATTTTACCCCATTTTCCTCTCGTTTTTTTTATGCATCGCTTACACATGCCGGCTCTACCATAATCAAGTGTAATCAATTGATAAGGCATTAGCATGAAAGACGAGTGAGTGTTTAACCATTACGCTGTTTGGTAGTAGTTTGCTGCGTTTTTGTGTGTGTGAATATTTTGTATATGTGTGTGTGTGTCACTTATGCCAGATCACATCAATGAACCACCCACACAGGCAGAGGGAGCTTGGAGTATGAAACCATGCTTCGTGCTTCCAACACATTTATAATTCAACATACTGTCACAGCTCCACTCGCTTCTCCTCCTCTTTCCTACATGCGCCCATCTTCTCTCATCTCGTTGCATCTCTTTCTACCTCTCGTCATCTGTGTTTCTTTTTTCAACAGCCACGCCTCTTCTAGCCACTCCGTTTTCTTTTTTTAATGCTGAATTTGCTTCGTCAGCCTTTTCTTTTCTTTTTTTAATCTCTGTGTCGAACTTGTATTTTTCTTCCTGACACCCGTCTTGCCACCTTATATTATTTTCCCCGGGAGCAAAAGGTGTTTTGTGGTCCATATGGCTCAGCACAACATGCAATATGTTGCATGACAGGACGGTGTCCTGGTTCTCGAAGTAGCAGAGAGGGAGAGTAGGCGAGCATCAATACTGTTCGCCAGCCAGTCAATACTGGCAGCTGTCTTCCAAATGATAACAACACTGATTCCCATTTCCTGTGACCTCCTTTGCATATTTTCAGCTCTGATCCTTTCAACCTTTCATGAACTGATGACTAAATACTGTGTTTTTTATCGATTCTTCCAAGTAAGCGTGTTCTCAAGAGACAACATATTAGGTGTTTAATTGTTGTTTTATGCAGTCTACCACCCACTTATACTTCATGGATGTGCTCTGGCAGTCTCTGTGCATAATTTCCCCCTCACATTATTTGTCATTTCCCTTACTGTTTTATCTTCCTTCAGTATTTGTGCGTCATTCATCTTTAATTCCTGTTGCCTTCCTTTGAGGTTCCTTGCATTTCCCTTCATTCTTTCATCCTCCCTTGCAATATTCTGTCACTCTCTTCCTTTTCCCCTGTGAGTACCAGTGTATGTCTAAAATGTTTGTACACAACTGTTATGGAGTTTGTTCTTCAATATACTGTATTCCCCAGCCGGTGTTTATACAGTATGTAAAGGAATCTATTGTATTAAGGTTGCCAGAGATCAGAAACCAAATGATTCTCCGAAAACATCACACAGCTGATAAAAACAACAAATTGTTGTCTGTGTTCAGAGTAATTTGGGACAAATGGTCCCTCTGTATGTATCTTTTGTCACACTTTTGTTTCAGATCATCAAACTAATTTTAACATTCCACAAAGAGAACAGAAAATGCATTAATTTTTAAGCAATCACTTCCTTCTCTAGCGGAAAATGGCTATAAAAAGTCATTGTTAAATCATTAATTTTGATTGGCCACAATTTTTAACATGCAAACCTAACTTTTACCTGCTACACCAGGTCTTAATTTTGGTAGACCTGTATAATAAAGTAATAACTTGGAAAGAACCTTTTAAAGATATCTTCAAAAGCAACCAATCATGCCCCAATGTAAATTAATTTAAGAACAGCTGACAAAGTCACTGATATATCTTTGTCTCGAAAGGGTTAAAAAGCCATTTTTGAGATGGCCCACCAACCAGTGGTGCGATTCTAGAGGTGACCGACCCATTAGAATTACGGTAAATAATTCTAAATTCATGCAATGAAATATAACGTGTGAGGATTTCCCGGGGCTCCATTCTCGACCCTCTTCTACTCACCATCCCTTTAGCTCAGTTTATGAAGTTCTGCAATATCTATAACATGTAGACTGATGCCATACAACTAAATATTTCTCTGTCGTCATGTGACCACAGTCCATAATAGATACTGAATTGGTGTGTCCGAAGTATCCATGATTGAATTTCCTCCAGTGTATAGCAAAAAAGACAGATGTCATTGTTTTTGATCTCAGAAATCCAACGTGAGAATTCTACACTCAACCGGACTCAATAAGGGTTCAAGATCAGAGCACGTTAAAACACCTAGCTGTCACGACAGACTTAGACCTGAGCTTTAACAGCCATGAGAAGATCAGCCTCTACTACCAGCTATAAAATCTGTCAGAATGAATGAGTTTACTGTCAAAACAGGATACAAAAATACATGAATGCTTTTATTTTGAGTAGTTTGTGTTATTGTCATTAAGCAGGTATATTCTCTTCGTAAAAAAAAACAAAAAAGAAAAAAAAAAACACAAAAAACCCTGCAGCTTCTCCAAAAATATCTTGCCAGAGTTCAGGCCAACACCAGTAATATTGACTAACTCAAAACAAGTAGGTACACATCAAAAGTTTAGCCTGAAGTCTGTACTTTTTCTTCATATGGTTTATTTTTTTAAGATTAAATAGATTTTCTTTAATTATGCAACCATGGCTAGATTTGCGCTGAACATCCAATATAGTAAAAATATAGTATAAAATGTGAAAGCAAACTATATCTATGTAAATAACATCTGGCTTGCTTGAAATTGTAAAAAACCGAGCATAAAATTGCTAACGTCAGAACAGGTAAGGTGCTTACCCTCTGACTCATAACGCTATCTTGAGTCTCCAAAATGTAAAAAATAGGCTTAAGAAGATTGACACATTTACAATTCTCTGGCATCTCTGCTAATTCTTGGCTCGGTTTTACATGTTGATCATTACATTAAATGTATTTTAGTTCTTCACGCAGAGAGCAAGCATATAAGGTAAGCAAAACCTGATTTAAATGTACAATTTCAAGACTCAATGTGCTGCCATGTTTTCAATGTTTGCTCTTATCTATCTTATGTCTTCCTGTCTCATGATGTCGCTAATTCCAAAAAGAACAAAAGGTGCAGATAATTTGAAGATGGGAAATAAAGAAAATTAGTAATATCTTCCAATATACTGAAACAACTATTAATGACATACACAGTATCACTGCACTGGGATAGTTTTTGGATTTCCAGAAATACTAATATATCTATCATCAATATAGTAGATTTTTTACAATCTTTTTTAAACAACCTTTTAATTTTTTTTTTTGATTTCAGAAATATATAAAACAAAATATAATATTGTATAAAATATAATGTATTTAATGTAATTATGAAGGCAAATATAATTTAAATTAATTAATGTATTTCCTTGTCAGTTAATGCAACTACTATACTGTTATTACTGCACAAGGATGATACAAAAATGGAAACGCTTTGCACAAAAAGTAAGTACACCCTTGCCATTTAAAAACAACTTTAAATGGTAAACATTGGAGGCGTGGCCATTTTCTGCGAACCAGGTCAGCCAGATTGATAATGTGTAGGACTCTTCGTTCTGCGCATCATCATTCTGGGACTGCTTCCATCAAATCCATTTGGGGGAAGGAGGGACAGTAAGCCTACCTTTCTGATTGTGCGAAGTCACATCTAGTGCCCGCCTATCAAGGGTTGGTTTTCGCCAATCATGGTATCAAATGAAAGGTGTAAACAGCAGAGTTCTCTGTATCTTCTACATGTGTGTGTCAGCAGTCAGACTCTACAAGCTTATGTCAACATGCTGAAAGTTAAGATGCATGACAGTACAATTAGAAAAAGACTCAACAGTTATGGCTTTCTTTGATGGATTTCCTCTTAAAAAATCAAGTACTCAAAGACTACTTAATGTTTGACTATAATGCACAGTGGCATGGTTTGGTGAAACTCAAACACGATATATGTTATGTGAATATATGTTGAAGTACAATTTCTATTGCAGTATTGGTGTGTGAAATATAGCACAAATGAATGCATGGATCCAATATTTGGTAGGATGTTATATTTCAGAGTATAGGTATAGGTTAATATGCAAAGCTCATGCTTTGCATATTAACACTCGGTGACAAACAAAGTATGCTTGATTCTTGATATTAACATGGGTAATTTAGCATTTATGGACTCTTCCCTTTACTGCGCCCACCGGATCTACAGTGTATCTTTAGTAGCGGAGATGATACCATCCAGCAAAAATCTTATTTCAAGAATTGTAGTGTAGAATTGTTGAGTGTGGCAGCTGCATATTTACTTTTGTCTGACATGGCTGTGGATGTGTCTGTGTTTCATCACAAAGCTTCTGTTCAAAGTGCAGAAGTAGTGAGTTATACCTTCCCAGGGGACAGAAATATCAGCCTACTAAAGGCATCACAGCTGCAGTCTATTAGAAAAATCCATTTTCCAAGAAGCAACCACAGAATCTGATTATGGCTCCAAGCATTAACAACACTGGGGTACTTTTTAGCTTAAACTCTTGTAGGTGGATTAAGTTGCACAAAATTATGCCTGGTTGAGACTTGGAACAAAAGATACAAACTTACTTCATGGGGCACATTCATTTACACATGCTCTGTGATGCAGTGTTAAGTCTGGAAGGAAACTTAAGCACTGAAGGTTATATAACCTTCAGTGCTTTAGAGCCAGAGGGACATGACTGACCTTTGTGCCTATACACACTGGCAGACAGATGCTAACACACCTAACCAACATACACAAAAAGAGAGATCCACACACACACACACACATGCGTAATACCCGCAACTCTGTGCATGCACACTGACTCATCTCCCCTTGGAGCTCCACAAGAGCCATTCACTACGGAGGGAGCGCTACAGAGAGGACAAGAGATAGACGGAAAGTAAGAAGTGTTTATGAGCGAGCAGAAATGAGGTGAGGGAGCCAACAACGACGGAAGCAAGAAGAAACAAAGGGAGAGGACATAACAGTGCGGGGAGAATTGGAGAAAAAGTAGGAGGAATCATTAGAGTGAAAAAACGTCAGAAGCGTCAACAAAAGTGGCAAACAGGAATGAGCAGAAGAGTTGTTGTAAAGGTGAATGGCTCCCTTGCTGAATAATGATCAGATGAGAATACTGATGAAGCCGGGAAATAAAGGACTGACGCACGTGATGGGTGGAGAGAAATCGGAAAGATTTGCAAAGATTAACTTTATAGGAATTGTTTTTATTTTTGCAGAAAAGAATAAAACCTCAAACACAAAAATATACAAAAGAAAATGATCATCTACTGTCATTCAAGCTCATGCAGAGACATGCTGGCAGAGCTCCTGGACAGTCTTAGGTGAAACCTGGTCACAACCTAAACATAATGTCCCGAAGTTGTTGGGATTTAGGTCAGGGTAGCATAGAGGCCAGTAAATTATATCAATTCATTCATCCTCCAGGAATTACCAGCTGGTTCTAATTGTTTGGTAAGAAACATTCACACCAGTGGCCCACAGGAGGTCACTTCTTAGGGCTCTTCCTAGCATAGAGGAGCACAGACCAGTCCTGCTCTTAGGTTGCGGACCTCCGATAGCCCTGACCAGGTCTCCTAGAGTAACTTCCTGTCTCCTGGAATGTACTCAATTCTCTTGAGACTGTGTTGCCTTGTGACAATGGCACATGTGGATGTGCCATTCTGGTGGAAAATGTCTGCTGCCACCAGCTGTAAAACCATTCCTGTTTTAGGGTTGTCTCATTGTTGCACCTGTTTTTAATATCATGAATACCAAGACTGTTGACACAGATGAACAACTCTGTCCACTGCTGAGCTGACCAGATCAATGACGCAGAAGTGTAACAGACTCAATATTATTCTCTGATTAAAAAATGTTAAAGTCCATTTTTCAGTTTGCTTCAACCTGCACAGAGTAAAGGAAACATGACGAAGAAGGTGGTCTTAGTCGGATGAGACTAAAATATTTCCTTTTGGCCTGCATGTAGAACATGGAAACTAGCACTCTTAAAACACACTCCCCACTGTGCAACATGGGGATGGTGTGTTCAGCAGGGAAAGTGAAGGTGGTTAGGCTTGACAGGAAGATGGATGGAACAAAAGGCATTACAATCATAAAAGACAACCTGCTAGAGTTAATGTCTTGACTTGGATGGAGGTTTGCCTTTTGATCCTAAACATAAAACCAGAGCTAAAATGGGGTATTTTAGATCAAATCATTGTGTTAAAATGGACCAGTCAAGCTCCAGGTGTGTTGTAAATCCCAACATTACAAATCTAATGTTTAATGTTAGCAGTTAGTCATCCTGCTGACGATCTCTTGATTTATTAGAATAATTGTGTTGCCTGTTATTAACGTCATATGTAATTTTAGCCACTATGCTAAACATGAAAAAAAGTATTTCTTATCCTTTCATATGCAGATTTTTAAAATGAGATTTTAAAATTGGCGGTATTTTGGTTTGCATTTTAGTAAATCAGTGATTAGAACTGGTGCATGGTTTATAGAACCATTATACTCTATTTTTTGGTTTAAAATGCAATTTAGCACGAAAGGCTCAACTTCTGACCTTTTGTAGAGGAATGCTTAGGGGTGATTTATATTTGTGAAAACAAATGCCAATGCATCATTCTGTCCTGTATCATATCGAATGAAAAAAAAACTAAATACTCCCCCCCCCCCAAAAAAAAGAAAAAAAAACAACAAAAATTTTTTTTTTAAATCCAGCATAAGATTTTTTTTAAAGAATTTTGCTCTTTAGTAATTTTTCCCCCTATGCAATCCTCTAAGAGCTGCAAAATATTTTTGCCAACTTGTAGTCACAGCCTAAAAAAGTGTAAATATACTTCCCGTATTTTTATAATCAGCTGCACTGCATTCCTTAGGATCATGTTGCCAGCACAGCTACACTCAGGCGTTAGTATGCAGTGTTGCTAGGAGCAGCACAAGGAAATTCATTGCCTCTGACAGAATGTGTGAACAGTCTAACATGGTGACAAATTTGATTAATCGAGTTCTGCCCCATTACGTAGCCACAACAAGCAAAACAAGGTATTTTACACAAATCGCTGTTGTAAGTGTGAAAATTTGGAAAAAGACGTTTTTTGTTCATTTGTTTTTAGTTTTGCACTTATTCCACTATGAATAGCTCATAGGGCTTCAAAATCTGTAGCTTAAATTGACACTAAGCTCCTGAGGCGGGAAAAGGGGACACACAAAGTGAGGAAAAACAAAGAAACAGAACCTTTGCGAGAAGGAAAAAAATAAATAAAAAGCTGCGTTTAGGTCAGTTGGAGGTGGAGGCTGTCCTCTCAAATGCACTTTCCATTTGTCAGAGTATCAGTAAGACCCACGGCCTGAGAGGCTCATACAGCCAGCAACACTGAGCAACTAAAGCATACTGTCACCCATTTCAGGCATCATTACGCTGCAAAATGTTCCAAAATATGTAGCATATACAATTTTCCACACTTAACCGGAGCAACTGCCCGAGCGGAAATAAACAAAAGCCTGTGCATGCAGCGTCAAGATGGGCTGCATTGCAACAGTTAGTGTCCATCTCCTTTTTTAGCCACAAGTTTATCATGCAGCCTGCTGTCTTTTACTAAACTGCATAGGATTACTGTGAGATACATTTTATGTTGTAATCTGGTGCTAAGTTCCTACAGTTAAAACTAGATATTTAAATAGATTGCATAAGACAACACAAATGCTTTTTTTTCTCTTTATTGTCTGATAGTATATCAAATTACACCTATTCTGTTTTAAAACTAACATGTTTGGCATTAATTACCATTGTATGTAATCTTGAACTTGGAGAAAATATTATTTAGCTATCTATAGCATCAATGTTCTGTTTATCATACAGTACTTCTCCTGTATCTTTAATAGTGTTAACAACATTCCTTTGGAATTTGCTGCCAAAGTCGTCATGTCTTTGACGGAAAATTGGGGTATTAGTTCTTTTATTATTCTCCTTAAGTTTTTATATTTTTTATATTTTATTTTATTTTTTTGGACAGGGAAGTTTTGATAAAACCATTTTAGTGACACAAACTTAAAAAGCTACTTGAAGAGACACAGTTCATTATTTTACTTGTATGGATTCAAACTGAGTTTACAGCTTCTGTCATTGTCACATTGATGACTTATTCAAAAAACCCCGTAGGAGGATGGTTCTGTTTTAGCAGAGACAGCAGCAGGACATCTCCGCATTTTGCCCCAATGCATTTTTCATATTGAGGGATTAGACATTAGAAAAGGAAAGAAGGCAAAAGAAGAAAAACTAAATACCGACACACAAAAACAGGGGAAATACATGTAGCTTCTTTCTCATAGTCAACAACAAACAGCATATTTTCCCCCCCTCCCTCTCCTAGTTTGCCTCCACTCTTCCAACATTCACCACTGAGTCATCCTCTCATGTACATTCAGGATTTGTCTCTCCGTTCTTCTCAGCCGCTCTAACCTCCCTGTATAAATTCCTCCCACATCACCTCTTTGGGCCCCAGAGAAAATTGGAAACCTGTCCTTTCTCTTTTAAGATTAACTTTCAAAGTCACTCATACTATAAACTTGATCTAAAAACAGACTGAAGTGACCGGTGTGCAATTAATGGACCTCCTTTGCCTGCAGTGCTCCGAAGGAAAGATCACCACGTTGAAAATTACATAGAATTTCTGTTTTACTACAAATATAAACTATTCAGGTCAATACATATCTTTTACCGTGATGCGTAGAACTCTGTCTCCTGCGGGACCAGACCAGAATCATATCTAGGCAGATACTCTTCATCCTAAAATGAGATTAAAAAAACATTTTTTTTTTATTTGCTTATAGTTAGTGGATCTACAATATATTTCCTTACATATGCTGCTGTGAACTTGAGCTGCAAGACTTACAGAGCATCGTTCCCCACTCTGTTGTTTTCTTCACTCCATTTTTGAATTACCTGCAGTAATTGCAGCCATTAACCTTGTGGTCTGTCATTTTTTCTGAATAGAGCCATTGACTGACGTAATACTTCAGTTAACTTGGAGTACTTTTTTTTTAAGACCAGTGGAAAGTACTCCTGACTCAATGCTGCTGTGTTTTGCAGCGTGTCTTTTTCTTGGACAGAGCCAATATTTTCTTTTTCTCTCAATAGATAATATGCCCGGTTCATTGACTCTGTGTTTAGCTATCTATTTCTCTCCTTCTCTCTCTAGGCCTACAAGCAGACACGAAACAGGTGTGTGTATACAATTGCAATGCGTAAAGGTAGAGCTGGCCAGCATTACAGCACAGACAAAGGTGTGACATTTCACGGGTGAAGTGATTATCACTTAGAAAAATATAATATCAGATAACAGTCCAGTGCCACAGACGCAGTGCTTTAAAACCACTGATCCAGTCCGGGAGACACACTCAGCCGGCGATTACACATGCTGTATGTTCACAAAGACAAGAGGCCCTTTTACACCAACAAAACCCAGAACACAAAAAGCTGTCCCTTTGACCCACACTTAGCAGATAATTCCACCCCCACAATGTACATCTGCTTGATGACACAATGCTGCGTCTGTGCATCCAGAGCAAGATCTAGCACATTTGTGGGATGTCGTGACTGATCTCAAAGTGGATTAAGTGTTATCTGTTGGAGAGCTTTAAGAGACACAAGCCCCACCTACCAACTTGTTCGGTGTGTGTTTATGCTGCGGGTTTATGTGGCCTCGGCTACTTTCTTTCAAAAGGTCTCCTTTTTAGCACACTGAAAGTAAAGAGAACAATACACGCAGTGGGAGAGATATAAAACTATGAAAAAAAAGCAAGAGCAATACAGGGAGAAGGATAACGTCTTCATGACTGCGCTGCCGTTTTCTAACGCGGTTTTAATTAGTCTGTGAATTTTAAAGTCGAACTATTCTTTTAATTGTCCTCTTGTTTGGCTTCAAAATGTCAATTCTAATGGCGAGTATTACCGAGAAGCAATGTGTCTGTGCAGAAATCAGGCTTTCAAGCCGTTTAAGGCCCGCTGAAAAAGCCATAATGCAGCAATAATTACAGAAAATGACAGATGTGTCATTCGAAAGGAAGTTAGTGAAAAACGACAAATATCTCTGGAGGTGTTACCCCTCCTTTGTTTTCTCTAACATACTTCTGTCGACTGCTTTGTAGGAAGTTTATATATATATATATATATATATATATATATATATATATATATATATATATATATATATATATATATATATATATATGTATATATATGTATATATATATATATGTATGTATATGTATATATATATATGTATGTTTATATATATATATATGTATATATATATATATATATATATGTATATGTGAATAAAAATAAATGTGTGTCAATGATGCAACCTTATTTTAAGTTGAAGATTTTCAAGTGTGACAGTATAGTGTATGCAAACACCAAACCTGTTTTGGGGGACTGACCTATAATTTCATAAATATCCCCCTTCGCTCAATGAGTTGGCCAGTCCTGAATGAAAAGTTATGATTCAAACTGAAAAAGGGAGTGTCAAGAAAGAGAAACAATGCTTATGCATGGCTTCACCTTTAGATTTTGTGCTAATACCAAGGAAAAGCGTGAGTCACTTACCTGTTATGTGCCCCCATTCTCATTGTTGGCTAATGTCATTACAGACTGTATGTATTTTCCCTTCAATTCTCTTAATCCTTTCAGCTGGATTTGCACTGAATGCTAAACAGGATTGCTGTGAGAATACTTCTAATCCAATTTTGAATACAAAACACAAATCATTTGTCAAGGAGACAACCCTGGGTGTATCTTAGTTTTGTTTTGCTATATACTGGTAACTGAAAATTACAAAGAGATTCGAAAAAGAAAAAAGGAAATTTTTCATATTGTCATTCTGTGTGTGCAAATCATTTCAGACTGAGAAAATATTTTGATAAATTTCAGATTTAATCTAGGTTGCACAGAATGAAGGTACCTCTCATTAAAATAGAATACCAATAAAACGTTAATCTATTTCAGCAATTTAAAAAAAAGAAGTAAAAATCAGACTGTTTTAGATTTATTACACTTTGGCTACTGTTTTAGTGATTTAATTTATTATGGCCTGGAGCTAATGACTCATTTCAATGCCTTAGATTGTAGCCAGCTCCCTCATTGCTCAGGCTGTTCAGAGTGCTGTGTCCTAATGGTAAGTTGAGTGGAAGGAAAAGCATGGCAGACAGAACAAGAAACCATAGGCCCATGGGTCGCAGGACAAAATATGTTTTGTAATTTTCTGACAATCACTGTGAAATCGTTTTTACCTTGATAAACCTGAAGCCTCCGTTTCCTTCCTGCAGCTGATATGCTGCAGGAAGACAAGCATGTGTGCTGACATGAAGGAGGAGCTGACCTGGCAAGAGGTCAGTTATGGCCCCCGTATTTATGATGAACCACTCTTTCAGATCACTTACTGCATCCCTCTGCTTACAAGCTTTATGGAGAAAAAAAAAATTCAGGAAGGCTCAGTGTTTGCCCACACTGCCAATAGGACCAGTATGTGAGTTCATGACCGCGGTATCACTGTACTTCATTTTTCATTGAAGCCACCTGAAATGCTCTCCTTTGTGAGTCTATAGAGTCATCATGAGGAAGATGAGACAACCCAGACCCAGCAGAACGTTGCTGCTTTGCAGGGTTTTTGCAGTAGGATGATATGGTGGTGTGTGTATTTTGAGTGATCGTTTTCATGTTTGTCTTTCCCCATTTCAGCTCCCTCTGTGTTTATTCTGTCTTAGTTACCTTCCCTAAGGTTCCCTGCCCAGTCCTCTCTCTTTCAGCTGTTTAGTATTCTCTTGATTAAGCACACTTGGTTTTCAGTTCACTAGCAAAACCTCCAAAGTATTTAAGCTCCGTGGTTCTCATTGTTCTCTGCATATTACTTGTGTTGGAACTATCTGGTTTCATGTCCTGGTTTCTTTCTGCCTTACTGTAAGTCTTTTTTTCATCATTAAATTCTTCAAAATGACAATACTGCTCCCTAATTCTCCTCTGCACTTTGGTCCTGCTTAAACAACCGCTATCCAGGATCTTAAAAAGCTTTAAAATACCTATCGACCCTGGGGCCAGATTTGGCATTCAAGTATTTAGTTGGCTCTTTGTTAATTTAATCCTTATATTATTGACTTTGAGTTTTTGAGATGTAGTTTGATGGCATTTATTCCTTCGATGTGTTTTAATCCTGGCATAATTTTGACATTATTGCGCTTTGGCAGGACAACATTATAAAAACTTTGATGTAGGGCAGGGGCTGTCCTATTGGAAGACATTTAAGCCTACTTATTATAGTTTCTGTAGGTAAATGAAAACTACATTTTATTAGTGTATATACAACAAGATTTGACTTGAAGTTTTGGGTTCCAGTAGTTGACAAAAATGCCGTATTAAACTTGCTGTACGCTGTAATTGAAGATATTAATCCCCGTTGTGAAAGCACTGAAGTCACATACTAGTGCTAAAAAACCCCATCAGGTTTCATTTTAAGTTATATTTAACTTAATTGTGTAAGCAAGTTAAAGTTAATAAATTTAATTTTGAACAAGTTGTTAGGTAAGTAAACTATTAAATTTAAGTAATTTTGTATAATCTAAAAAGCACCAAAATGTATTTGGTATTGGACTTAAAGAAATATCTGAACTTGAAACTTGCAGAAACTGTGTTGGAGCAACCTGGGCATGCCACACCGCATTGATGAAATAATTCCTGCAAAAGGAGCCCTGATCAAGTAAGTGCATACACTGTACAGCTCAGTAATCCGACATTCCCGTGTTAAAACCCTTTTTTTTTTTTTTTATCTGTCATGTGTAATATTCTGAGATTTCAAAAAGCTAATTCTGTTCTGGATTAACAGCAATCCATGATCATAAAAATCAACATATACATTTGAAACATGTTAATATTTTGTGTAATGGATTTATATAACCCATGAATTAAACCTTTTTTTAATTGAATTACTGAAATACATTATACTTTAGATGATTTTTGGATTTATGGAGACGCACCTGTATGGATATGGCTGCTTCCTACCTGTGCTTAAAGTGAAATGATTTGGGCTGCCCGCTAAACGGCTTGTTCCCTATTACCAACCCAGAGAGGTCAAGCTACCCTCTGAGCACACTGATCCATAAACGTTTTCTCAAAATACTAAGAATGAGAGTCTAATACTGCGTGTGTGGAGAAACGTTCAGGCAATTTCTTCAGCAGGTATAAGATATGTGATTTTGTAAAATATCTATTCCCAAATCTTCTTGGGCAATGAGCAAGCAGGAAATCTTCATGGCATGATGACCTTTAGTTGAAATGCTAAAGTTTCATGGTATTGAAAGAAACTTGCAGCAGAAGGAGGGGGAGCTTTACTGTATGTGTCACATAACTGGACAAAGTCCTGTACCCTTTCTGGCATCCCTATGAAGCTTTTTTTCAAGCAATGTTATGTAACTATAATTATTATAAATCCTATTTTCTAGATACATTTTTTATAATAAATATACAATATTTTTACAAACAATGTTTGTGTCATATCCTTTTGAGTAGGGATGAAACGATGCAACCGGATTACAAGAAAATGAAGCAAGATTTTTGCTACATTTTATTTTTTTTTGGACCCTTGTAATCCACTTTTTTTTCTTTTTTTTTTGTCAAATGTACAGAACACATACAGTACAGAAAAAACTCTTTTAAACTATCTTTTATTGGTCAAGCATATTCTTATTCTGGGTTTTACTGGAACACATGTCATCTAAATTGGTCCTAATGCCAAGAAAGCCAAATTATTTAGTTTTCAGACAAAAAAAAAAGAAAAATCATGATATATTTAGCACATTTGTTATAAATTTAGCAAATATTTATGTTTATTTGACTTTTGGAGACATGTGAAAGCATGTAGTATTCTTAGTTTTCACCCCAGCATACCTTTCAAATCTTGTCCCTCCAAAAACAATTTCTCTCTAAAATTTTTTTTTTTTTTTTTTTTACAATAACATGAACGTGAAGATGGTGAGTTATGCAAATTAGCTTATGAGACCTTCTGGCAAGTTTTCGGCAAAAACCCTCTTTCCTTACTGAGGGGTGGCCACAGTAGGTTTAATCAGTGTAAGTATTTTAGATTTTGAACTTGCAATAACTATGAACTAGCTATTTACTTTAGTGCCTAAAGGAAGCCCTGAAGCGTATGGCAGCTTTAGGATCGTTAGTGGCTAACAGTTAGCCAGCTGTAGTATTCTCAAATCCTGTCCGTTACATTGTCACCATTTCTTCTTTTTTTTTTTCCTACTGTGTAACCTAAATGCTGCAACACAAATTATTAAAAGTGGTAGCAGCTTCTTCGATGCTTTGTAACCTAGCGTTGCTGATTACCCCTCTGATGAATCTGTATTACTCGACTCCTTCGGCACAACAGGGGCATAAACGCAAAGTGTCGAGCCTGAAGCCCTCCTCTCTTATCCAGGGCTCATTAGTTTAAACTTATGTAACCAGTGGGGATCACACTCTGACACCAATCTAACTGTCCTTTTTCAACATGGACATCAATATGAAAAAAATGTTGTGGTGTTCTTTTATCCCCAAGATCTTAAACTCCAATGTTTGAGGATCTTTTTAACATGTACTTACAAATACATTTAGCTCTTTTTCAATTTGCACTTTGCATTTACTATTTTATTGTGTAATATTTTGTCTTTGTATATCTCTTCTAATTAGTTGGTTTCTGCTATGTACTGTTGTCTATAGCTTGCGGCTACAGTGATCAGAAATTCCCTGCAAAGGATCCAATTGAGGCTTTTTTTCCGCTGTTCAACTCTAAAACCTGCTGGTTACTCTAAAGCTTCACCCGGAAACAAAGAAAAAAGGATGTACCAATAAACACAAGCAACCTGTTTTTTATGCCTTCAGAACAGCACATTATGGATGTTTACTTCTCCTTTATTTGTTTTGGTAGTTACTTTTGTTTGTCTTCATTCAATCTTTTTTGAAGCCAGCCTCCACTTATTATACTGATTTGTCTTACAAAAGTAAAACAGGATTTACGTCTCCTGAGAACCACTGCAGGAATTGCACTTTGTTATTTTAGTATTTTGTGACTTCTTCTCTGCTTTTTATTTATTTCTTGAACACAGCGGAATGAACACCAAATGAAGCACACCCCAGGCAACGCTTATCTCTGCTTCCTGGCCATTCAAATTGAATGAAGCCCCTTTATATCTAAAGTGGGAGCTGTTCTTTTTAATACTTTATGAGCGAAGGAGTTCTCAGGCTTTGGAGAGCAAAATATGTTTAATGTTGTCCAAAAATGGGAAACAGGAGTTTGGAAGAAAAGAGACGCTGAACGATGACAGGAGATGACTTATATAATAATAATAATAATAATAATAATAATAATAATAATAATAATAATAATAATAATACATTATTATATCAGGATCGCAACCCGCACCATAGTCAGTGTGAGTCCAGCGTTAGATTGTATGCGGCCATTAGCAGAATTTGGTTTGCCGCACCTCTTCATGTTACATCAGCACCAATAACAGCGTTTCAATACATTTTTGGTGGAATCCAGGAGAGGGGCCCTAGTTTAATTGGCTGAGCTTAATTGGCTGAGCTTAATTGGCTGAGCTTATAGGCTGTTGAGGATATTTGGGTTGAGAATAAACATCTGAGATGTTTTTGTGAGCAAACTGAGCTAAAAAACAACAAAAAGATTAAACTTATATGAGATTGTAACTGTTACATCAGTCAATGATTATTCTTTGCATTTTGTACAATGTAAACTTGCCAATTCATTTAAATGTTTTTAATGTTTAAATTTAAATAATTTAAAATCTAGTGATGTAACTTTGCTGAAACCATCAAATCCAATTTAATAGCATTCTCATTTTGAATGAAAAAATAGAAAATACTTAGGTCAAATTCAAGCATTGATGGGAAAACCCTGATGGTTTTGGGGCCCAAAATAGCAGCTTTGTTTGCTTGCATCTCGATTCAGTCTGAGGCATGGGTTTGCCAAGTCTGACAATTTATTCATTTCAATATACCTGTGTGCTCCATACTATTTTTATTTTGTAGTTTAAAAGCAACTTGTATTTACTGGATACTATGGATTCAGGTTGATTACCTAATAAACCCAAATTTTGTACTTTTTCAGAACAGTTTCTGAAACCATCAACAACTTTAGGGAGTGGATGTACTAGAGGGAAAAGGATAAAGTTCTATTATGATGCTTTTTCATTCAGTCAGTTTACTGAATGTATGGCCACATACTTAAAAAATATGATTTTAATTTCTTACAAATTAAAACTCTTGTTTGGAAACTGACAAAAACAAACCAAATTTACATTTGAATCTTTTTTTTTTATCAGTGTCATTTGTTTTTGTTGTGACTTTTATTTAAAGATTCGTTTAAGGATTCTATATCACTTTCGCAAGGGAATTATTGCCAAGACCAGCAAAGGTGACATATGATTACTCAGGCAGAGGCAACAATTTGTATGCACACAGCATGTATGCTTAATTACAAAACTTCCTTGTTTCAGTAACTGCAGCTCTATCAGTTGTAGAAGTTGGAGGAAAAGCAAAATTAGATAGTCCATTTTCTATGGTTAGTGCAATCCATTTGAGGAAGAATGTTAGGTAAAAACAGAATCTAGCTTAATTTACTCTTTTTCCAAATAGTTGTGCTAGATAAAATGCCACAAATTAAACAAAAATATTTTGTATCAACCCCTAATCTCATAACCTTTTGTTTGCAGGTAGTTACAGCCATCTAGTATCCATAGTCCAAATAAGGCCCAGTTTACATGACATTTTCTGGTGAAAGCAGAAAAGTTTGGTTGCTTTTGTACTGTATGTTGACATGACAATGGCACATGTGTTCTCTTACAACAGCGCAATTTCAAAACAGGCACCAGAATGTTGTTGTGTGAACGGGAAAAACAGAACTTTTCCCTGGCTCATGGGCAGTATTGACAGAAATCTGTAGAAATTAATGCACTCAGGCACAATATTACGTCTGCCTACAAACCACGGAAGAAGAAACAAAATGCTGGATAGCGGAGTACTGTTTTGGCTGTTGAGTCTTCTGAATATAACCATGACTATAATTCAAAGCTACCTTAAGCTGCAGTTAAATCTCTTCGTCTGTTCATAGTAAACCTCTTATATTCTGCTATCTTGAACATTTAATAGTTGCGGCGGCATTTTGGCAGTACATATACGCATGTTGAGTTTCAAAGAACCTAGCACCACTAGTGGCGGGGCTTTCTGAATTTTAACTGGTCAAAAGTGATTGTGATGTCTCTTTCTCAAAATTGTAATAGTACATTTTTAAATACTTGTTGCATAACTGTTGCTATGTAAGAAATATTGTATGTTCCATGTTTATTTGAAACCCTTCATATAATAATAACCAACAAAGCACAATAAGTTTAAAATCACAAAAAAATGCATTCTGTAGTAGTTTATCAATGTATCAAACACTATTTAGAGTGATATAGAACATTGAATCTTACCCAAGCTTTTTATTCTCCATGTTAATTAAATTATATAAAATAAGTATTATAACACTGCTTCAACAGGTTCCCATTATGAGCATTCTCATAAATGAATTGCTTTGATTAGTCTGCTCTGTGCCTCCTCTCCTCCCCTCTGTGCAGATACTTTCTACCACCCACGAAAGAATGACTGAAGTGAAGAGAAAACATAGTCGAACGGAAGTTTTCTGCATGCTTATGAGTTTTCTTTTCCAGCACCTGATCAGTCACAGCTTTGTACTTAGAAGAATGAAAATGCCAGACAACCACTGCTCTAACAGTTTCACCTCAAATGAAACAAAGCAAAGGCCTTTTTAGTTAATTATAAGTATATACAGTACTGACATTCATTTTGTATTTCCACTTCAAAGCTTACTGTCAAAATGATTAGTATTTTTTAAACAGAGGCATATCTCATGGTTTTCTGTGGGGAGTAATGGCACTTGATGATCTGTTTACTTACAAACACGCCTTCAAGTCATTTCTAACCTAACGCTCATTCAGAGTTAGATCAGTGATCCGGTCACACTACCATACTGCGTCTGAGATCACTTCAAATAAAGGGAACATATTTGTTTGAAATCAGGTCGGTTCCCCTGAAACACTCACAGACTCCAGTCTTCAGCCCAACTCACACAAACATATTGTTGTGTCAACTAGCTCTGCCGACTGACCACAACTAGCTCAGACTTAAGAAGACTTAAGCGGGGGGCAGGTAGTGCGTCTGGTTGTAAGTTGTAGTAAATAAATAAATGAGGACGTTGTACTTGTTGCCTTGAGAAGAAGGCAAGCACACCCGAGATTAAGACAAGAACATGAATTTGATAATGTGAGCTCAAGATCCATTTTTAGGCTAAGACCAAGACAGGTCTAGAGATCACAAGAATGAGGCGTAGTCTCTGTAAACTATCTCTAATACCAATCAAAGGTTTAGACCAGGAGTGGTGAATGCGCGGCCACTCTACTGCCTGTCCTGTTTGGCTCGCAGCTATTTGACTGATCTTTCGTTGTTCTGATTTTAACTGCAGTGTGTTGGGTATTTTAGTTTGATTAAGGATTGTGAATAATATCCACTTCTGCCTGCGTTTGACTTCTTTATCCAGCAAGGACGTGTTGCACACATCTGCTGTTCATCTTTACTGCAGTTTCTTCAACAGATCCACTAGGGGAAACCCAGATTAAACAGTGAGTTATCTCTTCTAACACCAGTCGTTTTTGCCTGTTGGCACACATGTATGTTTTAATCCTGCAAGTATTTAGATCGCCGCTTGGCTTGAAGTAAAGAAAGTGATCCTGAAGAAATGTTGTGGTTTCAGTTGTTTTTGTTTTTCAATAATTATTTGAAGAATGAAAACATGTGATATGAAAATGTTAACTGATCAGGTTATGTTATAGGGCATTTGAGCTATTAAAATGTTTGGACTTGCCATGCTGCTACATTTTATTCCAGCTCTTGGTGCTAAACTGGTTGGCTACCACTGGTTTAAACTCTTATTTTTGAGAAAGAAAAAAAATACTTGTTTTTATTTAAGATACAAGTTTAAAATTTACCTTTTTTCTCTTATGGAAGACTGTACAACGAACTGTTTTGGCAGCCCTGCCAGGAGTATAAATAATTTCAGGCTTTAGTGTACAGTGGATGCAGATCAAAGTTCCCCCTTTTCTACCTGTCCTTTTTCCTGGGTTTTATTTCTGCGTGCCACTGTATTACTCTGAGGAATATCAGTACCAAACATGGTGAAGAAGGGCTGCCAGTTGTTAGTTAGCCTGCACAAAAAAAACATGCTACCCCCCCCCCCCCCAACCCACACACACACGTGTACATCCCTATTCTCAAAGAGATAGGCAGACACTTAACCACCCACATACTGCAGCCTCTGACTCTATGAGGACTACAAAAGAAACTGATTCTCAGGGTTGCAGCATTGTCAGCCTCTACAATAGACTTGATGAGACCGAGACTGTGCGAGCACTCACCTACAAACGGAGAGATACTCCCTTAGTCCGGGACAATAGTGCTGATGAGTTGATAACAATCGTAATTGACCTACAGGTGGAGTAGATATGACACACACGTGTGTTATGAAATGAGAATCTATGACAGCACAATACTGTGGGGAGTGAGACAAGGAGGGGGAGACCAAGGATGAGAGGAGATCACAGGGAAAGAAACAGGCAGACAATGGAGGACGAGTGGCAGAAATGAAGATACACTATGCATGGGAGGGAATCAGGACAAGAGCGTGTGGAAGGGAAATGAGACAAGGGAGATATGATGGTGTAGTCCAGCACAGGCCCCATGAGAACAATGTCTGAGTAACTGTAAGAAAAAAAGGAAATTTAAGAAGTATCTGCAAGGAAGTAAAATGGAGAGAAAGAGAGAGGGAGATAGAATCAAGACGAGAGAAGGGTACAAGACAGGTTTTATTGCACAACATGTGCTGTGGACAGATGGTGCTTAATATTGTATTAAGGCTTTTACACACTCCCTGCGTTTTTGCACTGGAGTAAGAAATTAACCCATATGAAGATGTTTTGCCAAGTTTCCACTTTTTAACCCAGGGCCTTTTTTTTTAACCATTAACGCGACAAGATGTGGAGTGAAACTTCTACACCAACATAATCCCATTGAAACACTTTGAGATTGTTGCTAAAAAGACAAAAAAAAAACTCTGCCATCACCCTAAACCATCTACAAACTAGATTTGTGTTCATTGCTTGATACACTATGATGCAAATCCCATTCAGAGATGGTCCCTGTGCCACAGTGTTAAAAGAAAAAACTGCCGGTATAACCACAAAGCAGAAAATTAAGAATAAAATACAGATATTTTGGTGAGGAAAATATACAAGTTAAATTGCCCTCATCCACATTTTTTGGTCTGGAATGTAATGTTTGCCATTTGTCTAATTTGCCAATTCTGTTTAAGGGCAGTGTTATCCGCCAAGGGTGGCAGTGCCAGTTATTAGAGCCAGAGGTGAGTGCTTTTTCACATAGGACCAGGTTGGTTTTGATAACTTTTTTTTCTTTCTTCATATATTTGAAAACTGCTCTTTGCAATTATTTAGGTGATCTCTGTAAGGGGTGTTGTACACATCAAAAATATATGATGAAAATATTTTTCTCTTTTCGGGATCATATTCATGATGTGGAATCTTCCTCAAATATTGGGAGATCAAACAATGTTCTCATCCTTAAATTTGAAACATGGCAGTGGCGGCTGTGCTATGGGCTGCATTTCCTCAGTAAGGACAAGGACACTGATGGGGTGGATCAGTGGAGCTAAATACAGAGTGTTCTTTCAAAAAATATATTAGAATCTGCATCTCTGCTTTTAAATTTTGTTCATACAATTTAGAAGGTGAACATTTCCCAAAATATCATCGAGGTGCTTTAAAATCCTCCAATTCACAAAGACTTTAAAAAAAAAGCTGCGGCAAAAAGTGCATTTAGAAAAAAAAAATACGGATGGGAGGACGAAGTGAAAAGGACGGAGCTGACATTGCCTTCACACCCAAATGAGTTTGTTGCCATGCTGCTGATTTTGCTCACCTTCCTTTCGCCCGACAGACTTGGAGCAGCCCACCTCGCCTGCTGCCACTCGTACCGGCCTTCTGGGCTGACAGCACATAGGAGGTCCTGCCAAACGCTGGGAACGTACCAGTCCTCAGGCCAAGAAGACACATGCTAGTTGGACAATTTTGGTATAAATATAGCGGGAAAAGAGACAGAAAACTAGCCAGGTTGAGGTAAAGACAGATGAATACGAAGAGCAAGAGAGGACGACAGCAGGGAGAGCAAATGTCAAAAGACCCACAGAGAGACTGTTTCTTTTTGCAAATTAATTAAAATATAGTCTCCAGAAATGATCATCTGTTTCTTTCCAACTCACAACTCTCTTCAGCTCTGGCCTGTAAACAACACTGGTAATGAGACACAATCTGTCTCACACACAGCCACAACAAACACAAGTCCTCTGCGGTGCAAGCTCACACCCTCTCTTACACACACCAAGTCGCACAAGCTACACAAATGTAATGAGAACTTGTTTACTCTTTGAAGACTGATGGTGTTATTAAGTCTGGATGTGTCTCGCTCTGTGAGATAAGTTTATTTGGCGGTGTGCTTACATGATGAGCATTTGATTGAGATTTTCACATCTCCCAGACATCAGCCACAATCTAAATAAATAAATAAAGGAAGGCACAGAAACAAACGATGATCCGAAAAGCAGGAAAATTATGCATGTTACAACAGAGAGTCAGAACTCCTGCTGTTTTTTGTTTCTCCCGTTTTTGTTTTTTTAAAAAACTTCTATAACACCGACCTGTTTTGTTTGATCAACTACCTCCGTTTTGGATCAAATAAGAGTGTGAAATTGCTTTAATCAGACTCGGTGATAAAAATGCTGCACTGACAAAACAGTGTTTTGAAGTTGGTTTCCAGGAATCAGCTGCATCTCTGTGTGTTGAACGTAAACTTTGATAAGAACAATGCATAACACTGCTGTTCTATCAACATTTAGACCAACACAAATGTTTGGCCTATCTCAAAGAAAAGTTTCTTAGTGTTTAACCAATCATTGTGTAGGATTCTTTGAGTCTAAATACATTAATCTAAATTTAACATTCACCGTCTGGATGTTTATTACAGCTCTGCATTTGGATCATTTCCTTTTTATTCTTTCTGTTGGCACAGAAATAGTAAATGCGGAGGGTTTAAGTAGGAACTAGCACTTTGTCTAACAGCAGCCTACAGAAGTGCAAAAAATAGGAACAGTTTGTGTTACTCCAAATTTGTTAAACACAATAGGCGAGCAAACCCAAATGTTCTCTCGCTTTTCTTACACAAACAAGCATGGGGGCTTGTCTTTTTCTTGGATGGATCAGATGTTGCTGGCTTCTGCCTCTTCCTCGCCAAACCAATGATCAAGCGCCACACCTCAGCCCGTTCTAGTTGGTTCAGACACATGTGGGCCTTAAACCTATCAGGTGCTGTGGCAACCTTGAGCCAGGTAATATTATTTTTTCTTCGCGATTCTCAGTTTAATTTTTAATTTTTTTTTAAGATTATACCATGTGCTATGTCAGATCAACATCAGAGTCTTTCATGACAGGTGACACAACATTGGCAGCAGCACTAAGCAGGAAACAAGTCTCTCTCCTCTGAGGAGTTTAGTTATACACCCCCAGTTAGAAATAAGCCCATCAGTGTCTTCATTCACAAACATAGACACACATGACCTCTAACCAGTGTGCGAAATACTTGTCAATATTTGGGGGGGTCCCCATCTCCCGATTGTTGCGCAATACCGATCTAAATTTTCTCAATATGCAGTAGGCCTATAACATTACAACGGCAAAGTCAAAGTCAGCTTCAATGTCTATTCTTCACATTCACCAGACATACAAGGACTCGAGAGGATTTTTCTCATTCACCAACAGTGAAACAGATAAAGTGCACAGGCACAACAAATAATATCAGTCCCTAATACTAAAATTTAAAACTTTTTTGTATTAATTGTTGTCAACCTTACGTCTTTCTTCTGTTTTGCGCGCACATGGCTAATTTGCATACACAAACAGGATTGGCTGGTTCCACTTGGCAAAAAACAGAACATATTTGTGAAAAAAAAAATTCATTTTAAATACTGGACATTTTGAGCTTAAAAACATTTTAGTGACCATTAGTGACAAAAAATATTTCATTTTTAATTTTTTTTGACACAATTTAAGACCCCCTTTAAATTTTGGTTTTGAGGCTTTCAGTGGGTCTCATGGGTTAATCGGGGGGGACTCATTTTCATTAAGAAACAAACATGATAAAAATAGCAGTAAATTACCTGCAGTGCTCCAGTACCTCTTCATCTTATCCAGCTCAAACAGTGTTGGCGTTATGACATTGGTCGCATGTAGAGGCAGAGCATCCCTCTGTGGTTCCTGATTTGGCTGAACATGCTTGATCATCTACAGGGGACTATTCCATCTGGCTGAAACGTCTGATACAAGCGTCTCATTGTTGGGAAAATGTAAGATTTGCTGCTGTCCCAGTTCCTCTCGGTTTGGCGGTTCTATGCTTGAAATGACCTTTATCAATTTGAATATGTGCAGTTGAAAAGACTTGTAATGCTTACCTGACATTCAAGCCCGAACACCGCAGTGAACTTAAAAGGTTTACTATAAAAAACTCAAACAAGAAAAAAACAAACCTCGTTGCGGGCACACTAATGTCCGGAAAGAAGCAGGGGACAGCCAGAGTTGACAGCAGACTCTAATCTGCAGGTAATGTTGACTGAATAGGCTGGAGACTGAGAGCAGGTCTGAGAGACAAACTGGGTCATGAAGAGAAAGGCAGGCAGCAGACAAGCAGAACAGATCCAGAGTGTAGAGCAGGAACGGTGGTTGAGAAAACAGTCCTAGGTTGTGTTCAGAGTCAGAGAGCCGTTCAGGTATCCAGCGAGGGCAAAGCAAACAGGGAATCCAAGAACAGACAAAAAGGTCAGATCAGGCAATGCACACAGATGCTGGACAGCAACTCACACTGAGGCTTGAAAACAATCTGGCCCTGACTGGCCTTGAGAGGCAGGTATAAATAGGCAGAGTCCAAGGTGAAGCTTATGCAGGCATGTAGGCTCAGCGCAGGTGAAGCTCCCCACCAATCAACTGAGAGGAGTGGAGCAGAGCAGAGCAAACAGCCAGCCAGCCTAAAAAAACAACAAATGGCTGACAGAAAGCATGACAAGGCTGCTCTGTAGAGAAACTTTGATGGCTGTGGAGGCTATGCGAGACAACGTAAAAGCTCAAAGGACAGCTCCCTTGGACTGTCAATGGTCATCACTATATATTCAATGTCTCACCCTCTGGCTACTTGCATGAAGTGCTGAACGCTTGTGTCTCTTTATCTTCATAACATTGCATGTGACCCAATGTCCTTCTTTTGTCAATCATAATGCAGGGTTACGGACATCCAGCAGTCTCCGGTCAGACCCCCGGTGTTTGTCTCTCCCACGGTGTTTGTCTCTCCCAAAGCCTCCTCCAACTCCATGTAGCTGGTGATTTGAGATGGAATTTTGATGCTCCACTACTTACTGACACTGGAACAGCCCCACAGCATGTTACTACCACCACCATGCTTAAGAGCTGGTAACTGGTTTTTTTTCTGATCTGAAAGCCTAAACTGTGGTAAAAACAAACATCAATCTTTATCTCTGACCATTCTCAGGCTTTGCTCAAAACACAACTTTGTAGCAGGAAACCAGCTGATATAAATGACTTCTACCTAGTCTGTCAAGAATCCTTATCAAATATTCAGCCAGAATTATGCCTGAAGCTTGTTATCTACTTAAAGCATGTTGAGCTGCAACTTGTGTGGCAACATTAAAGCCATTGTTACTGGGTGTGTGTATATTTAGCCCTATATTTATAATGTTGTTCCTGTAACAACATTATTCTGTTCTTTTTTTTCAGCATAGCTGGGAAAAGCTGGTAAGAGTTGATAGTAAGATGGATATAGGACTTGTTAGTGGCTGAAAAAGGCATGAGACCTTACCGGATATTTACTTTCAGCAGTACAACGACCTTAAACAAGGTACTCTACAAACCAGGTTCATGTGTTATGGTGGTTAATCAACACCCAGATTGAAATATAGCTGCAAATTGGTGGCAAGACCTGAAAGTGTATATTTATAGACCTTATCCATCTAATCTGACTGACCTGAGTGAGCTGGAGCTATTTTGCACAGAGGAATGGACAATTTCAGGGCAGCTTAATATAAACACAAGTTCAGATTTTTATTTCTGAAAATAATTAAAAGCAATACAATACAATTTTCTTTCCTCTTTGGCGATAGAATGACACAAAGTATGCTACAATTGTAAACATCCCAATGAAATACACTGCAGTTGGTGCTTATACCAGGACAAATGTGAAACAGTTCTAGGGGAATTATTAGTTTAGCAAGGAACTATAAAAGAGAATTTTAAAACATTAGCCTCTTGTCAATATATGTGAATTTATACTGGAGAAATCTAAAACTGCAGAAGAAACTACCAAACAAATGGTGCTGTTGCTTCAGTTCCTTTCATGTTGTTTTATGTCTGAGATAAAAAAAAAACAGTGATAGCAGAAGGCCCAATGGGGAAGACAGGAGAAAAGAAAATCATAGCTATGTCGGACTTGATAGAGATGCAGAAGAAACCATAATTAGACAAACACAACCTTCCATCTCTCTGCCAGGTCAGAATGAAACATGGAGCAATGCCAGTGCCAAAACCCTGCCAGCAGGTAATAAGAGTAGCAATAAATGTCTGCCTTCCTTCATCCTCTATCCATCCTGCAATCTAAGTCTGCCAAGCCTGGGTGGGAAAGGCCTTTTTATCTCATTGTAAGTCATTATTACATGTCACTCTGTAGCCTTGTGAGGTAAGGCAGCTGCATTCCAGAAAAGAGATTGCAATATAGAAATGCGAGGGTGCCTACCTGAGCATGTGCATTTCAGACCCTGCACATGACTGGAAGTGAATCCATTTACAGTGGAGGCAGATTATCAGCCTGACAGGCTGAAAACTCTTTTTGTGTAGTTACAGATCACAAACAACCAGTGCATATGAGACTCAGTGGTTGTAACTTTGAAATGCTGAGGGGAGACAGCTGCAGAAGAAAGCTGACTACATTTCACAGCCGATCATGCAGACAACACTGACGTGCACTTCTCTCTTTGCCCGCTCCAAACACTGCAGTCTATAAGCCCATATTGGTACATTACTGCACATTATGCAATAACAGGCTTTGCAGGCCGCCAGCGGCTACATGGCAAGAGGCTGTCCACAAAACATTATGTCTATTTCCTGCACCTCTGCTGACATTACAAATGTAACAAGTGGTTTCTTTTTTTTCCCCACTTCTAGAAGCGATTACCTTCACATGTAGTCTTCCATTGCTGAGCACGTCCATAGGAAGGATGAACAAAAAGGCCAGCTACCACATTTCCACAAAGATACTTCAAACTTAAGTGTAAAAACACACATTCTTATAGACATAGTTAGATGTTGGAAGTTGCAAATATGCTTAGATTCCACTCATTTTGCTGCATTGCTTAGTTTACTTGAAACACTTCTGTAAAAACAGCTCTGTTGTGAGCTTCCACTATTTATTTTTTGGGCTTCAACTACTTTGGGAGTTTAATTTTCCCTGAGTCCCCACAGACTGTGTTGACATTTCATAAGAGGGATTTGGAACACAATTCACAAGAATCACATTACACGTTGCAGCAAACAGAAATGTCTCTTGACATCTCTGCAGAATAAATATTGGATTTCCATGCCTCCCTTTTTTTGAAAACTGTGCTTTTTACCTTTTGTTTTTCTGGCAAAAGGAATAAATAATTTACTCTGCAAAGTACCTTGGAAGAGATCACCAAGGTAGTCACAAAGCAGCACAGGGCTAAGGATGAATGCGGGTTTTTTCCCCCAAAAAAAATGCTGAAGGCTCTGGACATTGGACTATTGTGACTTTTTGATGCTGCATGGAAGTTTGGGAGCACACCTGTGGCATGCTGGTCTGGAACAATGGAAGGAGGTTGGAGAGTGTGCTCCAACTATGGAGGAATCACGCTATGCGGTCTCACAAGGAAAGTTTATTCCAGGATGTTGAAAAGACAAGCTCAGACTGAACATTGGTTTCAGGGACAGCCGTTTGGTTGTTATCCTGGCTGCAGAACAGTGGAGCGGATCTTTACCTTCACAGAACAGCTACAGGGCATCCTGGGAGTGTTGCTGTCCTGTCCATATGTGTTTTGTGGCTCTGGACAAGGATAAGACATTGTCTCTCAAGGTATTTTGTGGCATGTGCAGCAGAAATATGGGGTACATGGCTTGTTTTTCTGATCCTTGTGCACCCAAAGCATAAGCTGTCTGCATTCTCATGAAGCCAAGGTCATTTCCAGTGCCAGTTGGCCTCCACCGTGGTTACAGCCATCACTGATCTTATTTGTGATGTTCATTTACTGGATATTGCAAATGGTGTGGTTCTGTTGCCATCTTCAAGCAATGCCCATTTATGGTTAGCACTCCACTGTTAAGTTGGAGTGATGAGAGATGGTCCTTCAAAATCTGACACCATGGTTCTAAAAACTGGAAGATGGATTGTTCCATAAGCGTTGGGGGTAAGTTGGTGGCTCAAGGGGAGTAGTTCAGGTATGTTGTTGTTTTTCTAGTTTGCAGTAAGGGGGGCACTGTTTAGATCTTTCATGGTAAAGAAAGAGCTGTTGCTAAAAACAGAAGCTCTTACCTATGATCATGACATATAGAGCATAACTGGAAGAACAAGTTCCAGGATGGAAGAAGCTGACACTGCAGTTAAACCAAAAAGCCAGTACAGCATATGAAATTTTCCTCACCCCAGCCGGTATTAGTAAAACAATGATATTTTGAGACCTTCACATATATGGAAAAACAGCCGGTTTTCTTTGACCAAGAGATAAAATGCTATACTTCACAATGTCAGGGAGTCAGTGTTTGAGGATATGAGTTAGAGAAATCCCTGATGGGAGTGATAAGTTCTTCCTATTAACGATGGACTGATTCATGAGTACAGGCAGGAGCAGCTTATGGGAGAAAAGACCAATAAATGATAGAGAACAAATTCATGTGCTTACAAACTAGCTGTCTCACTGATAGGTAATAGGGCTTTTGCAACGGGCTGTAAATGTTGCTCCCATCCTTAGTTGAGTAATATTGAAATTTCCATATTGCATTACTATAGACTGTCACAACAAACAGAAATAAAACCTGTGTATTGCCTGTGTATTGACTTTAACCAATGTTTCTAATTAAGTTTCACATTTAAAAATAAATGATTTAAATCACCTCTTTAGAGTAGGTAAATGAAGACACTAATATCTGTCAAGGTTCAGGGAGTGGTAGTTGTGGAAACCCACAGAAGGGTGGAAGTCGTCACAAATATAATTTGAAAGCGAAACAGAAATACCCTTGTCTGAAAGAGTTTGGGTTTTCTTTAATCACTCTGTAGAAGAATGAGGGTTTTTTTCGCATTTCTTTGGGCATCAGTCTTTCTGGAAGTTGTATCTATTTGATGCAATACCTTTTTTCTACCTGGGTAGAGCTAAAGTGTTTGTATGATATCTTATCTGCGTTCATGAAATGGCAGCCAATGGATCTGTAGTCTGGGACAGGCTCACGGTTGACCGCACCACTCTGCCAGCTGTTCAGTCAGTCTTCCAGGGCCATCACAAAATCATCCCCCATCCATCAGGTATCTTCAAACCTGTCAATTGTGTTCGCAACACGTTCTTTCCGAACATCTGACAAGTTCTTAAAAAAAAGGCCCCTTTGTCCACTAATGACACACATAAGAATTTGTGAAAGAAAAGAGTGGCCTCATACTTAACATGGGTTTTATATGTTGTTTAAAAATGTTCTTACTCAACTGCTTTCTTACACAATTTTTTTTGTTTTTTTTTTCTTACATTTTAAGAGAAAACTAAAATATGATCTGTGTGTGTGAATAAGGCATAAAAGATTGCTGAAACCACAATAACCTTTAACAATATTTTCTAACAAATGTTAACCTTTTCTTATACTACCACAGATATGATGTGCCATGCTTTGGTTATGACAGCTTTAGGGTAAAACGCTCAGATCGCTAGAAAGTTTCACTTTAACATTCCCTCGGCCACATAACTAAATAAAGCCGGTCACAAACTTTTTAAACTCTAAGAAGTTAACGCACATTTTAGTAGGCTAGTCACTCCTGGGAGGGTTCACTAATGTTACTTTTTTTTTTTGCATTTGTTTATAATAGCTCTCACTCGTTTGCTGGGGTCTCAAATCTTAGAAATTGGTTTCTTATCCATTCCAGGATGATAAATGTCAATGACTTTATCTGGTTTTTAATTTTAAATATGATGATAATGTTCTAATTTTTAAAGATCTTCAGTCCTTCATATTGTCAGATGAGTTTTGAGTGATTTTGTGATTCTAGAGCTCTGGATGTGAAAAGGTCTGGGTGTGGTGAAACTGAATCCAACTTTAGGTTTATCCAGTTTACCACAGAGATATATTTTGTACAACATCATATAAAATCAGTAGATCATGTAAAATTGTATGTTTTTTTACTATTAAGTTCCTTGGCCTTTTCAGTGACAATTTATAAGAGACAGAGACTCAAAGACCTAACAAGAAATACCAACTGTGAAGCACAATAAAAAAACTAAAATTGTTGATGACATTAACAGTTACCCTTACAATGCCAAGAGTCATCCTATTTTTTAAACTTCCAAACATGTTTTGAATGAAACGATCACACTTGGATTTTAGTAAAGCGCACCATTTTGAAAGTGACCAGTATGGAAATCACTGGAGTTTTGGTCAGTTTTTATCATTCACATAACCGATGTACTTGAGAAACAGGCAACAGTGGTTTCACATGGAGTATGAGGGTTGGTTAGGAAGAGATATTACATTCTATAATAAAAACATAACTTCTTTAATTTAATTTTTTTTCAATAGAGATATTCTAGTGTACCACTTTAATTGAATGTATTGTGGAGGTGAAAAAAATGTAGCTGGAAATAAATGGGCATGACCCATTATAAATATGTCCTGTGCTACCTTTTTGTGGGTTTTAAGTTCCTCATTCAGTGTTGAGTCTTAAAAACACTCGTCAAAATAACTTGTCAGCATCATTGGCAGGCCCACATAAAATTAACATCAGAATGGCTTCATGGTCAGGCAGACAATAAGCAGGACAGGGAGTTGAGATTTTACCATAATAAACATTAGGAACCTGCTTGAAATTTAAGATTGACTAAATGGAAACCTAAATTCTTCTCCCCTTACAGCATATTGGTAGTTTTGGGGCCAGAGAAAATAATGCATGTGAAGGCAGGTGAGTATAGAGATGTAAATGCCCACTTACAGAAGTTACATTATGTTAAGAATCAGAAGGACATTTAGGTCAGTCAAGGTTACAGTCGTGCTTTGTTTGTGATGATCTCCTTTTGGTTTTGTTCCACTTTAAGGAGCATAGATTTGTCTGTTTCACCTTTGTAATCCTGCAAGGAAGTACAAAACAGACTTTATTCTGATTATTTAACCTCTGTTGAGGGAATATACAGATACTGGGAGTAAGACAAACACCGAGCCGATGTTTATTGAGCATTCAAAGCAGAGACTGTAGGAGATATGAGACACTGAGAGGGGATTTTCTTGTTTTTTTATTAAGCTCTCTGAAGTATTTTTGCTTGTTTAATTAAATTATTCTTTTTCATGTTAACACCTTGTCTACAGAGGGCACAGGCTTTCCCCCTTTTTCTGGTATAATTTTAAAAAGCTGTGAACTAGACACTGACAGCGATGTTCATTGTTGACTTTCTTGCAATAGACCTGATAGAAAGATGAGAAAAATGACCATAGAAAGAATATAGTATTTTATCTTTTAAGCTGCAATGAGGTACTTGTGGTTATAAAGTGATTTCTAGACGAGTATCAGACTGGCTGGTTAAAGAGCATTGAAGCCTTCAACTTGCGAATAAATCTCTACATGAATAGAGCCATTTCTGTAAAATGCCATTAGTTTGAAATCAGTGGAAAGCTATGTTCCTCAGGGTACTATATAATAACACAATATGTCAGGTGGTGATAAGCAGGAAGCAGTATAGGCCCACCTATTAAAACTAATTCACAACAGCAGAAACATTCTGGGGAGAGCTGGGCTGACTGTATCACACACACACACACACACACACACACACACACACACACACACACACACACACACACACACACACACACACACACACACACACACTAGGCTTGTTTTCCAGACATTTCTTTAGCAAATTATGCATATTTCCATTTTGTTAGGTTTTTTTCTTCTATTTACATCATACCATGCTCTCGGTTGAGCAGTATTTTAAATGTTCTCCAGTCTCCTTTACTTCTTTTAGCAAAATATTTCTCCCATCAGCTTTTGTTACTGAGAGTCAAGAACAGAAGTATAAATCTTAGCAAACCAACTTTAAAACATTTTAGCTTAGAGGGACAAAAAAGGAGCAAAGTTTCGGCTACTGGAGATTAGTTAATTTCCTTGGTAATAAGAAATGAAGCAAAGGGGTGTAAATGTCATGAATGTCACATAGCAAATGAAAATGAGTGAGCTTCTTTGTGCAATTATTTTTCAGCATATAGCTTATTACTGAAGGGGCTTAACAGCAACAAAAATGTTTTTTGGTATAACTTGCCAGTTCCAATCCATGCTTGTTCATTTTTCTCCACAAAAGCCTTTACTTGTTCATAACTAATTGAACAATTCATTCATCATGCACCAATGTGTGCTCTTACAGAATGTTGATCCAAAGTGCATAGATAAAAAATACAATACTGTCTTTTTGTGAAATTCAAATCAAAACTAATAACAATAATGTGTACACTACACTATATCATCCCTTATCCTTACAGATGTATAAGTTACGTATACTGGGGTCTCATTCTCCCCTGAATTTTGGGATTGCTTACTGTTGGGAAAAAATTATTTTTCTATTAATGACAGATTGCAGCTAATATAGTTAAATGTAGCACATCATTGTTGTGCAATTATACACTGTTTAAAGTTATTTAATGTTTATTAAATAACCCTCTGTCTGTTAAGTATTGTCTGCTGATAATCAACTCTTAAGCTGATATCAGGACAATGGTTGAAAGGGATGAATTCGAGCACTAGCGACCTTTTAACAGCAAATCCTGCACACACATAGAATAAAGGAGTGACAACTTCTTTCAAGTTCCAGAATTTATTAACAGAAATAAAATGAACATCCAGAGAACATCACTATGTAATGCTGTTTATCTGCATTAACACAATATTTCGATTAACAAATCCTCTCTACTAGGCTAGTGAAACTTAACTGAACTACTAAGCAAAATGAGGATAAAAATAAGCTAATGAACTATTTACAAGCAAAAACAAATAAGACAAAACAAAAGTGGTTGATCATAATCAGAATAATTCAGTGAATCCTTGTTCACTGCAGACCTGTTTCCAAAAAGCACGGAATGGAGTAAAAAACATTTGACATGTGTTTCAACCCATTCACAATGCAAATCCTGAGTTACACAAAACATTATTTTAGGGAATAATATTTTGAGGAATGATTTGCTCAGTAAAATGATTACCTCAGGATTGCTTGCCTTTGTTTATGCGATTCTACCTCCGGATGCTAGGGGGCGCTGCGGCACGCTCGCTAAAATCGGTTACTTTAAAGTTACCAAAATTGCCTTTAAACCGGTATTAATATTTCATATTAATGCTGGAATAAGGCGCATAGCTCTATCTAACAATGGAGCAGAAAAGACAAGCGTTATGCTGTAAAACAAGCTCCTTTGAATGTCCGGAATCGGATGTTAACAGAAGCTAATAGCATTTTGGCTAGCGGGCTTTTGGCATTAACTTTAAAGACTTTAGCTTTATATTTAGTCATAGTGAGTGGGCCGGATAACTTTTTTTTTTTTTCTTTTTTTTTTAACCAGATAACTTAACATTAATGTCCCATCAATGTATGAAACCCTTGTGGAGATAACCTTTGTTATAACCATAAAAGCACACTCGACAATGACATGGTACCAAATGCTAGCAATGAGCTACCTCCGTTAGCCCCTTTGTTGAAGGACACTGTGTGCAAACGGTTTACAAACATTTCCCAAATGAACCATTTAAACTTTCCCTTTTTAGTCTCTCTGCCAAACCTGTTGGTGCCTCATGTGAGTAGGTTCACTTTGGTCATCCAAGAAAGGCAGTAAAAGCAGCAAAGTTGTTGGCTGTTCTTGGCGGGCTAGCGCTTAGCTCTGCAGCAGCATGTGGTTGGGATCGGAGGCCTGGTCTCTGCCACGTTCTCTGACCTGGATGCAGTCCGATTTAAGAAGGTTCTCCTCACATTCGAAAGCGGGCCCTTTGTCGGCTATCGAGCTCCGTTTGAGGTTCGCTTCCCTGTAAAGGCTGACAAAAATAAACAGAGCTGTTTTTGGCGTGGCAGAATTTCTTTCTCCTGCCCCTCATGCTGAGGTTAAGACAGCAGACTTAACTCTGATTTATGGGTTGTTTCTCTGGATTCAGTCAGGTCCTCTGCTCCGCAGAGAAGGAGAAAACCCCCCTTTTTGACTGATCACTCCATCGAAGCAGGGAGATGAGTTCCACAGAACGGCTGTTCTGGGGAGCATGTGGCTTTTTCTGCCTTGAGTCACATGGCTGCTGAGGAAGGAGACCCTCCCTCTCCTTGGGAGCCCCAGGATAGAAGTGGTGGTCGTCTGAGGGTCTGGTCAGAAGGATGAGAGAGCTGCAGAAGAGGGTGACCAGACATACTCTCACCTTTTATCGATGAGGGGTTTGTTCACATGGTTGTTTGTCCTGTTTGTCTCTCTGTGTTGCCCTGCGACAGACTGGCGACCTGTCCAGGGTGTACTCCACCTCTCGCCCAGTGAACGCCTGGAGATAGGCACCAGCACCCCTCGCGACCCCATGAGGGATTAAGCAGATTGGAAAATGGATGGATGGATGGATGGAATGGGTTTGTTTACAGGAGCATCCTGCTAAGAGAAGGGCCGTCCCAGCTGACTCTCTCTCCTTTGTGGCTGAGTGGTCAGAACTCAATCTGACCTCAATTATTTTCATGATCATAGCATTAATATGGCACAACATCATCTATACTACTCTAAAAACCGGATAAGTAAATTGTTCCTAGACCTATGAAGTGCCTGTGACAGGCATGGACACCCTAATGCCACCTTGGGATACCTTTTTTGGCATTCTCCTAAAGTAATAGCTTTCTGGTTGGATAATGTCTCCCTGTACACAGAAAGCAGATTTCTTTAGATGGTAACCAATGTTACCCTATTTGACTATGTAAGTACAACCCTTAAATCATGACATAACTATGATGAATCATCTTTTATTTTAGTTTGAGTTACACCTGAGTTAAATTTCAGTGGCCTTATCAAGCCATGAATACTTCCAGAGATGTATAATCAAGAATTAACTTAATGGGCCAATGACTAAAAAAATATTTTTCTGTGTTTTTGGGGGTATATTATGGTCAGTTGCGCACTGAAAAGCCGTGTGAATGTCAAGAGTGGGTCTCAAAGGATCTGCTCATGGGAAATCAGCTTTCTTTCTTTGCTCAAAGATCAGAAAACATTTTCTATGTAGGTTATCTTTCTAAGTAGGACGTCTTTCTATATATTCATATTCTCCAATCAGAGTACACTATTAAGTCGCGCTAGCATGTCTGACTGCTCTACTCAAGCAGAGGATGGCTACTAAAAAGAAGAGCTTTTATGTCCGAGGGTGCTCTTAAACAAATGGACGTTTCCAGTAACTGCCAGAGGATGAGAGAATCAGAGTGGCTGACGTTCATTTATGGGGAGGTACCTTACAATTATAACCCCAAGTCGAACCACAGTGAAGTTAGTTTTAGGTTGGTCATTGGTGCTCCGCGGCTTCAGCGGCATCTGTTTCAGCCGATTCAGGGAGGCTGATCTGAGGTTGCCGCTCTCTGTCTGCTCACTGGCCGCCAAAGCTGCAAAGCATAAATATCCAATATCCAACCAAAAAACAACTTCACCGCGGTCCAATACAAGACTATTATGTTCATATGTTGAGTGCAATTTATTGAAGTAAATTTAAGTCGGGGTTTTCGAACAAACTGATTTTGAAAGAAACATCTGTACCAACACTGATGGTGGCGACCACGATGCTGTCATTACCTGTATGTTTATTATTTTTAAATGCTCTCATCTGATAAACGTTTGAGCACTGTCTGAAGCGTTCTGCTGCTCACAGCAGAGCACCGCTGCGTGGAGGGTGCTCTCCACGGGGTGGAGAGCAGAGCACCCCCTGCACGGTGCTCTGCTGTCCAAGGTTTATATTAAAAGTTGTTTGATAATTTGAAACTCAAACCAGAAGCAATTTTTGGTATTTTGATTCTAAAATAAGTTTTGTTAATATTCTGTCAAGTAGAACATGTTTTTGACCATAAATAAACTTTGCCTATGTGGTGGTATGTATTCAATTAACTTGGGGTAAATTAGCTTGTTTGTAAAATATACAAAAAGGAGGAAATCAAGACACATTTGACAGTGGACTGAACTTATGTAGGGGTCTTTTAGTCATAGTGGTCACTTAAAGCCCGTTTCCTATTTCCCCAATCGCACTAAACATTACCACAAAGCTGCTTTTCAGAAGATGGCTCCTCCCGCACACACATCTGACATTTAACCTTTCAGCCTTGCTTTCAAAGCAAGGCTGCGAGTTTTTTTCAACTGTTGCTATAAAATAGCAGTTTAGTTAGAAACCACACCTCTCCTTAATGCTGGGCTTGCATTTTGCAAGAACAGAGTACAGGGCCTCTTTCACTGGGGACAGTCAACATGTTTCTTTACTTGAGATGCATTAGATTTTCCACAGTTTCTGATGGGAATCTGATTCCAATCCAGTTGGCTACCATGGGAAATTGAGTTCTGAGGTCAGGAGACAGAAGTTTTTCAGCAGATATTTAGATTCATTAATAAATTCAAACTTTTGTCTCAGTGGAGTTTCCCTGGCAGCATAAGGCCACGGATGTGTATGTGTTATAATAGACAGAGAAGGTAAAGCTTGCAAACAATACTGCTACTGCAGTACAGTAGCAATTCATTGCTACCCTCCAACACAACCAGCTTACCCATGATTCACATGAAATTCACATATTGACAGATGACAACTGAACCTTAAATTAATTTATCTGAATCAGAATCAGATATACTTCAATAATCCCAGAGGGAAATTACTTTCCTCAGGAACAAATGTCAACATATTTCAGACACAGAAAACTGAATATCCCAAAAGCCTTAATACATTTTTATCTGCCTTAAAATTATTTTTTAAAGCAGATGAGTAATTTAAAATACAAATTTCTTACACAGCAGGGAGTCCTTGGAGCCACACAAATGGACGACACTACCATATCTGGATAATGGTGTAGAGCATGTAAGAGAGATTGACTGACAACTGTCCAAACAAGAAAATGTATTGATACCCAGAAAGAACAACAACTTCTAAATTAAATTTATCAAATGGGTGTGTAGCTGCTTTTTGGTGACACAGAAAAGTTACTTTTCCCAGTGACGTTCGACACAGGAAAGCTGGATAAGCTTTGTGAATGTATTAGGTTAAGAAGGCAGCTATTTCCTCAAACACTATAAATATATATTTCTTGTCCAAGGATTATAAAACAATGGAAATCGAGATTTCAAATAAAAGTATTAGCAGAAGTCTTTGGGATAGGTACATAAGACGTTTCATCCCATGGCATTGACATATGGGTCTAACGTATGCAACATCCAGACCAAAGAGATGAGGGTAGGCTGTGTTTCGGAGCACAAAGTTCTACGTTATAGTAAAATGCATTGTTTTACTTTCTTTCTTTACTTTTTTGTGTATTTTGTCAGTAAAAAAGAACACTTATGTTTGTCCATGGATTAAGGTACTGAATTTAATTAGTAACTGCTCTTTCCAAATGTCTACAACTTTATGGAAAAAGTATCTCCCTTTTAACGGCCTCTCACTAAAATGAACAACAAGCATGAATCTTTTGACCGAGGATTAGCTTGAAGTGACTTTTTAGGGCCAAAGGATATTGTAGTTAATTTAACTTTAGATGGATTTATTGTGTTTCCATAGCATGACAAAGTGTGCTTGATGAAGCGTTTTGACAGATACATTTGTGTAGAACAGTTAAACATTAGGCGTTAAAAACCTGCTTATGTCCACTATTGTAGACTTGTTAGTGGACCTTAAAAGGGGACATATCATGTCAAATACACTGCTTTAGCCATTAAATACATTTTATTGTGTACATCGAGTCTCTAGGAATGTAGAAAAGCTGAATGTAGACTGTCCAGGTACTGCATAGATATCTTTATATTCTTTTTGGTCTACATTTTAATTTTTTTTAGCTTATGTTTTATTCTATTTGCTATGAGTTTTTGGAACATTTACATCAATGTATTAGCTGCAGAACTGCTAAACAAGATCATGGACTTCCGGCTTACCACTTTTGCTAATCCGCCATTTTTATTTTTCGGAGCAGGTTTGGAGTCCAAGCTGAAGAAAGCTGAATCTACAGGTGGATAGGTCTAAAATGTTTAGTTGTTCTCAGACGAACCTCTGAACAGAAGTAGAAATAGAAAGGGGGAAAGTGAGGGTAAATTGATGATGAATTCATACCAAAGCAATGTAGTTCCTCTTTATATAAGAATCAATAATCAAGAGTCTTTATAGTCATTATGTAACCATTATGATTTTTGGTGAGACACTGTCTTAGAATACACAAATAACACACAGGCACGTCAAAAACACCCATGGACAAACAAAGAATAAGCATTCTTAGAGAAGACCCTCAATTTGCAAAAGCACAATGTGAAAGAAATGTAAATTTGAAATTAAACTGTACAGGAGAAGAAAATCACTTCTCACAAGGGGACGATTACTGTACAATTATTATAAGATAATGAAATGTAGATATATAGACCATGACTGAATGATTTCAATGTAAAAAGGAAGAAGCAAATGCAAGATATGTCCCCTTTAAGTCGCAAACACTAAGACTACAAACTTGATTTATACTTGCAATCTTAAGTCTCATAATGAAGAGTAAAAGTCAGCCAATGTGTAGATTTCAGATTACATATCTTAGAGGTAAAGCGCTGCATGTGAATGGGTGTGCTCAATTTATTAGCCAGTGACAATTGTGGACTGTTGACTATCAATGGCTTAGAACAACACAGGCAGACATTGGAAAATTTGAATATTATGAAAAAGTTTAAGCTTTTTTGACACTGATTTCAGCAAGTAAAACTCATAATTATAGCAATAACATATTTCAACCTTTTGTTACTTGAAATTTTATTTATGGCTTACAGATAATGAAACCCCAGATTTAATGTCTCAGGATATTTCATAAGATCAATAAAAAATGTCTTTTTTTTAAACAGAAATATCAGTCTTCTGAAGAGGACACTAATTTCTATGCGCTCAGTGCTTGGTTGGGCCTCCTTTTAAATCACTGCACTAATGCAGCGTGGCATGTGATCAGCCTGTGGCACTGCTGACGAAGCCCATGTTGCTTTGATAGCTGCCTTCAGATCATCACCATTGTTAGATCTGGAGGCTCTAATCTTCCTCTTAACAATGCGCCATAAATTATCCGATGTTCAGGTCAGGCGAGTTTTCTGGCCAATCAAGCACAGTAACATAATGGTTACTGAACCACCTTCTGGTAGCTTTGGCAGTGTGGGCAAGTGCCAAGACCTGCTGGAAAATGAAATTATCTCCTTAAAGATTGGTAGCTGAAGGAAACATGGAGGTTGGCAAACAACCAGAGTGATCTTTTATGACTTACCACCCTTAGCAGAGAGTGTCAGTCACTGTCTTCCAGACATATGTCCAGTCAGCAGTCTTCCACATGATTGTGTTACCTACTTACCCAGACTGAGAAACCATTAGAGGCTCAGGAAACCTTTGCAGGTGTTGCAAGTAAATTAGCATGTTAGGGTTTGATGGCATAAGTTTTCTAAGACACTTAATCTTGGGGGTCATCATCAGTAAGACATAATGATAAAATTTACAAGAAATTAAAGCCTGAAATGTTTCACTCTATGTGTAATTGCATATAATATCTGAGTTTCAGTTCATAAAACGGTGGGGTAAAATAGTGAACCATTTCTCAATATGCACATTTTAGAGATGTACCTATCTATTTATGTTAATTGTAGCTTCATAATATTGGCCCCACTTTTCAACTGAATGCTGTATTAAATAACTTTGTTGTTTCAGATGAAGTACAACTTCAAATACATTTACATTAACTTACACTCCTTCTCTCTTTGTTGAGCTGAGCTGCGTCGTTACAAAGACCCTTCCTGCTTTTCACAAAATGCTTCCTGTTTTTGCCATCCAGATTTTTAACAGTCTCTTTTATTTAATCCCTAAATTATCCCCACCTTCTATACACTGAAACATTTTTACTGCTTAGAGTTGACAACAAACAATTTAAATGTCGATATACTTTTGTCCAAGGTTGCTCCAAGAACTATTTGAAAACCCACACCGACTGTAGCCTTTTGTTTCTTTTTCGTTGAAGTGATGCCTCAACACAAAAGGCATTAGGCTTTGAGAGCATTCCAGCCACCGCACTTCTTTTATTGAAGTGGAAGATAGAAACTAGCTGATAAAACACGTTGTAGCTTTGGCAACATTATGAGCTAGAGTTTGTTGTCGAGCAACATGACAGACACTAACATTAATTCAAAGCAAGACGATATAGCTTTCAAAGGGGGCCTGACGTGCAAACGGAGATACAGTATTTTATGACTCTATTACAAATTCTCAAGAGTATAAATGTTTATGGAATAGACAAAACAAAACAGCAGTATAGAACCACCCCATCCTTATACACTCTTTCTGTTTCTCCTTTGGGTCGTATTTTAGAAGACATATTTGAGATGCATGACTTCTTGGGGACGGACCTATATGCGCACATCACTATTTCTGTATGACTTGAATAGATTTCCTACAAGGTGTCAAGTATGTGTAACTATCCACGGTCCACTGAAAGTGTTGAAATGTTTTCTCATGTGCCAAATTGCTTGTGTCTTGTGTTTTGTAAAAGCTCACTTTTCGGTGCCTTTTGTGTGTTTAAACAAAGCTCCAACAATAGTTGGAATATTTACCGCACAAAAGGAAGTAATGTTTTCTAACACAGTGATCTCTCATCTAATCAGCGTGCTAATGAAACGCTGCAAGAGTCGTGCTTGAAGGTCATCTTACATCTTTCTGAGTATGCTGCGTGTTCGCTCTGAGCTCAGAATGTCAGTGTTCATCTTGTTGCTCTAGTATTATTACAACAGGGTTTTAAATGAGCTTAAATGTATTTAATCTTTATTTCTAAATTGAGCAGCAGAGGGGTTTCATGATCATGGGACTCCGTTGTCTCTAGGAATCTTTTCCCGTCTGCATAGACTCCTCTTTGCCATCTATTTTCTCACCTTCAGGTTTCCATTATCATGTTGTCTTTTGCCTCCGTTTATTTAATCATTTTCATATTCCCTCTATCTCTGTCATTTTAAACTCTCCCTGGTTCTGTCTCTCCTTTTTTTTTTACCCTCAGCCTTCAAAGAATGGTTTACTGACAGATGTGTGTGCAGAATAGCTTCTGACAAACTTAGCATCTTTCTAATCCGTCATCCTGGACGCCCGAGTATCTAAGTGTAAAAAAAGACATCCGCAGAGGTCCAGATGGGTCAACACAAGTAAGATAATTTCTTTAAAATAAAACCTTTTCTGTTGACTTGCTGTTTTTGGAGGAGCAACAGTAGAGGCATTTTTAACCTTTAGTATTATGCAAAGCATGAAACATACTGGCTTTTGCAAAACCATGTAAGACTTTAATGTGTCCCACCCTGTGCTCTCAATATTATAAAATATTGATATTAACCCTTGTCGTATTGTATGATGGAAGATATCAGAATGTGTTTTGTGGTGGTGGCAGTTATTGATGTTACACTCTTATTACTTGAGTCAGGCTCCGAAAAATGGGAGGGTGTTCAAGGATTCAATAGTTTTTGTTGTCACTGTATTACAAACCGTAAAATAAATTTTGTTATCCCAACAGGAAAGCAGCATCTCCATATTAAAACAAAGGTAAAACCAAAGCTGGAAAACACATAAAAACCAGTGTAAGAAGAGTAGATACTTAAAAAAACTAGGCAAAAAGTAGTTTGGTCCAAACCATATAACTTGTTGTGTCTCCCTTGGCAGCAACAATTGCCTTTGAATGATTTCTGTAACTGGTTGTGAGTTTTTTTATATCTCTGTAGAGGACTTTTGGTGCACTGCTCTTTGAATAATTGTTTTATTTCAGCCATATTGGAGAGTTATCAACACTGAATAGCCTGTTTATCATGCCACAACATTTCAATAAAATTAAAGCCCAAACTTTGATTAGGCCTCTTCAAAACCATTTTCTTCAGTTAAGGCATTTATAAATGGACATGCCACATTGCTGTGTAATCACTCTTGCTGCATAACGCAAGTATGCTTGAGCTTACAAGTCCAAACTGATAGTCTGACATTCTCATGGTGAGCATAATTCATGGTTCTGTCACATAAGGCAAGTGGGACAGATCCTATTTCTTGAAAAATGTGTCACCTCTCATCCAAACGGCCACTTTAGTTCAGAACGAAAGAAGGCTTTCAGATGAAAGGAAAAGCATCTTCAAGAAACAAAAGTAGTCCAGTTCCCTTCAACGTAAAGACTTAGAAGAGGACACTTGCCTACAACAAAGTTTTCCTTTTGTCTCCTCTTTCCACAGGCTATATTTCCCAATGTCAGTGATACTTTTAGGCGAATGCGAGACGTGGCTTGGTGTTCTTTTTGGTCAATGTGCCCGTTACACTGAATGACCACAATGCTGATTCATGCTTGAAGCCAGATATTTTCTTTTGATTATTTCATGATGAAAGATGATTAAAACCTGGCTTTAAACATGATAGTTTCAAAATGACCTATGTCTGTTGTACTTTTGATGAGTTATTTGCATTCTGTATTGTCTTTAAAAAAAACTCTATACTGTAAGTGTATGCATCAATAGTGGCCGAGTGGTTAGAGCGCGCTTGCACTCAGAGAAGGATGCAAGTACCCAGTTCGATCCCCAGTCACAGCACTCTGGGTCCCTGAGCAAGACCCTTAACCCCTGATTGCTCCCCAGGCGCCGCACAGTGGCAGCCCACTGCTCCCCAAGGGGATGGGTTAAGATGCAGAAGTTAATTTCTCCATTTTGAGATCAATAAAGTTCAATTATTATTATTATTATTATTATTATTATTGTTATTGTTATTAATTTCAAAATGCTAAAGCAATCATTTGATATTCATCATTGTCAATCTTAAGCAGGGTTTTTATTCACCATCATAATATTGTGGAAACTACCATTTTACATAGCAAACATGAAAAAAAAGGCATTGTTTACTAAAGTCTTAAAGGACTTGGAACCCTAACATTGGATTCCTCTATTATTATGTGAAATGCAGCTGGCCATGTGGAAAAATATATTTTTAAAATGGAAACATTTTGGTTTAAAATATATCTGAAGATTAATAGTCGGGATCCTGTAAATGTAGAAATACAACCTCTCATGTCATGACAGAAAAAGACATCCACAAAAAGAACAAAATATTTGATGTATTTTTTGAATACGAGTGTAAGTCTATGGTCAACATATTAAAAATTGCAGTTTTTGATATTGTCTCACTATATTTTCATTAGCAGAATTTCATGGTTGGTTGAACCAAGGCATGGACTTTCATAACATGTTTTAATTCTCTTCAGACTACTGTATATATGTTTACAAATAACATGGGAAGAAATTATGCAATAGGAAATTAAGGCTCTAATTTTGCCTTATACCCCAAGCTTAGCTTGATCACCATATAAGCCCAGCTGCCACCGATTTTTGGATATGCTGAAAAATGCTGGCTCTGCAAGGGTATAAAATCATACTGCCAAGTTAATTATTGGAGAAAGAACCTGGCAACCTTATTGGTCTGGCTTCCGACTCCCTGTTTGACACGCATACACATGTTTCTAAATATGAAAAACAGGCCATCTGTACTACACACATGCTCCACTGCAAAGGAAACAGTGACTCAAAAACTGCATAAATAGCCATAGAAGAATATTACATGATCTCACAACACCCTGAAGAGGATTCCCTCACCTTGGGATTATTTTCCAAACTCAAAATGAAACTTATCCCTTCACCTCTCAAAGTCTGATTAATTTATCAAACAATTATGTGACTACTTGGGGGCATTCCTAAAGCATTTAATTTTTTTCCCAGATCTTTCAATATGAAAAGAGTAAAAATTAAAGCTGCAAGCAGCGTTAAACGGCCCTTGTACCTCAACGCAGCTCCAGCGTGTGTCATCATTAGGCCCTTTTCCCTTAGACCTCTAAAGCCCATCTAGCATTTCCACTTTGGGGATTTCACTTTTCCCGGGGTTTACTTTCACAGGAAAAAGTCTCTGCTTAAGGACTTTATAAAAAGTCCTTAAGCAGAGACTTTATAAAAAGCCTGGGCTTTTGCTAAATGCGCGGGTAGTGTGCTGCAAGGTGAAACAGTCCGTCACAAGGGGGCAAAGGAGCAGTAAGGAGATGTTGAGTTTACGGACACAATGAGTTTACAAAAAATTTTAAATACATTTTATAACCCTAATTTATAACAAAAAGTAGTTTTAAAATGTTTTTACGTGAGAAAGTACACCTCCACACTTCATCTCTGCAATCAGTTCATCAGGCTAATGAGTCAATTTTAAACCTGCTGACTGGCTGGTCTCCCTTAGTAGACTGCATTGGTAAACTGCTGCTGCAGCGTTTTTAAGCGGGCAAACTGTCTGTGATTTCCCACAGACTGGATCTGTTTGTTGTGGCTGAAAAGTGAATGCAAAACGTTTTCTAAGTTTCTGGGGAATATCTGCATTTAACAGATATCAAATGTGGAAATCTTGGCTGGATGTTTTCATAATTTTCCGTTAATTCTAAACTTTTTTGCCACATTCCTGTGCAAATTCTCAGTTACCGGGTCATCGTAACAGCAAACAGGCTTGAATCGCCACAGTTCTGCAATTAGACTGATATTTTAGTACTAATGATCAAACGGAGCCTTTTCATTTTCCTTGTGCACAGAAAACACACATTTCCCTAAGACTGACTTTTCACCTAAACCTATGTTGGTGGACTGTGAACACTTACTATTTGCAAACCACATATGGGTGCACTTTATTAACCTAAATCAGATTGGAACAGGTTAGCGCTGCTTTTCTTTTGCTCCCAACTAAAGTCTGCGGTATTGTACTAAAAAATCCCCCTGGTTATTCTTGCCATGGATGAGACAAAACCCTACTCTTATAGCTCTAAATGTTAACTCTGGGGTCTGGATCATGGCTCCAGAAGACTTTTTTGTAGGTCTTTAAACACCACATAGTGTACCTAATTTCATACTCCATGGTCAAAACATGGTTTGGAGCTGATTGTTTGAATGCTTCTATAGGTGAAGGAGGTATTTTGCAGGCTGCAGCTTCCAACCTGCAATTTTGAAAACACCATTACTGTGGTGATGGGTTGCTCTACTTTCAACATCATGACTGGCCATGGTTTTGGGAACCAACCATATTTTCTAACAGCCAAATTTCTCTATCTTGTAAGCAAGGTAAAAGTGTTCTGGACCTCTGTCAACAAACCAGCAGCGCACAGCAGGTAGTGGAGAAGAAGCTCTGTGTAATTTTACTCTCCATACAGTGGAACAAAAGTCTAGTTTGTCTGCCTTTTTCGCTGGGAAACTCATTAAATCCTGGGAAAATCTCTTTTGTAGCCTTAAAATACAGATATTTGACCAATGTCTAGTTAGAGCACATTCCTAAACCAATGAGTAAATTCAAGCTTAATCAGACACAGTCCAGAGCCTATGCCAAGGATTACTTTTTTATTTCATGAAATTACAGTCAAATAAATTAGCTTCAATACTTTGTAACCTCTAGTTACCTCTAATCTCTAAACAGTTGAACTGTGTGAAAACTGCATTCATTACAGCAGCAGCTGTGCAGTTCAGAGAACGTATTTTAAACCCACTTTCTGTGCTTAACGTGACTGCCTGTTGGTTGGTAAAATAAGGTCATCATTTTTATCCGCTTCCTCCATCCAGTCAGTTCTGTCAATGCTTTACGACGACACAGAGATTTTCATCAACAGTCAGTCTAAAATATATGTGGTCAGTGTTTGACGTTTGGTGTGATTTAAGGACTATGGTGTGGTTTATGTCCATACTAATCAATTCTCCCTCAGTTCTAATGAGTAAAAATAACAGTCAAGTGTTAATTACTCCTCTGCCAGTTGGCAGAATCCTAGAAGGGCTCACGGGGCCTTTGGGACCTTTAGATCTCATTGTGAAACCTTTGTGCCAGTCGTACTTCAAGCTGTGAGAGGTTAACAGCTCTGGGACGAAGGTCCACTGGTTCAGTCAGGCTCTCATTACTCTGTGAAGAACCAGAGGAACTGAGTGGATGAGCTACATATTCTCAGTGCACGAAAAGAGGGTCAGCTATTCTTCCACAGGCTTATAATCAAAGCCCATTTTGTACTCCCACTAAATTACACTGTGTTGCTTTGAAAACTACTTTGATGTTATTTGGTATTCATGCATGAGTATCTGGGTATGTTCTTATGTTGTAAGCATACATATTCTTCATTTTGGAAAACATGGGAACTTACACCCACTCCTTCAATAGGTTTGTTTCCTTGATTTTCAGTACTCTGCCATCACCATGCCCTCATCGGCTTTGAATCCCGACATGAATACAGATGAAACCTCACTTCCCCCGAGCCATTTTAACATTGCACTGGTTGTCAGCCACCACCTCCTCAACATACATATTCAAATCCTTGCAGCTGTGCACAATAGCAAGTCTGAGGATACATTCAAATATCTTTATAAGTTGCAATCAGAAATCTTAAATTTCATGTTATTTACTTCTATGTGACCTGCATCGTGACTCAAAGCTGCATTAGAAAATGCCAATTTTAGAGCAAAAAAATAACACTCTGTGAAAGATAAATCACAGTTTGCCTTTTTTTTTAATTGTTTTTCAAAAATGAACATGCAACTTTTAAATGCACTATATAAACAAAAACAGCCTGGAAAAAAGCCTGGAAAAACCAAAACTGAGGAAAGAGGACATAACACAGCTAACATGTGTTATGACAGAAAGCTAGATGAGGAGAGAAAAGTCAGACCACAAAGGCGACCCTGGGTATTATGGGCATGACGTTTATAATGTTCTTTCTAGAGTAATTTGCTTAGCAATATGATTTTAATATTTGTTACTGAATCAAATGAAGAAAATAACTTCAAGTGAAGATTCTATCTGAACATGTTAACGTCCCTTCCATTCATCAAATGGATCCCAGGGTAGTCCACAAGCTGCTGCTCCCAGACCACATTTGTCTTGACTTCCTCCTCCTCTTCACTGGATAAATTACAGCTTTGATCTTCACGTTCTGAGCTCCAATTTGTGTAGCAGACTCGGATGTTAGTACTTTCATCCTGGGTTACGTATTGAAGCATAAATTCTCTGTTCCAAACGTAAAACCCGTTCTTTTTTGGCTGCATTCTCCATCACTTTTTTTTTCTGATATACTTCTTTACATGTTTGGGAATGGAAAAAATAGAACTTATCCTTAGCTACACTCTGAAAAAAACTGAAAAGGAAAAGTTGTGAAAATCATGATATGTCGTGGCCTGAAAAAGCCATAACTGTTCACCATCCATAAAGCCAATACTTCGTGGCACTACCTTTTGTGGCAACTTCAACTGCAAGTGGCTTTGGATAAGTCTCTTAGAGCTTGGCACAAGAAGCTCGGCACTTCTTGCTTTCGTCATAGCTGTATGTCCTGCCTTAAACCATAATACCGCAACGTGATTGGCCGACTCATGCTGGGTCGCTTCTCAAATAGTCGAGGCGAGACTGAAACAAGACAGATTTTCATCTGTTTGTGAATGCACTAATACCATGAGAATTGAGAAGTGATTAACAGACCTCTGTAGCTGTTGATTGCCACTGAGGAGGTAATGCAATAATTTGATTCAGGTGTGGTCGAAGAGCGACATAACTAAGACATAGACTGGCCTAAAAATGCATGATATATATATATATATATATATATATATATATATATATATATATATATATATATATATATATATATATATATATATATATATATATATATATGCTATGAAGCCCCTAAAAAAGGGGTTAGGGCTTCATGCGCACTTTTGTTTACACCAGCTACTTTGTTGAGTCTCTGCCGCTATTGACGCATTAGTGAGAGAACATGAGCTAACTTGAATGTTTAGAACTTTCTTACCTCAGAAGACATTATGCCTCTAAACAAAAGACCTGTGCGGTCACAGCGGCAGATGTTTTTCATCTTCTCCACTGCGCATAGAAAACACTGGTATCATTTCAACTTATCGCCAGAGGGGCAAAAATCTGCAAAAACTGTGGAAATTGCGTTATGCTTCTCTTAAGTAAGATATTTTAGCTTTTGTTACTGATTGTGTATTAGTTGGAAGATTATACTGCTTTTGTGAATAATGTATAACTAAGTGTGGCACATTATTTAAATTCCAATTAAATAATTTTTTTGAGATGAGACTAATTTCTCCAACAAATTATACATAACTCAACTCAAGAGCTTGAGAAAGCCATCCTAAAATTAGTTGTTTTCTGTGAAATATTACCAAAACTGTATATCTATGATGTGTGTGTGTGTGTGTGTGTGTGTGTGTGTGTGTGTGTGTGTTAAAATTGGCCTCATGGCCTTTAATTTGTTTTTCATTCTCACTGAACAACTCTGAATTAATAGATCATGTTTAAATACAGCATATCACATAATTATGAGACAACAAGAACAAAAATGCTTCAAAGTGAAAATATATCACTGAAAGACCAAACACAGTAATATGAAATATTACTAAATATTGCTAAGTATCATCAGAATTGTCAAGGATTTCAGATTTGGCAACTCCATTGTTACTTAGTGTGTTGTGTGCAGCTTGATTACATTTGATTTTTATCCGCTTGAACTTGTTACAGTTGCCAGTAGTAAACATAAACTGATGTAACCTGTTTCATCTCAAAGTCTCTTTTTGAACTTTTCAAAGATTAGATGAGATAACTATGACACACTATTTCACATCATGTGCCATTTATAAGAAGGTAATTTATTTTCAGTTAATAATTTAATGTGAAGTATATTTGTCCCTGATAATGATGTAATGATATTATTCTCTTTTAGTTTGCATGTTCATTAGTAGGCAATACTAAATTTACAGTATGCTCATTAGCACACAAAAAGCAGGTCCTCCTGCTGTGTATGTCCTGGATCCAATATATAGTCGGGGTGTGTTATCGTCTTTTTGTCTAAGGCAATCAGGTGTTCCAGCCCAATTTGCTGTGTATGAATAGAAGCATTATTGAATAATCATCAACAACTGCAAGTGTTTTTTTTTAAAATAAACAAATCATTAAGGTTCAAATAACATATTTATGACATCTTAATTAAACTTTGTCACAAGCCTAATTTTGACTGTTTTTATTTCCATATTTTATAAAATATTTTGTAAAATATCCATTTGTTGTTATTTTATGTTCGTCAGTGTGTGTCTGGAGGAGTTCTGAAATTTAGATGCCAAACCCTGTGAAAAAGGAACAAAACAACCTAACAAACCCCATGGTAAACACCATTTTATTTACTATTAAATATGTAAAGAATGGAAATGTAGTATGTAGATTTGTGTTTCAACATAAATTTAAGTCCTCTGCTTGATTGTGAATTATACTAAAACTGTAATGTCATTTAAAAAATATATCTGTGCAAAGTAAGTTTTATTGACAAAACGGATCTTACCTAAAATGGTCACTATGTACCCATGACCTGCATGAGGCATTTTTTTTCTTAAAACTCATTTTTTTTTTTATTTGGAGAGATTTTTGTTTTTTTCATGAAATTTTGTTGAGAGGTTATACACAGTCTCTATCCTAAAGGCATAAGGTAACTCTTAGGTTTACTTTAAAGCTGACTCTTAGCCAGAGAGGAGGTAAGATGAAAGATCACATCTCAGGTAAATAGAATATTGCATAAAAATGCCATTTTTTTTGCCACTCATTTATAAACATTTATTTTGATAGAGATTCATTATACATCGAATGAAAATTTCCAGCTTTTATTTATTGTGATGTTGATGATTGTGGATTACAACCCCAAAATTTAGTGTCTCAGACAATTAGAATATTACATCAGACCAATCAAAAAAGGATATTCCAAGAACAAATGTCAGGTGTTGTGCCAGTTCAGACGTGACAGAAAGCGGTAACGGACTACGTTACCCATGATGCAATGTGGTCAAAATGGCCACCAACTCATGTGGTCAAAATGGCCACCAACTCCCATCACGCAACACGGCAAAATGGCCGCCGATCAAGGAAACAGCATCAATTCGGGACGTAACGGACTGCGTTACCCATGATGCAATGTGGTCAAAATGGCCACCAACTCCCATCACGCAACACGGCAAAATGGCCGCCGATCAAGATAAGGTTGCTATGATGATGGCTATAAAAGCCGATCACACACGATGAGCTTCCTTCTTCCCTGGCTTTTAGCCAACCCGAGAAGACACGCACAGCTGATTCCCACGCCACGTGTTCGATTGCTCGCTGGACCGAGATTTTTCGACGCAACGGTTATTCCCTGCTTTATAACAGGAGGTCGACTTAAATAAGTACTTTTAAATTCCCTCTGATCAAAAGACTGAGAGACGCCGCATCTCCCACTGATCGAAGAGGACCCCGCTTTTGTCTGGCCAACAAAGCGACTGTGGACCCGGAGGAAGAAACGAAGCAGCTCCTTCCCATCCCCGTCCCGCTGCAGCCTGTGGACAACTGCGCTCGTCGAAGCGCGTCCAGAAAGCCACACTCGGAGCGTTCCGGACCAGCCCCGAGGCAACTCAAAGTAACGGGGTTTTTCCCCTTTCATTTCTGTCTCACCAACAGGGTGTTTAGAAGTGCCTGGGCAGGCGGTAGAACTTTGTAGGTGTTGGTTAATGCTTTTATTCCACGACGAAGTTGGAATTACTTTGCTGAACATTTTCTTTGTATGTGCATGCATTGTACAATTGATTTGCTGTGTTGATTTGTGATCCATCAAGAACCCCGCCGTGGGTTACCGATTTATCTCTTTTCATCTTCTTCCCTGCTTCCCCCCTCTCTCTCTTTTCGCTCCTTATCAGTTTAATTTCTTTGTCCGAGCTCAAGTCGCGGGCTTTGCTTTAAACTCCTAGTTAGCCCCCCCCTCTCGAAACGAGGCATTGTCCCATCAGCGTAAGCGTGGTTACGTTATTAGGACCTCCCCTCATACGTCATCGTAACAGCCATCTTGGGAGGGTCACGTGTATCTGGACTGTAGGTAGCTTAGCTGAACTAGCTTTGTGTAAGACATCAAAGCGTCCAGTGAGATTCCCGAAGCTGTTCTGTCTGTCAATGCTGATACGTGAAATGCCGATGTTTCGAGGGCGGTGTTAAACAACTTTGAGTTAAGTTAAGATCTGCTAACCGCTCATTTTAATCCATTGTTTATTTTTGTTTTGTTCTTTATTTCCACATATATATTTTGCATGTTTTAGTTTAGTAATGAGTAAGAATTCCAAAGTTGTTTGAATCAGAGAATTACTGTAACAGGGAATTGCTTTTGGTTCAATAAAACCAACCACTGCGGAATAGACATTGTTTTGTGTTCAGTCCAATTCACAGTTGCCTGGGTATTCAGAAATCAGAGCTAACCTCCTTTGGAGTTAACATCTGACATTAATACAGAGACAATATCATTGGATGGTGATAAGGAATAAGGATTTAAACTCTAATTGCAGTTACATTGGGGTTCTCACAGCCTGCTGGATAAACCTGGTCGGTTAACAGTCCGACCTGATCATTTATTCCAGCATAAATGAGTTCATAACAGAAAGTTAACTAATGCATTAGTGGTATAAATACTTATAAGCTTATAGCTAACATCACCACCATTTGAACTATATTTGTTATAGCGAAATTTTGAGTTGAATGATTTATTATTTAAATTATAATACCAAATTATAATTAATAATAATAATAAGCATATTCAACCAGCTTATGGCATAGCATAAATTGGCGTTTCCCTGTGTGGGCTGAGTCTACTTATTGGCGTTCCTTTAGACTAAATCGAATAACCAGCAACTTATGAATTGAATGAACACAATCCATATTCCAGCATTTTGACTGCTCGCCTTGCCAAAAGGGCTATTCAGTCATAATTGATTAAGGAGGTATCATTACTAAATATATACGTGTTTGTGGTGGTTTGAGGTTGTTAACCTGGGGTTTGAATATTGATTTCTGGACTGGAAGTCAGCTAGATTGAAATACACAGCAGCCAGCGTCTGCTACTTGTCAATCAGAGTCTGTGTCGTGTTCTGCTTTGAAAAGAGAGACCTTGCCTCCATCTGGTGGCCAGGATAGGTAGTTGCAGTCACGGTTTTAAAGACAGCTTAGATCGCTCAGTGTCCCGGAGGGACAGTTTTGAAAGTCAGTTTCTTTAAACTTACCTTACGGTTACGCCCCTTTGTCTTTTTTTAATTTTATTTTATTCATTTTTTTTTTCTCTTTCCTCCCTTATCCCCCTTCTGCTCATCATAAGTGGTCAAAATTGAGCTGTGATTTTGAAACTAAGGTTGCAATTTAGCGGTTTTTAACTGTCATTCTTTGCCACCTCTGAAGCTCCAAGACACTGCTATTTTCCACACATGTGTAGAGCACCTGTTCTGAAATAACTTGCATCACAAACAAAGCCACAGCTTTATCATTTAATTACTGGCCGAAAGGTTAGTGGTCCATGTCACTCAAAGTTAATATTCTCAAAGTTAAACAAGCATATTAACCGTTCCTAAAACTAAGGAGTTGTAAGTCGCAGGGTTGATTCTCCCCTGCGCAGCCTAATTAAACGCACGTATTTGAACCCACTTACTGCAGTTAAAGTGCCAGTCATAGTGCGTGTTTGCTGTTAACAGTTAAAGTGAAGCCACTTAACAGTTGTTGTTAGCAGTTGTTGTTTAGCGCTGAGCTAAATTAAAGTGTATGCGTTGTTACCTAGTGCTAAGCTAGAATACAGCGTTGTTATTTGTTGTCTGTTGTTTAGCGCTGAGCTAAACTACAGGTTGTTACCTGTTGTGTTGTTATCCATAGCTGACAAAGAATGGATAGTAGCGGTTCTTCAGTCAAAGGAGCTGAAGGTCCAAACCATTCCATTGGAATGGAGGCCCAGGATGTCATTAGCTCACTGCTTAAAATGACACCGGACGAACAAACCCGTCTGAATCAGTTTAACATAAAGGACTGTGAGAGGAGAATTCAGGAATTGGTGGAGGAGGTCCAGAGCAAACCTAAACATAGATTGGTAGCAGATGTTTTGGGTGAATTAACTGCGTTATACCACCGAAGGTTAACGCTAGAGACCAATCTGCGTAACAGAGAGGTTGAGAGGCGATCGCTTAGCTGAGGAAAGAATTCAGGGAGCTAGAACAGAGAAGTGTTCAGGGCAGCTGTCATCTCACAGAGGAGCGAGAGGAGGATCGCATTAGCTTGCAGACAGAAGGATCTGAGTGTGAGAACTCCAAAGGAAAACATGGAGATCACACCTGGAGGACATTGGATGAACTGGGCCCCCAGACACCTTCTGAGCGAAGGGTAAGCGAAGGTCAGGACAGATATAGCAGTGTGATACGGAAAGAAATGCCTAAACAACTTACGGGTGGCAATCAGGACTGATCCACATGATGTAAATCATGGGAAAACACCTGCTTCCCACCTGACCCCTGACACGGCTCCGCTGTGATCTTTTTCCCCCCACCAGGGCGACGAGAGCACCGTTCCTGGGACACAGGTGAACCCCACTCCTCTGAACTGCGTCCACAGACAAGAGTTCATGACAGGGGGGGTCCCCCTGCGTCCCACGAACGGCCGCCGATGCCAGGTAGGTGGTCAGAACTGGAGCCTCCCTCCTATCGTGGTTACCGCAGGCAGGAGTCGTCAGGAGAGGACTCAGATGGACCAGCTCCGATCCCTGAACAGGGATCGCGGATGCGTCAACTTGAGTCCCTGGCCCGAGACATAGAGCGTTTTGATCCTAGCAATACAGAATCCACCATTGGTGACTATCTCAGAGAGGTAGAGCGCTGTCTGCTAGACTTATATAGCCCCTCAGCTCGAGAAAAGTTGAAGCTTATCTGGAAAACCACGTCCAGAAGTGTCCATGTTTTCATAGAAAGCCTCCCTCCAGCTACACGTGACCGTTATTCAGCTCTTTGTCAGGCTTTAAGAGAAGAATATTCGGCGTTTACAGACCCAGCTTCGGCCACTCTTGGAGCTTTTGCAATTCAGCAAAAGAGAACTGAAGCACCAAAAGAGTACTACCGTCGCTTGCGGGCTGCTTACTTTCAGGGACGAAATGCTCCCGGCTTGGAGGAAGACCACACTTTCAAATCTTTGTTCCTCCATAATCTTCATGAAAGCGTGCGTTATGAGGTTACCATGCATTGTAGAACCAAGAAACTTAGCATGCAGGAAATCAGGAAATATGCGCAGGTGGCATGGGAAACACGTGTCCGGCCCAACAAAGGAGCCGATAGTGATAAAAAGGTTCTGCAGATTCAAGCCGAACCAGAAAAGAGTTTAGGTCTGGAGGGACATGAGATGCCTCCCTTCAAACCTAAAACTAGATTTGGTCCTAAGAAGCAACATGGTTTTGAGCCGCAGCAGAAGAAAGCTTCCCAGGATAGGAGAGGTCAGCATGGCAGCATGGAAGGTGAGAGGTTTCAAAAATGGCACAGGCCGGATCCAGCCCGAGACGGTAAGCAAGCTGACAGGCCGGAAAGGTCGAAAAGCACACATGACCACAAAGGCTGGAACCTGTGCATAGAGGAGTCAATGAGAAAGGAGATGGAGGAGACTTTTCGCAGGTCGCTAGCCGAAACAGTGCGTCAGATCGCGCCGCAGCCGTCCCAGCCATCACCCAATCCTGCCGACCCTCCAGGTAAGCCAGGCCCAAAACCCCAGCCAGCATGACTAGGCGTGGAGCAGGCTTCCCCTTCTAACAGAGTTTATCTGATTAAGGGGGGGGACCAACCGAAAATTCACCAACAACCTTCTAAGATCCCATCAACAGGTGATCAGAAAGCCCCTTTTCTAAGGTTTTTAGGTGAGCTAAACCATCATGAAAATGCACACCGCTTATACTGCTCGACAGTTATCGGAGGATGTGTAACTGCAAATGCTCTTTTAGACACGGGTTCCGAGATCAGTCTAATGTGCTCAGATTTGTTTGATGAGGTGACCAGAGCTATGGTGTCTCTAGGGAAACCGTTCCAGGTGGAGACCTGTAACGTGGGCATCACCTAGCTACACTCAGGATCAGTCATGCATCACCAAACGGGCGTGGTTAGACATCACTTTCCGTGACATGACCCTGGTGCACCCCATCTACATATGTACTTTGGACACAGAACCTTTTCTTGTGGGTCAGGACCTGTTGAACAGGTTAGCCCCACTCATTGACTGCTATCATGGTCATCTTTGGGCCCAAGTGGGGACTCCCAAGCCCCTCACTTCTGGAAGTGGACTGTCCGTCCCTATCAACCAGGTGACATGCTCTGAGGAGCCCAAAGAACTTTTAGCACCATTTCTGCCTTCCACAGAGCCGATTTCCAAATCCTCTGACACACCCCTGCTTGAGCTGAACAACCGCTCAGCTTACCTTTTAGTGGAGAATCCAACTCGCATGCCGATCCAAGTGGTGGCGAAGAAACCTCTTGGGGTGCTCATCGAAAGCTCTTTCCACGACTTTGAGTTGAGCATTCCCGTCATCGGAGACCTGCCCTTATTCTTGACTGGCAGACAGGACTCTCCAGACACCGTGTTTACCTTTCCTTCCAGCATGATCCAAATCAGGCGACATGAAGCTCGGCCTGCTGGATCCATTTGTGGTGCAACGCTTGAAGCTGAAGGAAATCTGTTGGTGTATGCGATAGCAACCAACCAAACAGAACCAGCACCAAATCAACCAGAGAATTGGGACTCACCCACTGAGCCCTGCCCTGGCTTCGAAACAGAAATCATGCAACAGCTGGAAAAAGCTGATGCACTGACCACTGAAACAGAGGAAACAGCACTTAAGGAGCTGTTTTATGAGTTTCAGCCCATTCAGCCCAAAGATTCAAACGAACTTGGGATCCCACTGACACACATCCATGACTCACCAGTAGGAGAACACAGAAGCTGCAAAGCTAATCTGAAAACTCTCCAACAGGTGGCGTCCCGGCCCTTAACGGCCCAGGACACCCAGGAGTATGTACAAGGCTGCTTAACCTGCAGCCAGTTACAACCCACACGGCCACTAGACCGAGCCCTGCTTCAGCAAAGGGGGGTTACATTTCCGTGGTCACATTTGCAGACTGACTGGATCGGTCCAGTCCCCAAATCGTCAAGAGGTAACAGATATCTTTTGACAATAACAGGCAGTTTCACAGAATGGGTCGAATGTCTGCCGGCACCGAATGACACCGCTGTCACCACAGCAGCCCTGCTGCTAAATCACGTTTTCAGCCGGTGGGGCCTTCCCCTGTCCATCGACTCGGACAGAGGAACGTCAAACATTATGACCGTGCTTTTCAACATGTTGGGCGTGGAAGTTAAATTCCACATCACCTACCGCCCACAGTCATCCGGACAGGTGGAGCGAATGAACTGCACCGTGGTCAGCATGTCAAAGGAACATGCCAGCAGCCATGACAGGGACCGGGATACAAAGCTTCCCCTGGTCCTAATGCTAGTCCGCTCTACCTCACCATGCTCCACAGGGGTGAGACTTTTCCAGATGATGACAGGAAGGCAAAGGACACTTCCCCTGAATCTCATCTACCAGCCCGAAGACGTCAGTATGACAACCGTCTACACTGCCCACCAGTGCGTCACTGACTTAAAAGACCGTCCCCGAACGACTTTCGCGTGGCCTCGAAAGAACCTAGAAGCCAGCGTGCAAAGTCCAGAGTACACATGGGTTCAAGCGAACCAAACTAAACCGTCCACCTAAACTCTCCTCACAGGGAACGGAGCCTAACTCCGCCCCCGCCGAAGAGAACGATGCATAGCATTAAATAGGACAAGTGCATGTTCAATCAGGACACTTTAAACATGCACTAATAAAGCAAGTGTCCATACATAACTTCACGTCTATAATTTCACACTCAGCCATAACACCATGCATTGCTTTGGAAACGCTCACAGAAGTGGTAAAGAATGACATGATGTATACTCAGGTTGTTAGAGATTTAATGCAGGACCTCACTCGAGAGGTTAGCTCATCCATAAATAGCCTTGCTGAAGGACGGATTCCTCCGTACCTGGTACCAGTAGATTTGGTCGAAAAGGTTCTCAAATCTGCCTCTAGTGAAACACTGCAACCACCACAAATACACCTGGCGTACAGCCTAGGTAGTGCAATTCCGATATTTGTAAATCCTGACAACTTGGAGATAGGATTTATGCTAAACCTTCCCATCATTGAAAGAGCTAATGTGTATAGGCTTAAATCAGTATTGAATGTCGGTTTTTGGCAAGGTGAGACCCACGTACACCTACAAACTCCCTCAATATTGGCCTATCATGATGCTGACCCCAAACTTTATTTAGTCCCTAATTGGATTTGTGTACCAAAACCAAAGACATCCACTGGGTATGCCTCAGCAACCCATTTATCAGAGACGTTACCAATTACCTGTGTGGTCTGAGGAATGAATCCCCTGAACAGAACGGTCAGGCTAGAATGACCCTTAAAGATGCAGGTGTGGAAACCAAATACGACTCAGAGATTGAAATAATAGATGTCTTTAAGGGATACAATTTCAGCATTGATGTCGGCATTGAAAGACAGCTTTTACTTGCAGGCACCCAGCTGATTAAATGCAGTCTCACTCCATCAGAGTTGAGCTCGGTCCCTCTGCTTCGCTTCCCCAGAGCTACAGAGTCGACCGACACTCACATTATGACCATTATTGTGGTTCTCCTTGTATTTGGATGGGCCATCACTACCGCGATGGCGTATGCAGCATACAAGCAGATCAAACAGTTGCAAACCAGGATTGACGCCCTCACCTTTGTCGCTCCCAGGTTCGTAGCACCAGCTCCTTGAAGGCCATAAGCTGATTAGACTACGAACCGCTGTCTCTTTCCTTTCCCTTTTTCCCTCTCTCCTTTCTTTGGTTCAAAGTTCAAACCTGACGACCAATGAATGTATTGACAATGGTGATTGTGAAGTTTGCATTTCTTTTTTTTTTTTTATATTTTTTTATTATTACTTTATTGTTGCCTTATTAGCCAATAGAAATGACTAGCTATAGCTTAGTCCTGCCCAGGCTAGGTCACTGACCCAGGCACAATGAATGCTTCATTTTTCCTCCTCTTGGATGATGAACTGAACTGCATGAATCCCAATGGACTACTAGAAAGACTATTAGGTTGTTCCACTCATGCACAACGGATTTTCGTCACGCCAGAATGGACTTGGTTGTAGCTTTAAAGACTGTGACCAGCATCCCACTCTTCAAAGCTAAAGGGGGGTATGTTGTGCCAGTTCAGACGTGACAGAAAGCGGTAACGGACTACGTTACCCATGATGCAATGTGGTCAAAATGGCCACCAACTCATGTGGTCAAAATGGCCACCAACTCCCATCACGCAACACGGCAAAATGGCCGCCGATCAAGGAAACAGCATCAATTCGGGACGTAACGGACTGCGTTACCCATGATGCAATGTGGTCAAAATGGCCACCAACTCCCATCACGCAACACGGCAAAATGGCCGCCGATCAAGATAAGGTTGCTATGATGATGGCTATAAAAGCCGATCACACACGATGAGCTTCCTTCTTCCCTGGCTTTTAGCCAACCCGAGAAGACACGCACAGCTGATTCCCACGCCACGTGTTCGATTGCTCGCTGGACCGAGATTTTTCGACGCAACGGTTATTCCCTGCTTTATAACAGGAGGTCGACTTAAATAAGTACTTTTAAATTCCCTCTGATCAAAAGACTGAGAGACGCCGCATCTCCCACTGATCGAAGAGGACCCCGCTTTTGTCTGGCCAACAAAGCGACTGTGGACCCGGAGGAAGAAACGAAGCAGCTCCTTCCCATCCCCGTCCCGCTGCAGCCTGTGGACAACTGCGCTCGTCGAAGCGCGTCCAGAAAGCCACACTCGGAGCGTTCCGGACCAGCCCCGAGGCAACTCAAAGTAACGGGGTTTTTCCCCTTTCATTTCTGTCTCACCAACAGGGTGTTTAGAAGTGCCTGGGCAGGCGGTAGAACTTTGTAGGTGTTGGTTAATGCTTTTATTCCACGACGAAGTTGGAATTACTTTGCTGAACATTTTCTTTGTATGTGCATGCATTGTACAATTGATTTGCTGTGTTGATTTGTGATCCATCAAGAACCCCGCCGTGGGTTACCGATTTATCTCTTTTCATCTTCTTCCCTGCTTCCCCCCTCTCTCTCTTTTCGCTCCTTATCAGTTTAATTTCTTTGTCCGAGCTCAAGTCGCGGGCTTTGCTTTAAACTCCTAGTTAGCCCCCCCCTCTCGAAACGAGGCATTGTCCCATCAGCGTAAGCGTGGTTACGTTATTAGGACCTCCCCTCATACGTCATCGTAACAGCCATCTTGGGAGGGTTACGTGTATCTGGACTGTAGGTAGCTTAGCTGAACTAGCTTTGTGTAAGACATCAAAGCGTCCAGTGAGATTCCCGAAGCTGTTCTGTCTGTCAATGCTGATACGTGAAATGCCGATGTTTCGAGGGCGGTGTTAAACAACTTTGAGTTAAGTTAAGATCTGCTAACCGCTCATTTTAATCCATTGTTTATTTTTGTTTTGTTCTTTATTTCCACATATATATTTTGCATGTTTTAGTTTAGTAATGAGTAAGAATTCCAAAGTTGTTTGAATCAGAGAATTACTGTAACAGGGAATTGCTTTTGGTTCAATAAAACCAACCACTGCGGAATAGACATTGTTTTGTGTTCAGTCCAATTCACAGTTGCCTGGGTATTCAGAAATCAGAGCTAACCTCCTTTGGAGTTAACATCTGACATTAATACAGAGACAATATCATTGGATGGTGATAAGGAATAAGGATTTAAACTCTAATTGCAGTTACATTGGGGTTCTCACAGCCTGCTGGATAAACCTGGTCGGTTAACAGTCCGACCTGATCATTTATTCCAGCATAAATGAGTTCATAACAGAAAGTTAACTAATGCATTAGTGGTATAAATACTTATAAGCTTATAGCTAACATCACCACCATTTGAACTATATTTGTTATAGCGAAATTTTGAGTTGAATGATTTATTATTTAAATTATAATACCAAATTATAATTAATAATAATAATAAGCATATTCAACCAGCTTATGGCATAGCACAGGCTTCTGAAAAGTTTGTCTATTTCTATGTACTCAATACTTGGTTGGGCCTCCTTGCATTAATTACTACATCAATGCGCAAGTGGCAAAGAGGCGATCAGTCTGTGATCCTGCGTAGACGCAACGGAAGCCCAGGTTGATCTGATAGCTGCCTTCAGGTCATCTGCCTTGTTGGATCTGGTGTCTTTCATCTTCCTCTTGACAATACCTCATAGATTTTCTATGGGGTTCAGGTGAAAGGAGTTTGCTGACCAATCAAGAACAGTAACACCATGATCACTGAATCAGCTTTTAGTACCTTTGGCAGTGTGGGCAGGTGTTAAGTCCTGCTGGAGAATAACATCATTATCTCCATACAGCTTATGTGCTGAGAAAAGCATAAAGTGCTCTAGAATTTGCTGGTAGACGGCTGCATTGACCGTGGACTTCAGAAAACACAGTGGACCAACACCAGCAGATGACATGGAACCCCAACCCATCACTGTGGAAACTTCTGTGCCTCTCCACTCTTCCTCCAGACCCTGGGAGCTTGATTTCCACATGAAATGGAAAATTTACTTTAGTCTGAAAACTGGACTTTGTACCATTGAGAAATAGTGCATTTCCTTTTCTGCTAGGTAAGATACTTGTAACTCATGTGTAGGATTTGTCTGTGCATAGTAGCTCTTGATGCAACAACCTCAGCCTCAGTCCACTCTTTGTAAAGCTCCCCCAAAATTCTTGAATGGGTTTCGCTTGACAAACCTCTCAAGGCTGCGGTTCTCCCTGTTGCTGGTACACCTTTTCCTACCATACTTCTTTCTTCCACTCAATGTTCTGTTAATATGCTTGGATTCAGAACTCTATGACTAAAGTAAGAATAGACCGCTTTGAGATTCTCTGAGAAAATACCTGAAAAGTTAGACCAGCATTTACATACCATTCAAAAATAAAAATGTATAATATAATCTCATTGCTTTATTTGAAACAGGTTTATAACCAGCTCAAATTCTCAGGTTACGTAGTCAGGCTATCTGCTCTGGTATACACCCTGTGGTGAGGTGCTAAACAGATACATTTGTATTTTTCTATATAACTATAATTTATCCTATTAAGATTGATGGATTGTGTTCCTTTATATGTCCACACCATGACTGTCCAGGTTTTTCACAATGAAAATTTTAGTTTGTCTTCTGTAATTTTTAAAACCTTTATACTGCTAACTTGTTTGTGCCTACATCATAGTCCATCACAATGTTTATGTAAGGCATTCACTGGAACAACCAAAATATTTCGTTTTTATTTTGTTGTTTAAACAAGTGTAATGCAGTCATCTGAACTATACCTTCAAGAACATCTGGTAAAATAAGACAAAATTTGCTGAACTCTCTTAAAAAGTTGTTTTTTTCTTCTTATAAATCCTGCTTTTCCTCCTGATTGAGTAGTTTTAGTATTGATGCCATATGGAGTATCTGATAGAAACAGACAATTATCTCTGTGAATGGGCTCTTTATCAGTCAAACTGAAGGACTGAGTGGTCCAGAGAGTATATTTTACACATTAGCCAGTTCTCCTCCTGTCATCATTTACCACTGACAGGATTGTTTGTTAGTGAAATACTGCTAACACATCTGAGCAGTACACTGGCTGCTAAATGGGTTTTAGTTCATTCAGCTAATTGAGAATAAAGGTGTCGTTGCTGAAATATGGTAGCAGTTTGCCCTGCATCTGCTTGGGTTACAACATAACGGTCTGTTCAAACTAAAGGCTGACAACACAAAGATATTAAAAATGTAAAAAAAAAAAAAAAAAAAAAATATATATATATATATATATATATATATATATATAGACTGCCTTTGTAGCTGCAGACACAACCTCTGAAAGGTTGAAACCTTTGGTGCTAAAATGACAGACAGGATCTGACAGGATTCAATGACTTCTTGATACCCTTTTGAGCCAATTACCACCAAAGAAGCACCATTTTTTTTATCCAGAAATGCAGCTCACATACCTCTTGAGGATTCAATGAGTTCATAGGAAAGTCAATTTTGTGCAAAGCTGAGACGGTTGGATTCAGTGTTAGTAAAGTGAGAGGGTTGTCCCACAAAACTTGACTCTAAGTTGAGCTTTGAGTAAGAGTCCTAACCTTTTTGAAACTTGTAAAATGTGAGTACTTACCAGCTAGCCATAAAAAAAAATTAGAATAGCATCAAAATCGTACAAATGGCACAATTACGGCGGATTAACTTCTGGATCATTTAAAGTGCGGTGGTTTGCCAGTCATTATTTCCGTTTCTGAACGCAATGTCACTCAGAGATGGCCGCCGTGTCATCATTGATCCAGACGCCCAGGACACACAAAACCATATTTTTTAATGAATGGAAAACTTATGCAATTTTAAATTCTTTTTTTTAACACAACATTACAGTTAACAGTTAAAAATGGGGAAAAGCCAGTTGGTTTGCCAGAAGACGTTCTATAAAAAATCAGAACTGTTCGAGAGCATAAATTAAAAAAAACAACAACACTCTTTTCTCTTTGTTTTTCTGACATTAATAAGAACATATTACAATTGACTATAAAGGCACGACCTGATTAATCATATTCACATACAGGCAATGAAATCCCTGATTATCATCATTCTACGGGTTTACTTATCATTGTAGGGCAATAAAGTAATTTTGTCACTATGGCTGAGTTGCATCAAGCCTCTCTGTGGTCAGTCATTCTTGCCCTCTGCTGTGGCACTTGAAGCATGTGGTGGTCTTTATGCTGCGCCTTTACCCAAAATCCAGCCACTGATTTTCCTCTCTCTTCTGCTCCTGCCCTTGTAGATTGTTAAATTTCATAACCTTTGTCGTCACCTTTCACAGCGACAGGTTCATCATCTCAACCTCCAGCCTGACCAGCCATTATTTCCCCTGTATTTGCGGTGAGGGGAGCAGAAACAATTCTTCCTTTCAGTTCTGCGCTGTGCGCAAGGGATAAACATAGTGGGGAAAATGTATAAATACAGACTACAAAGCACTCTTTTTAAAGAGGGAGGAGGAGGAATGATGGGTCTGGGCTGAAGCCCCCAATATTAAAAGACCCTAAAAATGCCCCTTAAAAGTATGCACCGACATTACTGTGACTAAATTGAGTATGTGCACCTGAATTCAAGTGCAAGGTGACGCAACAGCCCCACAGCTCCCCTATCCCAAAAGAGAATTCAGCACTCTTCTGTTTCTCTGTTCTTAAGAGGAATGTCTTGGTTGTACACATCATGACAATATCCAACACCACCTTCACATGCTGATGCTTTCTCAACAAATGTGATGTTTCCGGTATCTCCTTACATTTGGCTCTACTCCAGTTTACCGAGAACTACAACATGAAGTTTGCTGTTTTCATGTTTCAGACAAGCTTCATTTTATTGTATTTTGTGATAATTTTAATGATAAGTTTAAGTGACACATCTGTAATTTTTTTTTTAAAGGAAAGCCACTTGATTGGATGGGCCTAGGCTGTAAGATGTAATCAATCAATTAAATACATGGCTTTAACTTTTTGAATCACCATACTGAAATACACTTACCTTTTGTTTCAGTTTTTCACTTTTTAATCAGTTAAGATGCACTTGTACACACTTTTTGTCTGTTTCTTTATTTTTACATGGTGTGTAACTTTATATTTGATCATCTCGTGGAGTAGCTCAGCTTTGAAATATAAAGGAATTGTGTTGAATTGTGTAGTCTGTTGAAGAAACATAATTTGATACACTTTGGCAAAGGGTTAAACTAACCAGACATGGAGCCATCTTGGAGCCATCTTCAATTTTCAGCCGTTTTCAGAAATAGCCATAATCAACAACTGTTTCCCTATGTGAGATGGATATAATGAGGAAATTGTTCCATATATTTACGTTACTTTGTCACACACCCCTCACAGTTATTGAAAATTCAATATGGCTGTTTTTTTTTTTTACCATTTTATTTTGAACAGACAATAAAAAGAAAATGCAGAAAAGAAAATAAGACAAATATTGATGCAATTTTACACAATTTGTTCGAAAAGGAACAGGTAGAAGACACAAGATCTTATGATTTCCTGCCACTCTTATACACAACATCAACATAGTTATTTAAATCTCTCCACACCAAAGAAACCATCAGAGTACCCTTACATTAAACCTTACATTTTCACCATTGAATGTACAATTATTTACACATTATTAAAATCAACAGTAAGCTCCTTTTTGTACAGCTTTTTAAGCAGGCTTAAATTTACATTTTGTTTGAGTTCATCAGTTAATCCATTCCATAGATGTACCTCACACACTGATAGACAAAAACAGTTTTTGGTTGTCCTACTACAATGTTTTTTAAAATGTCCTTCTCCTCCTAAATAATAACTTCCCTCTCTGTCACAATTTTCTTTATTTTAATATTGTGTGGAAGTTGCTGGTTTCTTACTTTGAACATAAATTGTACAGTTTTGAATTTTAAAAGGTCACAGATTTTCAGTACATTTGATTTAAAAAAAAATAGTGGATTTGTATGTTCCCAATATCCCACTATATGTAGTATTCAGATTTGTTTTATGTGTTACGTACAGTGGCAGTAAATTTGTTTTGTATGTATTGCTCCAAACTTCCACTCAGTAAGTCAAATATGGTACAATAAGTATAATATATATATAAAAAAAGCAGATATGTGTTGCCCAGAACAAATTCTATTATCCTCAAAACAGCAACTTTTGACTAGTCTTGATTTTACTTGGCAGAACTGAGGTTTCCAGCTAAATTTATCATCCAATGTGACACCCAGAAATTTTATGTATTGGACTTGTAAATCAACACTGTTGAAAGTTATTTTAGTTGCATTGTTTTGTAATTTATTGTGGTTTCCAAATACCATGAATTTAGTTGTATCTAATTTTAATGATGATTTATTGATGTTGAACCAATGTTTCAGTTTTCTTCATTTTTTTAGTGACCACCTTTGAGTTGTTGGATGTTTTCTCCAATACAGAAGATGCTAGTATCAGCTGTAAATATAATGTATTTTAACAGGTTTGATAGTTTGAATATGTCATTAGGGCCCAACACTGGGACCCCACAAATAATTTCTACAAATTGTTTCCTATTTCCAATGTAGCTTCTAAACCAGTTAATGCTACCCCTAATACCATACCTTTTCATTTTTTTTTCAGTAAGACGTTGCGATTGATGGTATCAAATGCTGTCTTGAGATCAAGAAATACACCAATTGCAAATTTCCTTTAATCCATACTGTCTATGATTTCCTCTGTTAAATACATCAGTGGCATTGATGTTGATCTGTTTTCTCTGAAACCAAATTGACAGTCTGTCAGAATGTTGTGCTTTTTGATAAAATATTCCAACCATTTATTGAACACTTTTTCTAGTATTTTAGAAAACTGACAAAGTAGGGATACAGGTCTATAATTATTAGAAACATGTTTATTGCCTGATTTAAACAAAAGAAAAACGTTTGCAATATTCATTATATATGGAAATGATCCAGTTACAAATGATAAGTTACAGATGTAGGTCAACAAGTCTGCAATATTATCTTCTTAATAAGTGTCATACTTTGAGTCTAGTCCATTGATTTTTTTTTAATTCTTGCATTTATTGACTATATCAATGATTTCTTTTTTGTCTACTGTACAGTGAAGATATATTTCTTGTTATATAATTTGACAAATCGTCCTCATCCTGTTGTTTCAAGTCATTTATTATTTTATAAATTGTTACATAGATTATTATTTTTCTTACATGTATGTTATAATCCTGGTAATCCATGGTTTATCTTTGTAGATTTGTCTATTATGAAAAAGTACAGTTGGACAGTTTTTATTGTATAGTGCTTTAAATACTTTGTTAAATATCTGAAAAGTGTTATTGTTACGGCCCCTGGCCTCTGGAGGCTGTGCAGGCTTCATCGTTATGCAAATTCAGCTGTGTTAGAACACCTACCTGATTGGCTGCCGGGAGGCTGCAGAAGGGCTGGAACCTCATTGGACCAGCAGAGGACTGCTACGCCAATCAGACTGCTGATGAGACCCACCTGCACCAGTATAAACGACTCCAGAACTCATTCCTTCTTTGGGGACAGCTAGTAGGAAGTGACTTTTGTTAAGCTGAATTAGTTGTGCTTTCTAGTTTGGTTTAACACATAGTAATTGAATTTACACTAAGCACTGTTAAGATTGTCAGACCTTTATTTTGTGTTAAACTGGGTTGTATTGTTTTGTGTTTGTTAAAACCCATTCTTTTTGTAATAAATCACCTTTTTATTATACTCATTACTCTGGACACATTTTTATGTTGCTGCCCCTGAACCCCTAGACCTTGGGGGCGTAACAGTTATCAATATTGTCTTCTTCATACAAAACCTTGCAGTTCTTTGATTGTAAATCCTTCCTTAGTGCAATTATTGATTCTTCTGTCTCTATTCTTTTGTATGTAATGTTAGCACCCTGCAGACCCCTTCGAGGGTCACAAACACTGGCAGGTCCACTCTTCAATTTACTTTCCATATCATTTGTAAATATATTATTAAACTGTGTGTCACTATTCTGCTTGGTTTTGTAATTAATGTATATAAACCTAAACTGTGCATGTTATCAATAAACTCTTCTCTCCTTTTAACCTTGTTAGGATTCAATACATCTATATTAAAGTCACTACAGATGAAAATTACTTTTTGGTAAAATTTAGGAAACAATGTAATTTATTAGTGTCAAATGCTGGTGCTCTATACACACTTGACAATATTTTTTGCTTTTCAAACTGATTCTCAATCGTAATGCATTCCATTACATCATCAATTGACTGTGACATATTTACTACAACCTTTATTTGAGTCCATTATTCATGTACAAAGTTACACCTCCCCTTTTTTATTCTTTCTGTTTATATAATCAAACTCATATCCCCTCAGAGGGAAATCTGCTCCCTTCTCAGAGTTGAGCCAGGTTTCAGATATTGCCATAACACTGAAGGACTTTTCCGTTGACAAGTACTCTTTGATGTTTTGATACTTAGCATAAAGGCTTCGGCTGTTGAAATTAATAATTGACATTACTTGATTTGAATTAAAGCAGTGGCTAAAGTTATCATCAGTGTAGTAACAGCAGCTGTTTAAATAATAAGGGAAGTTGTTGTCTGGATCAATATCTGTGTCTATGTTCATGTGTATATTTCTAGGAGAATTTACTGGTACTTCTCCGGTTCATTCATTTCTCAGATGACTAAGACTTTGGCCTGCTCTGGAGTTTGATACATACCTTGTAGTCCGATGTCCATGCTCAGTTTTATTTTTCTCTGCTTCCTCAAAAAATCCAGCCTGTCTTGCAATATACATATTTTTCTTTATGAGGTGTTCATTTATATAAACATTGGTACCTTTCAGCTTTCGACACTGCTTGAGTTGTTGTTTCTTTTGTTTTCTATTTGTAAAGCGAATAATAATTGCCGGTCTTCAGTTTTAGTTTTTTCTTTGGAGTAGGTGACAGGCCTCAATACCGTTGCTCTCTAAATGAATACTCTTCTTTTCAAAAAAGGCCATGACCTGTTGTTCTAAGGACAGTACTTCATGCTCCAGAGGTTTCTCGTTATCTGCTGCAGTAACACTTGCATACGTTCTGTAAGTAGTTTCCAATCCACTATCACATCATTTAGTCAGAAGTACTGTTCCAAATCACAATCTCGGCTTTCCAAAACGGTAATCCTTTTGTCCTTTTCCAAAATATTTTGTTTTGTTTTGAGATGTGACTTTATCTCTTCCAATTCATCTTCATTACAAAAATGTCTCTTTGGTAGCACTGCGTTCACAGTCTTACCTCTCCTACAGATGATGTAAAATAGCTGTTATAACTAGCTGTAGCAGAAATATGTTTATAAAATAATAAACATAACGTATGGGTAAAGAAGAAGCTAAGACAATAATTAAAAAAGGAATTAAGAAAAAATGGCAGGATAGATAGAACATGGATAAAAGTGGAAGAAATGATTATAGTGTACATAACTCTATTAATGCCAAGGGTGTGATTAGAAATAATCGAAGAGAGGAGACTATTTTGACAAGACTAAGATTTGATCATACTGGATTAAATAAAAAAAATTTTTTTTACTAAAGAAAAGTGAAACACATGAACGTATAGAATGTAAAGTGAGAGAAAATGTAAAACATATTTTATCATATTGTAGGAAATATGATGAAGAAAGGATAAGATTAAAACAAAAGACAAGACGAATAGGAAGGAAATGGAATTTGAAAGGATTAATAGGAACAACAGGAGAGGGGATAAAGGAAATACAGAAAACTTATTAAATATATCAAGAATATAGGATTATACTATGAGATTTAAAAGGGGTATATATAGAGAGATGTGTGTATGTATGTATGTATGTATATATATATATATATATATATATATATATATATATATATATATATATATATATATATATATATATATATATATGTATATGTGTATATATATATATATATATATATATATATATATGTGTATACAGTATATATATATATGTATGTATGTATGTATGTATGTGTGTGTGTGTAGATCTGTGCATTAACAGATCTACACATATTTAAATTAAACAGCCAAAGGTGTAACGTCTAATTCAAAATAATAATTTTCTAAACAAATGTGATACTTGGATGAAGTTTTTTTTTTAACACCAACATATTGCAATAAGAATAACCATCTTAAGAGAAATTTACAAACAGCCTTTGTTTTATATAAGGTACTTTCTCTGTCATTTGAATTCCCAGAGACAGATTGAGAACCTGTGTAGGATCTTCTCTTAATTGTAAACGCTGGTCTTAGGCAAGCCCCTCCATCTGCTAGAAACATGTATCAGTATAGTATATGCATGACATTTATTTACAAATAGTAAGGTTCAAGATAAAGCATTATGAATAAAAGCAAATAGCTAAAAATGCTAAAGGGATTCATATTGCTGTATTTGGTTTACAAGTAAGACTTAACGAGAAAGAAAATCATAAAAAAGAATATGTATCAAACATAAGATGTACACCAACTTTGTCGAAATGTAATTCACATTTATCTAAACAGCTGGGGTTGTGTAACCCTAAAATTCAGAAAGCAAAACAAAAATGTCCAGGGATCCAGAATGGTCGTAGACACACCTATATTTACCATGATGTATGCATTTATTTAAAAGAATAAAGTTAAAAGAATAAAGAGTAAAACACAAGTACTCTTTAAAAAAAAAAAAAAAAAAAAGATCAGCGTAAACACGATTCAGCTCAACAGTGTGTTCATTTGACCTGGTAGCAGCTTTTTAAAAAGGCTGCATTTTTCTGTCTGGAACATCAGCTGTCTGCTAGTGCTCTGCCATCAGCAGTACAAGGCTGATGTACAGATAGCAGATATGACCGGTCAGATGTGACCCAGCAAAGTCATTTAATGGCAGTTTTCACTGACAAACTACCCTGACTTTTGGGGAAAAATGGATGGCTGCAACTTAATCTACTTGAATTTTGAAGGCGTCACATTAATCCTTTCGATTTACAATCACAGAGAATGCGACTTTAGGAACAAGAGTGATTTTCAGGGATTTATTCATAGCTTTTCTGTTCAAAACAAGCCTATTGAGCCCATTGTGATTTCAAAGAAGGGTAAAGTTCCTAAATATGTACCTTCGTCTTGGCTAAAGCATATCAATTTTCCAAAAAGTTTGTTTTCAATATTTTTGAGGATATTTATTGATAAACTTTATTGTATAACAAATGTAAACATACAACAAATCAAATTCTAAAAATACACTCCAAATTTCAAATATGGAAAGCAAAATCTTTTCAGTGCCTTGATATGAAATTTTTTTTATTTTATTTTATTCAGTGGGATCATGTATTGAAAAGTATTTATTTGTTTAGAGTTAAATGGTTTGACAATAAAATTGTCTGTGATTCTATAGAAAGTATTAATTTGTAAATCAGATTGTAATTTAATCACCAAGCTGGAGGTTTGAATACTGCCACTTTTCTATATTGAGTCACACTGGTCTCAATTGAGTTCAAGTCTTACAATTTAGGGCCGGTTTGGATTACATTAGTTTATCAATCCAGTTGTCAAATTAAGTTTTCTCACAGCCTCCCAGTTGGGATCCAGGGGCTTTCTCTTCTTGTTTCCTTAGTCAACATCATTTAAACACACCAGCAGAAGGATGGAGTAACTGCCAGGGAGCCAAAACCCACTGAGAGATTTAATCGTCAGAAGGATAGAGCTAAAATGGATTATGCCATTGCTTCTCAAATTAAACTAAATTAATAAATTAAATTAAACTACTTTCTAGTTTCTGATGTCCTTTCTAAGTTCTGATGTCCTGATCATAATATATGCCCTAAGGTCAATATTGCCAAGCAGGACAAAGAACGGCCTGCCTTTCAATGAATTTACCATTCGACCCAATACATATCAGAGGAAGCAGAATTTGATTCATTCCGAATCAGTGGCATTTTGTGATACAGGCAATATGGCTCTCCTCCCAGAGCAGTATTACCACATGGGGACCTATTAGCACTCAACTAAATGTCAATTAATCTGCCTGCTTCTTCCTAAATAGGTTTCAGTCAATAGAGAGTAGTGCCTGCTGAGTCTCTCTAGTGCAGCTTGCTAATCATCCTAAAGTTGGTTTCAGATTAGAAGGTTTCAAGTAGTCACCAAATGAAAGTAGTAGTCCGTTGTTTAGTTTTTTTGTTATTGTTTGGGACTATGGGCCAAATCCATCCATCCATCCATCTATCCATCCACCCATTTTCTTCCACTTCAGTAGGGAGGCCCAGATTTCCCTCTCCCCAGCCACTAGGGTCTTTCCCTGGGCCTCCTCCCGGTGGGACGTGCCTGGAACACCTCAGCAGGGAGGCGTCCAGGAGGCATCCTGACCAGATGCCCAAGCCACCTTAACTGGCTCCTCTCGAAGTAGAGGAGCAGCGGCTCTACTCTGAGTCCTCCCCGGATGACTGAGCTCCTCACCCTATCTCTAAGGGAGAGCCCAGACACACTACGGAGAGAAATAATTTCGGCCGCTTTTATCTGGGATCTCGTTCTTTCAGTCAAGACCCAAAGCTCATGACCATAGATGAGGGTAGGAACGTAGATCGATCGGTAAATCGAGAGCTTTGCCTTTTGGCTCAGCTCTCTCTTCACCACAACGGACCGGTACAACGCCCGCTTCACAGGAGACGCCGCACCAATCCGCCTGTCGATCTACTGCTCCATCTTCCCCTTCATTCGTGAACAAGACCCCAAGCTACTTAAACTCCTCCATTATTATATTATATATTATTATATGTTTGTTAATTTATTTTAGAAAGGTTTTTGATAGGTGCGTTTGTGTATGAGTGGGGCACCACATGTGGTACAGTAAGAGGAGATCACCCAGTGTCACATTTATGCAAGAACCACCATTGTTCAAGGTCTTAAGATTCTGATTACCCGAGCCAGACTTACTCATGGTAGTTTGAATTAGAAGATTAACTAAGTTGCACAAGCCATAAAAAGTTAGATGTTTACAGTAATGTAAGAAGTTACATAAACGACGCATATACACGCACAACTCTGAGTTGTTCTACACGATACCCTAATAACCATAATTCCCAGACATTAATTTGTTCGTCAGAACCAAGCTAAAGCACTTCTATGATTAACTGCCATCTGATGATGTTGAACTTTGTATGGACACGCAATCAGCATTTGTAACACCCCATAAATGGCTGCCTTGTAATGTGAAAATTAAAATAATTAACCTCCGCAAAGCATAAATCTTTAGTTATAAATCCTTTTGTGTCCTTGCTTCAGACTGCATCTGCAGTCTACTGCATCTAAAGCAGCTTTGCTGGGCACAATAGACTTGGAGCCTTGCAGAATAACTTCATACCACTTTCACATTCTGTCACATTACAATAATTTTAAGGCATTTTCCATGGATTTTTATGACAAACACAAAGTAGTGTGTAATTATGAAGTAGAGGGAGCGTTATGCACTGTTTTTAAAATGCATTAAAAATACACATCTTGAAAGTGTTAAATACATATTTACTCTGATACACTGATACCCTTAAACGCCAATGCGGTCAATTGCATCAAAAGGCAGCTAGTGAGTAAATGGAGTCCACTTGTGAGCATTTTATTATACAGCTGTTCAATGAAGGCGTAAGCAGATCGTTGGGGAAAATTTGTGAATAAACAGCCTTATTAAAACCAAGCAGACGTAACAGTGAAAAAGTTGTGCAAAGGCAGAGTTAAATTGTAAATCAATAGTTATAGTTATGGATATCTCATTAAGATATTCACTGTTCAATCTACTACCAAAAAATGGAAGGACTATAGCAAAACTGCTGTAGTTACACTATAGCAGTTATGCTAAAGCATAATTATACATTGCAAAACATTACAGTTCACATAAACAGATAGGCCAGGCAAGGAGAACATAGACCAAAGAAGAAGCCAAGAGCATCACTGTAACTCTGGAGAAGTCGCAGAGATCCACGCCTCAGTTGGAGAAATCTGTGGACACAACAGCTGTGAACTGTGAACTCCAAAAATTCTGAACTTCATTGAAGAGAGGCAAGAAAAAACACCTTGTTGAAAGAAGGCAGTATGACTTCCTGTTTGCTGCAAGCAATTTATGAAATGCAGGAAAAATGTGGCAGAAGGTCCTCTGGGCAGATGAGACTAAAATTAGTTTTTCTTGTCCAATTGCAAAATTTATTTCCACCATGAATCATGGTAGTGACATCACACCATGTGGTTGCTTTTCTTTTGCAAGGTCACGGTTAAATGGGAAGATGGATGGAACTAAAACAGAGAAATCCTGAAAGCTGAAACCCATAGGAGGCTGTGTAAGACTTAAGACTGACTGGAAGATATCCTTCCAATATGTCACTAACTGTAAAAATAAAGTCAGAGCAGAAATGGAACGTTTAGATCAATGTTTGCTCAGGTGTTCAAAGGACCGAGGGAAGAGGAGGAAATCTGTGGCAAAAGTTAAGCATTGCTGTTCAGACACTTTGTCATATATTACTGAACTTGAACTAGAAGAAGAGTCAACAAAACGTTATATAGCCAATTTATAGATGTGTACAGCAAACAGTCTAAAAAATAACCTATAACTTAAGTTACAGTTAAAAGTGCTAAATACTAGTTTGTATTACCGCACAAGAAAAAAGTTTTAAAAAAACATGTATCCTTTGCTTTCTCCTTTACAATAATGCACTACTTTTTGTTGGTCAATCACATAAATTGCCATTAAAGTACATTTAAGTTTATAGTTATAATGTGGCAAAATGAGAAAAGGTTCAATAGGTAAAAAAATATATAAATTTAAAGGCACTGGTTTCTTCTTTCTCTCCACTGGCGTGGATGCAAGCAGAGTCAGTTTTGCTAAAAGCTGGTTACAACTGGTGATACCAAGAAATTGACTATGCAAGCTAAGAAAATTTAGATGTTGCAAAAAATTGTTATATACATTTTCATGTGAATACTGTAATGTTCTGCTATGACACCCAAGCACCAAACCGATGTTTTACTGCTAACACTTTATTTTAGGATGAACAGAACAGCTTTCACAAAGTATTCTGGTATAACCCTAAAAAAAGCAACCTAATTTAAATAAACAGTAAGTGTGCAACAGCGCTTAGCAGTACAGTCTAATACAGATCATTACAATACATTTTTTGATCAAATTTACAATTTTTGATTTTAACTTTTATATAGGAAATGTTTATTTACACATCTTTATGGTGTGGGGGGAAAAAAACCCTGTCTGACCGCCATTTCATTTTTCACCCCGCCCACCCCTTAGTGGCTGCTCGCACTAAATGTACCTTTTAAAGGAAAAAAAACTTTTGAGCTGGTATCAAACATACTTTTAGTGATAGTATTTTAATCTTAAATGGCATGTGCTTTGTGAGCTCGAAATCCATCATAATTAAGAGAAATAAAGGCTTAAAAATGTTAGCGTGTGTGTGTAAGTAATCCAAATGTGTTGCATCAAGTGTTATTGAAATAAAGAAACTTTTCAATAATATTCCAACTTATTGAATATGACTGTACCACCAGGCGACAGTTCAGCAGCTATTTAAATTGCCCTTAATGTCCGGTATTCTATTTGTTAAAAGAAATAAGAGCTAAGCTAAGGAAATCTGCTCCAACAAACTGTCAAACAGAACAGCTTTGAGGAACATTTCACTTGTCCTGAATCCTTCTGTTGCTGACACCAAGATCATTAAATTTCCTTGTTACAAATTAGTCCTTTTGCCGAGGTGACCAAAATAAGAGATTTCTTGATCTGAAGGGAGGATTAATTGGTTTTAGACATCCTCAAATCCCCAAGTTGTGTTGGAAATGTCTTCTCTACTAATTGGGACAATAGCAACCCTAGATTATCCCTTTTACACTGTCAGTCATTGTTTTTGCAAACATCACTGGGAATAAGATCCCCCTCAATGACAATTTTTAATATCTCATCATATTTGTTGTTTAATATGCAAAGCTACACTTGATGAAAGCTTAATCACATAAATCTGTGGACCTGCTGATCTCTGTCAGGCAACTTGATTAAATTGATTAATAAGGCTTTTGTTTGGCTGTAGATGAATAACAGGGACTCGGTGCCAGGCGGGCCAAGCAAAAAAAAAAGAAGAAGCCCAGCATTTGTGAACAGTGGGGATAGCTCTGTAAAAATGGATTGAAAGTGCTTGTCTTTAATGTACCCAGGTTTGAGAGGGCGGTGCCGGTGACCTTGTTCGTTAACTGGGTTATAAAATGGCTTTAAGGATCAATACCAAGGCATGCAATCTGGTCTGTCGCAGGGCCAGTAAAACGTTTTACAGGGTAGTCTACATTACATTACGATCATCTAAGTGTTCTATGATTGATGGTTTCGGGGAACAAGTAGAAACAGAAACTTTCCTCACTTGGCCAAGAAAAATGAATGCAATTCAGGGGTATTAATTTATGTTTAGTAAACTTAAGAGAAAAGACCTCGTAGTGAATAAATGCCTCGTAGTGAATTAAACAACAAAAAAATTGATGTACATTACAAAATGTATGCAAACTTCTGAATTTGAACAAACTAAATAATACATTCTGTCAAAACTTCTCTTCCTATTCTTGGATTTAGCAAATACAAACTATTTGGGTTATTCTAACTCATCTAAAAGACAAAATGTTTAGAGTGATTAATGTTGAACAGTGAGCTAAAAAGGCTACTTTTCCATAAATAGTGTATGTAAATATCTGGTGTCAACTATGTATGGTAAAGGTGTGGTAGTTGGGACCTTAGATTAACTGAATTCAAAATAATACAAAATGGTAAAAGGCATTCAGCTCAATGAGTTTATAGAAGTGTTGCAAAGTTTTTTTTTCTATTTTAATTGAAAGAGGAAGTTTTTTCCCTGTAATTCAAAAATGTCACTCACTCCAGACTTCATCATCCTTTCCGCTAATTCTTTGCAAGACAGCAAACTGACACAAAAATGGACCTATTCATGACAGATGATTCCATGACAATTAAGTCTGTGAATTATTTCTTTTTCTTCTGACATTTCTAATTGAGTGTTTTTGAATAACTGGAAAAGGCATGGTTGTAATAGAGGTCTTGGGTGATCTCCTTCCCTATGACAGCTAACTTTAGAGTATTTCACAGTTTCTTCCACAGAGAAGAATAAATTTATTTTAAATTATGTAACGCTTTGTTTAAGGAGAAATATTTTTCCCAGAGAAAAAAAGGAGAGACGGGAGGAACGTTTAACAAGGTCTGGACTCCTGCCTATTTGAATTTGTAAAACACTGTGGACTAATTTCACTTTTTAAGTGAGGAAGCGAGGGTATGTTTCTCTTCTGTTTCCTATCTGTTTAAAACATGCCTCTAAATTAAAATCTGGGTTTTAGAGGTAAAACATATACAACAAAACATGTTATCTAAGGAGAAAACACATTTTATTTAGCAAGAGAAGCATGTAATCTTTTTTTAAGGCATTAGATGAACATCTGTTTCAGTCTGCCAGTATTAATTACAGGTATCATTTCATTAATTGCCAACACTGGTTTGTGTCACCCAGTAGGTCAGTGAGGCGCACCTGTTCTGGTGATTGGGTTAGGGCCGTTACTGAGACTCGATGAAGATGCTGCTGGTTTTCTTTTGGCAGGTGTGCAAAACTGAGCAGATTGTGTTAATTCTGAATGTCCAAAATTATATCGGTGCCCATTTATCATCCCGACTCTCTCTTTGTGTCAGTGAAAAGGACCTACAGTAATATATGAAACATACGTTATTCTAGACATTAAATAGCTGATTATTTAGTACTTTTCCTTTTTCCTGAGGACACCTGAAGCAGTTTTCTTTTGAAGAGAACCCATGGTCACTTGATTAAAGTCTATTTCCAGAGAATTATGTGTAAGGTACATTATTTTATATCTATCTATACACACACACACACACACACACACACACATATATATATATATATATATATATATATATATATATATATATATATATATATATATATATATATATATATATATATATATATACACATACATACACACACACACACAATAAAACATTATGATAACACACAAAACAAGGTTTTTTGCTACCTTCTATCTTGGGAGGGGGATTGACTGGACCGCTCTGGAATACAAACTGCTTTTGAATCTGAATTTGTTTTTTTAAAGTCCTGAATCTTTTTCCAGATGGAAGTGGAGAAGTTGTGTCAGGGGTGCATGGAGTCTATTGCCACTCTGTTTGTTTCTTCTGGAGTCTGCAGGTGTAAATGTCCGTCAGAGAGGGCAACTGTGATCCGATAAAGTGTTCCGCTGCAGGTTCTTCCTGTTCTCCTGTGAGCAGCTGGAGAACCACACAGTTCAGCAATACACCCGGAGGCTCTCTATCACTGACCTGTAGACGTCTGGAAGCAGCTGGTAAAGGAAGGGAGCCCTCTTTAACTTCCTGAGGAAGCCTAATGCTTGCCATGTATCTGGAGAGGGGTGTGTGTGTGGTGTGCTTAGATTTCCTGAAGTCGGTAGTTGTATGTGTCAGGATTTGCAAGGACAAAAGCAGCTTAAAAAGAAGAAAAACATTTTTTTTTTAATTGAGGAAGTTAGAAATCCTATTGGACCTTCATGAAAAGACAGCTAAATTGAAAAGTTCATGCTAAGTTTCACCATCTTCACTCAAGCTTAATATAACTAGTTCTATATTTAACTCTTACATGTTAAAACTGGAGATTTTCCTGTTCAAAGTTAGGAGCGATGGTAAATGTGACACTACATGTTGCACTGGCGCTATGAAGCCCTAAAAACACCAAACGCACCATGTGGAACGGTGCAGGGACTTGCAACCATTTGGATGATGAGCTTCACCTGTGGACCTGGTGTGTGGCATGCAAACAAGGACAGAGAGCTGAGAAGAATGTCATGAAGAGGGCACGCTGAGCTTTTGGAGGAAAATAACAATAACCAAACCACGCATTGTTTTAGGAAAACCTACCTCTAAGTTAAACCTGAACTCAAATCCTTAGACTGGGCTTTCATGCCAGTGGATCTCTGAATGGAGCTATTTGTGGCAGCCAGATGAGAAGCTGCTGCCATGATGACGGATCCTCAGAGGGACGGCAGGTGAGCAAACCATACAACTGTTTTCTCTTGCCTACTAAAACCATTCCCTTGTTTTCAATAGGTCAAATTTGATATTTCCAGCTTTTATCAACTTTTTTTAAGTTATCAAAAAATTGATTCCTTCTTTATTGGGTTTTAGAATATTGCCTATATAAAGTGCTTGTAGATAGTGTAGATATAAGAAGTCTTAAGCTGGGTTATATGCCTTTGATGGTAAAGCTTATGAAGTTTAGAGAGTTTGGCTTGGTATCAGGAGGTAGTCTTTAACGAATGGTTTGCAGCCACTAAAACTTATGCTTTTCAGGGGCTCAGGAAGCTTATTGTGGTTTAGGAATAGTTTACCCTGTTATTTTGGCACATCTCACTGAGCTGGAGAAGACAGACTTCAGGAAAGATGCTATGAAAGACATGTTTAGGGAGACATTTGGATCACCACTGGCCTGAGGAAAGAAGATTAGCTGCCATATTTTTCTACAAAGTTACTCCCTCCCTGTATAAAGCCTGGATTAATAAAACCTCGCTGTCTAAGGCTTAGAAGAAAATATGTTTGGTATTTTCATAATTTCTACATATCTTTATTGAATTTGCCTTTTTTGAAGTGTAAATATTTAAATCGCCCTGTGTTGACTATACAAATTATCAGCACAGTTTCAGTTATGTCAATGATGGGTTTTTGCGTTGCACCATAAAATACTGTATATTTGATATTGTCTTTAATAATTTGGTTGAATCGTCTTGGGGCTAGAAAGAAATTTACCCAATTTACAAATGAGGAACATTTGATAAAGTAAATGTAAAATAAATGCCCAAAATAAAATTAGGTAATGTCTCATTCCTTTTTATTCTAATTTTAGCCTAACATAAAATTACTAAGTTACTTTTCCAAACTAAACATATACTAGAAAACAAACAGAACTATTTACATGTGATATATCAAATATTTACCTTAACCTCTAATCGTACAGCTTTTATGCCATTTTATGAATCCTTCTGGAAGCAGAGGGGAGCAAGACAGTTTGTTTGCTTTGGATGGGAATTTGAATAACTTGAATTTATCTTTGTCTTTTAACTTGCATTATTAACATTTACTAAGATTCTAGTTGATGAATAGCTGCATAAATGCCCTACAACACCGGCTTTTATTAGAAATAAGTATACAGTACAGGACCGTATCATGGCCGAAATCAGCACAGATGCTTTCACAGCAGCAGATGTTGGCAGTAATTTACTGAATTACATTTATTTAGTACCTTTTTGGGAAGAACAGTATATCAAGTAGTAGTGTTTCTGTGCTATACTTGAACTTCTACTTCAGTAATATTATTCTGAAGTAACGCCACTTGAGCAACGTTTTTGGCTATTCTACCCAGCACTAGTTACTTCGCTGAACAAAAAAGAAACCCATTTTAACCAGAAATGTACCAGACATAAATAAACAGTTTATATTTCAGTCTTTGTACACAAGTTCAATTGTTCTGTTGTTGCCATTTGCTCAGCCTGTTGTGCCTTGTGGGGTTCAAGAGAAGGCACAATAAACGGCATATATCATTACTGGAAATTTCATTCTGTATGTACATAGGAACTAATTCAAGATTTGCATAGAGTTGGCTATTTTTTTTTTACACTTTCAGGTTTTCATTTTATTTAAGTATGTTACTTTTAATTTAATTCTATCTGATGACATTGTTTTAACTAATTAAATCAGATGTTGTGATTAGACAGTTTCTCTGTACTGGCGTAGCCTTTACCAAATTTGGTCTTAAGTCATTCAGATTTAATTATTTTTTTTTTTTTGATTACTACTTTTTTACATTAGTGAAAATATATTGCTGTATTGCTACTGTATCTTGAGTACAGTTTTTGGGCAATCTGCCCACCTCTACTCAGCAGGTATTGACCCCAGCGCAACACATGACAAACGTTCATTTACAATCCTTTTTTTAACAAACTCCATCTGTCAGTTCTGTTGTGAAAATCCTCTTCTTTGGAGGAGTCTTTGCCTTCAAGTTGTCAAGTGACAAGATGTTCTTAGTCGCAGCGTTGTTCTCACAAGAAAACTGTCAGGAAACAACACAGACCTTAGTCAGAAAACATTTTTATTCTCGCAATGATGTTCAGGAGGAGCCATAAAAATTGGGTTGTACAGTCCCCAAATATTTAAGGCTCTTTAAAAGCCTTAAAACTATGTTCCCAAAGACATTCTGAGTGCTGTGGTAGTTTGGAAGGCTATCTCTTCCTGGTACAACCAATGCTGGAGCTGTGTAGCCCAGTTGAGCTTTTTGCCAAGGCACGCTGAACTTCACCATGGCTGCTGTTTATCACCATTCCTGTTAGGGGTGTTCATGAACTGGATCTTGCAGTTGTGTAGAGATGAGGATCTAGTCTGGGGAGCTTGGGTTCACATATTTGCTTTTTGCAGAGGATGTGGTACTGTTGGCAGCTTTTGGCCATTACCTCCATCATGCATCCTCTGTATGTGGACAGTCAAGGTTGACATTTGATCTTCTTTTTTGGTTTGTCTCCCTTCCCATCAAATTCTGGTTCTGTAAGTCAGTACACCTTTGTATCATTAAATGTAAGCTTTAATGTGATCCTACCTGGTCAAAATAACATTTGATCTGAAATGCTGCTTGTTACAGACATGTTTTAACACTGCTCACTTGAACAAGATCTTAACTAAATGCTTAAAACCATTCATATTAAACAGCTTGGTATTTGTATTCTGGCTCAGAAGTGCAAAAAAATGTGTAGGTTGGGAATATTGGAAATGTTGGTGTTTTACATAAAAAAAGTGTTATACTTGCTTGCTGTTCAAGTTGTGATTCATAGTTGATGCCTTTAAAAGTTAAATATATAAAATTGCAAGCACACTATTAACAGTGACTTAATCATCTTTTGATATGACCCAAAACCATCTCATTGCCCTCATTTTGTACATTAGTATGTATCTTCCGACTTAAAAAAAATATGTGGTAAATATAGTGTTCAGCAGTTGATGTTAATTAAGAGTGCTGTAAAAGTAAATAATTAAGAAATCCTTTTATAGAAAGGGACAGTGATGAAGGTGCCATACTATTTTCTGTAGAATTTCTGATTAGAACTATTTATTTAATAAATAAATAAATTATCTGTAATAAAGGAACAGAGCAATTTCTTAACTCTTTAATTATTGACATACCCTTAAACGGTGCAAGGCAAGTTTATTTGTATAGCAGATTTAAGACGATTCAATGGACTGTACATGAACTAAACATTAAAAAACACACACAAAGGACATTGCAGTGGAATAATAGAGGCAGGTCAAGAAAAGTTGGAATCCAAATTTAATCTAATGATGTTTCAGTTAACTACAAATGAACTCTGGACTTTACCGAGTCCTTTATATTTCCCACCTATAACTCACTTAGGCTCCCAGAGCTCTGTTATCTAGATTACTTAATGGGTTCCCAAGATCCCTTTATAGCCGACTATAACGTAGGTATCCCCGATGTCCTATGGCCCTAGATCACTAGTGAACTGTCTCTGTTATAAACACATGAACATCCTCATCACCAGAAAACATTTTCTTGCTTCACTTTAGACTGAACTTAAAATTATCATCCTGAGAACCTAAACAGACCAAATGACCAACGTTGTCCCCACAGATTTCTCTACATGGCTTCCAACATTAACATTTGGTGGCTGTGAGTAACTGTATTTAGGGTTCTGTTCAGGTATATCGTCTCTCATAAATCTGATGCCGCTGTGTCCCTCGTAATAGTCCCATGGAGCTGGCAGAGCTTTAGCAGAGAGCTTTTCCTAAGTGGTTTAAATGTTGATTTGATCCTTTAAAAAGGGGGAGAAACTTAAGAGAAAGCTTGTTCAATTTGCACTAACATCTTGTTTTTTTTTTTTTAAAGAAATTCACTGTAATTGGTTCATTTTACATGCATGCTTGGCCTTACTATCTTCCTCTCCACCTTTAAGTCCTAGCTGAAGAAGTGAACAGGAGTTTGCCTGCAGGGTACTTCCCAGCAAGTCAATTTTTCACACGCCTGACTTAAAAAGTTGTATTTAGACTGTCTTGTCTTTCTTGCAAAATTGTTCATAAACTGATTTTTTTTTTTTTATGTGCAATATTCCCTTGCAAACTCCTATAGGTAAAGATCATGTTGAAACGTTGACTTTTTGTTGTGAGTCTAATTTAAAGAACGGGTCCGCATGTTTACTTCCTCATTATGGCTTAAAATGGTATGAATCAATTTCGATCCCTGATCCGGAATGGTACACTTCCAATTTAATTTCTGAAAAAAATAGAACTAATTCCTTTACTTTCTGACTCTTAAACAAATTTTAGTTTAAGAGACAGAAAACCTGAGCCTATGTGAAATGCAGGTTTCAAATTATGATTCATATGATTAGTGGGAACTAAAAAGTAGAGTCCCCCAATGTAAGAAAGTGTCAACTTAACCTAATGGCTGCTTGGACCTTGTCATGGCACAGCATCTCGCTTAGATTTAATTTGGCGTCTAGAATAGGCTACTTCAAAACCTGCATAGATATTTTAAACGGTATAGAGGTGAACGTGAAGATGTCCTTTCTCCTTCAGGATTTTATAGAAGGCAAACTTTATGACTCTTTCAATTACAACACACCAACCAGCTTTTGATGCAGCCCATGACCAGGGGCAACAGGACATGCTTCCAAAGGGTTCCACTTTTCTACAGAATATTTTTCTCAAATGTTGGGGTCCATGAAGATGTTTGAGGAGAGTGTGGTCTCTGTGTGGTTATGACCTTGTAACTCACTAATGATGTTATTGCCCAGTCTTGCCCATTTTTTTTATTTATTTATTTATTTATTTATTTTTTTTTTGAATCTTGAGCATTGCTTTTAAACGAGGCAGGTGAGGCCTGAAAGGATTGAAGGGCCTGCTTACTTTGTGATGTCCTGGATGAGCTGTAGGTGTGCTCTTGGAATAATGTTGGTTTGATTGGCGTTCCATAGGAAAGTTCGCCACTGCTTAATTGGTGGATAATGGTTCTCACAAGTGTCTTGCTGGAATCCTTAAGTCTTAGAAATGACGGTGCCACTCTTTCCACATAGAGGTCAGGGGATTTTTCTTCATGCAGTATTTTAGGATTTTTTTTTTCTTCTTCATGCTGTAAAACAAGATCCATTTACTTGAATTCCTTATTCTGCAGGTTTCTCTGCAATCTGTAAGAGAGGAAAGACTTTTTCACAGCTGCAGTATGTATATTAAAGTGGTGCCCTCAGATTCCCAAGTTTTACAACACTACTGAACACACTACAATAACTATCTGGATGTAAAATGGCCAAAATGAATGTTTCTTAAACAAAAAAAAAATTAAGCTCTTTTTTTTTTTTTGCTTCCTGTAGCTCGTGAGCCTAAGCACGATTCTCTTTTCTCCAAGATTGTTTTAGCAGAAACTGCATAAATTAATTGGATATAAGATTTTGACACAATACAAATTATGCTTCAGAAATAAAATTTTCCTTCTTCCACATGTCATGATTAGATTTTTTTCCCCCTTTTTCTGTAATGAACACCTGGACACGTCATAATGTGACGGAGGGCCATTTGTGCAAAAGATTCAATTAGGCATTATCAGCGGTGGGTATGCCACTGTTGGATATACGCTAGGCTGCAATAAGGGAGAATTATGGGAGATCAAATTTGACTGCGTCCAGATTGTGGCTGGCGTTGTGTGCTCGGTGGTAAGACAAGTACAAGGGGGAGCATGTGTTACTGATTCCTTTCTGTGTCATATCTTAGGGGAGCAGTTTGACATTTTCCTAAATATCCTACTCAACTTTCTTGCTGAGTGTGGAGAAAGAAAATCAATGGCACACTTTCAAAAAAAAAAAAATCTTTCCATCTCTCTCCATCAAGTTGCTAGCAGATCATACATGAAATCTTCAACACTGGTCCGTGATTAAATTGTGATTGACATAGTTTAGGTTTTAAACCTCACAATCTAACATCTTGGTATATTTTATTGACTTTCTTTTGGTAAACATGCGGTATATTTGACAATGAGTAACTGCATAATGGTGGCAGCATCTGTAAAAAGTTATCTCACCGGCTCACTGATATTCGATGTCTTTGAAATGTTGCCTGAGGTGCACACAGCCAAGCTCCCACAGGTTCAGCAGATTGGTCCTTGCTGCTGAAAGATCAGACGGCCATATGGTGGACCTGATGCCATGAAACTCTTTCTTCGTCTCTCGTCTCAAACAGAGAGCAAACTGTCTGGGTCCCTCCGAACAGTCGGTCATTATCTTGTCATGGAGGGACATCAAAGGAAACCCATAGACTCTGTTAGACCTGAATATTCTCACTATGCAAACATACAGCTGATCAAATCAAAGAGGTTAGCTTGACCTCTATTTCAAATGCAAAAAAAAAAAAAAAAAATCTTGATGGATAGACAGCAGAGTCCCGTACCCTTTGAGGTTTGCTGATGGCTTTGTGAGGTAGAGTACTCTTATCATTACAAGAAGAAACAAATGCGTGGATGTGAGTAGCTCTACTGTGTGCTGTGCTAAATTGATGCAAATGGTCAGAAGTGTCTTTTGAAAAGACTTTAAAATGGTCTAAGATGCTGTCTGTAGTGACTGAGAAATAAGTGTGGACTTCAGTGTTACAGAAGTTTTAAGGACACTCAAACTGCACCTTATTTGTACCAGTTGGGCAGAATGGGTCTTTTCTTTCCTTTTATAGGGTAATTTGAATAACCCCATAGCTGCACTGAAATTTAACAATGTGCTCAACCTATCTTAAAACAACAAAGTTGGGGAGTGAAAATTGTATATATAAAAAAGAGCCGCTTAAGACTAAGCCCACGGCTTGACTGCACTAAAGTGCAGTTTCTATGTAATTGTGTGAATGACTTAATTGTTGTTGCTGGTTCATTTTTAGCTAATTAACTTAAAAATGTTTCATGGCTGTGTGTGAAAGAGAAATGCAAGATTGGTTTGTGTGAGGGAAACGGAGACGGAGAAAGTTAGAGAGCCTGCATCATTTTATAATAAGTTTGGTTTAAAATTCATGCTGGTATTGGATAACTTTGCGATTGACTGCATTATTTGGAAAGCAATCTTTCTGAGTTAGTTAATTGGTTGCCTGATTGCAAACTTTGTGGGAAGTCTGTGCAACCTTTTTTTCCTTTGCTCTAGTGCAGTGGGTTTGAGTTTGTATGAATTTAATAGCTTTAATCTTTTAATATCAATTTCAAGAGAGGATGTTTTTTTTTTGGGTGGGTGGGTTTGACAACATGTTTGGGCTGGAAACTGTCAGATCTGGCAACACTGCTCACCCCCCACCACCCACAATGTATTAACAAAAAGCACAGAAATGGCCTCTGAAGCAACTTCGGAGTCTAAGTTCATTAAGCTGCTCTAGTAAAGTATAAAATGCTTGTTTCAGTAGAAGCCGGCCCGAAATATTAAAAATATGCAGCTTCATCACTTTTGTATATAAAGGAACAGAGCCATGATTGAGGTACACAACTCAAGCCGCAGGTATAGTCTAGCTTCACTTTGCTCTGCAGTCCTCAGACTACAGCTGGCTCTCTGATCTCTGTATCCTTTTTTCTGAAGACACCAACAATCCGAGTGGTTTCTGTCAGAGGTGTGTTGATCTTCGCTAATGTTGGTTGTGATTGGAACAGCTCCGATAGGTAACCTTTGCAGGCTGGTAAATGTCAATGGGTGCGCTGTTTCGTAACTTGCTCTAGACTGCCGTTACTACTAGGTGTGTCATCACCACTGAAAACAGGATCTGGTCTGGCAGTGAGCAGCTGAGAATGAAATGAAGATGCTGTTGTAGAACATCAACTGCTAAAGGAAGGGGCCGACCATGGCATTTGGAGCTCAAATTTTAACATCACAAAATCAGAAGCCTAAAATGGGAAAAATTTTAGATCACCCAGCGGTATGGAAAGCCAAAAGTGCCACATTTCACTAAATTAAAAAGTCTCAATGAAGAATTACACATGGATTTTTTTTAATAAAACTGGAAATACATGTTTTAAACAAATGTTTTTATTAAATAGTTGCAGAAATTATGTTTACATCTTTAACTTTTCATAGGTAATATCTTGGTCATGTGCTGCAGAGCATCAGTTTTTCTTTCTTCACCTTACAAATCAAAATCACTCAGCAGGGTATAAAGTACTACAGTTTTGTCTGCAATTGGGTTGCTGCGCTGGGTGACAAATCCAATTATAGGGTTATTTTGTGAGACACGGCTTCGTCTGAATGCCTCTATTGGGTAAGGACTCTTTAGCCAAAGTGGAAGTGCGTTTGCCATATGTGCTGCCTGAATAGTGCAATCAGTGGGAAAGGAGGTAGGAGGAGCCTGTATGCTTCCTCTTGCAGCTAATTTAGCATAGAAACCTCGCAATGTCCAATACTGATGCTAAGGAGCTGTAAGGAATCCCACCATCCTTTAAGTGACATGACTCCCACCTCATGGAAGTTAGAGAATATGGCCTGAGAGAAGAGAGCACACACTTTGTAGTTAATTTTTGGAAGGCTGTAGGCCCAGAATTGACTCATCATTCATGTGCGTATCCGTCACGTAATGACGTCGGACATAAAGGCTGTCCGAAATCGGCACAGCAATCTGCAGCTCCTTTCCTACCCATGATAATGTTCTTACTGTTGAACCCATCAAAGGTCAAGGAACAGGAGCTAGGAGCTATACTTAGAGATATTCGGATGGAGCCACGGCTTCAGTTTAGGTTATTACATTATTTCCTTTAGCACAGGATGCAAAAAGTCATAACAATATATGCTGTTTAACGATATATTTGATTTAAATTTATTTGTTCTCAATTAAATGATATCATTGACTACTAAATTGAGACCCATATAATATATTGAAAAGAATATTTGAAGTGATTAGGATTGGAAATGTACAAAACATGTATTCAGTAACATTTTGGGGATTTGTGTCAATGTGAGCCCTCCTACATCAGAAATGGTATGTAGAACCTATTGTAAGGATAGAAGCTAAAGAATCCAAAGTATTGAGTGAAGGAGGAGAGGGAAGAAGACAGTAAAGGACAAGATGGAAGGAGGGAGAAATGGACATAATTATGTACCATGTCTATAAACTGTAAACGTAACCTTGCTTCTGTTTATAGAATTTCCAAAGTGGAGGACCATTTAAGATTATTTTTTCCTGTGCCAAGGAAAGGCAGTCAGCTGGCTTCATCATAGGTCAAGATTTAGTTTCTGATATTAGGTCATTTTAAGTCAAGATAATCAAATTTAGCGTACCTTTGCTGTACATTATCCAATACTATTGGTGCCTCCATTACAAAAGGATCAGCAAATGGAAATTTTTAGGACAAAACTGTACTTTGTGTTGCCGATTTACCCTGTCCACTCCATATGAAGTTTTGACATTGCCTTGATAATTATTACGGGAATTTTTGCAGATATTTAAGACTTACCCGCTAATTCTCCCAGTCTACTGCAGATCATCTGATTAATGGATAAAACCTTGTAACAATTGACAATGACCGATAATCGTTTATGGGCCATTTTCTGTGCTATAAACGGTACTCCTGGCTCAATTGTTCCTTGTTTTTCTTTTTTTGTGTGTTGATTTTTTTTTTGTCTCCTTGTCCTCTCAACCCCTAGCCAGTCATGACAGATGGCCTCTAATTCAGAGCCCGGTTCAGCTGGAGGTTTAGAATAGAAAAGGATAGAAATATCCTTCATTTTCTGACAGGAAAAATTCAGATACAACAGCAGCTTAGTGGCAGGCAATTGGAAGCAAGCAGATCCATGCAAATTTAAAACATTTGGTCTCTTGTTAAGAATGGTACCTCCTGACTGTCGCCACATGCTTGCTTAGGAGGAGAGATTTCTATAAAGTCACTGAGTTGATGCAATTTTTTTTGCATTGGGGAACAGAATGCAACTGTATTGTAATTTTTATTTGAATTGTACTCTGCGACTGGATCTAAATGTAATTACATTAGATTGTATTCAAATGGATTAGATTGGTAACATAATTTGGATCAAGTGCCTTGATATAATATTTGGTGTGAATTTGGTGCTACATCTGCCATTAAAGTAAATAAGATTTTTGATTTTTTTTTTTTTTTCATGAACAATTTTTTTTTTGCTCTTTTTGAAAGCGTTAAGATCATTGAACACAAAAGAGAAGAACCCAAGCTTAGTAATCAGCGCTTTTCAACCATGATCAGACTCAAAAGAAATGTTGACAGCGGAGCTATTAAGACATGGCCGTCCAACCTTTTGGGCAGACTGGGAATAAAGAACATTAATCAGAAGCAGCCTGACCCATAGTAACTCTGAAGGAGCTGCAGAGAGCTACAATTCAGGCAGGTAAACTGGGAACATCAAAGCTACTTGTGCCCTCCACCGATCTCCCCTTTCAATACAAAAGTGGCAAGAAGAAAGCCACTGTTGAAGGAAAAAACAGAAGTTTGTCACATGCCACCAAATCCACGACACCCATTTCAGATTCAGATTGTTAAAATCGTACATAAAATACACAAGTATGTGGTTGTAATGTGATAGAATGAGGAAAAACTTTAAGGCTATGAATATGAATACTTTTGCATTGAACTGTTAGCTGTCTGTTGCAAACAATTCCACAAAATTAGCAAAGGTCTGAGCTTGATGCATGAAATATTTTCTAATTTTGTGTTCTCAAGAAACAAATTATTTACAATTTTTATGAACTGGAACAGTTAAATATCAGATATGTTCAAGAGTAATCCTGTTTTTTTTAAGTTCATTTACCAGTAACACAATTAGAGGACCACTACATGAGATCCTTGGATTGTAATTGAAAATGAGAGATGGGTAAATGCTGGGAAACCTACATGCATCCAGATGGCCTTTTTGTATCTGCTGGCTATTTCAGTGGCTGCAGTTATAAACAAATTCATACCATCTGTTTAGTGTTGGATTCAAGTCCATCTGTGAGATCAAACATCTCTTGACGCTTGTCCCTGGTTTGCATAGAGGGGTAAAATAGCGTCAGCAGTTAATTCCCACATACAGTGCAGTGAAACCGTTTTTCCCCTAATAGATTTCTTCAGTTTTTTTCACACTTGTTTCAGATAATCAAACAGCTTTTAATATCAGGCAAAGATATTCTGAGTATATATGCACAATGCAGTTTTCAATCAAATTACTTATCTTCCATTATTTTCATTGGAAAAACATGTTTCCAAATAGACATTTTCAAGATAAAAAGAGCTTTTTCAAATTATATTTGAACTCAGAAGTTATACTTTATAGCTTTATTTTTTCCTGTAGCAAGGTTGGTTTGGATAGCCCCCCCCCCCCCCCCCCCCCCTGCCCTTAACAAAAAAAAAGCTATTTAACTAAATATTTGAATTCACCCTTTATCTCACTTAAATATGTCAGATCAGGCATATTTAATTGGACAAAGGTAAAAACAGAGGAAATCTGTTCGGGGACAAAAACTAATTTGTAACTCTTGATTTTAGTGTGTGCTATAAAGCTGTCTGTTACAGTTTATCTTATGGACTACTTTGTTCACCTGGAGTACTGTCCTTGCCTATTGTTTATGCACTGCAGGAAAGGGGGCATTCCCTTTTTTATTTGACGTTTTCTCCCATGACATATCAGGCTTGATATATTGTATTTCAATTTTCTCTCATTTCAAACTAGGGGGAAAGGCTGCAAAATATATTTACTGTTTTCAAGGATTTGGTAAATTACACACAAACTCAGCAGGTACAGTTTCTATTTTGGCCCTTTTTTATTCTCCAATTGAGACATGGGCAACACTATTGCCCTTTTTGCCGAAGTGCTCTCAGAAATGGCTGAAAGTAAAGGGCAATTCCACCGTTCAGTGCTGAACACGGAGTTCTGCACAACCTCACATAGCAATTTTTCAAAAATCTTCCATACCTGCAATTCTGAAGTTGGGAGAAATCTTTGGACTCGAAATGAAATTGTGGTTACAAAAGAGGGATTTTATTAGTTGCGTTGCAGAAAATTATTCAAATCAAGCTTACTGGAGCCTGACACACATTAGGAAATAAATGTCACGGTGCTGCTACATTTATTTTGACCAATCAAGGGGTAATTTTTATGAGCCAAATACATTTGCAGACATCCAATATTAAATTGCTTTCTATCCCCCATGGCGCAAGCATGTTGAATCAGACGGACACATACGCGCACACGCCTACCTAATGCTGTAGCTAATTCAGACTAATGCAGGTGCAGTTAGTTGCCCCAAGCAGTAGTATGAAATGTAATAAATGCTAGTGTTATACAAATAATTAAACAAAAATGTAAGCGAACAAATGGCATTGTAAAAAGTTAGTTCAAGCCATTTGATGTACATTTAAGAAAGGAGTGGGGAAGGTGGGGTGCTACTAGTAATCTTTTGTTTTTCTTGGCAGCTGTTTCCCTTCTGCTATCCAACAAATGGGGAAAAATGTACTCCTGTTTTTGTGTCAAGTGGCCATTTTCTCTATTCAGCCACAAATACAGCAGATACAGAAGGGATTGAGGAGAAAAGGTTTTCCCTATACACAACCTGGCTAATTTTTACAGAAATATGGGAAGGCTTTCCCTATGATGCATGAAAAATTTCTCATTAGACCCTTTTCCATTACACCCGAAAAGCCCTGGTCTGAGGGTAGTGTTTTGCCATCATAACGTGACAAACCGCAAGTCCCAGCATGCAAAACAACTTCCTGCACTGCCATGTCTCAGATGACAGCTGTGATTATGGCCGCCCTCAGAATGGATTCCACCCTGAAACTATAACCCCGCAGAGTATCCAACGTCCTGCCTTCTTCCTTGCAGTGTTGCTGTGTTGATAAAGCGTCCAGCTGGATTTTTTGCATGTTTTCAACACGTGGTGGGCCCCCATGAGCACATTGTTGGCAGGACCGAGTTTGCCACATCACATCTTCCTCCATGTTATAACGGAGAGGTCTTGACTAATTCATCTTTAATTACACTCTGGGAGGGAATACTGGGAAACCCTACATCTCACAGTGAACTGAGGTCTGTCTGTTTTGCTTTGGCAAAGCAAATCATCAAATAAGTTGCTGAGCGCAGCTGAACCGAGACTCCTTGCAGCAGATCTAAAGGCACTGCCGCTCCAGAGAGGCAGCGTGCTCTGACCCCCAGTGCACCAGAGAGCATCCACACCAGCTGGGACCTGAAAGACAACCGTCAACCTTTTTCTTTTTTGAAGCAACCAAAATAAAAGATCTTTTTATACACCTAGGTGATATTTTGTGCCTGGCAGAATTTTAATAGCAATAGATTCTTAAGTACTCCGAAGGGAGTTTTGTTGAACTTTGGTGAATATTTCTAATGTGTGGGACTCAATCTACTTTATAATCTGTTATTTGTGCTGTATGTTTTGTGAGAACAGAGTGCCAATCGGCCTTAGAGCTATTTTTTCCACTTTTCTTTCTCTCTGGCTCTGCTTCCTCCTCTGGGTTTTTAAAGCTTCCCGCAGTTTTTGTTAAAGCTTTTGTGTCGGTCAGTAACTGCCCTCCCTCAACTCTTGGCTAGCGAATTAGCTCTCAGTCGAAGCCATCTTGTGTGTGGCACTTAGTGGCCAGAACTTTTACGTCATCAGCCCTGTCGTCTCATGCATGGAAAGGAGTGCTAAGTTGCTCCTTGCTAAGAGGCTAGCCGTTGTTAGCTGGCCGCCATCTTGAGGTCCCGAGTAAGAACGGTTTAGAAGCTAAGAATTTTGAAGTAGCTTAATCGTGGTCATTCTGATTATTTTTGAAAAAACAATCGGATGGTCTCTAAGAATTATTGAATTTTCTCCTTTTGAGTTAAAATCTCAATCTACTTGGACAATTTAATTTGCTTGTGGTTAATGACTAATGATTAAAACTCCAATTGCAATTGTAATTAAGGTTATTAATGCAAGCCTAATTCAGTTCTACAACTGGTTAGAGACCAGGTTAAAGTTAATAATTTTTGATAAGCCAATTGTTAGTGCTTAAATGCACTAACGATGCAGACAACTGTCTGCGCTGTGGCTACACTTTCAGGTGGAGTGAATGTTGCTTGTCAAAACTCGATGCAATCTGCTGGGTTTCCTCAGGAAACTTTTTGACCAATCTGTCAGTATGATTTGAATTTACTTTGTAGAATGTCTTTAAACTACATGTTTTGAATTGGAGCTTCATAAATAAAATTGAATTGAAAAAAAATGTTGAGCCAATTTTGAATCTGTTTTCAGACTTGTTGGGAATGGCAGAGACCCACTTGTCAGCGGGTCTTGCCGTGGAACTGTAGTGGGGAAACCCCCGTTATTGCAGCCTGACTGATTTCCTGCAAACTGGATATTTTCATAGTGGCTGAAAAGCAAATACAAAACATTTACCACATATCTGGGGAATATCTGCAAGCATCAAATATCAAATGTGAAAAGCTTCGCTGGATGTTTTCAGCATTTTAAGTTAAAGGAGCAATAAGTAAGAAATCTCTTGCAAAATTAACTAAAATTATTCTCATTTGTCACCCGGGATGGAAGTAACATTCCCTATAAACAATCGATCCTCTCCATAAACAATGTCTTGGTCAAGTTTTTCTTCTTTCAAACCTAGAGGTACGGTCTGGAACTACTTCGGGTCAGAGTATAGCCCGTGTTTACTTCCAGGTTCCTGAGCCAATCATATGAGAGTTCCCAGGGTACCTAAAACAGAGCGCAGCATTTGATATTTTGTCTTGGCAAAAGAACAGCAGCCTGCAAACATGGAGGCTAGCAAGAGAAGCAGACCAGAAGTGGAGCAGAATACAAGAGCACATACCTTTCCTGTCTAAGTAAAAATTCACAACAGCAACGCACAGTTTAGAAACGGCACATTAGATTGTTGTGACTGGCAGGCTGCCATGCTGCTTTGAGCCAGTAGATTTGAGTCAGTATTACCGTCTATTTCGGACTATGTCACTCCAGTTGCATCAGTCAAAATATGCGTCATAAAGAGGGAAAAAAAGCAGCCATTTTTAGAAATAACTTTCTTAGCTTGACTATTTTGAGATGTTCTACATTTACACATTTTTATTTTTATAAAAGAATATGAGAAACTTTAACTTTATGGGTTAAATTTTGAATGCCTAGTTTTAAAATGTTTAAATGTGGTACAGGGGCCAAATGGAAAAAAAGTTTGCTGTATTTATGAACAGAACTGTTTGAAAGTTGGATTGGTGTCTTCAAAGGGAAGACACCAAAAAAATCACTGGGACCTCACTTTAAATCAGAGAAATTCTCATTCATGATTGGGCTGTGTAGATACGAACACTTCTTCAATAACACAGACAAATAGACATTTGGGAAAAAAGGTTACCTTAACCGTTTTGCTTCATTATGCACATGTTGGAAAAATGCATCTGGGCGCCTCTCATCTTAAGATAATTGGTGCTCATGTTTCCAATCACGAACCCATCCCCCGGCACCATTTTTTCTAATCCACAATGTTTACAAATGAAGCACCACCGAGGGATTTTAATGTGGATTATTATTATTCTTGTGAGGCTTGGTGTCCTTTGGGTAACTTTACACATATGTTACAATATAAACCCACTAATCCTCAGTCTCTTGCAAATGTGGCATATTGTGCTTCTTTCAAAAAATGAAGAGGCCCCTCTTCTGATAATTGTTTTCATTGCAACCTTGAAAATATTTTTCCTGCAGAAGTAGGTTCTTAACAGTCTTGAATTGCTTGAACAGCTGTATTCTTCATCTCAAATCTGACACTCTAAATGCAAACCATGTTCTTTTCCCATCAATGCTAGTTTTCCTTTTAGTATTTTAATGGTGCAGTCTTTTAATGAACTGAGGCTGCCTGCATTCATGTTCAGGTCCTCACAAACCAGCCCAGCTGCACATCCAGAATCACCGATGCAAACATAATCTTGCCTAAGGTTTCATTGGGCCCTAAACAGAATTGTATGTGGGTGTTTTCTATCAATGTTTTGCTTATCTCATATTTCAAGACCCATGGAATTTTGCTGCTTCGCCTTTGCTTCACTTTGCTACTTCATGTCATACTTGGCAGTTTTGGGCTTTTCGGACCCAAGCGTCTCCTGGTACGAAGAGCAGTTGTCTACCATGGGACTATGCATTAGGGCTATGTCGACTCATTGAATGATTCGAGGACCTCAATTCATAAAATTCATCAAGGTAAAATGATCTGCCTCAAAGCTTCATTAATTTTTTTTTAAATTATTCAGTGTACCATGTTTTGGCCAGGAGGTTAACGCTAATGAAAGCCTACATGGATGCCAAGTGCGGATATCCGCTATGGAGACAGAAAGCAACGGGAACATTTACAAAGTAATGACCTATTTGAAGAGTTTGTCAGGCTTCAGAGCTCATCATGGCACCAAAAAGCTCTGGTGAAGGTCACTAATGATATTTTCATTGCCTCAGCTAATGGACTTGTGCCTCTACTTGTCTCTGCAGTCTACTCCGTAATTTTATGTTTTATCATTGCAACCATCTTTACATACTTTACCTCACCGTCATTGCACAGTCTCCCTAGAAGATTACGATAAATATACTTAGTAGCAGGCAGGATCAATTCTTCACCAATAGTGAATGGCTTCTTAGCCTTAGCAACATGGTTAGCCACCAAGGAGGACGCTATCAGTGGATTAATTTAAATTTAGCAAAAGAAAACTGCGCAGTAAGCTGCCTGGTCTCGACTGAGCTTCTAATGCCCAAAGATTGGCGTCTCTCATTGCTCAACCCCCACCTTTCCTTTCTCGCTTGAGCTTGTTTAAATTGTTCAACACAGCGGCCAACTGGCCAATCATATGAGGGCCGTACCATTATGTGAAAACCGAGGGGTGCAGCTATGAGTGGAGGATGAGTTTGTTAGGTTGGCCTTAACTGAGGGACAGGTGAAAACAAAGCCTCTGGTTGCTATCTAAATATGTACGGGACAACAAAGCAGAGCCCATTCACTCCACAAATGAAAATAAGAGCAGGTTCTACAACAAACCTGCAGAGCCATATCAGAGTTGTCAATTTAGAGAACTTGGTTATGGTTTTGTTTTACAGATGTCTTTGCAGTTGTTAATTTGTGCAACAAAGAAGTTTGACTAAAATATTACATCATTCTGTAAATCAGCTGTTTTTGTTGCTTCATTTTCTACTTGAACACCTCATTATTCAAACGGAAATACAAAGAAGTACAAAATGGGCGCCGACTTTAACAATTCTGCTTTTCTTTGATCCCCTGCTGCAGGAGGGCTGCTTGGTTTGCCCATGCTTCAAGCTGGCCCCAACTGAAAACACTTTCTGTTTGCTCCACAATATATACTTGCACTACCAAAACAGCATCACTCACTACTTCTTTCCTTATCTATTTTAATTTCTTCTTTGGACATCCATGAACATATAGTAGAATGAGGCAAAGAAAGGGTAGAAACTATTTTTAAAAATGGAGAGAAAACTTCAAGGTAGAAGAATCTAGTGTGCTGCAGGTTCCTGGGTGCTGTTCACTTTACCCATGCAGCATTGTGCTAAACACTGTATAGTCTTCTTCTAAAAACATACAGGCTTTAACTATTATTAATTTTCTTTTATCAAAGAACCTTGCTAACCAGAGATAATTTCTTATTCTGAACATTTGTCCTGGAAATACTCAAGTTTAATAGTGCCAAGAGTAACCATCAGTTTAATGAGAGGACTGAGATGTTGTGTGATACCTGTCTGACTGCTATTTATAATGCAGAGTTGGGCAACTGAAAATCAATTCATCTCTTGTAATATTTAAAGGTGTAGCTGTTTGAAATATCTTTTTGGCTAAGTTTCAAGAATATGTTGGTGTGCCTTTTCTCATTGTGTACAAGACATCATTAAACTCACCTTTATAGCACACCACCATAATGTCCTGCACGCATATGTTAAAAAAAACACATGACTAAATGTGTTTAGTCATGTGTTTTTGACACACACACACACACACACACACACACACACACACACACACACACACACACACACACACACACACACACACACGCTCATACAAACTGCAGGCTGGCTAATAAGACAGTTTGACATGTGCGAGCAAGTTTTGCTGACCAATGTTTCTTTTTTTTTTTTACTGCCGTTTGGAGAAATCCCGCACAATTTTCCCTGTCTTTCAGACTTTTTTTCACTTTCTCTGAAGACTGTTTAACCCAACCCTGGCTATGACATGGCAGAGATGTAAAAAAAATGTCTCTCCCCTATGTGGGGTTGCGTACTACCGTCACACTTTTGCACGACTACTAAGGTTTAATGCCTCGCAATAATACACTGCTTTAATCTGTAGCTAGGCAGGCCTAACAATGCATTGAACTTTGAAATGTGAGCCCTTCGTGTGACATAGTACTAATGAAGTAGCTCTGTTTAAAAAAGGTTGACCCCTGATCTAGTGGGGCATTTTTTGGCAAATTTGATTGGTAAAATAAAGTAAGGATTAGGCTTAAACTTGGAAGGGTCCGATTTAGAGTTGGCTGAATTTTTTTTATTCAGAATTCTTCTGCACCTATTTACAATACTCCCTGTAAAACCAACTGGAATGTATAAATGTTCTGTACACCCTTTTTGACTGTTACTTTTTACCTCTTGTCCCAGTGGGTAGATAGAGCTGGTAACTTGATGCTCAATAATGTTGTTACATTTATTTTCTTCATTTCCTGGGTCCTGTCTGAATAGAAGTGATTAATGTATGGTTGAAAGATTAGCAAGACTAGAATATTATTAGTTTGATACCTGCAGACTACTATGTGCTGTTTTCTTGATGGTGTACAAATAGGAAAAAAAAACCTTTGTAACAGAAAAAATAACCGTAAGACCATGAAGGTCTTATGCATACATGAATGGAGAAATTTGTTTTCTCTCCCAGGGATGACATTCTGTTCTTGCCTCCCCCGTTTGGGAGTTCTTACAGCTTGTTCTTGACACATCACCTAGGCAGAAGGTTCTTTCCTTTTTTTTTTTTCTTTTTTTTTTTAGTGCCTGACTACTATATACAAATTGTACAGTGAGAGATGACTAGGACAACTTCCCGAAACTTTTCATCTCACTTCTTGAAACGTATTAAATGTCCTGGCCAGAAAAAGCTTTGTTCTTGTTCTTGCCTTCTCAGGTAAAACTACACATTTTTATTTTCTTGCTGAGTATGTATGTACTGGCTTTAATGGGTGTCAAACTCCAGTCCTGGAGACAGGAGTTTGACACCCCAGCAGCATTAAAATAGCTAGGTGTTTTTGGTGCATCTGGCTTGACAAACTAACTAAAAGTCTAACTCAAGATAGTTAGTCCATGCATAATTAATTAGTTAAATGTAGCTGCTTCTGTACTTGCTGTGGACATTTTCATAACGTCCAATTTAAACAATCCAAATTCAGCAAATTCATGGTGACCCTAGCCAGTTTAAAAATACTCACCTGTGTGATCCAGAGTTCTTACTTTTATCTCACCTCAGTTAACTAAATTACTAATCTTAAATGCTAGAACGCTCCTAATGTTTTTAATTCTGGAGCTCCATCCACCCCCTCCCCCCTTCACACGCAATCACATCTGGAAAAAGAAATTAAAATAAGGATCCCCTCCTTAGTTAGGCTAGTATGAGGTAACAGCTTTCAGTTTTTCAGATTTCGTTGCTCAATTTGGATTCCTAATGCCCCCTAAGACTAATAACAGTATAAAGTATGATTCCATTTATTTGTTTATTCCATATCAGTCATTGTAATTATTCTCCAGACAACCTAAGTGAAAAATCTTTGTTCTGAAAATTGGCTCAGACCCTGCGTTTCAGCGAGTATCTGATCAATAGCAGACTTTTGTGGTGAGCAATTGTCTCCCTGCCTTTCTGTTAGTGAAGAAATGCTGAGTAAGGAGGCATATAATGCTACTTAGGATTGCTTCCCCAATATGCAGTTGATGGAACCACTTAAGTGTGTTTGTGTGCAAGTTTTGTCTAGTAGCTCTCTGAATTTCATTACTTCTGCTGTATTTTGACTGAATTGTTCTTGTTAAAATATTGCTATGTCATTAAATTGCAACGTTGCAGCTGGTATATCAAGAACTATATGGTTCCAGATACAATAGTTTGTCACTTAACAAAACTTTTGTTATGCTGTCCATAAAAACCTTTCTTTTATATAGTGCTCTGCTTGATATGTATGCAAAAAGAAAAAAATGTGGATATTGTTTTGGTATTATTTAAATTCAATGGACACAGAAATGGAAAGGTAAGAGAGAAAGATGAGGCAAATTCTTAAAAGTGAGGAAGTGACAAAAATGTAGCTGAGGAAAAATAGTGCTCCTCGTTTGTTTGCATTCTTTTGTTCTTAACTTTTTATCTCTTAGCCAAAATTAAGGAGTAATTTATTTTATTTTTTTGTGTGGACCCTTTTACTTCATGTGTAGCTTTTGCGTGACGTTTCTGGTCCCTGAGCACACTGAAAACCAAGTTAAACCATCGCAATTTCTCCATGGATGTAACCAGCTCTCTCATTGGTTAGACAGCCACACTTGGATCCCAACACGATTGCTACTGTAGTTGGACTCGTCTGTGTGACATCATGCAACACAGACACTTCCACTAGTCATAAATCCATAATATTGATTTGCAACTCAGTGTTGCATCGAGAAGGGAGGTATGGATGGAAGGGGAAAGTGGGGTGTGTGTGGGGGGGTGCAGCCAATCAGAGTGAAGTCAACTAGGTAGAGTTGCATATCATTACTACAACCTTTTTACTGACGGACATTTGGGCTGACAAGACAACAAGCTGACATTATTTATTTATTTTTCAATTAAATTATTTTGGGAACTCATATGCAGCAAATATCAACTAAATAAAGATGTTTTTATGGTGATGCCATGGCACCTTTAAGCAACAATGTATTAAATCTCCAGCTTTTGTTTTGTGGGATTACTTTTTATTAGGGTTAAAGAGACAGGAGCATGATCACTGACAGTTACAGGATGCATCACAGTGAGTTGCTGACTAAGAAATAGTCCCGGTGAGAGTAGGAATAGTGGACATTTGAAAGGAAAGTATATTCCCTAAGGTTAGGTGGGAGAGATCACCATGCATCACAACGTCTTTAATCACTCTTGTATTGTTTAACTACATTTATTAATTGTCAACTGTACTGAGTCCCTGAAACTGACTAATGGAAGGCACTTTTTTGAAGCATAACTCATAATGAATTTACTGAATGACATTTCAGTTAAAAATAGCATTGGTCCATAATGGGTACCAAAATTAAACTTTAGTTGTTTTCATCCCAGACCCCATTGACACTTGCTACTGGTAGTGGTAGTAATAGGACAAATGCTAGAAAAAAAAATCTGAAAAACGGTAATGTTTTTAATGTTATATATGTTTTATTATGGCCTGGAGATAACTTTAAAACTCGTCCCAGAAATTAGAATATTGTGAAAAGTTATATATTAGAACCTCATGGTGTCAGATCCTAATTGGCCAATTAACTCAAAATACCTACAAAGGTTTCCCGACCTTTCACTGGTTTCAAACTCCAGTCCTCTAGGGCCATCCTGCAACTTTTGGAAGTGTCCCTCTGTTAACACACCTGAATCACATAATTAGGTCATTAGGAGTTTGACACCCCTACTTGATTGTTCAGTCAGGGTCAGCAGGCTGCACAATCAAGGGGAAGACTGCTGACTTGCCATATGTCCAGAAGATGGTCATTGATGGCCTCCACAAGGAGGGTAAAGTCGCAAAAGGTCATTGCTAATGAAGCTGTTTGTTTAAAGGGCTGTATCCAAGCATACTGATAGAAAGTTGAGTGAAAGGAAAAAGTGGGTGAGGAAAGGTGTATCAGCAACAGGGATAACTGCACTCTGGAAGGATTGTCAAGAAAACTCTAAGACATAGGGGAAGCTTCTCGAGTAGTGGGCTGAGCCTGGAGTCGTAGCTGCAAGAACCAGCACACACTGATGCATTCTACACATGGTTTCCAAATGTTGCAATGTTCGTGTCAAGCTACTCCTGACCAAAATGATTCTCAGAAGCGTCTTATCTGAGCTAAGGAGAAAAATAACCTGACTCTTGCTCTGTGCTCCAAAATTGTCTTCTCAGAGGAAAGTACAGTTTGCATTTCGTTTGGAAATTCATGTCCTAGAGACTGCAGGAAGAGTAGAGACGAACAGAATCCACAATGCTTCAAGTCCAGGGTAAAGTTATGGTATGGGGTGCCATGTCATCTGTTGGTGTTGGTTCACTGAGTTTTCTTAAGTCCACAGTCAACAAAGCCATCTACCAGGAAACTTTAGAGTACTTCATGCCTCCCTCGGCAGATAAGCTTTATGGTGATGCTGATTTAATTTTCCAGCAGAACCTGCCAATTGTCCACGCTGCCAAATGTACCAGATGCTGGTTAAATGACCACACGGTTATCGTGCTTAATTGACCAGCAAACTCGTCTGACCTGAACCCTATGGAGAATCTATTGGTATTGTAAGGAAGATGTTGAGACACACCAGACCCAACAATGCTGATGACTTGAATGTTGCTATAATGGAGCAACTTGTGCTCCATTACACCTGAGCAGAACCACAGAATAATTGCCTCTATGCCACATCACATTGATGCAGTAATTCAAGCAAAAGGAGCCCAAACCAAATATTTAGAACATAGAAATCAATATACTTTTTGGAAGCCTGAAATATTTAAATATCCTTTTTTTAAATTTTCTTCTGTAATATTAAAATGTTCTTAGACATGTACAAATCACTCAAATTCAGTCATAAAATGATAAGAAATAAAGGCTCAAAATGTTTAATTTTGTGTTTAAAGAACCCATGCGTTTTTCCTTCTGAAATCTGACAAATGAAATTTTTTACAATATTTTAATTCTTTTAGATGTTTTTGTGGTTGTAGACAATGGAAATGGACATGAATTATTTAAAATGTTTAACATTTGTTTGCAAAAGGTTATGCTATAATTGTACATGCATAAGATATATCTAATGAATAAATTCTGTTCTAAGCTGTCTAAAGAAAATATTGGGTGTCCATACACGTTTGTTTTTTCTATCATCTCTAAAGTTGTCTGTATGTTGTGTACAAAACCACAGATATTCCTTGTGTTTGTGTACAATTTGGCCAATAAAATTGGTTCTGATTCTGAAAAAGGCACAAGACCATTAATCTCTTGCTGTCTGACATTATTTCAGACTAAATATTTGTTGTTTTAGGTCAGTTGGGGTTAAGGTTACCAAAACTCTGCCAGATAAAAAGATAATGCATCTTTAAATTATAGTCACTTTCCTTAAACTCAGAGGTTTACATACTTGGTATTTTGTAGAATTGCCTTTCCTATGGGATGACTTGAGTCAGGTGGTCTTTGGTACCCATCCACAAGGTTCTCACAATAGTAATTTGCACTTTCCCCCCTAATAGAACTGGTGTAACTGAGCCAGGTCTGTAGACCACAGTGTATTTCTGATGGCCATTCACAAGTTATCCTTGTTGTTCCTATGCAACTATGTGAGGACTTTTTTCAGCCAACCGTAATGGTGGGTATTGTGACTAAATACTTTAATCTTATTTTCATCAGAACAAAGGAAGTCCATGATACTTCAGATTAAAGTCTTTGTCCCCAAGTACATCAGCAAACTGTAATCTGGCTTTTCATGTTTCTTTTGAAGTTGCAAAAGCAGAACTGTCTTTCAGTTGATGTTGAAACAGGACTTATTTCACAGTTGACAATGAACCACTTTTATTAAACTTCAGTCAGATTTTTCACAAGATCTTTTGATTTATCCTAAGGTTGATTTCAATGTTTCTTGGCAAACATATGTTCTTTGACACAAAACATGTCTTCCTGAATCTTGTCCCCATAGATGAATTTTTAGACATTCACATTTCTATAACTCATGTTTTTTTTTTTTTTTTTTTAGGTTCCACCCCTAAATTACAAATATGTAAGATGTATGTTTGAGATGTTGCTCGCAAAGCCATGGCATCTTCTGTTATGTTTCTCAGAATTGTTAAAAAGTATATTAACCATAGCATCAGTAAATGTCACCATTTAATAGTCTCCAAAAATCCCCAAAAATGTATAATTATTTAGACACTTGGCAAACAGGAATCATTTTAGGTGTTCCTAATAAATATATTGCAAAGTGTAAAGATCTGTTTTCAAAATGCTTGTGTAATTTATTGGGTTGCATCTAAGTAAAATTGAATATTATCTCAAATTGAAGTCATTTAAGCTCAAAATTGAATCTCATTCTGTATAGTGCTTATCCCCTTCGTAATTTCTTACTTTTTGTATGTTTGTCTAAATTTGTTTCATGATCTGCAACATTTTTCTGTTAGGGTTAGTGCACTTTGTGTTTACTTGTGTTCTTTGTCACAGAAACCCTGTTTGGTCATTAAAAATTTACAAATGCCTTAATGCATTTGGAAAAATCCACAGTCTGTGCAGAAACTGAACAAAAGCCATATAAGAAAAGTTTGCTGGTGAAGATTCTCAGTCATCCAGGTCATGGTCATTCCAAAAAAAGGAAAAAACAAAGCAACTGGACTTGTTTTCCGTAGTTAAAAACGTTTCGCTTCATCTCCAGTAAGCTTTCTCTATTCACCTTTTTCTCAATTCACCTTTTGAATTGAGAAAGCTTTCTGGAGAGGAAGCGAAACGTCTTGATCTACGGAAAACAAGTCCAGTTGCTTTGTTTGTTTTTTGCTTTTTTTGGAATGACCATGTGAGAAAAATTGGATATCAGATAGTCATTTAGTTAAGCAGCATAGCTGTTTTTGAAGTGATCAATATTGGTACACCTGACAGCCTGGTGGGAATATCTCAAAATGAATAGGTCTTTTTTTTCTCACATGTAGACAAACACCCATTTAGAAAAACCAAAATGTCCTGCAAAATAAAATGGCTCTTCTCAAGATTGAACAGTGAAGGAATAAATCATTTAAAAGTCTTGTTTGATGGAGAACATTTAATACCCTTTAATGTTTCAGAAGATTCATATAACATTGATTATAAATACATTTTTTGAATGTCAGCAACTGAAATCTGTTATCCAGTCCAAACGTAAACTCAAACAAACAGAACTCCCTCCCATTAAAAACCAGCTTCTTTAAACTTAATATCCCAAATTTTCTCTCTTAAACCCAAAAGACTTTCAGAAGTAGATTTAAATGGGCTGTTGAATTTCTGATTTGGAAATGGGCTGTTGAATTTTAGACTTTTGGTATAAAATTTACAAACAATCAGAATCAAAAATACCACATCAATGTTAGTAGGGTTTGCGTTGCATGGTGGCCCCAGAGTCCAAAAAGTAATTGGACATGGTCGTTTTAGGACACAAACACAATTTCAGGTCTATAATTGCTTATATATCCTCTGTTGTTGCACAGCCAATTTTTTTATTTTTATTTTTATTTTTTTTTGCCAGTCTTGAAGACAGAAAAGAGCCCGAGAGGGCTTTGGACAGAGAGATAAAGCCAGAGCAGTATCAAACTGAAGTATATGAACTAGACAATGTTTGAGAGTAAGCTTATGGTATCTAATGCTAGTTTGCTATAGTGTTAATATACACAATAAACCCAGCATTTAATAATTCAATAGTGGAAAATAGTTATAGTAATTTGCATAGTCTGTGTCCATTGGATGTCCTGTTGCAAATTTTTCGCTGTGGCCCATCAGTCTTCCAGTGGTGGGATATTATTGTCCACCATCTTAAAAACGTGCAGTGGTTGCAGAACTTCACGATGTCTGAACAAATGATTAGCTTTCTGTGCAACAAACTGCCTCCAATTCTGTAGTGACAAATTACAACTTTGTGTAAATGTGAGCCCCAAAGAAAGAAAGAGGCCATTGCCCTGTGGAACCTGGCTCCTGGCTCAGACTACAAGAGTATTGGAAATCTTCTTGGAGTTGGATAGGAGTTTTGTACTGCTGCAGATAAAAATACATTCTTGTTGCATTCCCAGCCCTGAACCCAAACTATATTATTGAATCTGAGTTTTGACATTTAAACGTTTGTCTTTTAAAAAATCTCTACTTTTGTTTTGTACATACATTATTAAATAGACTGACAAATGTAATGCTAAAAAAGAAGCTAGGAATAATGCAACAGTTGGATAATTCACCTCTGATTTGGTCAAAAGCAGTGTAAACTATCAAGTAGTCTGTTGAAACTAGTTAAATCCCCTTAAGCACATTAGTCCTGCCTTATGCATGTTAGTCAGAATCTATCCTTTAACCTTCTTCATACTTTGAACAGTTCAGTCCATCATGTACAATGGACCACTAAATCTATGCCCTGCTTGACAAATATTCAGATCTTTGAAACAAATATGGCATGTGGTCTTTTGGTGTGAGTAAATATTAGCTATTTATTTCGACTCATTGGTTTTAATATTAAGCATACACTAAGAACAATAAATCATTATTCACAAAGAAAGTACAATTGCTCTCCAGAAAATTATATACATTGAGCTAATATTTTGCTGCAAATGTGTAAGCACTGGATATGATATTAAAATGTACTTTTGTTTATAATCTATATTCTCCATTTGAATATATCACTGAAATACAATACATTTAGTAACTTAGTACAATCAACTTTCAAAAGATGCTTTTTGTCAAAATGGGAATGTTGCATTTTCAATTTGAAGGTATCACTGCTGACCTTTTTTTATTTTCTTATAAGCTTAAAATATGCATTTACATTTTTTTAAATACTGACAACTCATTTTCATTAACAATTAGGAACTTGAATTGTGAGAGACAACAGACTATTGTTCTCCAGCATCATCCTAGTGTGTGTGATGACTTCACACTGTAGGAAAATTAACTCGTCTAGGTTATGTTCTTTCAGACTGAACGATCAATGCACATGAATGAATGGGTAGTACTATTGACTCCTACATTCAGTGTCTGCTCAGATTTTATCTGAGTAATCATTGTCTGCTCAGATAAAATATAAAATTACAATGTAGCACATGGGTAACCACTTGTTTATTACTGACAGCAGCAAAATACAAAGTACTTACTGTAAGCAAAATGGGACAGCCACAGGTTCGTTCTAAATGGAGGTGGAAGAATACCCCATGCATGTTGAATAAAAACAAACACATGACGTACCGTAATTTTTGGACTATATGTAGAAGTCGCATCAGTCAAAAGAATGCATCATAAACAGAAAAAAAACATTTATAAGTCGCATTGGACTGTCACATTTATTTATAAATTTAGTACACAAAATCCAAGACTAAAAACTGACATTTAATCTGGTAAATGAACATATTCATTTACACAATTGTAACCATAACAGGCTGAATAACATGGAACATACCTGGGAGGTTGAAAGGGTTTAAATTAGCATAACAAGCAAGCAACTCTAACAGGTGCCTGCGCATTTCAGTGTAATGGGCCATTATGCTGAATTTTATCAAAATTACAACCCAATCGTAACAGTGCTATGCTTAACATTCATCAGCAAAGTTGTAAACAGCCCGCCGGACAAAATTAGCTAACGCTAGCTTCAACTAAACTTTCCATGAGGATGCTTGCATACTGCACTCTGAATGGCCAGCTTTGTTGGAAGACACCTTTCAGTGGTTTACCCTCGTAAACCACTGTCGTCAGTTTTCTCAAAGATTGTGTAGACAATAACGTGGCTTTGTTTTGAACCCAACTTTTCAATTATATTGTAAGTTACTGAGATGCCCCTGCATGTTACACATGCACGTGGTTTGGCAGCATAATTGGTGAGATCCATCAATTCTGCAAAGAGTTGTCGGCAGTGTGAATAATTGATTGCAGATGGTTTGGTCAGAGTTTGCCACATCTTCCTTAAATGCAATAAAATCAAAACGTAATTTGTGGCTTAGGATGATTAATAATAAATTCACACGCCACTGAATGCAAAGTCACTGTTCTACAAAATTAAATTTCCCACCAGTGCCCTTAAAACGTCAAAGCTCTGGGAAAGCAGAAGACAACCAATATATGCACAAAATGGTTTGATGTATATGCAGTACAAATGAGAGTAAAGCAATGAGATCCTGTTTTCACTAAAACCTATTAAAACTTCTGTTTGCCCTCTCTAACTTTGCCTCAGGATGCACAGATGACTATATTGACAAATTGTTGCCCAACTTAAAAAAAAAAAAAAAAAATCAATCATGCCTCCTAAAAATATTTTATGTTCCTGCAGTCAGCGCCTTACCACTTGTTTTCTTAGTTTTCTCTCCCTCTCAACATTTGCCTGTGTCCTTTTATTACCACTCCTGGATTTTGTCTTTCTTTCACTTTATCCCATTGGTCAATCCTTTCCTATTAATACTGTTCATTTTTCCCAAATTATTTCTTTTGGTTTCTGTGATTATTTCCCACAGGAAAATAACAATACTGACAAATCTCTGCTGTGTAGGCCAGTGAGTCATCACTGGAAAATACACTTCACATTATAACATTGCAAGAAGTTACAAGTGGGCTCACTGACAAAAGCAGATGCAGTGTTACAGTTCATCACCAAGCTGTCACAGCTTCAGGCAGATATATAACATAAATCTTGTTAAAATCAAGACCTCAATTTTTTACATTCTCTATCTTCCTATGCAATCGTGCGTTTTTACCTTTGACTAGAGTTGTACTTTTTAAACTTTTTAGGAACAATTGCAGCACCTTGACATAGTATATTCCCTCTTCAAGGTTCTTCTGTTTCTGCTTTCTTATTGCATGTAAATATTTCAGAGCAAAAAATGTAATATTAAACAAAAATTACCTGAGTAAAAGGCATTTTTTTAAATTCAAGGGTTAAAAAAAAGCTATTTATACTAACCTGTGAAAAAGAAATGGCCACAAAACCTGATTGCCCACACAAACTGCAGTGCTTGCAATGACTGGCAGTGAGTCTTTTACATCACTGTTGACACATTTTGGCCAACTCTGATTTACAGAATAGGTTTCCAAGCATGGACAGCCTGTTGGAGGTCAAGTCAAAGCATTTTGTTGTTTCTTGTCCAGACATATTGTCTTTTCTGAGCCATTCAGTGGTGGACTAGCTTGTTTGCATTGCATGATTTTCTTGCTGCACAATCCAAGTGTGATGGAGTTTTATTTCCACAAACATGACATTGAGGTCTTCCATTGTGGGTTAAGAGACAGAAGAACTCAAAAATATCATCACTGTTGGACAATGTCTCCTGTTCCATGCACAAAGCTGTTGCAGAACTAGAGCTCCTTCCATGCCCGCTGACAGGGGGGGAATAAAAACAGGTCAATTGTCCCGGGCCTCGAACAGAGGGGGGGCCCAAAACTGACACTCTGACAATTAAAATACAAGCTGCTGCAGTCAGCGAGCGCTGACTGCAGCAGCTTCACCAAAGCCTCCCTGTCTGTGTCACGGCACTTTGTTGCTGCCCCTCCCCTCTCGTACATGGCTCAGCGATGCCAGCCAATCAGCATGCAGGCTCAGCCTGACCCGCCCACTCAGCGCTCTATCCACTCAACACACAAACAACCGCACTGCTGCTGCTCAGACTTGGAGAGAGAGAGACTGCAGGAGCAGAAATCAAGCTGAATGTTTTGTAAAAAGCCAGTTAAATTCAATGGAAACACAACAAATTTATATAAGCACGTGAAAAACCATGAGCAAGAGAACGTAGAGCGACAGAAACAGATGGGAGATGAAACTTCTCTCATTGCCCTGACAGACTCAGACTGACGTCACTGACTGAGGCGTTTCAGTCCTCCAGAGAACATCCAAGTAGATCAGAGTGGTCATCTTCAGCAGCAGTTCATGTTAACTTTCAAAGTAGATATTATCTATTATGTTACTGGAGCCCACAAAGAAAATGTATTGTAATTAAGACCTTAAAAGACCCAGTACATATATCCTATTAAAAAGTGTGATTTAAGATAACATTAGCTAATCCTTTATTTATCCCACAACAGGGAAATTTATAGGATTAAAGCAACAGGCAGGTACATACAAAACAGACAAAATTACATAAGGATTGAAAGATATAAGGGGTGGATTAGGAAAAAAACACTGAACATAACTTTATTAGTATTATTTAATTGTAATAAATAAAAATCACAAAACCCGAAAGGTCAACAGTTTCATGATACATCAAGCTTAAATGTCAAAAGCATCGGTATCGTATTGATGGCGCCGATACTTACCCTGTATTTACTGTGGATCGGATCGATTAGAAACTCCCGGTATCGCACACCTCTAGTGGGGAGCTGGGAGGACCCAGCGTGTGTTTGAGGAGGAGACAGCGAGAGCCATCCCTAGCGATAACAGAGACAGTGCAGGTGGGGGGGGGGGGGGTTGCTGCCTGATTGGAGTATAGTCGCTCTGACATGGATCACAGCGTTAATTTCAATGATCCCGCATTATGGCCAACAAAACTGACTGATTCTGATCGAATGAATGTTGTGCGTTTAATGGCAAAAAGGAAGCCTTTCTCAGAGATTCAGATGGCAGAGAATTCCAAAAGTATCTAACATATTCTACTTCCTGCAATGGAAGGGAAGAAATTTGTTAGAAACTGGCTAATATACAGCAGGTCAAAAAAGGCCATATTTTGACTGCGGTGCTTGCTGTTCTCTTATGAAGAAAAGATCAACTAGTGCACTAAATTCAATAGATGGGTTGAAAATATAAAATACTGAGATTTCCAGGGCATGATGTATACAGTTAAGTTGACTTCTTTTTGGTGTGTGTGTGTGTTGTAGAGGGGGGTGGGTGGGTGGGGGGGGGGCTAAAAAGACTGCGTTGTTCTGGACCCTAGCAAAGCTGTCAGCAGGCCTGGCTCCTTCAGTAAAAGACTGTTGCATCCTCGGTGCACAAAGGAAGGTTATTGCAAATTCTACTTCCCAGCAGCTGTCAGACTTTACAACCATCACTGCTTCCAACAAACTCAATAAGTAGTTTACATCCTTGCAGTTATTAGAGTTTTTATTTAATTTCTTGTAAACACAGGCACATTTTGTAATTTTTAAAATTACCCCACTCAGTTGCTAATTTCTTTTAATCTATGTATGCTACTTTAAATAACTGTAGTATTGTTTTGTTATACATTTACCCGTACTGTAAAGTCTCGTTCTGTTTTTGTTTTGATCATTTTGTCTTTGTGTGTATCTCCATGCGTGTGTTTCACTTTGCTGTTTGGTACAACAAACTTTTCCCACAATGGGACATTAAAATATATTTATATTCTGTAATGGCCAGATGTTCTCTTCTGGGATTTGCAGCCAGTGGGCAGAATTTTGGCTTTTGTCATTTACAGCAAATAATCTAAATCGTGAAACGGCAAAAAACTCCCAGGCCATCACATTACTATCACCACTACAGTATGTTTGACTGTTGGCACATCCTTTTTCACAAATGCGGTTGGTTTTACTCCAGATGTATTTGGATGCAAACCTTCCAGAAAGTACTACTTTAGTTGATTGAAATAATTTTTTCCTTCAGTCTCGGAATTCATCAATATGTCTTTTGGCCAAGACTTCCCTTGTGTTTATTCTGGTAAGCCTCATTCTTATTGTTGAATCTTGAACTCTAAGTCTGAGGAAAGTGAGGCCTGCAGTGCTTCAGGCTATGTTGACACTGCAAGTCTTGATGCTCAATTCCAATGTTTTTGCTGAAAATGAAATTTCTTTTTTCCATGGTCATTCATACTACTAATTAAATGCCATCAGACTTCTGAATGGTTGAAATCCCCAAAGCAATCGTCATGCACATGCACAGTGATTGCAGATGTGATTGCTACTAGAAGTATTCAATAAAGCTTTGTTTTAAAAAACAACAAAACAAAAAACATAATAGTTAATACCAACGTCTCCATGTTATTATGAAGTTGTTGAGCAATGGGAGCTGAGAATATGAAAACATCATAACACAAAGGTTAGGAAAAAAAGCGCAGCCATTAAAATTGTCCGTTTGTGGAGCCCTGATTGCTGCTGCTGCTGTAGAGCAGTCTGTGTGTGGATGTGTAGTGGGAGCAGGAGAGCGCTGTAAAAGACGGATGAAATGTGAAGAGACCATTCAGACAGCTGACGCTTTGAAAAATATCCGATACATATCTGATTTAGTATCACATACGGGAGTGGCACAAATTTGATTTTTTTTTTAAATATTTTTTGGGGGGGGGTTAAAAGATCGGAATTGTTGCATCTGCCCGCTGTGTGAATGTAGCCCTGGATGTTGTCCGGTTTTCTGTTTTTTATATAGTTTCTGCAACCTCCTGGGTGAGTGGTTTGTAGGTTTGCCATTCCCCAGAAGGTTTTCCAAGTGTCAGTTCTATTTAAGCAACTTGTTGATTCTACTTCTCTGGCAGGAATCAAGCCTGGCGGTGGCTGTGAAACTGAATTAAAAAAGTGGGTGTAATGAAGAGGTCTTCATTACTGGGACTGTTTTTATGAAAAGCAACTGGTATTGCACTTTAAAAATACTTGTGCACTGTAAACTTGCACCTTAATTAGCACTGTGTTTAGCACAGCACTTTAAGCATGACTTTGCGCAGAAATAACCATTTGCACACAAGAAGTTTTAACTATATAGAATATATTTATTGGATATTTTAATAATTAGCATGTAGCCTTTCGTTCAGGCTCTGCACAGCTTCTCCTCATTGGGAAATGGGGTGGGCTCTGTGAAAAGAAGAATTGTTATTTGGAGTTAAGGTCTACTGTCTGGAAACTTAAGCAAATGGTGTAGAATCTGAGAAGTGTGAGACGAGACAGAGTGTTAGCATTTGGTGACTTACCTGTTTTCTATGTCCTCTCCAGGGTGTTTGGACAAATGCTTCCCCTGGGGTCCAGACACCATTTATAGGTTCCGGGAGAGACCATGGGAAAAGCAGGGGGGGGGGGGGGGGGGGGGGGCTTTTGCACGTTTGTTTTAAGGGTTTTTTAGGTGTGGGTTTAAAAGATAAAGTATTTATAAAAAATAGGTGGGAATGTGTATATGTGTATTTGTATTATGTAAATATTGTATTTTATAGGTAAAATTAGTAGTAAATTGTCTAGTGCAGAATGGTTTAACCTATAATCAGCAGAGGGTATTTAAGGCAGTGATTGTGTCTGTAAACCAAGTTGGTTGTTAGTTGGTTGTCATAGTGAATGCTGCTACCAACAAATAAATGGATTACTGTTTCCACATGCTGCTGCTTCGTCATCATTCCTGCTGAAACTCCAGCCTCAAAAGGCCACGAACTGACAGTGGGCAATCAAATAATTTACTGTTTTGATAAGGTGGGCAATTACTATGTATTTCACTTAAGGCCAGGTTAATTTGGGCTGTATTTTTACTAAAGCGAATAAGTAATTTGGAAATTGCCTGTTGTCATTACTTATGTTATCTTTGTATGCTATCAAAGTTTTCTTAGGTGGGGCCAAATGGCAAAAACAGACGACATCTAGAAGGTGCAGAAATGTTTTTTTTATTGCACTGTAGTGCTTTGGGAACTCTTTTATCGCTCTTGCATAATTTCTCTTTCAATGCTGACTTTTCTATTTTTAAACCTTATCTTTCCCCATCTATGTAAGGAAACTGCCCCATATGTCTGAGAATTCAGCTGAAAGAATTCCTGGCAATATAAACTGATCTTTGCTATTTTCATTAAACCTTTGGTGTAAATATTTTAATATACACGTATCTGGACATGCATACATGAGGTCATCTCATATCTCGTTTTGTTATATGAAGAATGTTTCAAGTTCTGTGTTTCCGTTGGGGTTATAACTGAGCTGTGCCATTTTGTTTCTAGACATACTTTTCTGATCTGGGTCGATGGACAAAGTGACAGTAACACACACCGTTAGAAGACTGACAGGTGAGTGATACATTCTGACACTTGATTAGGAATATACCAGTGCACACTTTCACGCTCATTATCAATTACCTTTTTTTAATGCATATAAAGAGACAAGTCTTAAATGTGAAGATCTCTGGACTTCAGGCTCCTTTTTTAGCCTTGGTCACAGAGCTCTTTGGAACAAACTCACCTCAGTCCCAGTCATGGTTAACACTTTCATTTCAGAACAAAACATTTCACCCCCTTAAAGATGTCTTATGTCTTTGCATTTTGTCCATTAAATGATTCAGATAATTAAAAATGCCGATGTCCAATAGATGCCCCTGGTGGTCTGGGTTCTCTATTTGCTTCAGAACCTGTAGTACAAGTTGTAATTGGTTGAACCGTAACATTTGTCGACTAAAAAGAGCACTTGGGTTATGCATCAGGTGATCCAAAACATGGATCCCTAAATGGCTTAAAAAAAACTAAAAATAAATCTTTGGAGAGCCATGTAATTGGCTTATTTGGGGTATGATACATTGTTTAGGTGTGCTTTTGTTTAATGCTCAGGGTCGGTCTTTCTAGTAATTTTGTCTGCCGACATTTGTGGTTCATGGCATGCCCTATGAACTGCTGGACTGGATTATGATTAATTGTAATATACAAAGATGGCAGACACATTAAAATATAGCCGTGCAGACATCATTTTCAACAGACAGTTATATGGTAATAGACACTAGTTGATGAGCAGCCTAGCCTCTAATAAAGGCGTTGTTTTAATTACCCTCCTGTGTTGCAAAGCAAACCAATCACTTGGCTGCAAATCCGCTTGTCATTTGGTGGCTGGTCAGGCTTGCAGTCAACAACTGAGGCAGTCGGCAATGTTACCCAGATAATTCTGTCAGCCAGACTTTCTCTCCACATTCTTTTTAAGCCAATAAAATTTGCTTTTTTCGAAAACAAACAAGTTTTTCCACCAATATGCTCAATTCATAGAATGTGAGAAGCATAGATTAGGCGGAGGTATGAAAGATGATGGAAAAGGATAGAAACGGATAAAAATAATTCACAGGGTGATCAACACATACTATTTAATTTATGTAAATGGTTTGGCAGGCCTGCCTGGGAGCTTTGCTGACCATTGTTTTACAGGAATCAATGTGGCTAAAAGCCTCATAATAGACTTTTTTTGTACACATGCCAACTGTAATCTGCTCATAAATATGCCCCACATGGAAGGGTCCAACTGGACAAAAGTACATACATGTGTATGCGGTCACAAAGTCTTTGTTATATTCATTTGCAGCCTCCTGATAAGATATTAAACCTTTTAATTGGTTAGCTGAATACCCATTGTTGCAGCAGTATGACAAGAGAGCGCCTCTGATATGGAGTAATTCTCATGATGAATTATACCATTTTGTGTGTGTGTGTGTGTGTGTGTGTGTAATGAAATCATAAATTGTAAAAAGATAATTTAATTTAACAACACATTTCACAACATGGCTCAGGGATGTAAAGTGGAATAAAGGGATGGTATACATAAAAACATTTGGAAAACGTACAAATTTAACTGAAGGTTCAACAAGTTTACATTAATTCTCAAACAACCTTTCTGAAAACTCTCCCACATTTAATGTGATTCTGTTCTTAATGCACCTATTGCCTGTAATTCTAAAGGTGTTAAGCACACTGATGCTGAGCAATGTAAACCATCTTCAAAGTTAACAATGCAAACCCTTTGCATTTGTCTTCGTGTTCCTTTGTTGCGGTCGCTTTACAAATTTTCATGTCATGGCATTTGTCACAAAAAGATGCATCTCTTTATTTCATCTTCCAGTGAGTGAGTGAGTGACTATTTACAACTCCACCTTTAACTCACCAGAAAGATTAAGTTTCATTTGGGATGTACTGTCCAAGCTTACACAAGGAAATATTAAACCCCAGTGGAGTAGAGTGTTGCCTATATATGGCATTCAAAAACAAATAAACAGACCATGCGTCTGCTTTGTTTTGAGGAAATTTCCTAAAAGCTTGATCCTCGAATTATCTGTAGTTTTCTAGCTGCTATATTATTTCTGTCTGATGTAAACGCATCCTAAACTACTCAGTGATGTTTTAAGCCTCTTTACTGCTGGATGGGTTATTTATACGTAACTCTCCAATTTATAATTTTGAACATTTGTACAACTAATTGATTTTCTGTTTCTTAAGTTTTGGGTAAATATAAAGCACTGCTGCAAAACACCATGGGCTACATTCACAAAGATTATCAGAGTACTCTCATAGAGCTTAAACATTCCTACGTAGGAGTCTTAGCTTAAGAGTGATTCGGATAGCTGCTGAGAGCAAATCTAAGGAGACAAACATAATGTTTTTCATGTTGGTGAGTGTTGCTAGGTTTGATGCCATCTTCCTAGAGCTGCAATTGGTTGATACAAAAAACAAATGAAGTTTTAACCTAATGTCACATTTCTTAATCCAGTCTAATCAGTTAATTTCTCTCAATTACTAGGAGCACATTTGTGTTGTTCTTCATCTATTTGATATCAATATGAATAGATATCTGTCAGCATTTTACTATGATTGCCTGCTTGTGTAAAACCATCATATTTTGAAAATGACCAACATACACAGTAGGCGGACTTTGAAGTGCATTTTCGCAGAGCAATGCGTTTTTCTCTGCTTTTACACACCAACCTGGAAAGTGAAAAGTGCTCCGTGCAGCAATCAAAAGCCAGAGAAGAGACGGCATCGCATCAGGAAATTTCTAGATGACCATTTAGGCTCTGGATACATACAGCACATACTTTCTCACCACTTTTACACCTTCCCTCTGTGTATAGAGTGTATATTGTGTATATTAGTAATTTCCCTCTGGGATTATTAAAGTATGTCTGATTCTGATATTGTTGTACTTTATCTTGTCTAGAGTGCATATTTACCCTAAGTATATTTATTTTCTGTGACTTTTTCTTCTTTTAGAATCTTTATTGTTAAAGGCATTTTACAATCTGCAGAGGAATTTCAATATCATTTACACCGTATTGTTTATTAATGTTTCCATTTTTTGTTCTTGACCAATAAATATTTTTCCTATTTATTTATCCTCAATAAAATCATATTACTAGTGTCAGGGTTTTAACCCGTCCGGCTGGTGAAACTATTTTCCCCTACAGGGATGATAAAGTGTAATAACTGTATGATTGTTAAAGAAGTCTGAGCTTATTGCCTCCACTATTTGGGTGGTGGATCATCCAATCAGCTCTCTCTGTTCCTGCCATCTTCACTGCTTTAGACACTCTTTGGGTCACTAAAAGTCCTCCTCACTACTTCTAGCATTCCTTTTTGGAGCTCTCTTAAGGCCTAAGATGATTTGTGAATAACTTTTTTTCTGTTACAATATTGGGTAATAAATAATTTTGCCTCAAATAAAGTTTATATTCACTAGATTCAGTCAATTATTTGATAGTCAATGTTGTCTATATGAACAGCGATTTAACACAACAGAAGAAGAAAATTGGGGTGTCAATACAGTTTGGTTAAACCTCACCCTTGTGCTAGAGCACCTAGGGGAAATGATCGGGGATAACAATGCAACCAGTGTAAAAACACCTCTTCTGACAAATAAACTATCAGCCCATTTCAGACTGTTTCAGCACAAGCTGTATTTTATTTAAATACAACATGCTACATTTGTCCTTCTACATATTTTACTTCCAAGGATGTCTATTCTATGAGCTTTAAATTTTTTCTTCAAAGCATCAAAAAGGGTGTTAGATATTTAATACTTTGCATTTCTTCTTAGGGTTTAACATTTTTGAGGGTGTCCTTTAGGAATGCTTGCGTCTCTTTTTTTCTGTAAGTGTTTTAAATGTAGGTCTGCCTCTTATCTTTCTGAGTGTCTCACAAAAATTTCATTAGGGTTATATAACAACAATAAAGACTCTTGAGTATTAAAAAGTTAGTTTTGAACCCTGCTCCTCTCTGCCATACAGTAACCTTCACCAAGACTTTGTCAGCAAATTAAAACTTAAAGCTCAATCAACAATTTATTACCATCAGAATTAAATTGTATTCCATTTGAGAGGGCTGGTTTAAGATCCATAATCCGATCAGCAACCATCTACACAATTGTTCCAATTAACTTACTGCACATGCATGTGGAGGATGATAATTTCCTTCTGCTCTCTCAACAACAGCAGGTGTTCTCAACCACTTTGAGAACCTGGTGCGGTCCAATCTATGCGCACAGAACAGTCAACACCAACACACCTCCGCATTTGTACATAACTTCTGCTGTTGTTTTATGGAAATTCAAAAACTCTGCCAATGTCAGTTTCTACTTTGAATAAAACTTGATGCAAGTAAATGGACGTCATGATCGGATTATTTTGATTGTGAACCACAATGTGCTCCCTAGCTTTTGAGGATTTGCTTCGAGCCGTGTTCCCGGTGTCATTTGTAGAATTTACTACAAAAAAAGCATTTGAAAATGCCGCCTCTGCTCTGCCTCCGCCTAGCTTCGTTGACGTTGCTCTGCAGCCAGTATTGACGATGGCCTGCAGGTGAGGTAAATGGCTCCACGACATGGCCAGTGACGCATTAATAATGCAACACAATAAATCGATGATGAAATGTGTTGCCAACACATTTGTCGATTATCGATTTTATCAATTCGTTGTTGCAGCCCTAATTGAAACGGTGACAAATGAGGCCAGATAGAAGCTTTGACCAACTAATTTCTACTTTTCAATTACACAGTTCAGATTTTTTTTCCACTACTTTAAACTGCATAACTTTGCAAAATCACATTCAGCTTCTTTTCCACCCATTCAAACGTCCAGTGGTATAGACCTCTCTCTCAAGGCTAGGACACTCCCAAAGATGCACCTCATTTGAAATTACCTACTGTCTCCATCTAACAAATCTGTGTTTAAGAAAAATCAGGCTTACCTGGAAGGTAGAACTTCATCAAAACTTTGCTGAACGTATTTGGGAAGGACCCTTAAAGCTAGGGTCAGCGATTGTTTTTTTTTTTTGTTTTTTTTTTCCCACATAAGTTTCCCCAAGTCCCTTTTTTTTTTAATACCGTCAAAATGATTGGCATGTTGGACAACCAATAGATAGGGGAGTGAGAGAAAGAACAACACTACACTATAATCAATCACTCCTCTTCAGTGAAAAGAGCAGTAATTGGTTATATTTTTTTACAGGCCTGCAGCTCCCACAGAAATAGATTAAAATTTTCTAAAATGAACCTCCTTTTTCTAAATACATAAAGTATTGACTACTTTCAGGAAGGAAGGACGATTTAACCCAGTATAATTAAAAGTGTTTCTGAACAGGATTACCAACTTTAACTTTAATCCTTGCCAACCGTTCATTTAAAGTTTAAAGTCCTTCATTGGCTGCACAACTGCAAAGAAAATCTTGTAAGACTTTACCTAGATAAAACGGATGATGAATCCAATAGATGTGCACAGACAGCATGCAACCTTACCCATATGTTTTGGTCATGTCCTGAATTGCTTGAATTCTGGAAATTAATTTTCAAGGCAATCTCAGACATATTGGGCATAAATCTAATCCCGAAGGCACACACGGCTATTTTTGCTAAACCTTTGGACAGTCCTTGCACATCAGCCACTCATAACAAAGTAATCGCTTTCTCCTACCTTATTGCCCGTAAGCGAATCCTATTGCTGTGGAAGTCCCCCCAACCACCATCCATTGAGATCTGGTTACATGAAATTCTTTGTCTCCTATTGGAGTTTTTTTATATTCTGGAAACTATTGCTTCGTTATCTTGACAAACTGCCCGCCCAGGAAATCTCCTTATAAAAACTTACTCATGTCTGCTAGTTGTTGTTTTTTCCATTGGACTTCCCTGCCAGTATTGGTTAACCGCCCAGCCTTCGATCCAGAGTGGTCTGCTCCAAAACAGCCCACTATAACTATAAATCTTTTTGTCCATATCTGCCCTTTTCAGTGTGAACAGCCCAATTTCAAGCTTTTCACCAAAAAAAAAAAAAAAACTGACTTGTGCCACTTACATAGGTATTCAAATGAGTACAACATATCAGATTCTTTTAAAATCATAAATATAAACGTACATGGTCATGTCGCATTTTATCCGTCTTTTACATCACTGTCCTGGATCTCTCTACACATCCACACAAAGTAGCAGTTACCACTCCATAAGACCATTGTAAATTATTATGCTGCTTTCTTCTTACCTTACTATGGGGCTGCGATGATCTCTTGATATTGTCTGCTCCTATTGCTCAACAGCTTTCTAATAATTAGAAGAAATGGCAGCCGCTTAAATTTTTTTCAAGGTTTCTTTTTTTTTTTTAACGAAGCTTGATTGAACACTTCTTGAAACAATTATACCATCACTTCCATAAACGGAGTGCTGCTGTGACGTCTCCATCTATTTATTATCTGTGCTTGCGGGTTGCTTTGCGGTCTAGAACCATTCAGACAAAATTATGATGCCGGTCACATTTAACAATGGCTACCCCCCAAAAAATCTGATTTCAGCAAAAATTTGGAATTTAGCATCAAGACCTGCAGTGTGAACGTAGCCTAAAATTGAGCTTTTGGCAACAAAGTGAGTCTTGTGTGAAACAAAGGAATAAAATGTTAAGATCCGATGGCTACAGTTGAGTATGATCAAGTCTTGTTGGAGTGCATGACTTGGCCATGTTCCATAGCCAACAATGTCCCTTGACGTATATCCATTTGAGCCCCTTTTCCTCAGGATCCCCTTGCCCGAGCTCTATTCGGCTCTGGCCACTTTAAGAGCATTTGGATTGCAGTTTTTTTTTTCCTACCGGGCTGGCTTTTTTTCATCTCTCCTCAGAAAGGTTGTATGACCAGTGCTCAGTAGAGGCTGACATTTTTTCCCGTGGGTCACGTGATTCCCATGGGAATCATGCGGGATGGGAGCCAACATTAGTAAATATCACGTGATTGGGACGATAGAGGATTAAATATCAACGGGAGCAGACGGGAGCGGGAGTAAACCCATAGCAGGTACAATAAACAACTATGGGGATCAACTATGGAGCGCTCCATAATTAACTGCTAGTGGCAAACCCAACCTGGAAAGGTTGTATTTGCAACGCAAAATCAGTCTTATCTATTAAACTCACAGAGCGACTGTAAAGTTGCAACTATTAACAAACTTGACGAGAGTTAAATGTCACGTGTTAACACTCGGTACCCTGCTTGTAAAACATGTTTCCTGGACTCATTCTCCAATGTGCAACAGTGTAATAATACGGCCAATAACTTAAAACTACTTTATTTTATTTAGTGTTATTTGAACAGTTGTGTTTTTTTCTGTTTTAACCCCCTAACTGAACGTGTTAACACTTCTCTTTCCCTTTTTAACAAAAGTAAAACATGTCTACTTCCATGTCTGGTCGGATAAAAATGAGATGGAGCTGATTGGATCGGCTTTTCCTGGGTCCAGTTAGCTCCGCCTCCAGCTCCGCACCACCTCCGAAAATTAACATAATCTCACTCTCAACTTTTGATAAAAGTTGAGGTCTAAGAATGTGTTTAATGTTCGATGAATGTATTGGTTCTAATAGTAAACCCTAATTAGTTCATGGATATTTTATTGCAAATGGAATCATACTAATATGCTTGAATGATATTCAACTTTTTCTTTTATTAAACTGAGTTTATGAACCATTGAGGTACATTATCTAAATTGTGACAGTAATGCCTTTATGCAATTTTTTCTTAATTGAGTATAGATCTCTTGCTTGGTGCATTATTCTTTAGTTTCAGCAATTTGAAACATAAAAGTAACTTCATTGTTCATGTGAAACAATTACTTAATGAATTGGTAAAAGGCAACATTGTACATTTTGTTTATTCAACTAAGGCATGGTCTTGTTTGTAACTTTTATTATTTATTTATTATTATTCCTTTTACTTTAACTGGCCTTTACTATAGCTAAAACAGGAATTTAACTGACCCTTCATAGACATTCAGGTTTAATGTGTTGCTAGAAAACTTAATGAAGACAACAAGAGTGGAAGTAATATTACCAGGAGCGGGACGGGACAGGACTTTTTGTTTTCTACTCTGGCCTGGGATTGGGACGGGACACAATTTTTTTTCAGTGGGAGTGGGATGGGACAGGAGTAAAAATCCACTCCCGTGTCACTCTCTAGTGCTGAGTAGGGTTGGACTGTGATGTGACCAGGCTGCTGGTCATTGACTGGACATGAGACGAGGAGAACCGGGAAGGATTTTGCTGAAGAAGTGCATGGAAAATTTAAACTGATGAGCTGCGGCATTAATATTAAGGAGCACCATGAATGTAGTGGGTCAAACTGAAATAAAATTTTACGAACCATGAACCAAACCAGAAGGGAACGAAAGAAAAGTAAAGGGACGCTTCAGCTTTCTATTTGCAGACAGTCGTGCTGTATTTAATAACCTAAATCAGATCTGCAGATCCAGGCAGGCCTTCTCTCATTTTACAACTTGTATGCCCACTCACTTGTAAAATATTCCAAAAGGCTAAGTGCTGTTCTTTTAGCATAAGAGGGTTGCACAAAGGGAGTTTTAAGAAGATTCCAGTGTGTGGCAATAGTGTGGGTTTTTCTGTTTCTAGAATAATAAAAAAAATAATTGCATCCCCACCCCTGGTTGCTGCAACAACCAATTAATTTAATTCACATATATTTACCACAGATGCCAAAAATTGTAGAGGCACACTATATTACAAAAAAGTTTAAAAAAACAATTACCACCACTCACTAAACTTGAATCTGAGATAAGCATAGATTTTAAACACTGGTTTTCAGTTCATTAGTTACTGTTGGTGTATCTGCTGTCTCCACAGTAATCTGAAGAATGCTAAGGGACACGAAGGTCAAAAAGAAGCACTTGGATTGTAATTTTTTTTTTTTTTTATAATTTTTTTTTTTTAAAGAGGGTTCTTGTATTCACATGTAGCACCTAATTGAAAAGGATTGGTCGAGTGCTTTTAAATATGGAGCCAAACTAGTTGAATCTGAGCACTTCATTAGAATATAATTATCATGCACTTGACCTCAGGGTTGACAAAGAAAAAATAGCATGCAGGTTTAAGCTTATGTGTGCATTGTAAGGGTTTGGGGTAAAAGAGCAACTTGTACAGAAGCCTGTTTTGCTGCAAAGCCTTGTATCTCTCACTTGGCATGTCTGTGTACAAAAAGTGATGGCATGTTATTTGAGTTTCAGTGTGAATGTTCTGAAATATTACAAAGTTGACAATTCATAAGGAGTGTCAAAATGCCTAGTTTTTAAATATGAGGGCTAATGGTTGTGTAAAAAGTTTTGTATTGATGCAAGTTCCTTTCCTGTTGAGTCAAGCTTTTCTCAACTGGGATGCCCCCGTAGACAGACTAATCTATAAGAAAAGGAAAAAAGGAACAGACTCATGCATTCATGTATTAATTAAAAATTAACACATACAACAAAACTTAGACCAGGAACAACCAACTAAACACAGAGAAAAGCTGGGTTGAGAGTAATTAGGGAACAGGGGATATGTCAAAAATAAGTTGACTAATCACAATTTTTTTTAAAATGTGTTTATTAATAGAAAATAATGTTATGCCATTTCATGACGGGACAAACCACATTTCCCATGATGCAATATGGTCAAAATGGCCACCGACTCCCATCATGCAATACGGTCAAAATCGGCACCGGCCATAACAGATAACGTTGCTATGAGACGAGATATAAGGGCTTGGCACACTCAAATCTTTCCTCTTCACTGGACTGGAACAACGCCAACAGGGAAGACATCCATAGCTGTTCATCCCGTTAGGGACACCCCCCCCCCCCCACCCCACACACACGTGGCACGTGCTCCATTTCTCGCTGGACTGAGAACTTCCGAAGCAAACTCATCCCTGCATTGCCGATGCAGGAGGTCGACTTTAAAAAGTACTTCCACTTCGATCAGGCCCTCCTTCTCCTTGCTGCCTGATGGACCTGCGCTCGCCGAAGCGCTCCGGGACGCCCGCGGAATCGGAGCTGGGACACCCCCTTAAGATAACATAAGTAAAACGGGTCTTCCCCCTTTTATTTCTCCTTTTCACCCATAAGGTGATATTTTGTGCCTGGGCAGAACCTATTAGGATTTTAGTTTAATGCTTTTTACTCCAAGACGGAGTTTGTTTTAACTGCTAGATATTTCTGATGTATGTGCATGCATTTTGTAAGTGATTTTGGCTGTGTTTGATTTGTGGTTCTTATAACCTGATCCCGCCGAGGGTCGATCTTCATTTTCCCCCCTTTTCATCCTTATGTTCAGTTCAATCTCTTGTCTGCAATTTCAGTTTGCACATTTTACTTGAATCCTTTGTTCAGGAGTAAGACCGCCCCTTTTCCAAAGCTCGCCCTATACACTAGCTGTGCACTAAAGACGTCATTAGGACCTCTTCGTCACGCATCACGCAAGGTCGTAAGTTGTATGTCGTCATGGTTGCCATCTTGGGAAGGTACAGAGCTTAGGGCTGGACGATAATTCATTAACCATATATATCGATCGATAGACATGTGGCGCGATAGGAAAAAAAAGGGGTCGATAAAACTTCGATAGGCTGAAAGGAAGGAAGGAAAACTGTCTATCATATTAGTTGATGCTACAGTCACTACTTCCTCTCGACCAATCGTAATCATGGACCCAGGCACGCCGTCACAAAGCGCCGCCCTCTCAAACCACAACACAGAGCACGTGAATATCTCGCAGCAAGGAGCGACGAAGGAAACGGTCCCAAAACGGGGTTTTACTAGTTCGCCAGTCTGACAGAAATAAACCACAGTGATTTGTAAAACTTGCCAGGAACCGGTAAAAACAAAGTCTGGTAACGCAACCAACTTGTGTCATCACGTAAGCCGCTCACACCCGCAGCAGCGCGAGCTGTGCAGCCCCGCCGCCGCTCCGCGTCTTCTTCTAGAAGTTCTTCCAAAACGAAACAGGTACAGCAGCCAGACTGGGCTCCCTTTTTTGTGATAAAATGAAAAAGCGTCCAAGCGGCATAAGGACCTCACGCATGCTGCTGTTGTCTGCAGTTGAAAAACTTGGCTTCAAACAACTACTCGCCACTCTTGATCTGCAATATAAAGTTCCGGGACGCAAATTTTTCTCTAACAGCGCCCCCTAAATTGTGCAACAAGTGCAGGGAATCAGTGCAAAATGAGCTGCAGTCTGTGTCCTCCCACGCCACAACCTCGGACCTCAGCCCTGCGTCAGCCTTTCAAATATGAAACCTGAGAAGTAACTAGTGTACTATTTCCACCTAAATAGGCTATTTTATTTATTTATTTGGTATATTTATTTTGGTCATTTTACTGGTCACTTTAGTTTCTTTGTCATTATTTAATAATATAACTCAGGTCTCTTAAGTTATTTTGTCTTTATAAAAAATTCTGTTATGGTTAAAAAAGTTGGTTAACTAAAGATTTAATTGGAATTCTGTGTTTGTGTTCTTCATTAAAATTAAATCATTTAGTAATATCATAAAATGTCCAGGCAGAGCTGCACATAAAATATGGTTTTAAATATTTTCAATAATTATCGATATCGATCAATATGAATTTTTTTTTTATCGCTAAGCTTTTTTTCTATATCGTCCAGCCCTAACAGAGCTAGCTAAGTGGTTAGCTAGCTTGTTGCTAAATACAGAAGCGTCCATCTAGTTTCTCAAGCTATCTTGTCTTTCAATGCTGCTACGTCAAGTGCCGACGTCTTGAATGTGATGTTTAAACAACTGTGAGTTGAACTAAGAACTGCGACCTCTCATTTTACTCCATTTTTGACTTGTTTATTTTCATTTATTTTCTTTTGCATGTTTTATTTTAGTAGTGAGCAGAGTTTCCTAGTGTATTGAATTAGAATAATTACTGTAACAGGGAATTGTTTTGGTTTAATAAATAACATGTGGAATAGTAATTGTTTATTTTGATTCAGAGTGCATGGTCTTTCAGAGTACAGAATTACCTCTTTTTGAGTTAACATCTGAAATTAACTAATTGCAGTTATAATTTGAGTTATCAACGCTTGCTGGATAAATCTCATCGGTCGGAAACCGATCACATTACCCTGTTCCAGCATAAATAAGTTAATAACAGCTGAATTAATAAATGCATTATTGGTATTAATCATTACAAGCTTATAGCCCTGGGATCACAACCATTTGAAATATGTTATAGCTACCATTTGAGTTTGGATGACCTATTATTAAAATTATAATAGCAAATTATAAACCAAACCAACTTTTGCCCCATATGAAAATACAATCACCCATTAATCCTAAAAGCTACCACCATCACGTTTTTGTAATAACTCTTTTGGTCAGCAGGGGTTTTGATTTTAAAACTCTCCATAGACTTCATAGCAACACAAAACGGATCTAAAAACAAATACCTGAAACATAGTTACACCATGTATTGAAAGATTCCAAGTGCACAAGCGGAAAGGCAAGTGAATTTTAATACCATATTTTTTGGACTATAAAGTGCACTTAAAATACAACTTTGTGGTGCACCTTATAATCCTGTGCACCTTATGATTACCGTGCTTTTGGACTAATTCTATGTGGTGCAATGCACTAAAAAATCTGTTAAAATGTGTAAGAACAACTTTGGTTTGTAACAAAGCCGCTCTGCTCAATGGCATGGGCATGGAGGGGCTAAGCCTTGAGTGGCTGCTGTTCACATGCAGGTATATGCATGCATAGTCGGGCCAGCTATGTAAACAAGAGACTTGAGAACAACAGAGTGTGTGTTACGTCATAACATTGTCTATCTATACAGGTACATTATAGTTTTTCACATCACACATTGTTTGTTCTTTCGGTCTAAAACAATGCTCAACTCCTCCTGGCCAGTAGGTGGCATACTTGCGCTCCTCCACTCTCATTCCAACCTTCAGTTGTATTGTTTTTCATGTTTACCAAAGGACCTGGCAACTGGCTGGAAAACACTTAACGTACCTGTCAAGAAGGAAAACTGCAACCTCTGTGTGGCTTCTCAGCCCCTTTGCTTCCATAAGTCTGCACCAACACTCAAAAGCTTGGCTGACCCTCGTTTTGGTACGCTTGAATCTGAGAAATGCCACACCAAGAACAAGCAGTTATCAGCATTATCACATAGCTACTATGATCTGGCAAAAACTCAGCTCCATCTCATGTGACTTCTATCTACTATTCCTACTGGTGCGGAATCCTTTCGTGTCGATGTTGGTGTCATAACCAGAGGTAAAGTTTATATATTTGGGACCAGACAAAATTTAATAAACAATTATTTATAACTATATGTTTATGATTCATTGAAATTAATACTTTTATTCAGCACCACACCAGACATTCTTTGGATGTAGTTTTGAACAATTTGTTTTGATGAAAAATTTGTTGCTATGACATTTTTAATATTTAGGATTTGTAAACATTTCAGGAAATTGTTTAAGACTTCGCACATAAAGGAGAATGCTCTGTGTGAGCTTTGAGAGGGAAAAAAATCTCAAAGTACCCTATCAAACGCCAACCCCTGGCATCCTGAAGAAAGAGCCTTCCTTAGTTTTTGGTACCAAGAGACTTAAATGTTGTGCTTAAGCATGACAGGAAACATGATGAAAATTGTGACTACTTTGATGGTAAAGTTCAGCAAAATTAATCAATTTATAGACTGAACGTTTTCCAGGTTGTTTTACAGGCTAACCAAAGATGAATCAATGACATTTCTAGATGTCACTCCCAATGGACAGTGTCTTATTTTCTAAAGGTTTGGCAGAAGGGCATTGTTCCAGCAATATTACTGTTTAAAGCATAAAGCTACACTCTCAAAACTTTGCAAGAAGAAAGTGAAAACTATACCCTGTCCTGACCTGTTACCTGACTTGAATCGAGCAGAAAACATTTTCAGTTTTTCAAAGTGGAAAGATGGGAGAAAAAAATGTACAAGGAAAATGAAGGAAATATCTTTATAAACAGACAAAATATTATTATAGAGAAACAATATCTCTCATGCGTGGTAGTCTGTCAGCTGACATTAACATAAATATAAAGTTTAAACTTTATGGAACAGTTCAAAGTGACTAGAAATTGCTCCTATGTACAGATTTAGTGTAAGACCATCAATAAAAATACATGATTACAAAAAAAGACTGGTCTAGTTTGCTTGGAAGGATGTCAGGACCGCTCTGACCTCAAAACGAACGAGTGGTCAAACAAGCACCCTTCCCGTTGGATATGACATGTAGTCAATTAGAAAGCAAGGCAATGGAAACATAATGAAAACAGAACTCCCCTCCATATCATGGTGCAGCAAATGTAGACCCCCTCTTGGCACTGTCTCCACTCCTTCAACCTTGGTCTTTTTATTTTTGTAATGTTTTATGTGTGAAATTTAGTCCACAAAGTATTGTCATCGTTCTTCCTTGTCAGCCGTGTTTATTTATTCAGAATTCATGTTCGATCCTGAAAGATTTTGTGAGATTTCCCATCAGCTATCCGAATGTTTGTAAGTGAAATCTGTTTGTGTGTGTGTTTTGCTTTGCTTAAGCAAACCTCTTATAGTTGCAAATATGTTTTACCGTTTTGTGGCATTTCTCAGGTTTTGAAACTCCCTTATCAATTTAAAAAATCTGGCTGTGTGAACCCAGCATAAGAGATCATGGCCTGTATCAACAGGCTGAGCTTTAATGGCAACGATTATGACTAAGTTTGGATTTTGACATTGATGTGGGCTTACTGAGATCATAATTTAGAATTGAATAATTTAAGACAGTCCAGTGAAATTATAAATTTAACGTGTGTGTGTGTGTGTGTGTGTGTGTGTGTGTGTAATTTGGTGATTATGTCTGAAATGGGGTATGAGAAAGTGAAACTTATTTAATCATACCTTCTCCTTCCTACTTTACTTATGAGTCCATACAACTCCAGAGTCCATTAAGTAAATAAATCAATATACTGTACATATAAACATACATATAGACATTCACCTGTCTACGCACATCTACATTCAGACACTAATTACCTACACTCCATACCCCACACCAACCCTGGTCCTCAAGTGCCCCGTCCTGCATGTTTTAGACGTGTCTCTGTTGAAGCTCACCTGATTCAATTGATTGCATGATCTCCTATGCATGCCTTTAATTGCTGCAGAAGACTTTGAATCATCCATTTATTTAAGTCAGATCTGTGGCAGCAAGGAGACACATAAAACATGCAGGGCAGGAGAACTTGAGTACCAAGGTTGGGAACCACTGACCCACACGACCACAACCGCTGCAAGAGTATGTATATGCCCATGAACGTACAATGGCTAAGAGTAGTACCCAATTGTTTTTATTGCTCTTCTTCCATCTCCTATCTTTTTAAGAAAACCAGTTTTAGCCTTGAAAATTAAATGCAATTAGAGACCCTTTTGCCATTCTTAGAAAAACCCAGAGCATCTTTGAAAAACAATTTATTAAAACAAATTTGACTTGTTTGGAACAGTGACATAACTTTCAAATTACCAAACCCAGAATTAGTGAGTTGTTCTTGGTTTTACCATGACGGATGGCCAATTGAACATATTTGTTTATTGCTTGGTTCTACCAAATCTTTGTGTAGTCATTATGGCTGTTAGAAGTATTCCTTTTACAGGGGTTGGGGTAGTTCACTATAGGACCCCTGTGGCACTGGCGGCCTAATTTTTTATCCTTCATGGCATTTTCATTGCTTAAATTATTTTTATACTTGAAGTAGTTTTGAAACCTATGATTTTATTTGAGTAAAAAGCTTTTAAACCCTAGTATCTGTACTTCTACCATAAAAACTCCATATTTTGGTTTCTTTATCAGTTTCACACACATCTCATAATTTTCAATCATCTTTATGTTGGCACTTTAAAAAAAAAAAGAGGAATGTAATACAAACGCCTAAGGTAAATTTGTGGATAACTTCAAAGTCATATCTTCAAGTTTATGTTCTCTAAAGACTCTAAACATCAAACACAACTGTAGACATTTTACTGCAGGAGATCATATTTGTTATTTATTAAGCACAGATCATTTGCATATTAAACCTTCTATCCTCCTCCTTGCTTTCCCTCTGTCATGTCACATCAAATCAAACCGAGAACCGCAAACAAGTCAGCATTTCATTCACTTAATGAGAGATGCTGGTGGCCCACTTCCATGTTAATAAAAATCCTATGCTAATTAATGTTTTGAGCCAGTTGATTAAAAGTAAGTGAGCTAATAAGTGTTTATTTACAGCGCCTCAACTGAGACTAAAAAGGGGGCTCAGAACATGCTCACAGGTCAAAACTGTTCCACCCTCATTAGACAAAGATCTATCAAACTTTAGCCATGCTGATCCATCACAGGCTATGACTCACAAAACAAATGCTTCATCACTATAAATTAGGTGGATAGAAGCTTATTTGTTCTTCTCTTTCATTAAAAGATAAAGCAAATAATGAACACTTGTTTATGGGACGGCCATTATGTTAAATTATGTTTCAATGATCTTGTGCCTTTTCTGGGCCACTCTGTCTTTTTACAGCTTGTGATTGTGGTGGATGTAAATGTAATTTTAAGATATAAATCATGGGCTCATTTCCTATTTGGAAAATAGCTTAAGATTATGAGACTGGATGCAGGCTGTTCACTAAGTCTTCCCACAGAATCACTCTTGTATTTTTGTGTGCTGGAACTTTTGAATATTCAGTTGAAAGTAGATGCTTACATAAACTGTTTAGAGACGTGTAACATTTAAAACAAAAAAGGTTTCCTGTTTTTTTTTTTTTTTTTTTTTTTTTTTTTTTTAGTCTTAATATTACAAAACTAAGTTTTTACTTTGTAAGTGTTAGAATCTGATCTTTTCTTTTTGGAGGGGGGGATTTTTTAACCTTAAAGTTAGATATTGACAGATTTAGCTTGGTATTTGGTAGAATTGCTGTCTATGTATATTATATATCTGTTATGCCATCTATGAGGATACCCAACATATATCTATGATATGTTGTGCATCCTCTCACAAACTGGTCTCAATAGTTTGCTGGAATATCAGCCCATTTTGTTGTCCTTAAGACACCCTGTAACTTAAACAGGGGTGTATGGGTTATGCTTAAGTTCCCTCAACTTCCCCATTCTCTTTGCCTTAAAACGTGCCCACAGCATGATGAAGCCAGCAACTAAATGTTTGGATGATGTTCTTGAGGTTATGAGATGTTTTGGGTTTTCTCCATACACAGCATTTTCTTTAGTGGCCAAAAGTTAAATTTGTTGTCTCATCTGACCAGAGCATATTCCTCCATACAGCTATGAAGTCACTCACATACCTTTTGGTAAACTCAAAACATGCCTTCTCATTTTTAAAAACCAATTAATGGCTTTTCTTTAATTCAAAATATGCTTTTAATCCTAGAGGAAAATTAAATGTCACTAACCCATATTTGGGCAGTTTTTTTCAGAGTAGTCATTGAAGCTAATGGCAGTGAGGGGCAAGAAGGATCTTCTGTAGCTCTCCAGCGATTGTTGAATGACAATGTGATGAAGAGGATGCTCATGGTTGTCTGTGATATTCGTTTTATGAAGAGTCTTTCTTTGCACAATAAGGTTCAAGAAGAGTCCCCAGAAAAGACACGGCCTCTCTAATTAGCTTGAGTTCTTTTCCAAGTCACTTACTCTGATGCTGCTACCCTAAGAGATGACAGAAGAGATCACTCTTCACAACAGACTTATAGATGATTTGTCAATCGTTAAAGGACCTGAGTTTCCTCAAGAAGTACAGTCTGCTCTGTTCCTCCTTGTAGACATTTTTACGGTTGCAGTCCCTGTTCAGTCTGTTGTCAAGGTGAACTCTGAGGTATGAATACTCCAACACTTCCACTTCTTCTCACAGAACGGAAATGGTGTTTGAGCTATTCCTCTTTCTCCGGAAATCTTCAGTACTCTCCTTTGTTTTCCTCACATTCAAGATGATGATTTGTTTTCACACCATGACACGCAACAATCCACCAGCTCCCTGCAATCAGCCTCTGGTTGATCTCTGATGGATGCACCCCACGACTGCAGAGTCATCCGAATATTTTTGCAGATGAGAGGAGTCTGACTTGTACTGGAAGCGTGAGGTGTAAAAAGTGAAAAGGAATGGTGAAAGTACAGTTATGTTTGACACAAATCCCATGATTCATTTAACTAATTATGAGAGTTTTGAAGGTAATTGGTTACAATATATTTGTAAGGAGCTACATGGCAAAGGAGAGGGATACATCTACACGTTACTTATTAACGTTTTATTTTTTTGTTTTTTTTCACATTGGCCTTAACCAACTAACACTTTCACACAGATCCATCAAACAAAATAAGATTAGAACACATTTAGATTACCGGTCTGAATGTAACAAAATGGGTGAAAAGCTTAGGGAGTTAAGCTGGTGAAGTCATCCAAGTCATGGTCATTCCAAAAAATGTAAAAAACAAAGCAATTGGACTTGATTTCCGTAGTTGAAGACGTTTCGCTTCCTCTCCAGAAAGTTTTCTCAATTCAAAAAAAGTCAGTGCTCCCTTTTGCAGTGCTTTGCAAAACGGTGTTAAACACTTATGCAAAGCACTGTTTATAAAATTTGAAGAAAGCTATCAAATCTCCAAAGAAAATACCACTTCATTCTGGCATTTGGCAAAAAACAGCAGTGTTTATTATCCTAAAAGATCAATGATATTTTAACAATAAGGAATATTTTTTTAATATAGTTGGACTTTACTTCAGTGTGTGGGAATAGAAGTCTCTGACGAACTTTCTTTGTTCATCATCTCTAGTTATAATCCTACAGGTTCACTCTGTGCCAGCTCTAGTAACTTTCCAACTACGTACTATGGATTTTGTTAAAGAAAACTCTGAGGGTAACATTTCAAACTCTCAAAACTCTACCAAAGTATTGGATAAGAATGTTAAATATAATATTGGTACAAGTAAAAAGCATGACAAGGTAGCTTATTAGAGTGGTGACTGCACATATGCCGGAGGTACAGTGACAGAAACAAATGTGCTCACATCTCAGTTGGAAAATGTTCTCTAGACAGAAATGCCTAAATTCTGGTCTGTGTAGCGTAAGAAATATTTTCTTGACAAAAAAGAGAATCTTATTTGATTTAGCAGCTTTTTTTTTATTTTAAATGAACTGAGGTCTGAAAGCTGAATTAGAATTGGGTTTTAGTCATTTTTGATGACTGCAGTTACGTTGAGTAATCGTAGGGAAGGAGTAAAAGAAAAATAATTTGAAAGAATCTGGAAATGTGCTTAGTAGCTAAACTAAGTTCCTTTCAATTTAGCAAAAGGATTTATTGCAAAATTTCATAACCATATTAATTCATCTCAAACACTCCAACAGCAGCACCGCTTAAAGCTCCACATCCCCCCGTCTGTACCTGGATTGTATCTGCCTGCAACACCGAGCGACTCCCCCAGAGACGTCCGTTTTGCCCTAGTTGCAGCACCTGACAGTGCTCTCCTCTTTGGTCCACCTCATCATCAGCTCCTCATATTTTGTGTTTTGGTTTAACCTGAGGTGTTTCACAATGTTGTGTTGTTACAACTCCTTATCCTTTTTCCGCAAAGATCCCAAACCAAGTATTTACTGTTTGTGGAGCTGAGACAGTTTTACACACTAGTTTGTTTATGCTCTGTTGTTGCATTACGTACCTGCCCAGGTTGACAGAAAAGTACTTTCCACTGACCATAGAATTTAGAGGAGATCTTAATAGTTTTGTTTCTTTAAGCTGTTTTCCTGTTAATTACATAAATTACCTTTTTAAATGACTGAAATATCAAAAGTATTGATATTTTGATGTGGGAATAGATTTTGAAGCATAAAGATGTGGTATCGCAGATTTCACTATTTCAGTCTTGAGCCGCACATCACTAGCTGACAACAAAATGCTAAACCTATTGCAGAAAAGTTATTTTCTTATCCTTGGGAGTTGTTGTAAAACATGCTTGTTTCATAAAAGCTTGTAGCCTTTTGTAAATCTTAATGTTGTTGGTATATAACCTCTGTCATTTATAGTTACTGTTACCAAAAACATTATTTGTGCTACTAGCTAACAACTCCATAATTTGTTTTGCTTTTAGAAAATACTGAAAAACAGCAGCTGCTTTTTCACTCACTTGGTGTGGCATCTCCTTTGCTCTTGGTATAGTTAAGCCAAGCAATCCAACTTCAAAAACAGCACTTTAAAAACAGCAGGCGCTGATCAAAGTGCTGAACACAGAGAATGATTAAAATAAACGAATAAAGCATTACAGATTAATACATACGAAATTTACAAGTTAAAGTAGCAACAAGAGCATTCAACATAGACTGACCAATCTACATAATCTGATCCAATCTGTATAATCTGATTATGATGAGTGCCTAGAGATGACATGTATCATGAATTGGCGCTACATAAATAAAATCGAGTTGAATTGAACTGGAAAAAATTTAAATAAGACATCTATCCATCGTCTTCTGCTTGTCCATTATCGGGTCACGGGAGCAACGGGTCCAGAAGAGAAACACAGACATCCCTCTCAGCGACATCCAGCTCATTCTGGGGGACCTCAGGGCTTTCTTAAGCCAGCCGGGATATATATAGTCCCTTCAGCAAGGTCAGGGTCTTCCCTGGGGTCTCCTCCCAGAGGGACTTGCCCAGAACACCCCCAAAGGGGAGGCGCCTAGGAGGCATCCTAATCAGATGCCCGAACTCAAACAACTAAAATAAAATTAACTCACATCAGGTCAAAAGCCGAAGAGAAGAGGTGGGTATTACGAGCATCTCCGCAGGGCTGGAAAGCTTAAGTGATTAACTTTTTTAATACTCTTAATTATATTTCCTTGAAAAACTTGTATCAGTCAAAACCAGCAATGGCGGTTATACAAAACGGGAGAAACTTGATGTTTAGCACGACCCACATGTTTGCATCACCACCTGTGATGCCATTTGTTACCATAAATGAGTAAGAGTAAACTAAATGTTTTATACTGTTCTATACTGTGACGCTTACTGATGAGAATAAGAATGTTATAAAGTATATATTGTTTTCTCCCTGAAAACAACACCTTAGGCCACTGAGGGTGAAAAAAAAGTCTTCAGAGAACAATCATAAGTGAAGCAGTGAGGAAAAATAAACACTGCACAAATGTTCAGTTCAAGTCTTTGCATTATTTATATCCTGAAAGCAAAACAAACATTAAAATATCAAATATTAACATAAATTCTCATGAGACACTCGTACCACACTAGAACTAAAAAGGGCATTTCAATGCCACATTTGAAACAGCAGATAAAGGAATGTTTTCCTCCTTGTACGTGGGGGGGAGGTGCAGTGTGCTTTGATGGAACAGATCATATAACATGCTAAATTCATGATAACATGCTTTGTTCTTTGTACACTTCATTTTAATAACTTACTCTATGGCTTTGAGGTTAAAAATCTGTTGCAATTAAAACCTTTCCATTCCTTTTGTGTATTTCCCAGATTTGAGGCATGGGTCACACCTCTTGACTTCTTCTGTGTTCCGATATAATCACATATTAAGCAAGACACAATACAAAACAAGCTGTTCTGGGACGGTCATAATGAAATACATTCTTTTATAATTTTCCTGGCTCCACAGGGATTACTTTCTTTGTCTGCAGGTCTTTTGTTTCCCCCAGAAATAATCAGCTGACAGGAACACAAAAAGAAAAAGATGACCTTCTGTTATCCTATTATTCAAAATGGATAAGAATTCCTTCCACGCTCAGAGTGAAATTCTGCCTGTTTGCTACCTTTTGTCTGCTGCCTTTTGCACGTGAGCATCTTATTGATCCCAACCCGAACTGATTTGTTCCTGCGAGTAAAAGAATTTAGAAAACCCTCAGCACTGCATCACTGCAGTACTGAGAAGGTTATATGTTTTTCATTCCTCAGATCTGCTCTTAAGCACATTCAGCTTTGTAAAAAGTGTGAATGCAACTTGAAATGATCAAGTCTTCAATTTCTAGGTTTACATTGGTGCCAAGTGACACCAGCTTCACTATTATTACTATTATTATTACTTTATTTATGAAGCACCAGGCACTGACCAAAGTGCTGGAAAGAAAAAAAGACTGGTTAAAGTAAATGAATAAAATAATAGGATTTAAAACAAATTAAATGATTGAAAGTATTAAAAATTAGTAACCAGAGGGGGAAAAAAACTACATAGACCAGGAGAAAATAAAAATAAATTCACTTATACTTGGTCAAAAGCCAAAGAGAAGAGGTGGGTCTTATGGTGATTTGCATTTGCACTGGGAAGCCGGAATGTGGGACATTTAAACTGGAACAACCCTTAAAGTCAGAATTACGAGGCGGGAAGATGGAGCAACAGAACCATACCCGACATTAAGAAAAGTGCCATAGTTCGACTGTTTTTTTATTTTTTTATTAGCAGTTCTCTATGTAACATTTGGTCTCTTGTACCAAACCACTTTACAGTATTCATAAGACTAGATGTTTTAACACTGTTCATTTACACAAACTACAGTGTAGAACGGTGTTATTAGGCTTGGGCAGTAAAATGCTGCAAAGGCCTATTAGATTTCTAATGTCCTTTTATGAGCTTCCTCCAAAAAGGAGTAATTGTGGGGGTTTAAATGTGTGCGACAACTCACAAAACTTTGTTCAAAATTGTCCCCCGTGTGAAATGTTTGTATTTTAGTGGAGTTATCGGCAGCTCTGTTCAGCTCTTCTAAACTAACGGCCTGTCTCCTGGAATCTCCTCCATGCTGTTGAGACTGTGCTGCGAGACGCAGCAAACCTGCCGATGGCACATATTGATGCGCCATCCTGGTGTAGCTGGACTGCTTGTGCAGTATCTGTAGGATCCAGCTATCGCCTGGGAAAGGGGTGGCCTGGTGGTCAGAGAGGGTGCTTGCATCCTGGGAAGGCTGCAAGTTTTCTAGCTCGAATCCCTCAGACATGCCACTCTGGGTCCCTGAGCAAGATCATTTGCCCCAGAATGCTACCTGGGTGCTGCACAGTGGTAGGTCCGTTAGGGCTGGGTTAAATGGTAGTGACACCGACCCCAGTCGGATGCAAAACTGCTAAAAATCAGTGAAAATATCTCTGTGATCTCACCCCCGCAAAACCATTCATGTTGTTGGTATGGTCTCATTGTTGCTCTTTTATTTCCTGTTAGTTTTATTGACAGCAAAACAGCAGACAATGATTAACAAACCCCTCTACTTTAATGACCAGATCAATTTTGCAGATGTTTAAAGCTATAGTTTGTAATGCTGTTCAGAGACAGTTTTTGTTATAGTGATTAAAATCATCCTTCCATTCTGAAAGTAGTTTTAATACATTATGTATTCACAGGTGTGAATGTGGGAGCTGCATGCCTGTTATAACTGACCAATCTTTGCCATTCATTCCAAAGGGCTTGGATTTGTTAGTTTTGTTCCTACTCTCACTGATGGACATTATATACTCTCACCCCCTCTGTCCCTCGCCTTATCTATTGGTTTTCCAACATGCCAATCATTCTGACACTCTCACGTAACGCCAGTGTCCGTGCTCTTTCCTGCTTTCCGCTTGCTGGCTGCGCATGCGCACTTCTAGTGTATCAGGTTAGCTTAGCGCAGAGGTCTGCAACCTGCGGCTCTGGAGCCGTAAGTGGCTCTCTGGACCTTCCACCATGGCTCTTAATAACTGTGGCTAAAATGATAAAGAACCAAGTAATGTTTTTCACATAAAGATATAATAACAAATGCAGATTTGAGCAGTTTTCTGAATTTCCACAGCAGAACGACACTAAAAACACCAATGGTATTTTTAAGATCAATCTTAAATCAATTGGGTTGGAAACTGTGCTTTTCTTAATGTCATTTTCCACAACTATCAACATCCTATAAAAAAAAAGATCCATCCAGTCTTTCTCTTAACTTGAAAACCTAATAAAAATGACATGACAACAAATTTCCTAAAACTGATACATTATCCTGCAGCTCTAAACGAGTTTTAATGAGGTGGACTGAGGGAATAAATGACTCTTTGGATTCTACCAGTTGCGGACCCCTGGCTTGGTGGCTAGGTTAGTGGTTAGGTTAGCGGTTAGCCGTTCTCACCTGTGAAGCTCTGTTCTTCTTTTGTTGAGCATGCATTACAGCAAAAGACAATGGAATAAGGATGCAATAAAATATTAAACATGGCTCACAATACACTTTTGCTCTGTAGACAAAAACTAAGGGAAATGATTTAGTTGATGGTAAGATCAATGGAGCTAAATCCAAGACACGGGAAGAAAACTTGGATGAGACCACAGGAGACTTAACAAGTTTAAAGATGCAGACCAAGCTTCACTTTGACCACATGTGAGGGATACTGTGCAAACAAAAGGGCTCAGAAAAAATGATACAAACATCAGGGAACAGTTATCTGAAATTGGGTTGTCGTTGCTTATTGCCATTGCTGCCAATTTACTTGCTCTTATTTTGCCGCCTTTTTACTTTCCCTGCACTGCAGAATAAATTATACATAAGATTTTATCACAGACATTCTTTGAAAATTTTGATATTGGTGAATTAAATAATTTTTCCCTGTTTTTCACGACATTACACATTCTCACATAAAAGGTTGTTTGTCTGGTGAGAAAAGTAAAGTTGCATGTTGTGCAGCAAAGAGATGTTTTAATCAGAAAGGCACCAGCTAATTCACCAAGTGAAAAGTTAAGTTTGAACTTGGATCTTTTTTTATCTGCATGAGTCTATATGTTTTTCTTTAAACTTTTTGGAATTGCAAATTAAAAATCAATAGCAAATTCTTTAGAGCTTCACTTTTTTTAAAAGCATTTATATATACTCCTGTTTCCCATGCATAAGAAATTCCCAACATACCTCAAATATTTAATTTTGAGGTTATAACAGCTCAAAAGTAAGCAGGTGATAGCAAAAACTCTAAAAGTCTTTGACAAAGCTTGTGTAGTGTTTGACCACACTGGAAGAGCGAAACTGGGGAAAGTGAGATTGATAGTGTTTGACACTAGCTTGAACCCTTTCAGGGAGGGATTTTTTTTTTCTTCAGCCTTTTTACACAAAGATAAAAGATTTGAAACCAAGTTAGAATGAGCCACGGCCCAAATAAGTGAAATGGGATTTTTTTTAATATATTTTTTTTAGAGTCAGAGCCTTAATCTTTTAATCAGTTTCTTTCACTGATTTGCAAGTCTACAGTGCAACTGTCGGAGATTCTGCAAATCAGCAAATATACCTTGGCAGTAAAACATGTCATGAAGTCCTTCTAGTTGCTAGTATAAGGCCTCCCTAAAAAGGTATATATATTTTTTCCTTTCCAGATACATACTACACTATGTATTTAACATAAATATTCAAATCCCTGCTTTTAGTTAAGTCGTACTTTTGCATTGGACATAATCTATAAGTACCTATAGTGGAGTTATAGAATACCAAGAGACCCCACCAACAAACTACATGCAGCGGATTCTCTAACTGAGAAAATGCAGAGGCTGAAAATGTACATACTGGTGCATTGTTCTCTGAAAATATGAGCAAAAGGCATTATTCCAGATATTTAAGCAAATGAAAGGGTATACTTTTATTGAAGATTAGAGTGTAAAACAGAGAGTTGCAAATATTCAAATAAAAATTATTTTAATTCTTTAAAATGGAAACTAAACCCACAAAGATGTAAATGAAGATAATAAAACTGTCATTGTGGCTGTTGTTTTGTTCAAAAGATAAAGACTGTGCTAGTGAACGGCTCCAGGCCGATTAAAATGTCTGCAGTTATCAGTACTGTACATTTGCACTCCTATGTGAAGCAAGGCTGTTGACAAGAAACCAGCACAAAGTTGTGACCTTAATAACTTTATGAGATGGGCTCACAATTTGTCAGACTGACTGGTCTAAACAGAAATTACAAATTTTATGGACTGATGAAAGCAAGCGTTTTCTTTTGGAGTCAAAAATATGTGAGATAATACTCAAAAACTGAATTTAAGCTAAATTATACTGTGAAACATAAAGGAATTATGATACACTGATGGACCTCATAATACAATGTTGGGTGTAAAAGATTGAGGACAAAGGTTGGAGACTACCGACGTAGGGCATTGCTCCTCTATTGTAGCTTCAGATCAGTTCTCGCCTCTGTAGATTTTTATCCTATTCATACGTACACATTTTCATTTCACCTCTTCCTGCTTTAATTTAATACCCATTTCATCTATAAAGCATTTCATACCCATGTGCTGCGTATTATATTTTTGTTGAGGATTTTCAGGAATTATACAGATAACCTGTTCTGAAAGTTCAAATCTCACTTTTTTGTTTTAATATATTTTCTAAAGATGTTTTTCATTCCTGGTTTGCTTTGGTTGGGTTTGACTGGAAGTATAACGCATGAAGTATAAGAAATCAAGACACCTGGTCAAACAATAATAATTCTAAGAGACCTCCTGTGGGTAGATATTATTTGTTAGAGTCATATAACCTTGCCATCCATTAAACTGGTGGTAAAATCCAACAATAAATTGTTTGTATTCAGAATCTTCCCCCTGGCGTAAATGAATTGACTCGTCAGAGCCCAGTGTCCCACAGCAGATGGCTACATTTTGTATGCTGTTGGGGATGAAATGACCAAATCTACAAAGAAACAAAATGACCAGAACCCCCACTGTTGCATTAAAGCAAGAAATTCCTGGGTTCAAATTTAGCAGGGATCTTTCTGTGGGAGGTCTGCATGTTCTTCCCATTCACATGCAGATCTTGTCTAGATACTTGGGTTTCCTTTTACAGTCCACAAACATGCATGTTGGGTCAAATGGGGCATTCCTATTTCAAATTCTAATTAACATAATGTTGCTTGTGAATTTGTGCTACATAAATGGAAATGAATTTACTCTTGTGTGTCAGTGGTTGATGTGTTGGTCTTGTGAAAGAGTGGCTATCTATCCTGATACATCCTGCCTCTGTCATCAATGTTTAACTAGGCACTACTACAAGGATTAGGCTAATGCCACCAATCATTTAATGGGAAATTAATTTATTATAGAAGCATTTATGTAGCAATCATAAGTCAAAATTCAAAACTCATACTCAACTACCAACTAGTATTGGCGTTACAATCACGCTGTAGTAACTTGTTCAAAAATAAATACTCAGCACCATGTTTACATTAAATGTAATTGACTAAAATTAGATTGACTATTACAACTTTTTATGTGCAAGGCAGCCATTTTGGATTTTGGTCAGAGTTGGTAATGAAATTCCAACTTTTACAGTTGGCAATAGAATCCCCTCGCAAAATCAAAGGACTTTTTAATTTTATTTTTCTCAGGGACCAAGATGATATAATGTTTGGCCTCATATACCTTCTCACATCAAGAGAACAAGTAATGAGATGTATTCCCACAACTTAAAGGTTGTGGTTTGGATTTGCTGTTAAGTGTTTAGGTTGCAAGTAGAAATATTGACAGGTATGTGTAAGGCAAATAAACTTTTTTTTTTTTTTTTTTAAGAATATGTATGTCTTTATCATGCAGCATGTAACTCAAGCTACTTAAAATATATATTCTGAGTTTGGCTTTCAAAAAACAAGTTTTGTGTATGACATAAATCAAAATAGTCTCTGACCTGACATTCTCAACAAGAAATTGAAAAGGCATTGTATTTCAGTGACAGGCAACAGTAAAGCAATTTTCTGCAGCTGAAAAGATCATTTGTCTTTTCTGAGGATAACCAAAAACACATAAAGACACAATTGTTGTGAGCATTATTAGCTGAGCTTTAAAGTAACCTCAGCTGTGCAAAATGATTGACAGATAAAGACTGAGTGAAAAGAAAGCACACCCCTATTTAAATTTGAAACTGTATCGGTACATTCTTTCCCTTTTTACCAAGTTAACAAAGACGAGAACCATAGTTGAACCACACATACTCAAATGTTGGCTGTTATTTGTGAACAAACTCAATTCACCTTTAAAATTCAAAGCATTGTAAACTACTTTAATAGGTACTTGATCTTGTGAAGACTATTTCTTTCGGTTCCCACAAAGATTTTGTTCCTGTTTAGTACCAGAGTACAAAAACACGAAGGCCAGTACAGAACAGTTTAAAAAGAGAAGGTATTGAAGTCAGCATTCCTGTTTACTAAAGAGTAAAAAGGTGGACACTATTACAATATAGTTCAACAAAAAGGTAATAGAAAAAAAAATACATTTAGCAACAATGAACACAACGGCTATGTTGAGAAAAATGCAATAGTTGACATTTTCTTTTTACGACAAGGGAACTATTTCCAATCATTTCACAGAACCTTATAACAGTCTAACTTCTCCCTGTTAAGCTAGCATTTTTACAAAGATACTTCATGTTCTTCAGAATAAAACCACTTAATTTCTATGATTTCAGAAAATTGATATGTTGCTATCAAATCACGACATCATGTGTACCTTTTCATCATGGAACTTGTGGTGCCCCAAACCTGTATAGTTTAGACCCAACAAAGCTTTTGAATTAAGATTTAGAAACATCTTCTACTGAAAACCTTGCATTTCCTCAGATCGATATCAGTGGATAATTTGACCATGGAACTGAGTCACCAGTGTTGCTTCAAAATAAAAGCAACTCCTGGTTAATTGAGTCAGACAGTTGACATTAACAGGGGTTGACCTCGTTTGATTGGTTTTGTTTGAACATAAATGCATATTTATATTTTGTGAGGTGATATTACACCTTTTGAAATGCTTTTTAATTATTTTGCAAATCAATTACTAGTGGGAAATTTGATATAATCATGTAAAGCAGAGGTCTTTATTCCTGGGTGTTCCGTGCCCTTACACACCAGTGTCCATATTTACAAAATGCGACGTTGTCTTTTAAGAGTTGTAACTGGTTGATAGTGCAAGAAACAAAAATTAACTGAATAAAAATTAAAGTATTAACAAATTAGGTTTTTTGAGATTGTGGAACTTTTGGATGCATATAAAAGGCATTTAAAATATAAAACTTGATGCTGATAAAGAGGAAATTTTCATGAAAAATGTTTTTGAATTAATAACCTATAAGATTGCTGTATTTAGGCAGAAAGCATGGATCTTTTAATGTCGGTTTCGTTTGAAACTAGACAATGGTCTGACCCCTCAATCACTTTTACATCTGTTGATTTTGGTAGTAAAACAGGATTACCAAACGTGTTGCTTTTGCCAAGCCTCCTGCTACAACTGAAAAGTATGTACGAAAACTCTAGAGGGCACAAAGTAGCAGGGTGGCTTAGTAGTGGTTTGAATCCTTGTCTGAATAATGTTCCATACATGCCACACAAACGCACCATGCCGATGGTGCAAAGCCCACCCTGTACTTGCAGAACTTCAAAAATGTAATGAGGGCAAGCGGAAAGACGTGTAAAAGGGGACTGGAAGAAACTGAAGAGCCAAATGACAGGAGTCTCTGAGCAGGAAAAGCGGCAGGAAGCAGGTGAAGGGGAGATAAAGCAAAGAAAGAATGAGGAAGAAAGACACAGCTCAGCGGAGGATAATCAAGGTGGCAAGACAAATTTTGAAGATTGAGAGAGGGTAAGAAACGCAACGGCGGACAAATAAACCAGTGAGTGAGGGACAGCGGAGGAGGGCTGCTGAGAGAAAAGGATGTTGGCAGCGTGAAGATTTCTCCTCCATTACACGCTGAAAAGAGAGAAACAAGGGATGCAGGGCTCAGATAAGAGGAAGTTGATTAAAGAATCACAGCCAAAGAAAAGGAGCCGTGTATTTAGCATTCTCCTGCCAACGTGGAAGCTTATTTTCATGCCCTAGTTAGTCAAAATAGGAAGGAGCCAGAGGGTAAACGCAGTGGAGACACAGACAGCAACCATACAGAGATAGTCATGTTATGGGATTGAGGCTGAAAAGGAGCAATCGCAAAGAGAGCTGATAAAGAGAATGAGACAGTGTTTCATCTAATTATCAAGCCTCTACCATCATCGCTTTGCCACACGATACACTTCAAGGGACAAAGTGTAAAATCCCATCGTTGCGCTCATATGTTAACAATGACAGAAACAAAGCTCTGAAATATAACATGTGATGCTCTTTGCATCCTTGTAAGATTTAGGTGTACTTTGAACCAGTGACTTTCTTTTGCTGGAGGATGGTTGGCTCAGGATGTTTCTCTAATGGGGGGGAAAGAAAGCCCAGCGTGTGCTCGTCCCCCTGATATTGATTAGATTGATTTGAAAGCAAGACAGTTTTACTGCTACATTCATTATATTCATCATTAGTCATTTGCTCTCCTACAATACTGACCAGATTCGTTGGTGTGCCTGGTAAATGTATGTAAATTTTTTTTTTATTCCAGCAGGATGATTCAGAAAACATTTAATTTGAAAACATAATTAGTGAGAAGAAAAGAATCCCACTTTTCCCTTTCACCAGTGGCACATTTACTGGTTCCTGCGCAGTCAATACTTTGTAGAATTTTATTTGTGCATTGATTTGGATCCATAGGGTCATTATCCATCTGAATGGCCCATTTTGAGTTCTTTTAAATGTCCTGGTGTTTCATGAAGTTCATCATGCAGTGCAGCCCAACAAAGTTTTCAGGGCTTGATCTTGACCGTTCTTTGATTCTACTTCACAGTGGCCATGTGATGCTCTTCCACATATTAATTTGCTTCCATCCGATCTCACCTCGGGCGTTTGTTTTCAAATCATCCAGTCTTGCTCCCACCTTACCAAATCACCCAGTTCCACTGAAAGATACTGTAGATTTCAACATACTCCATATATTTTACATGCATGATAAGAGGAATTTATGTTGTTCTGGCATACTTACCGAACAACTGGTTGGCAATGTAGACTCTGGGACCTTAACATAAAACCCTTTGCAGCAGTTCTTTGAGAAAAAGCTTTGGACATTTTTTTAACCTCCTTTACATTTATCATCGATTTGTGCGGAGGCAAAATAAATACAGGTCCTAGTTCAGCCTTTTAGCCAGTAGCCAACAGAAATAGGCCTCTATAGTCATATCTATGCCCGAGGGAAACGGAGCTTCTTGGAAATTAAAATTAGTATTTAGTTTCTGATCCTCTTAAAAAGTAAATTATATATTAAAAATGCTTTAGCTGCATTTCATATCTTGTGATGTTGTTAAACAGAATAATATACTTCCAAGAAGCTTCTATTATTTTTACATAAACATCTAGAGCAAATCAAAATAGAACACAATAAATCTTTCCCAGGATGGCCTGAACTTTAATATGTAAAAAAACTCTTGCATTTTTAACATAAACAACAGGTGGTGTAGCTCTCATTCTGCTCCCTTTTTTTCTGAAGGCAGGTCACTATAAGGCAAGCCAAGGCCAGATAACTTAACTCAGCAATGCACGCTGGGTTAGAAATAAAACCAACCCGAAAGGAAAAGGGAATCTATCAAAAGTCAGCTTTCTCATTCTTTTAATCATGCATCACTCCTCTAGTTTAAATTCCCCCTGCTTCCTTTCATGTGCGCCTCGTAGCTTTACCTCTCGTCCCATGTTCCCTTTTTCCTCAGTAGTTCATCTTTCCTCCCTCTGTTGCTTTCCTCCCTTCACTGCTCATCCCCTCATCCCCTCTGCGCAGCCTATAGGTGGCACAGAAGCATGTAAATTGGTGCAGAGTGCAGCAGAGTGATCTGGATGCCCATTTCTGCTCTTCAACCAACCTGAATGACTCCAGACCATCTTATCTGTTCCTCTGCACTACCCTTCTCTTTGCTCTCCATCAGCAGTTCCAGTCTCACCTTCCCCTCACTTCAATTATCCCCACTATCTCCTCTCTTTCCATCTCGTCTTCTCTTTGCTTCCTCTACTTATCTCCTGTATACATGTTATACTTTGGCACCTTTATCTCCACCTTCGCAACTAAAATCACTCTCTGGCTGTCATTGAACTTGTGGATTATCTATTCAGACCAATTTGAACATGTAGAGGTAAAAGAAAAGATGGCACAGGTGCAAAGAAGAGTGGGGAAAAGGACAAAAATGTCAGATTAAGACTGGAGTCATTCTGTTTATACCCGTCAACCTGTAAAATAAAAACTGAAGCAGTTTACTTTTGCAAAAAGTTCAATTGTTTATAAAGCACCAATTCACAACTTTACACAATAACATCCATTTGCATACAGAGACAGTCGAGTCAATCCAATCATACGGACCAATTCAAAAGCAATTGCACACATTCCTATTTGCTGCCAGCTCTTAAGCAATGCCTTAAAATTCACTTTGCCATTCATGTTTGTTTAAAACGTTTTATATCTAAGAAAACCCAGTGAACCGTTTTAAGTCATTGATTTTGCAGGAACCCCTCTTCCTGAATGAGCATGTAGCGACAGTGGACAGTGGATTGCATTGAGACGTTAACTTTGTAGCATTTACCATCACTGAGTAAAAACGATGGAGAAAGATTTCCCCTCCAGCAGCAATGTGCTCAGTGTATCTGCTGTGAGGGATGGAGCATTTGAAAAGACAAAGCATATGCACAACAACAAAGAGTGTTCCAGGGGTACTTTCTATGTTAAAAGTGAAGCGTAAATGTCAGCAGGAGAATCTTATCCATCTTGCCCATATTGTTTCTTCAATTCCTTCAGTACATGGTATCAATAACTATCCCGATTGAATATTGTATCTAACAATAAATAGAAAACAAACTTTATTCAGCAGCTGCGTCAGGTAAACAGACAATTCATATTCTAGATGTTCCTGCTTCACAATTTTCAATATAAATGTTAATTTTCCCTTTTAACTGATAATCTGAGTACCGGTTTTCTCTAAAGAATAGCTAACAAAGAGGTCAAGCTTAAGGAAACCCTCGGTGGTTAAAACGTAGAGGGCGAACAAATAGAAGGAAATAGTTTTCCGTCTAAACGTTTGATTTGAATGGGGAAAGTGGAAATTAATCAATCTGACATCAAAGCAAGTGGTATTTTGCAGGAAGTTTCTATTCTCGGCTCACTTTTTTCATCTGTTGTATGTTCACAAGTTTTAATAACCCTTCCTTATTCCATCACCCATCTTTATTCTCCTCTTTCCACCACCTTGTGTTTTTTTTTTTTTTTTTCGCTGCCGTCCCTCCAGCTCTGCAGTGACAACAGCTCCTTCCTCTTGCGTTTTATCTTCCATCTCTCCATCTCCATCACCACTGTGTACCCCTCCCTTTGTTCTCCACTTCTCCCCTTTTTCTGTCCGCATGCCTGCCCATTCATTCGTTCGCCCTCATGCCACCTAATGGGGTGCTGTTGCCATGGCAACACAGGGTGAGCATGCTCGCACTCCACCATGGGAAAGACGGGGGGGGGGGGGGGGGGGCTTCCGAAGTCTCTCATTTTTAGCACATCCCCTTTTGTCAAAATCAGAAACACTTCACACACAAATAAGTGTTGAAAACTGCCATAAAAGCAAGCGAATGATACATGTGAAAGACTGTGACACGTGTCAGCGAGTGTAGGGTAATTCCAACAATTATTATTCTCAAGATGAATGACGGAATGTATTGAACAGATCACGAAACATGCATAAATACTTCAATCCCACGCACATAATTTACATGGAGTATTGCCATCTGAGTTTTTTTAGATTTATAATTACTGACGTGACTATAGTTATGCATAAAAGATAAATTACTATGTTATGTCAAAACGTTTCCATCATTTGCTGAAAAATGCATCAACCACTTAACAGAGTCATATTTTTTTCATCCACTTAGTGTCTGCCACAGCACACTTTCTAGTCGCCTTCTAGACACTAGTTAGGAATAAAGAGGTGAGTGGTGGTTTTTAATCTAATTTGGAAGTGAATTCATTTCAGAGTTTGCAGCTGTGGGTGGTCAAGACAGATTTAGCTAATGTTTATCAGCCAGCTGTTGGAGTAGTTAATTCCTTGTCTTCTTAATTAGAATGTGAATCATGTTGAGAAGTGGCTCCCTTGTCTCCTTTCCAGAGAGTGTCTGTAGGTTGTTTTAATCCATTAAAAAGCTTAAGCAGGCAGAAAGGTTTAATCCGTTGCTTTGAATACATCTTTGATTTCATAATTTAGCCCATCCAATTTCACGCAAATATTGAACATCTCTTTTAGGACGTCGAGATAAGGACTCAAACTTTGATCTAGTTTGAAAGAGTATCATGTTCTGAGTTTCACTTTAACTCTTGTGAGACAGTATCGTGGCAAAGCAAATTCCGGTTTTTGAATCGTTTTAGCATATATTTTTATAGAACTGTCAGTGTGGACAAGAGGTTTGCTGTTAGCGGTCATAGTCTGACCTGCAGTTATATGCTCCGTCTCTTAGCACTATATACACCTGAAGCACAGTTTTGTTTTTTAGAATTATTGAGTTACTCATAAATGTAGCATAAATTTCAAAGTTCTCATCCACATGAAAATAATCCACAAAGGCATATTACTTGTGCCAAGCTTGTAGCTATAGAAATACAGCAAAAATGGGAGTAAAGCATGTTCCTAAAGTTCACACTGTGATTGATTCCCTTGTTTTCCAGTAGTTATGCATTGGGTGTCTACAGAAAAGCACAACAGTCAACCTTTGTTTCACTAGAGTCTTTAAAAATGTTGTTTCAAGACCTTTTAATTGCTATATATGTGGGGATATAATGCTCAATTGATAAACCCAAAACATTTGAATATTCACATGACAGTTTAGAAGTTTGACCAAATTGCTAAATTTAGTACCGTTCACTGTGGATGTGCCGCAGCTATTTTAGATTCCGAATAATGTTGAGCAGTAGAGCTTGAACAGTTGTTGGAGTAAGTTAGTGAACAGATTTGCCCTGAATATTGCCTTAGCAGACATATTATGATAAAGACAAAACACTGCTGCGTTTGTATCTGCCGGAGTGACTCATGATGTGGTGATCGTAATGGAGAGTGTAAAACCCCAAAGGAATGCTGCAGAATGTCAAGATTGGATACAAGCATTTAAGTGAGAGGGCTTTACAAGTGAGAGGGAAAATGGGACAAAAGACACCTATATGTGCATCTGTGGTGCCAATTCCCAGACCCAATACCTGCGACTGCAACATCTGTGCAGGTACATTTATTTGACTTTTTCTCAGCGGAATGAAAATGTCATCATACAATCTATGACATCCGTCATCATCGTAATCATAAACGCACCACACACTGCGAACCGGTGCTGAAACACTCAATGAAATGGGCTGATGGACTATTTGATTGTATGTGTGGAGGTAAGGTGGGACATGTTTAATTACAACGGGATGATTGACTTTACAGCTTTAGAAAAGCTGTTTTAAGGCAATTTTTTTGTGATAAGCCCTATTATATTTTTAAAAAAATGCCTTTAATATTTATTTTTTTCCTTTGTATTAGCTGTAATTCTATGTGGATTCAGCGGGTTTCTTCCTTGCGTTTCATCCGTTGTGCGAGAGGACAGCCTCGTCTACTTTTCTACCTTTCTTCTGCTCACTTTGAGGCCACTACATTTTAACAAACATTTAAGCTGTTCAATGCTACTCAACACTGTGTTTCTTGATTGAAGTATGTTGAAATGAACATCCCGGGACGTCGTCATCCTTCAAATTTATTGGTATAGCAGATGTTACTATTGTAAGTTTGTACTTGTCCAAACATCTGGACAACTCGAGCTGTCTTCAGTGCTTGAGCTAATGTGAAGTCATGTTGTATTCGAACAGCAGGAAAATTATTATTATTTTTTTTTTTTAATTGACCAAGTGTTAGCCATCAGGGCCTGCAAATTATTCTGGGAAGTATAAGTGGATTTAGAAAATAAAAAAAGAATAAAGTATAAATTAAAATAAGAATTTTGTCACATTTTACAAATCAACAAGACAAAAACAATTCACCATAATCCCCACTTGAAAAAAATCTAAAAAAAAAAAATTGTTGCATGATTCTATTTCTTTGTCATTTATTCCAAACTAAAGTTCTCTTGGGTTATCCTGTTTGACACAGAATTTTGTATTGGCTCTCCTTGATGTTATGGTAAGCATCATCTTTTAAAAAGTAAATCTTAAACCTTGCCCGATACATGGAATATTAATGAGCATGATGCCTGTGAAACAAATCACGATAAATACTGCATGTATGACAAAAGCCAATTATACAGCCCCTTTAAATGTAACTACTATATAAATACATCATCTCAATAATCAGTTATCGGTTTTGTTTCCTGTTATTTCACCATAAACACTTTGGAGATGATTGGAAAACTAAACTGATTTATTCTCATCTGTGCCCTGACAGGAAGGTGAAGAGCTATGTTTAGTAACAACATTTAATCCTTAGTAATGACTTTTAACACGCCATGTAGGACACAATGCTGCTCTATAGCATACTTGTATAAATGACAAAAGCTTTTGAGTGTAAAAACTCAGATGTGGCTCCATTTCTCAAGTAAATGATCTTGTTGTCAGCGTCATGGATGGCAGCCATGGTGAACTGATGCACTTGTTTGTAATTTGGAAGAGAAATAATTAATGTGATAAATTAAAGTTTGAGTTTCAACCGGAGGCTTCACCAGGAAGAAGTATGTGAAACAATATTAAAGGAGCAGCTGAAGAACATTTGCAAGCTTTTACAATAAGTAGAGACACTTTTTTTTTTTCTTCCACTCACATGTTGGACGAAGGCACAGGTAACTAAAATGCTTCTGTAATCTGACCAAAGGCCTAACACAACTAATGCTTAACATTCTAATCAAATTAAATGTGTACCACTGAAATAAAAAAACCTGTTAATTTAAAACACCAACTTAAAATATTTACAATTTCCACTCTGCTATTTTTTAAGTATTTTTAAACTCACCCAAGGTGTATGCAGTTGCATCAAATGCTATTAGAAAGCATTATGTAACTTTCTATGACATGCAAGGATGTCAATATAACTAAAATCCTCCTGTTTGGACTGAACAGTTTGCACATTTTTAAGTGCATGTACCGTAAAATAGGATGTGAGAAGTGTTATGCTATGTCATTAGTTTTATGGTAATGTTGTTTATACTGTTATTTTTACTGTAAAGCAAGTTATTTGTTGACAGGAGGAATAAAATGCTGAAGGGGCCAAGGACTGAAATTGTACTGCTAGAAAATGTTGTAATGCCACAGATGACTTATTGAATACAACTATAACATTACAGAATCGTGTTTCAAGACAGCAATTTACTGTAATCAAAAATATGCTCAATCACTTTTCCTTGGAGACTAGCAATGCAATTTAAAACTATAGAATCAGACATTTGTAGTTCTTTTTTTTTTTTTTTTTTACTTGTAGAAACAAAGATTTCTTCCTCCACTTAATGTGGGATTCTAATTACTGAAGATTTAAAACTGCTCTGGGTAATTTCACCCCTTTGCAAATTGTTATCTCCATTTTTCTACCCACTCGGTCACTTTTCTTCCAGCCTTCCATTTCGTACCCATAAACAAACTCTTTCTCACTAATGCACAGAGCCACTGCAAATCAGTTTTTGATTAAAGTCTTTGAGACAATGACACTAAGTATTTTTCATTTGATTTTGCATTGTCACTGTCAAATAGGTCATCAAGGACATTTTTCTAGATTACGCCTGTAAATACAAAATGCAAACTTAAATAGAACATGTCTGGCAAAAAGACAATGGCAAACATCTCTCGAAAGCAAACGCCTCATCTACTGATCGACATACATTCAAGGACGGATGAGAAACAGTCATTGAAATTTATCATTGCAGAAAAGTTGCAAAGCTATTTCTAAGCCTTTGGGAACCATGACAATGTAAGATTTTTTTGCTAGTTATTCAGTCCCTCTACAAGGTTGCGATTTCACAATCGCAAATTCAAACATAATTCGTAAATTTTGCACAGATTTTTCAATTTTCACCAGTCATCGTAACTCCTCCCCACTAATCTGACCAATCACCATAACATTTTCTGTGTTTTGCTCCTTTACAGACCAATCAGTGCAACACCAATCCCCTTAGCTCCCTTCTTATTTAACTTCCTGTTTTCCCGGTTATACAACATATTGGTTGCAGAACCTGAAAGATGAAATCATGTGATGCTTCACTCTAACATTTGCTATCAAATATTATGGCTAAAATGTGTACATGTCTGCTTCCCTAAGTATTGTATGAAAATGGTTCTCAAGCTTTTTCAGTTCTCGGTTCAGGAGCATTTGATTATACTGTCTACAATTCATAGTAACTTGAATGACCAATATAGCATTAATGTTTTGGACGTCGACAACTCCTCAGGACTTTTTTTTTGTAAGAAAGGTTCCAGTTTAAGAAAATGTTATTTGCACTTTATATATTAACCATGTTAAAATTCTGTCTTTTTAGGAAAGGATACTTGCAGGAATTGAAACTTTTTTTGTATGACCATGTCAAGGTAAAAATAAAGCTTGAAATTAAAGTGTATCTTTGACAGCAACTTTTTTTTATAATGGTTCCACCAAGTCAGTAATTCTCGGTTATTGCAAGCAGTTGCTTTCACCCCGGGTGGGAAAACCAGTTATTAGCTTAAGTGGGCAGCTACTTTTCATGTAGGGCTAGGTTAGTTTAGTTTTTTTTTTTATTCCTTTAATAAATTAAATAATTTGAAATCAAAATTTGTCTGCTGTGAAACATTTGAAATTATATGAAAAGGGAAACGATCTGTAAAGGGGCAAATATATTTTACCTTTTATTACCATTTTATTTTATACGATCTCCAAAAAAATCTTCAATTATACACCATATGTCCTTTTAAATTGTGGTTCTGATCCCCATTTGTGCCAGTCAAATTTCAAGAAAAATTACAAATTATGACACCTAATCTATTCAAAAGACCTAAGATACTACCGTGTAGTAAATATTATTCATTGTTAAACAATGAATTGCATAAAATAACTTGACAATCAAGGTTGGCACAAAAACGCTCTCCATTGAATTTACGACTGTTGCATTCTCCTTAGAAAATAACCTGTTTCAGATTGCTCCTTCATGTTACCAAAGAGTACAAACACCAAATGTGCAAAAAGATGAAGGGGTAAAATGACGAGCACCCTTCAAAACACAAACACAGTAACAATTTGTGATTATTACTATTCATTCCCTCCATTCAAAGATGTTTTCTTGCAACTGATGTTGCTGAAGTGTTCTTATGTCATCAACCCAACACAAAATCAATAAAACACACAATTACGTGGTGTTTCTGGAGTAAAACTTTAGTTTTAGGACCTGACAACCCACACTTAGTTAGCAGTTTCAAGGCAAGTCAGCAACAGAGTATTACTTAGATAACATATAGGCTCAGTTTCTGTTAATTATTTGTATATGCATAAACTTTGGGTGCTAACTCTAAACCTGCACATAACCCTTTTAATATCAGTAAGAATTATGCACTTTGGATGAACATAATTGGTTTAGTGAATCAAAGCAAGTTTGAGACTAATGGGGTAGCTAATAGATATATTAAGTTGTTTTTATTTGAAACAAAGATCTATTTTGACCAACATATACTGAAAACACTTGTCAAATGGATGTAGGGTTTATGTTAGAATGTCAGAAGAAAAACTGTTTTCTAATTACTAAAATTAACTGCTCCTTTTGTTAGCTGGTTCATCAATAGGGGAATAGGTCTTGTGGGTCAGAAGGGGCATTGGGGTTTGTTTGTGCTTTTTAAATAAATAAAAAAAAATAAAAAAATTTAAATTTATTTGTATGGTCACACACCTGGTAGAAGACTCAACCCAGCCTTAAAATGCCTGTTGGTCACATCAATTTGCAGGCTAGGTCAAGGTGAAATCACATAATTCCATAACTTAGGAACATTTTTGGGAGATTTCATTCAATGCTGCAACTAAAAAAATAAATGTTGCTTTTTTCACTCAATGGTAGATCAAGTGCATTTACAATATTGCTCATTATTTCAAGTCCTTGAACTTGCACTATGAAGCAGTATTTATGGTTTATTAGTTCTATACAAAAGAGGGCAGTTCACAACGGTGGCTTGCACCTACCCATTAAATGGCCATTTCTCCTACCATATTGTACTTTGAATATAAACATTTATTAATAATGCACTTAAATCAGGGTGGACTAGTGTGTCCTAAAGTATTTTCGTGAAATACCGAGATGCAATATCACAAAAAGCTCACATCTGAGGTGCAAATTAATTAAAAGCATGTTATCTGAAAACTTAGTTGATACACTCTATTCCTACTTACTTTGATTCTGATTTCCTTTGGGCAAGTTGACTCTTATATGATAGATTATAACCTCCTGTTTAGATCATAAATACCCGAGTGACCATCTGCTAATAGTTTTTGTCAGTCATATAACCACTTTTTCTTGTGAACTTAGAGTAACAAAACATAGTTTTAAATTGCTCGGAAGTGTTTGAAATGTTGCATGATCAGCACCCCACAATAGCTCAGACGTCCTATTATTGGCTTTGCCTGATGAAAGTTACAAATAATAATTTTTAAAAATCATTGTAATTTCTTTACTGTATTATCGAGCCTTCCAGCTTCTACTTTGTGCCACTATACTTCACATCAGCAGTGTTGTTGTTTGCACTTTTTGAGTTGTTGAATTCTGAGCCATAGGTCAGTATCTCGAGCAAGTTTAATCATTCTTCAGCTAATATATTCCTCATTCAGATATTAAAAGCTGCATCACTTTTTAATATCTGAATGTAATAATATAGAATGCATGTTAAGTTTTAATCTAATAATTTTTAATTAAAAAAAGATGTGCACATTGGTTTTTCAGCATAATATTGGCTCCTTTTGTTAGTGGCACCCAGATGAAACCATTGTTAGATTGGATATGGATCAGTTGACTCTGCTCTTATGTGCTGTCCATTTTCCTTGCTCCCATATTCAAAACAGAGGATTTAAAACATTTCTGTCCACCTTCAGTATGTCGAGTGGTCTTTTTTTATGTTTTTTATTTAGGGAATTGCATAAACTGAAAAATGATCATTAAACTGGCCTTATAACTCCTCTTACAAAACTAATATGATTGTTAAACTAGCAAAATATGAACTGTTGTTTTAAATATTCTAAATATTCTAAATATTTTCTCCCACATAAAAAGTACTATACATATTAAGTACCGTACCTAATTTACATTACTTTTCCACAGCTGAGCTAATAGTATTAGCCAGTGTGTTGCAGAAATCTTTTAATAATGATTTTTCGTAGATTATGAAGCACACGTTTACTCATGTCTTTTTCCACTTTTTACCCTCTGCTGATGAAATTATGCTTATCTATTCAATCTAAGAAAAAATTAAGCGTGTAAACAAGTTTGCTACACAAACCACCAAAGAAAAAGACAAAAGACCACATTTGCAGTCTCTACATGGTATTGATCCACAGGCGGTGTGGCCTTGTGTGAAGATATAATGCCAAGGAAAGCACTGTTGCCTGCTTGTAGCAGCAATGAAATGCAGCGTTAAAAGTAAGGGGGTGGTAGAGGGATTGAAGCATGACGGGGGGTGGTACAGATACAGAAATGATGGTTAAAAAAGGGGGGGGGCATGAAAAGAGGAAAGATAGAGTAGCCGGGGACATGGAAGAACCAATGGGAAAGGTGAAACTCTCTTTTAAGTGCAAATTGATAAGAGGCCTGCTGCAATGGGTGTGAAAGTTACTACGCAAGAGGTTGATGTGTAATCTATATCTGTCCTCTTTATTTGAATGTCTAAAGGCAGTTGTGGTGTACTTTATGGATTTTACAGTATGTTCTGCTGAAGGCCACATATGAATGCAGGAATTTATAAGATTGCATGATGGTAGAGTACATACTTTACAAGAGTGTAGGGACTCTGTGCATGTGTGTTGCAGACCAGATGTGGATGATGGGGAGACAGAGTGAGAGCTATGGTCTATTGATATTCTGAATCTCTAGCAGGCAGAGGGAGGGATTGTGTGACATGGGAGAGACAGAGGTTGAAGTAGACAAGCAGCAGTTTTTGGGTGCTAGTATGTGGAGGTGGGACAGAAATTGTATTAGTTTGTATATTGAGAAAACAAATATATGGGAGTAAAGGTATGGTTAGTTGGAAATGTTTTCTTGGATGTTAAAAACAAAAAACTCAAAATATTGTATTAGCATCCATCCACCCATCGTTGGTTATATTTCCAGCAGCCGTTGAGCAAGAGGTAGTTTGTCTTCTTTAAAAAAAAAAAAACATGTATGAATTTCATTTGGTTTACGTTCTAATCTATTTTTGTTCGTCTCAAAGTAAGTTGGTGCTTTTTAATGTGACAATGTATGAACAAAAATCCAAGAAACTAGAAAACATTTAAAAGCCACTGTATTTGTACTGGACATTTATAGTAGTAGTCCTAGTAAGGCATGCAAATGTACTAAATGAATGAATTGTTTAAACCTTTACACGGAACAACATAAAGGCAATCTTTAACAATTACACCTCTAATATTTTGTAGGAATTGAGTCTTAAATAAACTCAAAATGGATGTTCCTAACGTTTCTAACAAATCACTTGCCTAACAATGTTTGGTCATGGCCCTTATGTGAAAAGAACAGGGCACCAGTGCCAAACCTGTGAATTCCAGTATTCACTGGGATATGCCAGTCAAGCTTCATGGTGCCGGGTAGTGAGCGCAGGGCCTACCAGAGGGCATTAGGTCCTCAGGCCATTCTCATGTAGTCTGTTTCTAATGGTTTGGTCAGAGACTCTCGACAGTGGCCCGCTGGAAGTTCCTTTGTCTCTGGCAGTCAACAGCCAACACTGATAAACGACCCCCTCCGCTACTGTATAGACCAGATCAATATTCAAAAAGTTTAACTGACTTAATGTTATATTCCGATTAATAATTGTTCCTTTAATTATTTTCTGTAGTGTATATACATTATTATAATCACCTTCTTATATTGACAGGGCACCAATGAGAGTCATGGGCTTTAAACCCATTACAATGAGTATTTTAAGCGGTGAGAATGACGGCCAAGGTTAAATATTGATATGTGATGACTTCCCTCGCTGGCGCATGATGTAATTTACATCAGTCTTAAATCATCCGATGGCGTGTAGCACACACACATATTATTCAACACCTTAAAGTAAGACTGTGTACACTGAGCAATGTTAACACATTAAGCTAGCAGTTTTGAAAAGTTTTTCTGAATGAAAAAAGTAGGAGCTAAAAACCGCCATGGATGCTAAAGGTGACAGATAATTAGCATGATCTCTTTTCTTACGCTTCCTTACCCTCACTAAATTGTTTCTCTCCTTCGTCTGGTTCTGTCAAAGCTTCCACATCCTCTTTGTACAATTTTTTTTCTCTTATTCTCACTGTCTCAACCTCTCATCTTCATTATGCCAGATAATGTACACAGTTACGTTAAAGAGAAGCAAGGAGGTGGAACAAAATATCAGTGATCATTGTTTTTTTAAGACTGAATTTTTTTTTATAAACTACAGTAAGCTGAAGCACTTATGTATGGTGATGTTCCTGAGGATTCATATTCAGTTTTGTAATTAAAGATGCAGCATAACATGAATTTTTAGAGGCTAAAAAATTATTTTTCTTATTGGAAAGTCCAAAGATTTTCAACAGTAAACTGAAAATGTCTTTACATTTCAAATGTCTGTAACTATCAGTAGATAAGTAAGGTAGTAAATGTGCATGCTATGCTGTAAAAAAATAAATAAAAAATTGCCCCTTACAGACTTCATCTATTTTTGCTTTCCTGTCACACCTAAATGTTTCATTAAATGAGCTGTGGTTAAGCACATTTTTAGCAAAACACTAATTTTCACCCAGTTCTGATTATCACACAAGAGGTTTTAGAAGGAACTAGTGTGAAAACACACAGTAGGCTAAAATATCTTAAAAAGCAACACCCCTTGCCTCAATATACAGAAATTCAATAACAGATGAAAACGTTATTTACTGGAAGGGTTATAGAGCCATTTCTAATGTTTTGGTACTCAGCCAACAAGAGTCAGGGCCAATATCCACAAATGCAGGAAAAAATGCAATAGTGGTGCACCTCTGCTAGATTGGCTGGCATAACAAAATAACTAAAAGAGATTCCAAAAAAGTAAAAAACAAAGCAACTGGACTTATTTTCCGTAGTTGAAGAACAAGTCCAGTTGCTTTGTTTTTTACTTTTTTGGAATGACCATGACCTGAATGACTGAGAATCTTCACCAACTAAAAGAGATGAGTCATCTAATTGGTCACAACATATCCTAGAGTGACGTGATGTAAATGGTGGAAATATGAATTGACCTCTCTTATAGAAATTTCTGAAGGAGAATGTTTGAAAGATAGCTTTTTACTTCAAGTAACTAGAGTCTCACTTAAATTGTTAAAATAACAATTTTAGACTGAACCTACACTTGTGCTCTTAAGACTTGAGACTTAAAGGTACATAGCCTGTCACGGTCTTGGCACTAGTGCTGGTCTGATTCTCCACCTGACCCACTTGTACACCTCCGTCCCGTCCTCATCAACCCTCATCAGATCCACCTGCACATCCTACTACATAACCAGCCCTCAGACCACTCACTAGTGCCAGATTATTACAAGCCACCGGTGAGTTTAATCCAGCGTCCTGAATCCTGGATCTGATGAGGGTTGATGAGAATGGGACATAGCTGTACAGGTGAGTCAGGTCCCTCTGATGAGGGTTGATGAGAACGGGAAATAGCTGTACAGGTGTGTCAGGTGGAGAATCAGACCAGCACTAGAGCCAAGATTGTGACAAAGCCACGTTTTATTCTTATAAAAAATACCAAAAACTGTTTGATTGTGATAAAAGGTTATATGCACCAAGGGTCCATCCTGATAGTGTTTTGATAGTCCTTTTTGAGCCTAAATAGAACCCCAGCAACGAGGATGGTGAGCAGAAATAAACAGATGTGGCGCTATCTACCGGCAGTACAGAAGAACTATCAGAAAACTATATGGCGACTACTAAATCATTACTAAATAATGCCGAACCGAGTCCGACCCCTCTGCAATGCCTTGCGGTAAAGCAGCCGCTCGGCATTATTGAAGACCAACTATTATTAATTAAATAAACCGATCTACAGCAACTCTACAAGCCTCATATCCGAACATTAAGGAGAAAATTCCTGTTCAAAAATGGAATCTGGGATACAGCATCAAGTTGAGAACCAATCAATCCATTTATAATGTTGCTTGTACTCAAGACTATAGAGGCTAAGAAGAGCGTTCCTATTATCTCAGTATTAAGGACATGTATTCACGTCAATCAACTCTGCAGTCAAATCTGACTGTTCGGCAGCTTTAGCTTCTGCTTTAGTATGCACCAACGTTCATACTGTATTATCAGCACTATTCTAGTCTTTTCCGTTTTGGAATCATATAGACTCGAGTCAATGTTTTTCTCATGCAATGAGTTGATGGATCCTGGTATGTGAGGCACATGTTTTATTGAGAGAGGATAAGCTTGAATGTTAGCCAATGATGCTTGTTGATTATGGGCTGTTAATGGATAACAGTCTGTTCTTGTGTCCTGTAGCTTCACAATAATAATGTATCTCTAACTGAATGCTGCATTGAATGGCTCTGGATCATTTAGGAAACAAAAGTTACTTGCCGTTCTCTTGCTGTTAAGCTCACTATCACATTACATGGACACTTATAACTGACAACTTGACTTAAAGCTCTTCCTGTTTTGTTCACTCAGAAGATTAACACTCCTTTTATTTATTTGCTATACTTACTACACTTTGTAGATTCAAAGTCCTCCAGGACCTGAAATTGGGCTTCTCTTGATTCTTAAAGACATTTTTTCTCATTCAGGAGGCTTCCACAGCTCTAATCATTGTTGTTTTAACAGGTTTATAAATTGATGTTAGAGCAATCACACTAATAGGGTCATTGAAGTCACTAATAGGTCAATACGGACACGAGTCACAAGCCCTACCCGCTGTTCAGCTCAGTCTTTACATCATTGGTGCTTGACAGTCCAAACATGTTCCTAATGATACCATGTGATTTGTTTTGGTCATCTGTCCCAAGGTGGTAATTGCTGAAAAACTGCCTGCGGAGAGGAGTCAGGACTGCAGAGCAGGTGTTGTAAAGATAAAAACTGAGGCCAACTCCTTTATTTAATGATGATTTGTCATGTTCAACATACAGTAGATAGCGTTTTTTCACAATCTGAAACCACCTGTCTTCCCTGTGGAAAATGTGCACATTGTAGGGCAAGGCAAGTTTATTTAAAGCACACTTTTAAGTAAGAAGTAGATTCAAAGTGCTATAATTGTACTGTCCTTGATGTAAATTAACTAATTCTTGACCCAATGAGTTTTGGCTTCTGTTGGACCATCTTTTTATATAGCTGCTTTGTAGTTTCTGCTATATAGAGCTCTGAACATTCCTTGTTGCACTTGGGATGAATGAGTCTGTCTTAATGTTGAGTTAAAATAAAAACACAAATATTATTGCTTTGAATATATCCTCTAAAGTTTCTTGGATACTTTAACCAGATATGGAATGATATTCTTCAACTTCTTTTATCCGTCAGTAGCTTCAAATCTGTGGAAAACGGATACTGAGGCCCCATTCACACAAAGCTGGGTTTGGGCGTATACAACAAGCTTCTTTGTCGGTTAGGGCGGCCCGTCCTAGCAAAGCGGCCGCAAAACCGACTAAGTCTGAAACCAGCTCCCAGAGTGGATAAGTTAGAAGCTACTCAAGCTACTGTTTGGAGCTTTCCTGGTCTTGTAGTCAAGTGTAGCTCGGAGGAGAAGTTTCACTCTGTCGCCGGTCCAAAAAAAGGCTGCTTTTCTTAATCGTGATTGGAGTGATCAAGTGATTGGAGCTGCGGTGCGGACCTTCACTAAAAATGGCACAATTTATAAACAGGTTCTGAAGCGTAACATCTTAGTCTATGTTGTCATGTACAAAGCTGAAATTTTCCTGCATGGTGATACCCTGGTACATTCACAGAATAACTTAGTGGTACACCTTGTCAGTATTTATATGCATGTTGAGTTTCAAATAACATATTGCCTATCGGTAGCATAGCATGAAAATTGCACAGTTTTTAATGTTTCCACTAGTGTTGTGTGCACATAATTGCTGCTGAATAAGTGCTTCTGAGTTATGCAGCAAGACGATAATCCAAATAATATAGCTAGTCAGGATCAAAAAAGGGAAGGTTATGGGGTGGCATAACGCAGCCCAGACTGTGTTGGGCCAGTTTAAATGCTGTGACATGACGTTAAAGTGGCTATTCACACTTGGTCCTCTAACGTAGCTGAATTAAAACAACGCTGCAAAGAAGATTAGCAAATATTGGCATTGCTGTAGAGATATTTTGGCCCGTGATCTGTTACTCACCCAAAAGGCTGTTGCTGCCAAGGGTATAAGATGCAGTTATTAAAATTTGTGCACAATTACTTTTTACATTAGACCTGGTAGACTTGGATGGCTTTTTTTTCTTTCCAAAACTGCAAATTGTAGTAACTAAGGCTATGTTTGTCTAAAATGTATGAAGTTTTTCTTTGTCCATCAGTGGGTGCATTGTCTCCCCCTCACCTCAGGTTAAGAGTCTGGGTGTAATCCTTAATAACTTCCCATCTTTTATCACTCATATTATTAACAACACCCTGGAAATTATCCAGTCTATGCAAAACATTACTTAGACTTAGACAATTTTATTTGTCATCCTGCACGCACAGAGTGTGTACAGAACGAAATTTCGAGAGAGAGATTAATCATCTCTGTCTCTCCGTTTCACCTCACTATCCTTTTAGTTCTTGTTCACAGCCTCCTCATCTCCCTTATTGATTATTGCAACTCTCTACTTTTTGGTCATGAAAAATCCCCCCATAAGTTGCAAATGGTCCAAAACTCAGCTGCTCATATCACCACTGGACCTTCTTCCTGTCACCACATCAGATAAGTTCTACAGCAGCTTCATTAGCACTGCCAAATTCAGAACCAAATTCAAAATCCTTCCGTTTATAATTAAGATCATACACAACCTCGCCCCCCCTCCTTACTCGTCTGATCTTCATGTCGCCACCACCTCCTGCTTCCTCAGATCGCCCTCCTCTTTCCACCTCGCTGTTCCGTCTGTTTGCCTCAGCACCATGGGGAGCAGGTGTTTTTGGAAATAAAATTGATTTGGTTCTAAAATATTTAAGTGTAAGTAAGTAAACTGTATTTATGTAGAACCCTTCACAGATAAAAAATCACAAAGTGCTTGATGGAGTGTAGTAAATACCAAATAGAAGTATCACAAGAACAGCTTACAAGCATAACATTAAAAATATGTACATTTAAGTAAATGCTTGTCTACATAAATGTCTTCAGCAGCTTTTTAAAATATTGTGAGAAAATAGCAAAAAGATACAAAATTTCCAGTAGATTAAGTACTTGACTGCACTGTGCATGACGTTAGTACAACTACATTTTGTCCTTGACAATATGATCCACTCCAGTGAAGTGGATACAGTGCATAAATGCGGTTGCTGTAGTTATACCACAGATGTGTTTATGCAGACAAAATAAAACCAGATCTTTTTAGCTTTTATTGTAGCTTTCTGGGTGAGGGTTGTTGCTGTCCAGTGGGACAGATTTAAATCAGAATTCAACTTGAGATATGCTTGGACTATATGGTATTCAGTCATACTAAGATGGCCAAATAGGTTTTGGACATGCATAGGTTTATGTTGCGAATGCTTATGCCTAGTGAGAGTAATATCTGCAGAAACCTTATCCCGCCACCCACGGCCACTTCTGTAACTGTTATTATAGCTAGAAAGAACAACCATTAACATATTTACTCACATATGCAGACACGCAATTATGTGTCTTATTTAAGTGTTAGGTAAGCCCCATTATAGACGCACCATTTTACATATCTTATAAAATACAGTTAGTAATGTCTTTAAATTTGCTGAAAGCTCGAAGAGAAATGGGCAGAGATCTCATTTTAATGATCAGCTGGTAAGTATTTGTACTTACTGGCTTAAAGGACCCTGTCATATGAACAATAACACTATATAAACAAAGGCTGGTTAACAGGCACTGTTTCATAAACACTGCCAAGTTTCCAGTATTCTTTATGCAAGTTACCATAACATTGATAACAGTTTCTTCAGAGTTTGTGAAACCCACTGACCACAGTGTGAGCATTTCCTGTAAAAGTGTTTACATAGAAGACAAACTTGGGTATTGTGGTTAAAGTTTCATCAAAGAGTTTTAAATTATCTGTGGAAAGAAATGCCAGATTGATTTTCATCTTGATGAAATAATTCAGTTCACTTTCATTTTATCTGATCAAAGGAAAACACATTCTGTGTACTTTGCTTCTGCTAAAAACTAAGAACAGTGGCCCGTTCGATTTTTTTAAGGGGTTCCTCCTTGTAATGAAGAATAGCCTGACAGAGAAGGTTGCTACATAAGTTAGCCATTTTTTTATGCATTTTCAATGTGTTCAGGAATGTTAGTTGTGACAAAATGTTTTGAGTTTGCTTAATTTTTGCAAGATTCACAAGTCAGAAAAATGGCATAAAGGACAGGGTCTGTTTTGTCCCTGTAGGTAACTTTACATCAGAGATCACAAAAATCACATGTGGGGTTCCCAAAGGTCCATCTTGGGTGCCCTTCTATTCAATATCTACATGTTCACTCTAGGTCAGATCATTAAAAAACATAGTTGTTACTATAGGTATGCCGATGACACAAAGCTCTATCACCCATGAACCCATTCAAGCACTGAGTAAATGCTTAGAAGAAATCTATGCATTGATGCTCCAATATTTTTTACAGCTGAATAAAAACAAAACTGAAGTAGTAATTTTTTGGACCAATAGACGGGCGATCAAAAGTTAGCACACAGCTTTTGCTGCTTCAGCTAGTAACCACTGATCAGGCCCAAAATTTGGATGTAGTGGTGGACTCAGACCTGAACCTCCAAAAGCAACTAAAAACAATTACAAAGTCGGCCATCTATCACCTGGAGAACATTTCCAGGATTAAAGGACTGATGTCTCAGCAGGATTACTGCAATGGTGTCTTCACAATTCTGCCAAAAAAGTCGATATGACAGCTGCAGCTGATTCAGAACGCTGCTGTTAAGGCTACGGTCACACTGCAGGGAAATATGATCCAAATCCGATCTTTTTGCAGTTAATGTGACCTATATCTGCCTTTTTACCCCCCCAAATAATCCGATGTATGCCACTTCCATATGTGGTACTGATTAGGATACATATCAGACATTTTTTAAAGCGTCCACAGTCTGAACGGTCATGTCACATTTTATTCATCTTTCACGTCACTCTCCTGTCCCTCACTACACATTGCACAGAATAGAAGCAGTTAGCGCTTCATAAAGGACCGTTGTTAATAGGTGTGCTGCTTTCTTCTCACCTTCGTCTTGCTATGATGTGGTCCAATTGCTCAACAGCATTCTAATAATAGAGAGAGAGACCGTCCGGTATATGCATTTTTATTTTTTGTCAAGAGGCCAGGGGCCGTAACGGCTTAAAAAAAAACCCCAAAAAACTTTACTATGAACTTTAAGAAACAACATTGCTTCCACAAACAGCACGTTGCTCTGTGACGTCTCCTTCTGTTATCTGCAAATGTGGGTCGCGTTGCGGCCTTGAACCATTCAGACAGAAGTGTGACGGGCGCATTTAATAGTAGTATGAACGGCCACCTCAAAAAAATCTGATTTCAGCTAAAAATCGGAATTAAGTATCAAGACCTGCTGTTTGAACGTAGCCTAAGACTAAGAAAATAGAGCAAATCACCCTAGTTCTCAAGTCCTTACACTGTCTCCCTGTATCTCAGAACAGACTTTAAAATACTCGTGTTAGTCTGTAAATCACTGAGTGGCTTAGCACTAAAATACTTCAGACTTATTGTCAGTCTATCAACCATCCAGACCACTTAGATCATGTGTCTGAAGTGTACTCTGCACACCCAGAACCAAAACAAAACACGGAGAAGCGGCATTTAGTTCTTATGCTCCACTAATCTGGAACAAACTACCCGGAAGTTTGTAAAAGTGCTCAAAAATGAAGTTCCTTTAAATCGAGGTTAAAACATCTTTTTTTTTTTTTTTTGTTTTCTTTAAATGTTACTGTTGAAGTTTGTAGTCCAACCTGTCTTATATCCTCACCTGCTGCTAGTATCCAACTGCAATGTGCTTTCCTCTATAATGTTTTTTTCTTGTATTCTGTTCATGTACAGCACTTTGAATTGTCTTGTTATTGAAATGTGCTTTACAAATAAACTTGCCCTGCCTCATGTATACATGACTGCAGTTCAAAGGTTAAAGTGTCATCTGTAAGATCCAAAGTCACAGATAAATAACATGGCCGTATCAAATTGTTCTGTCAAATCTATTGTGAGGGAAAGACATTTCTACTGCTGGGAAGATAACCGCCTATGACAATTTAACAGAATCCTGCTATAAAACTTGTAATGTCCAGGACACCAAAAAATACTATGATACAGCTTTATATTGGATTTTCTGTCACTAACCACCCTACGGGGTGAAAGATGAAATACTTTTTGTTAAGTTTGAGTTAACTAACCCTTAAAAATGGTTTCAGGATGCTCCATTGCCTTTCCAACAGCTCATATAATATAAAAGACAAAATTCCTTTAAGCTTGGTAAACACCCTGGCCCCAAAAGGACCAACGAGATCCCCTTCCTATGGAATGCAGCCTCGCTGTATCCACAACTCCCCACTGATCTCTGGTAATACCTTACTTCTGAATAGCAATAAATTTGAACTGTACCACAAATCACACAAATCCCATAGTCCGCATGTTATTTAGTTATTTATGCCTCACAGTGAAGTGGCTCTCCACTCCTTCCAAGCAGCACTTATTAGTGTCACATATGGAAGATTTCTCCCCCAAGGTTGTCAAGCCAATAAGGAAATGGGGTGTGAGTTTTAAAATATGCCTGAGTGGGAAAGGAAACGGGAATATTCAGAGTGAATAAGAGAATATATGTGTGAGAATTTGATGATTTGTGCGCGCTCAAGTGCATTGGCTTGCACATATTTATTTACCAAGCATCACTACTTATTACATTAAAATGAGTCATGCCTCTGATTTACATATGCTGTAAGGAAAGATGGTGTGAGAACATCCTTGTGTCCAGCAATATATATTTACCTTAGTGTTCTTTTTTTCCTTGAATTTGTCTAACTGTCTCTGTATATTCCCAGGAATTTTAGCAATGTAAGACAGGGAAATTGAAGGTTAGTGGGTGAGGGTGACTAGACATAAAAGCTTGCCGTAATGGAGATAATAGGCTCTGGATCGATGAGTGGAGGCCAGTAAATTAATGGGCCTTCCTTGACACAAAGTCCATTTGTTAGTTTTGAAGCGTTGTGACAGTTAATTACTGAGGGTTAGCTTCAGTGGACCTCTCCACTAAGGCTGCCTGAGAAAAGAAACAACATTTTCTGCTATGTTGGAAGACAGAAAACGGCTTCAGCTGCCACGGTTTAAGTGTGATGGAGTGTGGGTGGGTGGAACTGCTTAAGAATGTGTAGGTTGAATACGTTAATGCCTATATTAAAGCTCTAGATGTATCCAGGCAACAAAGTTATCTTTATTTTTATGCTACTGATGGATGAGATGAGTGTTGAAGAAATTCCCACCAGCACTTACTGACGTTTGGAAGCCCATCCCATATGTTGTCATACTTAGACTGTAGACTTCATTAGAAAAATATAGCTGCTGCTTCACAGTATGTACTCACAAGCAAATGCAGCAGAGCAATGTTTAGCTATACTACTCTGGGTAGTTCTCTAAACAATGTTTCTTCTGCATTTCCATTGTCTGTGGGATTTCTATAAAATGTTGTAATGTTATGTAACCAGAAGGTAACCTGACGCCGCCAGATAGATTTGCTTCGCATATCCATCTGGAAACCTTCCGTTGAAGTAATTTTGGGAAGGGGCGAAAATACTGGTTAGCTGATTGGCCTATGTTGGTGATAGACGGGCCAAATAAACCAATCAGATCAACGAAGCATATGACGTACTCGTCAACATGCTTCGTCGTCGCTCGTAACAGAGCGACGACGAAAACACAACCACAAGCCAAGCTACTCTTGCTGCTGCAGGTAAAGGCTCGTTAGCTCAGCAAAGAAATACTCTGTAATTCCGATAAAACTTGCTCGATAGCCACGCTAACGCTAGTTTCATCGGCTGAAGCCGCCATGTTCTTTAGACTGAACTGTCGCTCCTCGTTGCGTCACACTTCAACCCGCCTCAAAGCCAACGCTGATTGGACGTTCGTTTGGTGAACTGCTCCAAATTTTCTTTAACGGAAAGCAGCCAGACTGATCTGCGAGTGAAACCTTGAAAGCTCGCGAGATCAGGATGGTCTCACGAGGCTAACAGAAAGGTGCCAATAATGTCAATAACAGCCTTCAAAAGAATATCCTATGTCCCATAGCACTTCTGGGTTGGAAAACTCTCCAGTAGCAATTGTGACTTTATTACTGTTTAGCTAATCTTCTCGGTCGTTTACCTTTACAACTCATATTTGAAGGTTAATGGGAAAATGGAGTAAGTCAGACACAGATGTAAGAGCACACTGCACTATTGAATGCAAACACATATCCCATCTGAACTAGGGCTGGACGATGATTCAATAACAATATATATCGATCGATAGACATATATCGATGATAGAAAAAAAGGGTCAATTAAAAAGTTCAACAGAACAGTTTTCCTTCCTTTTTCATTCTTGCCCATCATGTAGGTTAATAATACATTCACCCAACCAATCACAAACACACTCAGGAACGCTCCGCCACCACATTTTTCGCTAAGGGAAGATGTGAATTGCTGTGCATAATAATACAATCCGTGTGTCTATTTATCGATTGAGATTTTAACCTAAAATATATTTGAAGTGAAAATCTTAAATATTTTTTCTACATCTCTAATTGAAAGATTAAAAATACAAATTGTGTTCTCCATGTGACAGCCAGTTCCTGTGTTCTCCACATCTGGACTAGGGAATAGGTATGCATGATGGAAGTCTTTTCTTCTAGAAAAAGATTCATGTCCAGCTAAAAGCTCAGAAAATATTTGTGGGAGAATGTTATAGTCTGAAACCTCATTTATGTTTGGACACGATTTCAAATAATTTAGCACAAATAACGCTTCAAATCGCCACAATACATAAATGGATAAATACCCTTACTCACAAAAAAGCATGGCGGTGGTAGTGGTGTCAGGATTATGATCTTGGACTTACTTTTTTTCCCAGATGGAAATTAAGTTTTTGTAAAGGTTGGTGAAATAAAAAGTTGTAGGCTAAATACCCTTTTTGGCCAAGGGACTTTCATATGTCTGCTACAAAGCAGAAGTTGAAGAGGATATTCACCTTTCAGCATAACAACAAATGCCATACAGAATATTTGCTTTGCCAGAGGAAAATTTAAATTTTTAGAGACCAAGGGAGATTCCACAACTAGATTTGACAACTGAAAAGGTGGTCTGGACAAGAAATGACCCAACATTCTGATAGATTTGGGTAAATATTACTGAGAGATTGTCGAATGATAGACTTCAACCTAAATGGGTCATTAGGGTGGTCCTTAATGAGGGGTACATTTTGGAATAATTTTTTTTTTTTTTTTTGCTCCGTTCGTTCACTCTCCTGGTGATTTTTTTTCAAATTCCAACAACATTTACCCTCCCTCATCGACCTTGAAGTTTAGCCTCAGTGCCCCGTGGCGGCTGACATTAGAACGACGACGTATCGGCATGTGCTAAACTTTGAAACACTCCTGTATTGTTCAATCGTCACTTTTGATGCAATCTGTGTTTTGAGATGAATTTCCAGCGAAGCGCCCAAAGCTGCCCAGCCAAGCCGACTCTGGACTCCAACTGCAAGACATGGCATCAACCAACACGCGCCGTTTCTTCCAGAAGCTGCACCTGGAAAACTGCTTCCTCGACGCTGATCCTGCTACCTGGATGGAGCGGGAAGACTTCCGGACAGCCGCGGCCTTCGTGCAGAGGATAGCGGTCATCAACGACCACGCAGAGCGAGGACTTGCCCTCATCCAGGAGTACAACCGAAGGCTAACTCAGGATGAGGAGCAACTGCAATTTCTCCTCCAAGTTGTCTCTCGTCATCGCGTGGAGTTCCCGGACTCCAGACAGAAGACCATGGCTGCTGGTGTGGCGGCCCAGCAGGAGCACTAAGTCGGACGGGCCTAGGACTCCCTAGGAGCCTTGTGGATCCTTGAAGGGCACAGAATCGGGGAGTATGTTAGTCTTCTAAAGAGACTCAGATTGTGTTCATGGAACCAAAATGATACTTCCATGTTGTGTAAAACTATACTGCAGTTTTAACTTGATTTACGTTGGGCTACAGCCGCTACAAACTATGTATTTGAGGTAGAAAGACATTTTGCTTAAGATTTTTGTTAAAGTTTAATACATTTAATATGTGTAATGGGGTAACCATTTATAATAAATTTGTTTTCAAGGATTGTTGTTTTTATTTATTTTTGTTTTCATTCTCATTTTAATCCTTATATGCTCTATTTATTCCCTGATGAAAAGTGTCTCTCGGGGATCCTCAGGGTGAAACTTCAAGGTCGATGAGGGAGGGGTAAATGTTGTCCAATTGAGAAAAAAATTTACCAGGAGAGTTTTCTCAACTTTTCCAATGAATTCCGGGGGTTGGAGCTTAGACTTTCAATTTTAAGGACCACCCTAATGGGTCATATTATACAAAATGCACTTTTTTAGCCTTTAAATTCATTTTGTCATGTACTTTAGGTCTCCAAGAGAGCAGCATTTTTTTATTTTAGTCTCTTTAGGAGACTACATTATATTCTTTTTCTTTATATGCTTTTTGGGTCTATTTTTTACGGCTTCCAGTTTTCTGTTACATGTTTTGAAAAACTACACCACAATATTCGCAGCAGTTGTTGACTTTTGGCTAAACAATTTGGCAAATCTGCCATTTTTATTTCTCTGAGCGATCATGTAGGCCAAGCTGAAGGATACCAAAGCTACAAGTGGATGAGTCAAAAAGTTTAGTTGTTTATTACGCCGTCTCCCAGCAATCTACACAATTGGCCAATTTGGGGGGGGGGGGGGGGAAATTTACAAGGAATTCAGACCAAAGCATGGCAGTTCCACTTTATATGGACTATCACTGAATGCAAGAGGGAAAAGGAGGAACTGAAAGGCATGATATGTCCCCATAAGAAGACTGAATTCTAAAAGTTGATCAAAGGCGCTTCAACAAAGTGTGCACACTTAAAAGGAGTTATCATGGTCTCTTTTTTTCACATCACAAAAACCTGGCATTTTATCTGAGGTGTATACACCTCTGAGATTTAAAACTCTGTCGTCCACGTTCCACCTTAAGTAAAACTACTGGCACTATTAATTGAGTAGATTTATTAGACTGTGTGATAAACGTAAAATGCAATGTTGTCCAATTTAATCAGTTACCTCATTTGTCTCCTCCATTACCATTATTCAGAGCAATGTGTGTGCAGAAGTAGATCACAAAAAAATATCAGCAGCTGTCAAATTGATATCTTGACACAGCTAAACCCAAAAATAATCATGTAATGGTAATTTATATTCAGATTGAGAAACAGCTTTAAGGATTGCCAATTATTTTTTTTCTGCCGTGTCTCATTTAAAACGAGCTCAGTTTCTTTTGCCTGAAAAATTTAGATGTAAATCTGTCTATATCGCTTCCATTTAATGGTGTGGCAGGTAGGCACAAGTTTTCATTAAATCCAGAGTCTCTGAAAACATTTGTCCTTGTTAACTTTCTTCACAAAACTCAATCCAAAATCTTCCTTCAACAACAAATTACAATTTCAGTTAAATCTTAAACTCTGATCTTTTAATGAAACCAAAATGACAAGGTTAGCCATTTCTCAGAGGAATTCTATTCCATGGCTTTTATGTTTTGGTTGGTCTTGCTTTGCTACAAATATCTTGCTAAAGTTCAACTTCCGACACGTCAAACTTTAACTAAGGGACTGATTTAACCTTTGTCAACATGATCTTTGTAAACAGCTGTTTCCCAGGTTGACAAAATTCTATTCTACAGAAGTCTGTTGCAAATGCTCATGTTACTCCAACAGAATGACTCATTGTGGCTATTTCTTTCTATTGGTTATCCAATATAACCTATGATTTTTGGGATGATCTACTTCAGTTTTCTTTCATTTGTTCCACATTATTGCAACAAATTGTCAAATAAGTTGCATAGCTTGACTTAATTTATGTAGCATCAATTCATTTTACAATCCAATTCAACTCTATTTATAAAGCACCTTAAACACACAGAACAAAGTACTGTACAAAAAACAAAAACACAAACACAAATATAAACAGCATAAAAAATATATAGGATAATAAACATAGAGAAAAACTGCCATCAAATCAACAAACACCAACATGTTCTTGAGTATTAAAAGCCAAGCTAAAAAGATGAGTCTTTAAAAGAGACTTAAAATGATCAAAAAGGCCTGCCTGATATGCAGCGACAAATCAATCCAGAGTTTGGAACCAGCTACAGAGAAAGCCCGGTCCCCTCTGAGCTTACGCCTGGTTCTTTTCACAGACAAGAGTAAAATGTCAGCTGACCTGAGAGAACCAGGCGGTACATAATGATGTAGAAGCTCTGAGATGTAGGGTGGGGCAAGGCCATTCAATGACTTAAAAACAAATAAAATAATTCTAAAATGAATCCTAACACTAACTGGCAACCAGTGAAGTGAGCTTAACATGGGAGAGATATGCTCAAACGGCATTTTGCACCATCTGCAGACATCCAATTAAAGATCCACTTCCACCAAAATAACGTGCATTACAGTAATCCAGCGGAGTGGTCACAATGCCGTGGATTATAAAAAGGTTGCAATTCACATCCTAATGTACAGTATAGATTCCAAATAAGTCCAAATACAAGTATAACCAAAATGATTCCAGTCATGTAGTCTGGTTCAAGCCTGAATACTAACAGAACAGTTACACGGGCTTTACAAGAGTTCGTTATTCCTTGAGAATTAGAAATAAATGCAAAGTAAAAACAAGTAATTTGTAAATGTTCAGTGAAATGTTATGTTTCAATTTAACCCTAACCAAAGGTTCTGTGCGTGTTTTCTTGTAACTGCATACTTATTTTGTTAAACAAGAAATGGCAAATTTTATTGCAATTGTACGTTCTATTAAAAATGTTGCTGCTGCAACAAAAAAAGAGCTCCTCTGATACAAAGGTTGTTTTTTTTTTACCCAAGCTTTGAAGAGATCCAGCAAAAATTACAATTATATTCTGTTTTCTAAAATAACAGATATCTGCTTCTGCTTGTGTTGTGCCAGAGGATATGTACACATGTGACTGAGAGGAAAAGATGAGATCCAATAACTTTTTTTTTTTTGTTAATTTGAGCATTAGCATGAAAATATCTGAAAGGAAGAATGGAGTTAAAATTAAAGAGAGGCAAAGATGACAAAACGAGAGTGAGGGTTATAGAGGAGGATTTTCCTTTATAGCCAGCGTTCCCCTTTTTTTAAACCCTACCAACCGTCTTTTGTTGCAAAAAGAGCAGAAGAAATAAAGCTGCAAACTTAACTTTAAACATTTTACCATGTTCTCTCAAAGCTATACAGATTCTTTAAGATTCGTAATTAAGATTTTGATCGCCCTCAAGTAATGCAAAGAAGAAATCAGAACCCTATTTTGACTGTTGAATAGTTTATTACTGACTTTGTTTGCAACAATTCAGCCAAGCAGTAAAAGTTGGTTAATGGAAGAGACGTTACGTAACAATTCAATAAAATAAACTTACAGTGCCTTGCATAACTATTCTCCTTTGACATTGTTCGTGTTTTTGCCTCAAAACCAGGCATTCCAATGGATTGCTTGAGTTTTGGTTTCTATTGTAAAGCAAACGACAAATGGGACAAAATAACACAAAACTTCAGTGAGCATATTTGCCCCTTTTTATTTAAAGAAGAGAAATGATGAATTGACAAAGAGCCAACTAATGTTTTTAGATATGTTTTAATAAAGGCAGTATTTGGCTGTTTATTTTTTCATTAAATAATTGCATTTAAATTTATGGGATATCAGCATCTCAGAAGAAAACTGTTTCCATAATATTTTTTTTGCAAAGAGAGTATGGTTTTCTTTATTTTGAAGCCTACAAAAAAATAAAATGGTGGTTCTGCAAAAATGAAACGATATTTCCTATAAGGGATACATATCAAAACTGTAAGGTGTCTTTTTAACAAAAGGTTGAGTAACGTGTGGCTCCATATGTGTTAATTAGCAGACCCCTGGTCTTAAAAATATTAGCAACAGATATGTTCAGTGAGTTGTTAATTCTTTCAAATCAGGCTGGATTTTCTCTTTTTGTGCATTGTCTTGTTCATTACAACAGCTAAGTGCAGAGGATATGACTTCATACAAAAGAGTAATAATTATATCCCCAAAAATCGAGAAATAAAAACCTTGACACTTATATTTGGCTAAAGCTGCTGTTTTCTTCTACAAGCAGAGTGGAAGTGTATGTCTTTAAAAAGAAAAAGATCATTAAAAAGTGACAAATCTGGCAAAAGTCATAATTTAAAATGCAAGCTTTAACTTCATGTTGTTGGTTACTTTAATCCGGTGGAACACATTTTGAATGATTCAAAGTTTTAAAATTCAGGCGTCAGGTTTTTTGCTTGAGACTGCTTAATACATGATACACTTTGAGCTGGGGAAGAAATGGAAATATAAGTAATTTATACCACTTTTCCAGTGCATCGTTATTCACACTGCTTCTCTTCCAGGTGTTTTGTCAGAAATGACACTATCCCTCAGACCTCAACAAGAGTCTAATTTTTCAGTTTTGACACACCAATTGAGACATATTTATCAATCAAACTGTATTTCTAGAGGTCTTCTCACACAGTCAGGTGTAACACAAATCACATTACAGAGCTTAAGACAGAAGAATAAAGATTAAACTACTAAATATGCCCAAATCAAAAATTGGAGGGGTGGTATTGTCCGACAATGACAGAGGATCGACGAGTTAACTGGTTTTATGGGGTTGCTTGTGGGGTGCTCTTGGGCCTCTCCTCTGGGTTTGTGTGGGCCACCAAGTTACTCGATTCAATTCAAAAATACTTTATTATTGCCAAAAGGAATTTAAACTAAGTTATATGGTGTTAGAGTTGTATCAGCATAGGGACTTATTTGTTTTTCTGTTTGGGTAATGATCCTTTAACATTTTAAATTTTTTAATACACTAAAACACTAAAAACTTTTTTGATTAACATGACCATTTACAATTTCTGATTTACAAAATGAGTTTGGTGCCAGACAGATCCTCCTTTGAATTTTGCTTTATTTAGATCTGTAGGGGGTGGTGGGGTGGGAGGGATTACAGGGTTCTTTCATTTTAGCACAGTAGGTTTGAGCTGTGTGTCAAAGGTTAGAACATGGGAATACAAAGCATTAGCCTTTGTCCACTTGTTGATGTGTACTGACATGGTCTTTGGAGAGTGCTCTCAGATTTGAGGTGAGGGGACCTGTTACTAGGCTTGGAGGGGTTGGCCACTCCACCTCTTGTTTGCACCTACCTCCTTACTTCAGACATTGGCTTCTACATCTGTGCACACCTCCATAACAAAATGTGCATCAATAAACATACATAATTTAGAAATAATACAATCGCCTAACTACGTGCCACACAAAGTATGTAGGGGTTTAGAGATTACAATTGCTAGATTAACTGCACACACACACACACACACACACACACACACACACACACACACACACACACACACACCAGCTTGTAACGGGTGCAAATTTGATGAATCCTTCAGAACGTTTATCCTCTCTTCCATTTGTGGCCTGGCCTGTTTGTTACCAAAACCCTGTGGTCTCTCATGCCTTTAGTTTAAAAAAATCAATAGTGCAACACAGGGAATGTCCTCTTGTCCCCTTTTGAAGAGCAACTCTGACACAGCAAAGTAACCAGACCCATGATTGTTTGCCTAAGCTGACAGGACAAAAAGTTTTTAAAAAAACAGTAAAAAAAAAAATAAATCACTATACTATTATTACTATTATAATGTTTTAAGAATTGCTGCCATACCCTACCTGTTTCTGCACACTGCTGGCCAGCTGGCTTTCACCAGTTTGTTGCTGACAAATACATTTGGTTGTATATTAATATGTAATGTAGTGAAATAATACAAAAGGGGAGTAGTGCACTACCCAAGTTAAACTAAACCAACTTAAACACAACTAAAGTAAAGCAATCTACATTTCTGTCAAGCAGCAGACTGCACACTCACATCACATAACCTATCTAATCAGGTCAAGTTGCTATATTACTGTTGTTACTATACATGCAGCCAGTGGCGGCTGGCCAGTAGGGGGCGCTCGGGCGCCGCCCCCTTTAAATCGTTTAGATAATAAATGATTTCTGAACTGCAAAGTACTTAGAAATGTATTTATTCATACTGTGTGTCCAATAGACATGTTAGAATTTATTAAAATAGTAAATACATAATTCTATTTAATTGCTCACATTGTGCACACTTCATCCTTTCCTATGTGCAGGGCGCCGGTCTAATGGGAGTGAATGTAGCCGCGTCAACTTGGGCAAGCACGTGATCTGAGGCTGACTTTTAATTGGTTATCTAGGATTTTCAAGAGGGCGCACCGCTCTGCGTCCCGGACACACCCATTCTGTTGTGTCATTACTGGTAGAGTGTCAGTACTGGCTAATTTTTTTAAAAACATTGTGTGATTGGACAATCCCCGATTCGACTCAGCGCAGCTGCAGTTCGTTAGGTTGATTCACGGTTATGCTTGCAAAGTGGAGTAGTTTCAAAATGAGAGAAACTTCTGTTTTGTCTTTACATAAAAATGCTTTTACAAAGCGTTCACTTGCAGAAAAAAACAGGATAAAGGAGCTTGGACCGGATCGTCTTAATTTACAAATTCAGCAGCAGGCAAGTGATCTCTCCACTCCATGGTTGGACAAAGCAGTGTAGCTAGTAGTCAGCCAGTGAAGAGGCGTCGGATACTCAGTGTAGAAGACCATGAAAGGATTGCTGCAGAGGTGAGTTGTTGTGGAAAATCACTGTTACACTGGTTTATAGTAATGCTATTTAATATATTAGGAAGATGTGCTTTGTAGTTAGAAATACCTTTAGTTGTGTCTATGCTGTGTAGGTATGTTGATGTAATGTTTGTCAGCAAGATATTTTATTATTTAAGTTGTACTGAAGTTTATGGGTAATGGGGAATAAAACATTTGGTTACTGAATTTTGTATAATCTTGTCCCACAAAAATGCTGTAACACATTTCATAACACAGCCTTAAAAATGGCAGCAAATGTTATTAAAATCAGGAAAACAATCTAGAAGAAGTCTTTTCAGAAACTGTCACGCTCTTGAAGATCCTCATCACCACAGCAATAGCTGAAAGGTGCTTTTCAACTTTGAAAAGAATCAAGACTTTTCTGAGAAACTCAATGACTCAGGACAGGCTGAATGCATTGGCCATGTTGTCAATGGAGGAAAGACTAGTCACAGAGATGACTGACTTTAACAAGAATATAATTGAGAAATTTGCTGGGCAGAAGGAAAGGAGGGCAAAGTTCATGTTCAAATAGTGCTATTTTTTAAGATTTGTTTTGTTTGTTTTTCATTTGTTTGTTTGTGTGCGCCCCCCTCAGTTTTTTTTAGCACCAGCCGCCACTGCATGCAGCTGAATGTAAAAACATGGATTATGTACAATCAGCTTTTGAAAAACTTAAAAAATGTCTTCTGGTTTTGCTGAAGTATATTAAAATCAAAGTACCAACAATAACTGTGATTAATACCATCTTCAAGAAGTAATAAGGTTATTTAACAGCATTAGCAAAGTAACTGTTTAAATTAACTTGAACAAAGTAAATTAGATCACCTTATGCAGTTTATTTTACTTTTTATCATAAAGTCGAAATCCTGTACACGCATTATTCTAAGAAGTTGCACCCAGATATTTCACGATGCTCTCCTCGATAATATTTGACCCCAAAGGGTTGGGAAAAAAACTAATCTCTTATTTTATGAAAATCAGACTGAGCTCATTCCGTTCCTTTACTCAGATTACCTCTCAACAATTTAGCTGAGGGTTATTATGCAAAATTTAATCTGCTGGGTTTTAAAAACGCTTCAAATCTAAAGTCAGTTTTGCCAGCCCTGACACATTCCCAGTCTCAAACTTTTAAACTATCTGCTTTACCCTCAAAGGCTTCAGAAAGCTTTTACCGGGCCATTTAAGGGGAAATAATATAAGTCTTTCTCAGGCATGCCGCATGGCTGTGTGAGTGTTAGTGGGCAGCACCAAAAACGTCAACAACCGGGAGCACTTCCAGCCTGAACTGCAAGAAGGATGTGGAGCAGTAACTCTCATCTGGCTGTAGAGCATTGACGGATTTTACAATGGGCAACAGCATGTGCTGCATCACCACGGAGAGCTCCTTTCCCCTGAGTAAAAATGTTTGCCTACTGATCCGTACGCAGTCTCAGGACATTGACTTTAAAACTGCAGCAGACTTTTCTGTAGCAATACCTCTGCGTTTAAGCTTATACCTTCTGTTGAACAAGAATCCCAGTAAAGATAGTAATGAAATCAAGAGAGTTATTTTTAGGAGACTTCTGTATTCGGATGCACTAAGATGACCATATGATGGAGATAATAAACTTGCCTGCTTATTTAACATATTTAAGATAAACTGTTTATGAAAGAATATTGTCCACACTAAACTTGACATTGTATAGTACCTGACAAAACTATTCACACCCCTTGAACTTTTTCTGCCCTTAAGAGCTTGTTGTACTTCTGTCTCAGTTGAAGTGAGTGATTTGTCCTTGTAGGCTTCCGCTCATACTATTCTTACCTTGGCTGAAGAGCAACATTGTAATTAGTTCTTAATAAAGCCTCTTAAAGAGCAAAAATGAAAAGAATCAAAAGAACTGATTTCTAACCAGAAAATGCGTTTTATTGGTAATGTTGTTTATGACAGATAAATTACATATGCTGGGAAAACGGCACATTTCTCTAAACTGTAAATGAACATCGTGTTTCTTCCGCTCATAATCTGACCACTTGATGTGTCATCCGCTCTGTTTTTCACCGCATTCTGACGCGGTAAGTTAATGTTGCTACCTTCTTAGTTGTTGTTTTTATTGTTTTCGCCAACATGGTTACAAAAACCTGGGTTGCAAGCAGGTGTTTGCAGAGACCTGTGGGAACAGTTGATGAAAATTAAGGCTCATGGACTTTATTGTTGAGCAAAGAGTAGCACTGATGAGTAAATTGGGCATTAGTCTCATTACAACCACTAACTTTAGTGTGTTTGGATAGAATTTTACATAGCTTATAATTGTGAGGTGCAGAGGAATATCATTTTGAAACACTTCATGCAAACTGAGGCGTCTGCCGTGCATTTGTAGTAGGACACCTGCTAGCATCTGTGAGCATTCATTTACAAGTTTTTGAAGCCAAAGATTGCCAATTAGACATGGGTGGATTCTTTGACCGTTTCTCTTCTATCTTCCCATCATCTCTAACCAACTTCCCAAACCCTGCTAAAGATATGCACTACCACAGCATGATGCCACTACCACTGTGTCACAGTGGGTTTGAAGTTAACGGGGCATGTCAGTCAAATACCACACAATGTTTTACCTGTTGCACAGAAAGTTAAATGTTGGTTGTTCAATCTTGCGCTCTAAAAGCCTCATAGGCTTTTCCATGACAGCTGTATTTAAATTAAACACCGCTTGACTTTAAGTGATTAGTTAACTTTTGAAGATAACTGTTAGCACTGGATTTTATTTTGGGGATGCAGAGTAAACGACACTGAACTCACTTGCTAATATATGTTTGAAAAATATATAAAATTAAAAAGTAATTTTTCTACCTCATCAATTATTTGCAACTTTCAATTGGCCTGTCAGATAAAATTCCAGTTAAACACCTTGAAGATTTGTGGTTGTACCAAAACATTTGAAAAAAGTTGTGATTAATCTTGTCTTCTACTGATTAAATCCAGGTTTCGAAATCCAAATGAGACCTTAAACAAAGGCTACTAAATATTAAATGAGTGAGATTGGCAATGTTATGTTTAAAGGTGACTGAAAAGGAAAAAAGCATTATGGTGTCTCAGGGGGTAAACCGTGTTGGTGATGAAAAGCATGATGCTGGCTCGCAAGTCTGTTTAAGCAATTAACATATTTCCTTGACCCTGTAATTAAATAAAGAAGGAAAAAAAAAAAACTTGGCGACTTTCAAGGAACTCAGACATGTTCTGAGGTCAGCCGTACAAAACCTATTAATTATTCTAACAAAGGAACAAGTTAACATTGATTGCAAACTCACTACAAATTAAACCTTAATTGGTAATCTTCCAGGCTGGTGGGATCCTCCTCCTTTTGTTTTTCTGCTCATGTCTGAGTAAGGTGCTTATACTTCCTGAGGAGGTTTCTTTTGTTAAGGAACTAATCAAAATCAAGGTAATGACTGAAAGTCTAATATAATAATGGTACTAGACATCATGCAAGATTAAAATACTATTCTACTGAAATCACGATATTCTCCTTTTTAACAAGCAGAGATGTAAGGACCCCCCCCCCACCCGTATCTTTAGACTTCAATAAAGGGTTAATTATATATATATATATATATATATATATATATATATATATATATATATATATATATATATATATATATATATAATAGAGAGAGAGTGTGTCACTCAGCCATTCATATTCATCCCAATGTTATCCATTTTCATTTGTAAAAACCTGATTTGCCATATATGAAACACAGCATTCCTGTTTTTTTTCTCCCTACAGATGATTGGTGGTTTACACTTTCATAACTAGCTCTGGTGAAGGTCACTAATGATATTCTCATGGCCTCAGATAATGGACTTGTGTCTATACTTGTCCTGTTAGATCTCAGTGCTGCATTTGATACAGTTGATCACAATATTCTCCTACAAAGACTTGAGCATACTGTAGGGATTAAGGGAAAAGCATTAGGCTGGTTTAAATCTTATCTGTCGGACAGATTCCAGTTTGTTCATGTTAATAATAAATCTTCCTCAAACTCTAGGGTCACTTGTGGAGTACCACAGGGTTCAGTCCTTGGACCAATTCTATTTACTATATATATGCTTCCGATTGGCAAAATTATCAGACAGCATGGGATTAATTTCCACTGTTATGCTGATGACACTCAGCTATATTTATCCATAAATCCTGATGAATCCAATCAGTTACTTCGACTGCAGTCATGTCTTGATGACATCAAAAGCTGGATGACTTTAAATTTCCTGCATTTAAATTCTGACAAGACAGAAGTTGTAATCTTTGGGCCAGAGTCTTCAAAAAATAAAGTTCTTAATCAATCCCTTAATCTGGTTGGCATTAACTTGGCCTCTGGTAATAAAGTTAAAAATCTTGGTGTTGTTTTCGACCAAGACATGTCATTTAAATCCCATATTAAACAGGTTTCCAGAGTTTCCTTTTTTCACCTCCGGAATATCGCCAAAATTAGAAACATTCTGTCCAGGAGTGATGCTGAAAAACTAGTCCATGCATTTGTTACTTCAAGGCTGGACTATTGTAATTCTTTACTATCAGGAAGTCCACAAAATGCAGTTCGAAGTCTTCAGCTGATTCAAAATGCTGCGGCAAGAGTTCTGATGAAAATCAACAAGAGGGATCATATTTCTCCAATTTTAGCTTCCCTTCATTGGCTTCCTGTTAAATCAAGAATAGAATTTAAAATTCTCCTTCTAACGTATAAAGCCCTTAATAATCAAGCTCCACCATATATCAGAGCTCTGATTACCCCGTATGTTCCTAACAGAGCACTTCGCTCTCAGACTGCAGGTCTGCTGCTGGTTCCTAGAGTCTCTAAAAGTAGAATGGGAGGCAGATCCTTTAGCTATCAGGCTCCTCTCCTGTGGAACCAACTCCCAGTTTTGGTCCGTGAGGCAGACACCCTATCTATTTTTAAGACTAATGTTAAAACTTTCCTTTTTGACAAAGCTTATAGTTAGAGTGGCTCATACCCTGAGCTATCTCTATAGTTGTGCTGTGATAGGCCTAGGCTGCTGGAGGACATCAGGGTCTAATTTTCTCACTCTACTGATTTCTACTGTTCTTCAGTCTACTGTTCTCCAGTTTTGCATTGTATTACATTGAAATGACTGTCGTCATTTCAGCTTTTAACTTTTTGCTCTCTCTCTTTTTCTTCATAGTAGGTACACCTGGTCTGGCGTTCTTTTAACTGTGACATCATCCAGAGAAGACGGCTCACCCGCTACTACCATCTAATGTAGAACAGATTACTAGATCAATGTGTGCTTCTGTGCTTGTTTGTCTGTCTTGTTGTGTCTCTGTTCTGTCTTCTGTAACCCCAGTCGGTCGAGGCAGATGACCGTTCATACTGAGCCCGGTTCTGCCGGAGGTTTTTCCTTCCCGTTAATGGGTGGTTTTTCTTCCCACTGTCGCTTCATGCTTGCTCAGTATGAGGGATTGCAGCAAAGCCATGTACAATGCAGACGACTCTCCCTGTGGCTCTACGGTTCCCCAGGAGTGACTGCTGCTTGTCGGGACTTTGATGCAATCAACTGGTTTCCTTATATAGGACATTTTTGACCAATCTGTATAATCTGACCCAATCTGTATAATATGATTGAACTTGACTTTGTAAAGTGCCTTGAGATGACATGTTTCATGATTTGGCGCTATATAAATAAAATTGAATTGAATTGAATTGAATAACTAGGGGTTGACATATCTTTCTGCAGGTCAGATAGCTTATTACTAGATGAACCATAAATCCTGACTATGATTGGCAGAGGATCACAGAAGTACCGGCTAGATATGGCCATAGAAGTATAACAAAGCTCATGGACTCCACTGAGATGAAAATATCTTTCACTGGTTCTTTTAATATTGAGATGGTGTATTTGACAAAGGTTGTTGTACAAATTGTATAGCCTGGTTGTAATCATTTTAACTAGCACTGTGAAAAAAGGTCACTAACCTCACAGTATCTTGATGTTCTATTGTTGTTAAATTTTTGTCCCCCCTGTTTCAGATGATCAAAGAAATTGTAATATTGGATAAGGATATAATCATTGGAAAATTTGCTTTTTGTATTTATAAATTATCCTCGTCCAACAGTTTGCTCCTAAAAAGTAATCTGTGAGAAGGCAAAATGTTTTTCACAGTACTGAAATGGTACTTTGTGTGGTGCTGGATAAAAATACATTGATATCACTTCTAGATCTATTTAAGTGCTAGGACTGCCAGATAGTGCTGAAATGTGACAAGCATGTTAAAATTTAACCAAAGGAGGGGCAAGCAGGCCAGGGTTTCCCCCAGCATATTATAAACACCAGCATATATACCACTTTATCTGTTGATTTTTGCTGTGTATAGCATTGTTATATCACCACCCAGGCAAATGGCACAATAAGCAGTGTCCTCCACATTTTTTGAAGTTACTGACAAATAGCCTTAAAATAGGTTAATCTTGAAAAAACAATTACAAAAAGTACATATAGTCACTAACAGACGAATTGACAATGGATCTCATTGTCTATTACTTTTTTTATTGCTGAATTTTTAATCCTGCAATAATTTTAGTAACATTTTAATCAAGTTTAGGATATTCTTCTCAGCTATCAGACAGCAACAAAAGTTATATCCCTTTAATCGTTTACTGTAGCTGCATGATGTCAAACTATAAGCTTTGGAATTAAGTTGTTGCCTCCTCTCCATCTAAGTGGTTTTTAGATAAAGTTGGGTCTCTATCTGAGTCTTGTCACATGTCGAGGGACCAAGCAGTGCATAGTGGAGGAGTGGGTTTTATTTACCCAAAAATATTTAACAAAGTCGGGAATTAAACTGGCATGCCATTAAAAGAGGTCAACAGAAAAATACTGAACAGACACAAACCAAACTGACCTAATGAAATAACACACAAGGGCCCTTAAAGGAGAAGTCCGGTCAAAATCAGAATTCAAACTGCTGAAAGTACTTTAAATATAAAACTACTACATACTGTGCAAAAAATTATACGTTTTTTTTAATTATGAATAATTTTTATTTAATCATGTTTATGTGGAGGAATCCATCTTGGTCAAGAATAGTACTGTCACCTCCCATTTTTTGACGTCACTCGGCGGACCCGCAGTTGAGCAAGTTTCAACGCTCTGTTTGTCACGGCGCACTATTTTCCAACATGGTGACAACTGGTGCTCTGTACGAAGCAGAGAGTGATGAAGTACTTAGTGACAGTGATGAGAGTTCCGGGGAGCTATCATTATCTGATAGCGTTATGGATTTTTTTTAGAAGAGTTTCTTGACAGAAACCGGACTTTTGACGGAATCCAGCGTACCTATTTCCAGTGCAAACTCAGTCGGGTCCTACAGTATATATGTATACACGCGTGTGTGTGTGTGTGTGTGTGCGCGCTCCGCCGCAGCACGGCTTTGCCGGCGCTGCAACGGGGCGCACACAACCACACACACACACACACAGCGGAGGAGAGATCGCGCTGAAGTGACTTAAGTAAATAGGACAGGTGGTCATTATTGTATAAATATTAAAATATAAGAGCGTTCCAGCACATACTTGGGCGGAGGGATACCACATCACATGTGGTATCCCTCCGCCCCTCTGCTCGGTGACCATCCCCGCAAATTCTAAATAAAAAATTCTAAAATAAAAAATAACTTACCGAAAATCCTCGCTCTCATGTCATGTTCAAAACATTCTTCTTCAAAATGGTCACTGCATATGACGTGTTTTCTCTCTGGCCAGAAGTTAGATGGCAAATCCGTTCTCTTCAAGTTGGCAATCCAGCTACGAGCCCGGTGGCTCATGAATCGGGAAGTTGAAATAAGCAATGTTTTTTCTACTTTTACCAGTTGTGTTGGAACATCCGATGGCCATGTACTTGGGCATTGTTGCTTCAGCAAAAGCTCTTGGGAATGTCAGTGGTGAAGTCCTCTGGAAATCCGAAAAAATTATTGATGATCGCAGCTATGTAGATTGGCTCCTATTGACTTTGCATGGAAAGCGGAGAGAAATGCTGTCGCCACTTCCGCTTTTCCACGCCCCAGGATGTGATGTCAAACGCCCCTTACTGCCCAAATATGGGCAGTAATCTCAGCCCCCATACACAGTGATTCAGACGACAATTTATGTTTTTATTTTCTTATTGATTAAAGATAAGTTCATTAAATAACCACAAACGTATTAGTTTTAGTTATAGCTAATGATACCCTGATTTATCCTTGTTGACCGGACTTCCCCTTTAAATACTAGTTTAGCTAAACCATAGACACACACAATAGGGGAAAACAAAATGGCTGCCACATAACTACCAACTCAAACAATTAAATAAACTTAAACACCCCCTAAGACTCCCCCACTTTGGCAAGAGGCACTTGGTTCAGTCCAATGAGGCCATCAGCTGCACTTCAGTGATCAGCCACGCCTTAGCCACGCCTTTTCCCATCCGGAAGGGGAAGCCAAACACCAAAGTAACTCAGACAAAGAAAAGAGTATTAGTACAACATAAACTTAATTGACCTTGCCCTGCTAATATGTCTGCACTCCATATAAACATTGTAAGGCGATAAAGGAATAAACTAAGAAATGTAATTAAGGAATATTTAAAGTATTAACTATAAAGTGAATTAAAGAGAAAGCAAACTGTTGTAGGGTGTGCTCTTACCCTGTGTGGCTTGCCATCACATCACAATTTGTGATTATTATTTCTGACTAGATATGGACAAGAACATTTGGGTAGTTATTTTGTATTAGTTTTCTGATTTTGATGAACAATAAACACATGGCCTATCAAAAGGGCATGGTCTATTATATTTTCCCAGTTTGAAAATTGGCTTTAAGTAGTTGTCACACCTCAGGGTAAAAACCGAAGTTTTAAATTAAGTTAAATATTTAAGTTAATTGATATTTTGATTAATTTGTAGGAAAAACATGGATTAAGATGCTCCAATAAGATTTATTTTATACAAATTAACAATTTGCCTATAGGTAATGTTGATTTTTCTTTAACTATGATTTATTATAAGATTTTTTTTTTCCCAGTCAAAAATATTTATTAAAATATGTTAGAATATTCCAGAATTTTCTACGGTGAGATTATGCAACAATTTGTCCTAAGGCCTTTAATGCATCCTTACTAAGGGTCATGATGAACATGGAGGTTACTGCTTTTGTGGGCCTTTCTCAAGGCTTTCTGTTAATCTCGCCACTTTTCTGAAAGAGATTGATTTTCTACAATCAGCAATGATTACAATTTGGGCCACCAGGTCAAGGTCTTGGCTGGTGGTGGACGTTGGGTCCCAGGAATTGGCTGGGGCTTTTGCTCTCCCCTGGAATATGGAGGTGGGGTTTAGGTAAGGAGGACAGGGTGTGGGGGAGGTGTGGAACATCTCAGGTCTCCACTAAGTGTGGAGCCCATCCCCCCCTTCCTGCTCTCCTCTGATGGCTGGCACCTTGATCTGCTGGTGCATTGTTGGTCCTCGGTGTCTGGGGCTTTGTCGCTCCTGGCGGCTGCTTCGTGGGCCCTGGGCCCCCTGGCGGCTGCTTCGTGGGCCCTGGGCCCCCATGGCTCTGTCAGGTGCTTCAGGTCCCTGGGGCATATATGCATATATATATATATATATATATATATATATATATATATATATATATATATATATATATATATATATATATATATATATATATATATATATATAATATCAGAGCATTATGGTGGAAGTAGTAAGGCCCCACTAGTGAAAGTAAAACCTGATGGTCTTTTTTTGGCATTAAGACAACAATTCTTATTGTCACATTGCCAAACAGCACACAAAAATTGAATTATTACAATTTTCATTTCAGCTGAATGTTTAAGATAAAGACAAGGAAAATGTTGACAGAAACATTTTGGTAATGTCAACCTTTTAAGCCTCTACACACCAGCTTGTCATCACACAGCAGCACATACTGTAGGTGTTAAACATCTTAAACATACAAGGAATGTCAAATAATGACAGAAATAACATTGGACAGTTCAATTGCCATCTTCACAGAAATGTAAGCAAAAATAATGTTTCAAAACAGATTATATAGAATAAATGGTGTAGATTATAAAATTAAACTCATCATAAAATCATACCTTCCATTTACAACAGAGGTTCCTTTGTGACATGTTTACTTTAATGTTTCAGTTTATCAATAAAAAATTATTCTGGTCAAAGTAAATGAACCATTGAGCAAACCAAATGACTCCCCAAATGGGATTTTATGCGAACTTCTCTATTTTTAGGCCCAATCTTGATGTAAAAAGATCAAACTGCTGGACTGATTCAGCTGGTTTATGAGACTGTTTGGATGAAGAGTGAGCTGAGCCTGAGGGTGCGGCTCTCAGATTATTTTTCAGTCTAGTTTTATCTCTTGCCATCAGTCATGAGTACTGGATAATGATCAAAACAAGAGATTTTTGGATACGGGAGAACTTTACTTCTGGGGCTTTTGCCTCACCCACATGGGTTGCTCAAATTTCTGTACCAAAGGAACTGGTCCTGTATCAAATAGGGATGTCTCCTAGACCTCTCCCTCTGGAGGTATTCCGGTCAGATTCTATTTGGAAAAGACTGAGGAAAAAGAATTTAAAGGATTATGTTTCCAATCTGGAATGAGAATGTATTTCATTCTGTCAGGAAATATGATAAGACCCATACTCTGGTGCCTCGGTCACAGTGATAAAATTATTCCGACAGGCCGGGCAGATTATGTAAGCAGTTAAAAATTTTAATTTATGTTTCAGGGTCTAATTTACTGTACCCCTCAGACAAGCCGTGCCTTGTTACCCAGTGGGTTTCTGCTGGTTGAGGGCAAAACATAAAGAAAAAGGAGTGCGTCTAGTAGAGGTAATGAGTCATGTTTCTCTCAGCTCTGGAGGTGGTACAGATGGGACCATAAAGTCGAGACTGAGAGAGTTTTTTAATGTCCAGAGTCTCATCTTGTTAAAGGCCTCTGCAATTTCTGTGCACACCTTTAGGAAAATACCACTTTCCCAAATCTAACATCAGGTATCTGACTGTAGGGCAAGGTTAGGGAGCTTATGTTGTTACTGTAGTGACCTACAAGCAGGGATTTGAGAGAGAAAGCTGTGTGAGATACTAAACTGTACCAGGTAACATCATCGAGATGCCATCATCATAAAATCAGCAGTACTTTTCAGTTACCCTGAGGTTGTTGAGTGGAATTTTTGTAGAAGGGGTGTTATATGTATTTTTGGATTATTTTATTTATTATATATATATATATATATATATATCTATATATATATATATATATATATATATATATATATATATATATATATATATATATATATATATATATATAAAAACATAATTTGGCTTTGAGCTGTTTAGGAGACAGGGGATGCAGTTCCTGACTCAATGTAAAATTTTAGGCTTTTAACGTATTCACGTGTGCATCTCATTAACTTTGAAATTAATTACTTAAATTAATTTTTTATTCATCAGAGTAACTCTCATGATGAGGCTTTGGGTGTATATACTATACAAGCATGTATTTTCAACCTCTTGAGACCCAACAAATTTAGTCTAAACAATCCAGATGATCTGGATTGTTTAAGATCAATTTATATTGATATTGAATGATTCACTTAAATTATATATTTCCCCTACTTCCTAGTTTTGCCCTAGTTGAAGTTAAAAAAATATTATTGTAATTAACCATACTGTATAATTTGCTCTTCACCAGAAATACTCTTGTTTTTAATGTGCTTTATAAATAAATTAACTAGACTGCAATCGCTGTGAGGTCATCTGCGATTAATGTTTTATTATACCTTTACTTTTTTGCTATTTTTCCGTTGCATTTTTGAGCAGCCTGATCTGCTAATGCCAGGAGGCAGGGACATCTCCAGAGCTCATTTAGGGAGGAAAATGTTTCTGGATGCAAATTGGTATTGCCTTTATTATAACTGAAAGGTAATAGATTAATATAGCAAAGTCAACTTATTGTCTGTAGTTTTTTTTATTTTTTTCCTGCTGGAAACAAAAACACTTACTCAGGCCGTAGATGAGCTGAAGGTTGCTATTTACATGAACAGCCAACCTGTATGGCAGTAAAAATGCACACAATAGAGATTGTGATTTCCAGGTCAGTATGTTCAGAAACCCAAAGGAAACATGCCTTTGGATGCAGTGGTCTAGATTTTATATAATAATTTCAGCAAAAGGCTCACTGACAAGCAGCATTTTTGCCTTTTTAGAGAACGGGATTTCAAACACAGAAGGTGAAAGTGGGGTTAAAACAGAACTCGACACCGAGCAGACCCAGTTCATAAACAAGTGATGAACAAGCAGAAATCTCAAACAACTTGAGGACCGGTATTTGCACTGGAGAAAATGCTATTTACTCATAATGCAAGCTGGTTTGTTGGCTCTAATAACCCCCCACCCCCAACCGCACACACACACACACACACACACACACACACACACACACACACACAAACATACAGAGTAGAATAAAATGTCACTGGTAATGGTCTTTTTCAACTTCTTTGACTGTGACATTTAAAAATCTTTCAAAAGGCAAGACCAGTTTGCCCCCGGGTGGCGCTGAGAACAGCAAAACCAGCACCATTATTGTTTGTGACTTTTAATTGCTAATTTGAGACCATGTGACAAGATTAGATTTGGCTTTTAATTATTTAAAGAAGCCCTGTGATGGACTAGTGACCTGTCCAGGGTGTACGTCGCTTCTCGCCCAATGACCTCTTGATTTGGGCACCTGACCCCCACCCCCTGCACAGATCAGCAGGTATAGACAATGGATGGATGGATCTTTGAAAGGAAATGTAAAAAACAAAAACATATGGTTAAAACCGAACACAAACTCTAGCATCCACATTTTGGAGTTTTGAAGCTGAATTGAATATGGGACAACAATGAATGACGCAGACCAACATAGAGCATTTAGTGAGGGGGGGGGAGTGCTGTGATCCAGTAAGAGACGGCAGTTTTACTCTGCGTATGTCATAGAATTTTATTTGGGCTTAACAAAAGCAAGAGACATTAAGGAAAATATCATGAGGGTTAGCAAACATCTTCATTACCTTACTCAGAACTCACAAAGACTGCGGTTTCCGCAAAAAAAACAGGCACATGAAAGTTTAGGACAGAAAGACTTCTTTGTTCTCCCCACAGTTTGGATTCTTTTTTGTTTGTTTTTTCTTCTTGGTGTAAGTCAGCAGGACAAACTAAAAACCAAGCCTTTACAGAGTCAGCTAGACCGCTGAGAAGGATGGAAGTGGTTTTAACGACAGTTTCAAACAAAACTGGCCCTGTCTTCTTCTGTTGGTCGAGCAGAGATGCTTCATAATGAGTGTATGAATGCGGAACTGGCCATACGAGCAGGAGGAAAAGGTGAGATGTTTTGAAGAGAGTAACCAAATAGGAAAAGACATTGTTGTTGCAAACAAATTCAATTGCAAATTAATCAGTTTCTTACAAAAACTAGATGGTGTAAGAATCCTTGCACTCGTAGTTTTCAATCCCTTCAGGCTGAGCTCTCTCCACTAAATGAGCTGAATAAGATGGAACATTAAATGAAAAATAATGTATTCTTTAAAATTAAAATGTTTATTTTCCTTCAGATCCTGCTTTTTTAAAATCAAACACGAACTTTACTTGGAGAATAAAGGGGGCCAATTTTTTTTTCTTTCTGTTTACTGTAAAACAGGGGTGTCAAACTTCAGTCCTTGAGGGGCGGTGTGCTGCAACATTAATGTGTCGCTGCTTCAACACCCGAGTCAAATAATCAGGTCGTTAGCAGGACTCTGGAGAGCTTGACTGCATACTGAGGAGGTAATTCAGCCATTTCATTCAGGCGCGTTGGGTCAGGGACACATCTAGAAATTGCAGGACACGGTCCTCGAGGACTGGCGCTTGACACCTGTGCTGTAAATCCAACAGCAAGGTGTCGGTCTTATGCTTTTATGCTGTTTTGTCTTTTGTGAGTGACTGTGGAACAGTGGAAAGAATAGTCGTCTCACAGTCCAAAAGTTGTAGGTTTAATTTTCTTTATTGCCACCTCCTCCTGTCACATGTCAAGAGGGCAAGACACTTAACTCCAAGTTGCCTACAGATCTGCACATTAGTGAATGGATTTATGTGCGTTTGTTAGTGATTGGGTGAATGTGGCTCCAGTGTGAAGCTCTTTGAGTGGTAAAATGATTAGAAAAGTGGAATAGAAATTCAATCCATTTTCAAGTGCCTCTCCTCCTGTCTTTCATTGTTTCAACCCAGAAATGTTGTCTGTACTCAGAGGCTTCTTCAAATACTTTGCAACAGTAGCTATGTTTACATGCCCAAAAGTAATCGCAATAAAGAGCCGATTAGAATAAAAATGTCTGGTAAATAAAGCAAAATAAGCCGGAAATGATCAGATTAAGCTAACTCAAAACAAAATTGTATTCCAAATGAGAGGGGTGGTTTATGCCGATTGACAATCTGATCAGCATGCACGTAAACGCTTGTTAGGCTCAAGTTACTCCAAATGTGGCAAACTGACTCGAGAGCTCATGCGCGCGCCTGATGTAAACGTGACATATTTTCCGCGTTGGTGAGTGGCGGGAATACATCGGGAAGCAACATTGCCAGGGGTCCTGATGCAATCTTTCTATTCGAAAAAATAAGAGCTCAATATTGTTGCTTACTAACATTTCAACTGTAATTTGAACGTTTTGCAAGTCCATCCTGGGCGCTCGGACGTCAAACTCATATAATACTGCTTTGTTTGCTATTTTTGATGTTTAGCAAAGACGGAACTACTTCTCCTTTTGTTTTGTTTTTTTCTTTAGGGGAATTTGATAATTTCGCACTTCAGAGTGGTTCTATTCTGAATAAGCTAGGTGTATATACACGCACAATATAATCAGATTAATTAATTGTGTGCCCATATAAACGGTACAATCTGATTATTTAATCCGAATATATTCTAATCCGATCGTGAAATTTTGTGCACATAAACATAGCTACAGAATGCAACAGGTTTGCAGATATAATAATCTATAATGCCTCTTTAAAATTTGGATGAAGACTCATCACATTTAATCTAACTTTATGAAAGGTTGGTCTAATATACAGAGTGGAACCAAAAATTATTCTGGTTATTTTTTTTCTGAATCAAATAAAATCAAAACGCAACAACTGAGGGAAAAAAAAAAAACGGAGCATACCCTGGACCATTTTGGGATTTTGTTATGAAACTGCCTTGTTTTTAAGATGCAAATTTGGCAGGCATATTAACTATTTAAACTTGCAAAATTTGGCTGGCAGATAAACACCCACAATGCATGAAATATGAGTGGGCAGAACAAACGGGGGAGTGTGATGAATGTACTGTGGGGATATTAATTCTCCCCACTGACACGGGCACAAATGTTTCATTACTGCTGAATTATCATTCAGTGTTGGACAGATTTCATTTTTTATGTTTCATAGCTCCAAACGTGTGTTTCACATCCTTATTGACATGGCAAACATCCATTTATGCATACGGCAGAGATGAGTAAGTGTTCATCTGGGCTGAACAGAGTTCCAATTTTATTGTCAAACTCCTTAGGGAAAGGTTCAACTCTTCAAGATACATTATATACAGTATAAAGCTTGATTCTGAGGTGTGTGTATATATATATATATATATATATATATATATATATATATATATATATATATATATATATATATATATATATCATATATATATATCATATATATATATATATATATATATATATTTTTAAAAAAAAAAAAAAAAAAAAAAGCTTGCGTACGTCACTTTCCACTCAACAGTTTTTCTTTCTTCACGGCAACTCTGACCCATGCGTACGCTCATTTTGGAGATGGGGAAATTAACAACGCACATGGTGAAGTGATGAATTGCAGCCAAACTTCTTGATGATTCCTCTCAATTTCAGACTTTAATCAAATATACTTGTGCGTAATTCTGATCGGAGGATGCATTGGCACTGCTGGAAGACCTGCAAATGGAGGACCTAGAAGCAGGGATGAAAGTAGTTTTAAATTCTTGCCGGTACTAATACTACCCCTTACCCCCTTTGATAAATATCCAGCGTGGCGCATTCCAGTGCAAAGTTGTCAAATTCTATGAAAAGTGGATGCAAGTTTGTTAATTTAACATGCAGTGTGGTTCACTAAAGTTGTGAATATTTGTGCTCAGTTTTTCCTCATTATTTTGTGTCCGAAAGGTGGAACTTGGATTAGCACTGCCCACAGATGGCAGGTTTAATCAGTATGAAAAAGATATGGGCCAAAGGGAAGGAGAAATTGCCTTCTCTATTCATGTGAACATATTTAAATTCAAAGAAAAAAAAAATTAAGCAGGGCCTTTTTCCCTCTAATATATCTTAGTGCCACGAGCGCAACGCAGGACCTCCAGGATCAGTTCAATAAACCATGGCAACATGTCAAAGTCATCATCTATCAGACAGACGTATTGGTGCATGTTTTCAAGCTCTGTGCCTCACTGGTTCCTAAGTGACTGAAAAAAAGATACTATTTGGGAACGGATTGTCTGGTACCAGCATAATTTATTCTCAAATATACCGGGTTAAGGTGGTGAGGTTGGCGGATGTTTTTTCTTCCTTTGGCGTGCTGCGCGCCAGGGATAAAAAGTGGGAAGATATACATAAAGACTATAAAGGGCTCCTTTAGAGGGAAGAGGAGGAATGACAGGTCTGAGCTGAAGCCCCCGATGTTACAAGTCCCTCAAATTACCCTTAAAAGTATGCAGCTAAATTATGTGACTAAATTACACGCATCTGAATTCAAGTGCAACGCGACGCAGCAACCCACACCAGTACCGCTCATTCTAGGTTAAGTTTGAATAAAATGGCATCAAACACAACTATTAACTTTCCTATTGATTTTACTTGCCACATTTTTCTACGGGCAGAAGGACATTAAACGTAGTGGTTTTGAAGGCTGGGCGCTGGCTCTAAGGGGAGAGGAAAAATGGGTAAGAGCGTTGAAGCACAAAAAGGCACCGCACATGGTTTAGAAAAATACATAATTAACAAAAACGAAACTTATAAACAGATTAAGTTTTAGTGTGTTACCTTTGTTTACCTGCTACTGTGAGTTGTAAAAGAAATTGCCCTATGGGGACAAGAAAGATTCACTGAACCACGAACCTATAAATGGTGTTTCAGACAGCATCTGGTTAGCAGATCTATTTTCTTGTCCAATTGACCGCATCCAGCATTTCTGAATGCTTTGTAGCTGGCAGTCGCTCTCCCCTCTTACCGGTGCTGTGTTCTGGGTTAAAGTCTTTTAGTGGTACGCAGTACCGAACCGTCCTGGCTTATTTCACTCCTGCCTAGAAGGGAACGTGGTTTCAGCGATCAAAGGTTTCTGACCAATGATGACTGGCCAATATGTCACTTTAAAGTCCAAGCAATGCATTCTGCTATAACCTACAGGGGGACAGTGGTTATAACCCCCCAGTTTCTGGGTCCAAGCAGAGCGCAGAAAAGAAGCATGCTTAAGCTTGGTTAATACCCACGAGTGGCAGAAGTGACAAAATTATGCTGTGCCCGCCCCTGAGTGCTGGCCCCGCCAACTGCCACGGCATGAGGTCATGCACCTCCAAATTTTTGTAAAGGCTGAGATATAGAATAGTTTCACTGGCATTTCCAGTTTACTTTTGCATTCAAGCAATTTCTGCTACTCGTTTCCGGTTGAGTCAGGTCGGCGTATATTATATATGGATGGTGATGACGCTAAATGATGGGTGCATTCTCATTTAGTTCTAATAAAAGGTGGTTTATCAATTCTTCACCCTGCTACAATATTGGAGGATACCTGGAGGATAATATGACAAAATGGTCTCATGTTACAACAAGGAAAAAAATTTTTGTGTTTTGTTGAGTCTGTAGATGGGACGGGGGAATTTGGTGTACATGAAGGCAGATGTTAAACCCAGTCAGTGTAAGTATGATTACTTTCATACCGCTTGGGTGGGGAGGCGGAGGTTGCGGGCTGCACCTGTACAGCTGTACCCCGGCATGGTCATGCAGCTGCCGAAAGGCAGGTTCGGTCACCTGACAATGTACATGCCTATTTATTTGTTGTTTAGTTATTTGTGATTATGTTGTTGAAAATGCTGTAATGTGTGTACAATGTGGTGGCGTATTTATTACGTTATCATGAATCTCATATGTCTGTCATATTGTATGGGATTTACACCGTGCTCACATTAATCAACTACAACCATGCATATTGTTCACCCCGTCCTCCCAACGCAATTTTGAACCAAAAAAAACAAAAACCCTCTGATCATTCATAGCGCTATTTCTCCCTATTGATCTAGTTCACACAGAAGCATACGCGCTCACACGCTCTCCTGCATGATAGCTGGCCCTGCTCTTTTCTGAGTGTTGCATGGGGTCGGGGTCAACTCATGCAGGTGACTCTTTATAACTTTATTTAACACAATACAGAGTTGCTGTCTTCAGCTACAACACAGACCGCAAATTGAAAAATATCCAATGGCAAACCGGAAAATGGCGGCGCCCTTAGTTCTGGCTGTGAAACATGTCTGTATCATCGAGGGGGCACCTCTCATTCATCATGGTCTCCCTCCCTCTTCAGATTGTGGATCTGAACACAGAGCAGCAGAGGAGTTTCAACATGGAGCACTGTTTAAGGCTGTCATCCAGCGCTTAAAATTGCGATCAATTTTAGTTTTTAACAAGTTAGTTTAATGTAGGCAGCATGTGCGTTTACCTCTGTGACTTTTATTCAGTTTCTTTTTTTCAGTTTCTTTTTTTGTTTTTTTTTCTCTGTGGTTGCCATTTGACCATGATGAAATGATCAGCTGCCCCATTATTTATTTATTTTAGTTTTGTGTTGCTGATCATTTTAATACATACTAATATTCATTAGGTGCTTTGCATTGACCATTTATGGTTGAATCTTGGCGTGTGGAGGGCTAAACCTGAGGCGGAACCTTGTACGCAAACGTTCAGGAATATTTTTTTGCCGTACGCCATTTTCTTTTTCTTGGCGTACTTACATTTTTATAACATTTTCTATGCAGAAGAAGTTTTGTAAGTAAGTTTATAAGTAAGTTTTATAAATGAGACCCCGGGTGAGTATGTGCATTTGGAGCACGTTTTAACAATTTCCTTTTTATACCTAACAATACATAAACTTACCTGGATCTAGACAGTAACAAGTGAGCTATGCAAAATAAAACACATCCCAGTCAGGGAGAACCACCACATCAATACAGTTAATCATCCAGGGCTGCGGTTTTTCAGCTGCAATTTTCCTGGATCACTGGTGAATATTGCATTTTTTAAAAAATATAGCGGAAGACTTGAGTAATGTGAGTGAGGCAGGTGTAAACGAGAGCGCGATAGACACAAGATGGAGATGAAAATGAATCATGAAGAGACAGAGGTGCACTTGTCAAGAGTAATGATGACAGAGACCGAAGGTGCAAAATTCATTTAGATGGGATTATCCAACAGCACTATGAGGATCTGGACCCTAAACCTTTGCAGGAGAGAATATTGCTTTTGTTGTAGTGGCATTATCCACCCCCAAAACACAAGGAATGGTGAGCTATACTACACCTTCCTACAAAATAAATGAAAAAAGAAGGTATTAAATGAATATCAAATTGCAAAAGGCCAAAATGATTGAAGAAACAGGGTAAAAAGACTGTTAGGCAGAATGACACTCAGAAAGTAGAAAGAGCACAAATGAGAAAAGAAGTGTTGCATACACCGTGAAAGAAAAAAAAAATCAATTAAGTACTGAAGCAAATACTTACTCCAACAGGTCTTCTGCCATTGATTAGCCCAGCCAGAAAGAATTTCTGTTTGAATATGCAAGTTGTTGAGCTCAGCCTTTCAGTGACGATCTCAGGTGAGATTAATCAATTGAAGTAAAAAATGAGATCTCATTTAATGTCGCCAGGCTGACTCCCTTTAGCGGGATTTCATAATAACTTAGAGGTTCCAAAAAGACGTTATAAAGAAGCAGAGAGATAAAAGGGCAAAGGGCAAGCAGAACAGATTCAACAACCAATGAGGCAGAGAACAGGAAAGCAGAAACCATTTTCACAGTTTTCAGTCCAACTTCTTTTGTTGACAAGAAAAAGGAAACTACTCTGAACAAGTCTAAGTTTTGACACATTATCAGTGAAGCTGGTTCCTATTAACAGTGGGTGTTATATCACTGGGTAATAGCAGACCACGTCATGTGTTCATGTGTGTTGGATTTTACCACCGACTTGTGGCCTCTGCCAGATACAGGTGAACTACACATGTCTTAAAACCGCTTAAAAATGCAAAGATGGTGGCCCTGCCTGATGTGGAACTGCAGATCATAGGTTCTTTTCACCTTAATTCATTGCCCAGTAAACACATGAACATTGTTTCAGATCAGTTTGTCAAAAGAAACATCTCCAACAGATATGTATGGACAAAAACAAAAGTCAAATATGTGGTCCCAGTAAATCCAATTTTGTAACGGCACAAAAAACAAAAATAAGTTTGTGTACCTGTAGAAATGATCTGTATTTGTGATTCAGGTTTGTCAAATTTTAGATGGAAACCAGAAATGTGTGCGCAAAACTCAGCAGCTATCTGCGAGGGCCTCTTGTATTAAAATTGCAAAACATGGTGCAATCAAACAGATTGTAAACAGATTGGATGTTGATCAATCGCACCAAATGATTTTTCTCTTAATACAATTTAACTGGAGGAAGGAACAACATTGGCTGCATCTTCTGAGAAAGTCTTTGCAGGTGAAGGGACATTAGAAATTCTCTTTGGCAACGTTTAATGTGTGCCTTCTCTTTTCTTTGTCTTCAAGACCAGTACTCTTAGATCATGGAGTAATTTACATTGAGGAGTAGGAAATAATTTGTAATCCAATTGAAATGAATGTTGTGCCCAACCTAAATAATTCTATACTGAGCGACTGTGTACAAATGTGCTATGCTATACAGTAAATACTGTATGACAAATTAGTTTGATTAATCTTACCTTTTGATTATGCTATACTGTTAAAATTTATTAATCTGGATAAAACAGTTTTTTTATATATATTTTCATGCCACTGAAATAATTCTGTGGTTCAAGAGCAATAATCTATGATGACAGTAAAATGTTTGATTGCTTACTAGCACTGCATTCAAATATTAAGCAAACAAGTGTATGTTTTAAAAAAAAAAAGGAAAAACACGCTTTTGGTACATATGCAGTAGAGGTTATTCCTTTATATTTTATGAAAATATTTTTACATGTGATTTCGTCTGACCCAATTGCTGAGTGATCTTACGTCTTTTGTGAATAACAAAATTCTGCTTTACCTGCTCATTTGCAGAATGATGACATGGTATGCAACAGTATGCATTAGCCTTTCTTGGTCATGGCTGCTCTTTCTAAAAAGCATTTAGAGACATTTGGCAATTTTGTAAGGGAGAGTTGGTGTTATCAGATGGAGTGGTAGTTGTGTTTAAATGCCATATGCAATTTTATTATCGCAAAAGCACCATTTATCTGTTTTTCCACATGGTTACACTGCCATAGCTGCTGAAAGGCTAAATAGACAATTGATGCAATTACCCACAAAAACTAAAATATCCTCTGCTAAATCGTTTTTGTTCTGATCTGCTTAAGCCATGATGGGGTAAGGGGTGGAGCTTAGGATTTTTCTCAAAAGGCAGGTCTACATCAAATGGGCAACACAGATATGAAGCAAAGAACTACTAAAAATCAGTCTGATGCTTGTATAAAGATGATTTAGAATGTCCAAGAAACCTAATGTGCATGTATTTGAAATATAAGTGGAGACAAAAGTAACCAGGGAATACGCATGCATGACTAGAGATGCGCTGTGAAATTGACTGAAGAGCAGAATTGGAATCTGCCTTGATTGGTAACCAGCTGGTTGAAAACCAAGAGGAAAAATAATTAAAAAATACACAATTTTTCCAATCAGTGAACACACAAATCTCTTACCATGTGGTGCTAATGACAAAACCCCCTGGGGTGAGAGCAGTTATTGTAGGAAAAGACTCAAAATTAGCCATTAGCATGTTTAACAAAGAAGTCAGAGGAAACACAAAAGCTGGAAGCAGGTACTTCAGCAAATTTTTACGGAGGGCGTTTTGGCTGTACATTCAGGCTGCTGCAAGAAAGAGGGAAAATTTTGCTGTTTTGGTTGTTTCGCTCCCAACTGTTTCAGGAATGAAATTGGGCAGTCTGCCACACCTGTTGGCAAAGAGACATGCTGTATTTGAAGATTATGGCTGTCTGATTTTTTTTAAAGTTAGTTTTTTTTTAAATAAAAACTTGAGGTATGTGGCTGTTTAAAACTGTTTGTCATAAATGAGGTCTATGCAGTCTTTATAGCCCATTGGTTTATTGGCAAACGGTCACTTAATAATCCTGCACACTTATTTCAGGGCAGAGCTGCATGTTCCAAACAGATTACTAAATTCATAAGGACTAAATATGGTACAATACAACCATTAAGAGAAATGATGCATAAATATTTAAAGGAGTCACAACCTAGTATTTTACATATACAGTCCTTCTGAAAATGTCTTTAAATTCATGCTTAGTCATTTTTCGGAGAAAAATGTTTTAAAAAGAGCTCATTCGGACTCTTTTTCATAACCGTTCAGAGTGATATTAGCACTTAATAGGTAAAAAGTTACACAAGGAACAACACTTACCGACTACACCGCAGATGAGACCCTGATTGTTGGAATCGCCCCTTTCTCCAAATGCAGGCTTGATTCCGTCTTTGCCCGGTATTGTCAAAATTTAGCGAAACACTATGGGAGAAAATGTTAAACGCATACAGAAAGAACTTGCAGAGAGAGTCACCGGAACATCGTCATTACAGATGAACTTAATCCACTGCTCCCTGGTAATTTGGTCCACAGATGCAAACTGAAAACATTAGCATGTTTATTTCTGGCAACCAACAAGGGAACAGTTGAAATGAGCGTGACGTTTGGACATGTTTTCTTTTAACACAACTCGTTAGAGGCAGCAACGCAACTAAGTGATTTCAGGTTGCTGACGAGATGAAACCGTGGCTTACATTAGCGTCCCTTCACTGTGACGTAATCAAGGAGGAGCTCCTGGTTTTCTGGAAGGTTTTAACTGAGGCCCAACACCAACACACAAGTTCTAACATGAAAATTTCAGATTTCCAAGTGATGACTCCTTTAAGGGGCTAAAGTCCAAAGGACAGAACAGGACTACAAACGAAGCCACAGACTAGAAGGCAACACAGTTTAGTGCAAGGAAGATATAAAGCACTGGACTGGCTGTGAAAAAAGGCTGAAAAATATGAAGAAATCAGAAGACAAACGGCTTTAGAAAGCTGTCAGTGAAGTCCATAAACAAGCCAGACTGAATAGAGACTGAGAGATAAAAAGAAACCTTTCAAACAATGGACACGAATAAGAAAGTTTCATAAAGTTAGTGATGAAATTACCAAAGGCTGTAGAAATGGTTCCAGGCAGGACATGATCAAGAAAAGACATTAGGAGCGGGAAAGACAAAGGATTTAGTTTGAGGGCAAGTGAAACAAAAGAAAAAAGGAACAGCAGCCTTCAGGCAGGAGTTGAACCATTTTCATTTGTCAGTTGGGATACTGGTGATGAAACTGATGGATGACAACAGATGGAATGCTACCTGTTTTAGCAACAGCTCAGACATACAAAAACAACACTTTATGGACCAAATCCATCCTTTGTGGCAGATCACAAGCAAAAGGTCTAATGGCTGTGCAGAGCTACATCATAGTTTTGGTCTTTTTACTTACCAGAAGCCATAGTAGTAATACATTCCAGGGCGTTATTAGTTGTTTTCAAACCGAAACGAGGGAAGACAAATAAGCAGTTTAGTCAGACAAGGAATTTCAAGAAGTGTTTAATGCTTTAAGTCTTTAAAACATTGTCATAAACATTTTAATGTCTAAACTGAATGCTTTAACACACATTTTACCATTTTACCTACAATGTTAAGGCATATGCTTGGCTGGTTGCCTTTAATGACTGAATCCTACAAAGTCCATTCAAGACACCCTCACTCATTCCATGTCACCTTGCCTGAATAATTAACCTTTAGGAAAAGAGTGTGTTTGTCAAATATATTTAGTATGTTTAAAAGCATTGAACTTACTGTATTGTAAATTAAAGGAGCGATAAGTAAAATATTTACTGTAAAATAGACCTAAATCATTCTCCTTTGTCACCTGAGATGGAAGTAACATTCCCTATAAACGATCAGTTCTCTTCATCAGCAATGTCTTAGTCACATTTTTCTCCTTTCAAACCTAGAGGTGCGGTGCGGGACTACATTGGTTCAGAGTGTAGCCTGTGTGTACTTCCTGGTTCCTGAGCCAATCATATGAAAGTTCCCAGAGTTCTCAATGCAGATTGCAGCATTTGGTATTTTATTTCGGCAAAAGAGCAGCAGCCTGCAGACATGGAAGCCAGTAACAGACGCAGACCAGAACTAGAACAGAATACATCATATACCTGTCCTGTGGAAGTAAAATTTCAGTGCAACAATAGATCGTTGAGTAAATGGCGGGAGTCCGTGAAAGGTATCGTGTATGTGTTGTTCCAATTTTAACCACTAGGTGTCATTATTACTTATTGTCCTCTTAAAGGAGTGATGAGCGATATTTCACCACTAGGTGTAGTGTGAGCACCGTCTGTAGACCAAAACAAGATGTGTGTCAAGCCACGCCTCTCTCTGCTTTGCTCCGGCACTTGGTACCCATTTCCCCTCCTCACCCATCCGTACATATGAGCCTATTTGCAGGAGCAGCATGTCTAGTGAAGAAGTAACTCATAACTTTATATTGCTGTTAGCAAGAGAACATTTTGGTCCGATGGGCGAGCTCTCCGCCTGTTAGCAATCATCCTACCGAGGGTTGCACAACCCATTTATTAGGTTGAGGACAGTTGGTTTTACATCTTGTCAAAAATAAAATCATTTAAAAAATAACTTTTTTTATTATTAGGATTATCTATGTCCGCTGTTAGAATTAGCCTAATTAGAAACATTTACCAGTGGCAAATGAACAAAAACAAAAGTAATCCGTTAATTGAAAATAGTACTTCAAAGCACTGTCAATTCACTTTAGTTGTATTGGTTACCAAAGTTAGACCCAAATACAACCCCAACTGAATAAACCTTCAAATAAGACATTTTTAATCAAGACCACGACAAATCTAACACCAAGACAATAATAAACTTGTAAAACAATTATACTTTAATCATTTCAAGGTTGCATAATGGCATGTTTAATCGGAGTTAAAGTAAAACCTTTGCACAACATAAGTGTTTCAGATCCTATAAAAAGAAAAAAAATGAAGCCCTTGGAGAACAATGGAAAGAGTAGAATGGAAACAATGGTTCATAAGTGGGCGATTAAAAATGCTGAATGTGTTTTTGGTTGATTGATACCTTATGTGTTCGCTCAATTATCTATTAATCCATAAAATGAGAGAACGCCCACACTCCACCCCTGCCTAGTCCTTTCCATTTTGCTTTGAGTTGAACCACTTTTTTCTTGATAATTTCCTTTCATTCTCTCTTGCTGTCATCCATGTTTTCTTGTTTTCTCTAAAAGCACACCGTCGCCTTCACTGTTGCAAGGTGCCAATCTCAAGATTGGCAGATTTTTTTCAGTACAGTCTCTTCATAAACCTCTTTCTTTTTGATTCTTTCATCCAAATCCACCACCTGAAATCGTCCTCACCACCGAAATTCTTTCTTACTGATTCCTCTTATTTAAGTCAGGCACAGAATGCTTTTCAGCTTTCACATCTGTTGTCCCTGACACTTGTTGACTTCCATTTTAAAGGTCTCCTTAGAGAAATGTCACTGTTTCTGGAAGTGCCTTTCCATTACGCAGAAAACTCAGGAGAAATTGGGTGAGATCAAGCCTTTAAAGGAGGCGGGGGTAAATATGCATGAAGGCATTCACAGATGTGAAATTCACTGTAATTACTTCATCTAGCTGGCAAAATACAGTGATACAGTGGAATAACATCACAGTGGAAAATAAGAGTAGTCAGAGTTAAATAATATTGATTTGCATGCAATTATGATTTGATATTGGTCTAATTTATGCAAAGGAAATGCTGCAATGCATAACTGCAAATGCTTTTTGTTATTTTGTTGCTAGGGAAACTCTGGCATAACAAGATAATAACCTCAACAGTGTGTTCAAGGATGCAAAAAAAAGAAAAGAAAAAAGGTTTCAGATGGAATCTCAAAGCGAGATTCAAAATACAGAGCCAACCAGCCACTGATCCTGCAAATATGTAATTATTCCACAAAGCGTGGACAAGCTCAAAATTAGCTCCTATTGGGTGTTTACCTCTCTGCGGTCCGGTCAAAAGTAGACAGTTTCCATAGAGATTGAGTTGCTGTAAAAACATGTGGTCCTTGAGAAATGGCAAGTGCACCATGCATTTATATTGATACTCACTTTTCACATGGGGAAAAAAAGGTCCATATACAGCAATTTCAAAGGGAGGCTAACTCCAAGTGCAGAAGTTGGATGTCTGTCCGGAAAATACTTATAATCCCAAAAACACAACAACTTTCCACTTGCATTGTGATATTAATTAAAAGATTAACTAGCCAGTACACAAAATGATACATATTAAAATTTTGAAGGAACATTAACACCATTCTGCAAAAGACATTTTGCTTACCCAAAGAGAAAAGACAGAGGAAAATATCCTGGCAGTGCTTTGGTTGTATAATGTGTATACATTTATTTGTAAAGAAGTCTCTTAGACCAGCTGTTCCCAAACTTCTTTAGTTGCACACTCCCTTCTGTGTTCCAATCAGGTTGATTCACCTCCAATCCTAAAAAAAAAAATGCAACAAGCTTTTTTATAGCCATATTAAAGGCGGCATGTTTAATCATGCTCAAATGACCAGAACACACTTGTAAAAAAAAAAAAAAAAAAAGGAAAAAAAAGAAAATTTTAGTTGCAGTTACAATAACACAACCATCATAAAAAAGGTTACGGAGATAAGGTTAGATCAAAATTTGAATTAAATGCAATAACGGTACACACAACATCCACAACAGGATCCTGAGGATTTTCAGGTGCATTGGTGGCTCAGCCTGGAGCCAGAGAAAGAAAGAAAGACACTCAGAGCGGTCAAACGTCCACAGACAACCTGAAAAGTCTCTGAAGCAGGTGGATTCACAGACTAAACTCTGATAATCTGTGTGTGCTCTATTTATTTCATGTACCAGCTTCTAATTCTGAATCTCATTCACAATTTTATGCCGCAAAATAGAAACATGAAGTTTAATTTGGTTTGTGTCCAATCGGGGGGAGACTTTGGTAGAACAGCACAGAGTAACGATAACAGAGCGCCGGCCTTGATAAAGCTGTTATTAATCAGATAAATTATTTTTTTTCCAGAGCGGTTAAATCCAGCAGGTAAAAACGCTTATGGCAACACACCTCAGCTCCCCGCAGCCCCCACCACTGGTTGCTGGTTTCCCTGTTCCTGTTGGAATACACTCCAAAAACGCATCTTTAAAATTAACTGCACCTGTCTGAATCACAATGAAAAGTATTACAGCTCTGTGCATGAGCAGAGTCAAGAAATCGCGTCTCCTGATATCTTACCGTCAGCCACTTGTCAATCAAGCCATAGTAAAAAAAAGTTTTTAAAAAAAATCACTGTGCATGGTTTGCAAAGGTTTGATAGCACATTTTGTTTTGGGGAAAAAAAAGTGTTTCATCACACTGTCAATGTTTTTTATGCCTTTAACATTGATGTTCAAAGTTAAACTCTCATTGTTGCATCTTTATGTCTGTTAGGGAACCTACTCCAGATACCAGACATTTAATGCAAAGCTCTAAAGAAGGAGAACAATTCGGTTGTGAGTCCACCCACACAGAGCTAGCAGAAACCACGTGAAATGCTAGTCTATATTATCAATGTTCTATCATAAAATAGCATAGACATGATTACATTGCAGAAGCAGGAGCAAGACAATACTCTCTTGAGGACTGTAGCTGTATGTGTTGATTCAGGTGAATAAAAAAGAAATACAAATATAAAGCTAATAGTGTTTAAGGTAATGCATGGTCAAAACAGTGTTCTAACTTATTAAATTGAACTCCGTGCATGAACACATCTTCAGCCCCTCTCACTTCTGGGGTCCCCCAAGGCTCCATTCTCGGACCTATTCTTTTTCTTCTGTATATGTTACCATTAGGGTCAATTTTCAAGAACCATAATCTTAATTTTCATGGTTATGCTGATGATGTTCAGATCTATTTTTCCTTTATCAAAATCCAACAACCCCACACAGTCATTGTTTGACTCTCTAAACGATGTTAAATCTTGGATGACCTCAAACTTTCTGAACCTGAATGAAAGCAAGACCGAAATCATAATGTTTGGTTGCAGTCCAGCAGACTTTCCTGCCGGCTTTCTGGGCCCTCTTACACTTAACATTCGGTCATCAGTAAAAAATCTTGGTGTAAAACTTGATGACAGGTTAAAATTCGATCGCCAGGTTAGCTCAGCCGTAAAAAAAACAGCTTTTACCAGTTAAGAATTTTATCAAAAGTAAAAGGGTACCTGCTATGCAGAGATCTGAAGACTGTAATCCATGTTTTTATTAATACGAGATTGGATTACTAATTCGAGATTGGATTACTAATTCATTATATGTTGGCCTGGACCACTCACTTTTGTACCGCCTGCAGCTGGTACAAAATGCAGCTGCCCCTCTCCTTACTGGCACACGTAGACGTGACCACATATCACCCGTCCTAGCTTTGCTGCACTGGCTCCCGGTTGCTTTTAGAATAGATTTAAACATTTTATTGTGTGTTTTTAAAGCTCTTAATGGCCTAGCCCCCCCAGTATCTGACTGAGCTCCTCCAAATCCATGCCTCTGCCAGAACACTGGGATCCTTCAATCAGCTGCTACTGGCCACGCCCAAAAGCAGACTCAAAACCAAAGGTGACCGTGCCTTTGTGGCAGCGTCCCAACAATGTTCGGCAAATATGTTAAAACATTGCATCACTTTCTTCTATGGAAGGTATATGCTGGGGTGAATGGACTCTTTGGTGCAGTAAAAGCTCTGAAGCAGGGGTGTCAAACCCATTTCTGTATTGGGCCACTTTGGCATCATGAAGTCATTAAAAGGGCCCATTGCACCTGTATAGACGACACTTTTGATTTCATAATTTCATTCTAGTTCACAATAAAAAATTAAAATAAAAACCAACAACTTCACATTAACATTAAATTGGCACAATTGAGCAGTTTATCTGGGGGAAAAAAAGTTGATATTGGGGTGAGTTAAACTTTATATTCTACATCACTTTTTCTCTTTTTTGGACATTTCTGAGTTGTTTTAATGTGTTGTGAGAAAACTGACATCTAGTGGCAGGATGCTGTTATTGCACAGTAAAAACAAACATTGGCTAAAGGAGGTACAGTTTCAGCTACTTTATACACTTAAATTAATATATGCTTCTACTTTATGAAAAGATCCGCCCTTTTTGGCACTTGAGGGCCGGATAAATTGCCTTCTCAGGCTAGATTCAGCCTGTGCTCTAAAGGATTAAACTGACATTTTGAACATTTGAGTTGTTAGAATATCATGCCTCACAAGCCAAATATGACATGGCTGCTAGTCATTGGTTTGCAAAGTCATAAAGGACGGCAGACTGTAGTGACAAAATGTTTGGCCTATTGAATGATTGATACTGTGAATAATCTGAGTAGAACAGAAGCAACTTTATATCATTGTTTAACTTGTCTGTCATTCTGGTACCTAAAATTTGCTAAACTCATTTAGCTCATGCTTCAATTACACCCAACACCCAAGAATTTGCAAAGAACCCCTTTCAAACGTTAGTTCTGTTTACTGTAAATGTTTTTAAGATGATATCTTGCTTGCAGTAGAAAACTCTTGGTGTCCACATTTGGTTTGACCCCAGGTTAGTTAGTCCCAGAAAATGAGTCCATCAGTCACCCTGCAAGGCAGGACAAAAAAATACCACAGGGAACTTCTACCTTAGCAAAACAACTGTAATCTCAAAAACATAGCGCCATATTCATAAACTATTGTATAAATGTGGAGGGAACTGGATCAGTGTGTCTGTCATTTGACAAAGCTCTTTTTTGTGGTTGGTAAAGTTTAAGCTAAAGTTAATTAGGGCAGTCACGATTCATCGAATGATTCAGGGACCTCGATTACTAAAATGATTCGAGGCCAACTATCAGCCTCGAGGCTTCGTTAAATTGTGTTTAACTATTCATCGCACTGGGATCTGGCCTGGAGGCTACTGCTAATGATAACCTCCCCCTGCTGATACATGGATGCCCAGTATGGGTATCAGCAAAGGAGGCGGACAGTGGCGGGCGACCTGGAGGTTGCTGTGCCTGATGCTGTGCATCATGACAAAAGTCACTTATCAGCAGAGGTGATGTGTTCTTTAGAGAAGCACTAAAAGATGATCAACATGTTGATAAAGTCACAGAAGTGACAAGGGTAGTAGAGTGGAAATTAACGTTTTTCTCCTTTTTAGATAATTTATGTGTTCAGTAATTCAGATGTGTATGTGGTGTAGATCAGGGGTTCCCAAACCTTTCCATGCCATGGCCTCCTAGACAGCATTAGCCTCTGGTCGGGGACCCTGTTTGCAAAATATTTGAAGAAAAATCCACTTTTTAAAATTTCTTCTTACTTTTAGACTCTATTAAATAATTATTACATTTGTTAGCATCAAAGTGTGTGTGTGTGTGTGTGTGTGTGTGTGTGTGTGTGTGTGTGTGTGTGTGTGTGTGTGTAGTGGGAGCGCTATGAGTGCCATACCCATGTCATTGTCCAAGGATAAACATGGACTGTTTGGTTTTGAGTCGCCTTACAGCTGAAAAGCCAGACTTGCAAGTAGTTTTTTACCCCCATGAGCCAAGGTGGGATAGTCCTGTCTTGCATATACAGGGGAGGATCCCCTGAGTTTGTCATCTTAATGATGTATGTTTATATTTCATCATAATATTTTAAATATTTTATCTATTTCATGATAATAGAAGATTTTGATTATTTATTTATATATATATATATATATATTTTATTTTTTTTTATTTATTTATTTATTTTTTTTTTTTTTGCATAATTCTCTTATTTTATCTCCAATGTTCCGAGGCCCACCTAGTGCCCCCTTGTGGCCCTCCACTTTGAAATAACAGAAGAGGACTTTCTATGCCTAATGAGGAAGTTTCTGTTTTCTACACCAGTGCTTTTCAAAGTGCTGCAAAACATCGACTTCCAGGGCGTATTGTTTTATCTAATGTCATGCTTTCTGTGTGCTTTGCCAAAGTGCAAATAATATTTTACTGTTACACAAACATGTTCAAGTCTTGGTGGGGTGTAATCGTCAAGTATGCAACATGCACTTAAATTACCTCCCGTTTTAGTGCCAGAAAATACTTGCTGGCAATCAGCAGCTTGCAGCTGCCTCCTACAAATACACATGTGCGTGTGCACACACACCAACACACGGTTAGACCGTTAAAAAACAAGGCACAGGATTGGTCGAATGTCTAACAACACTTATGTGGATGAAATGGCTTCACCTGCTGTTGAACCAAGTTGACATGCCCCTTTATCCAACAGCTTTTCACATAATTCCATCAATACCCGGGGTCACTGTGGCCTCACACCTACACAAACACAGTTTGGCAGGAGACCACAGTGTCTGAATCTGGACGGAAGCAATTCTTACACATAATGCGCACTTGAAGAGAAGACTAAATCACATACTACAGGTCGTGGCCAAATACAAATCCAGCTTTTAGAGCTACAGTGCACTGCCTGAAGAATGCTGAAATGCTTCTACTAGTTATAATCAGGTTTCTGACCTGGAAAGAAATTGATTATTGTAAGCATCTTTTTATATCTGTATGAAACTGCACAGGAGTTAATTTTCTTCTGTGGAAAAACTAGTAGTCAAACTGAAATATGCCAGTGATTGTAAAGTGTGGATTCACTCCAGCTGACCTTTAAACTTATGTTTTTTTTTGTTTGTTTTTTTTGTAAAGTGTTGTTAGGAGTACTTGAGGAAAACTCATCTCTCCTGCAATTGTTGCAGCAGTATTCTGAGGCACATCATACAAACCAGGTTAGACAACTTATACGATGTATATGTTTTGGTCATCTTCTGAACCTTGAAATTGAAATCTTGCTAGGTATCATGCTGCCTATTAATTATCGACTTATCACTAAGGACAGGCTTTCCAGCTCTGCATATAGTCATTATTTAGTAAATTAGAAATATTATTGAAAAGGTCTTTTTTTTTTTTTTTTAGTTACTCGAATCACCAAGTTCTATTATACAGTATATAGATTAGGCACTGTTTGCAATTTGTTAATTTTAACGATTTTTCGCTTACGGCTAATGAAAGCTTGACTTAAGTCTATTACATCAGACCAATAAAAAACACTTTTTTAATACAGAAAGGTGGGCCTAATAAGTATTTTCAAAACACACTTTAAATCTGAACAAGCCTCATCGGGACACACATTCTGATATATTGAATGTGGATGGATGAAGTGAATGAAATTGGCCTGTGGCGATAAGCCACCACCATACTTATAAAAACCCAATAGAATCCTTCTCTAAAAACGGATTACAGTTATGTGAATCTGTTTTGCAAATTACCAGAATATCTAACCATGTCCAAATCTGTGTTTTATTGAGTCTTTAAGTTGGCATGAGCCAGTTACTGGTATTAAGACACAGCAAGGTACAGTTGTAAAGTTTCCGAAACTTGACATTTTTTTAGTCATGTTACATGTTACTTAGAATAAGTAAGCAATATAAACATTTATATGATATGTAACGCACAAAGACTCTGATACTTTAAATTCATGAGGTGCCAGAGAAAGTATAATGTTACCAAAGCATAGAGTAAATCATATGTGCCCCTCCTGACGCCATCAGCGCACACTGGCCACTAGTGACTAGTGTAGTAGCATTCTTTCAAAGACATATTTGTACTTAAACACAAAAAACAAACACTAATGGTTTTAAACTAAAAGAGGACCACCCATCATTGTCATTAAGATGGCAAAGATTGAAAAACACTGTTGGCAGTCCTCAGCGTGAGCAGACAGCTTGGCTAAACCAGCCAATGTCATCTATTTATACTTTTGTTGGTCTGTAACGAGCAGAATATTCTGCACAATAATATAATTACGCAGTTGGAAACTATAATTTCCTTCACTGGGTGTTTTTATTATTTCACCTAAGTACATGTACCAAAATCAGAATAACTAAATGGCAAATATAGCATTATTAAAACTTTATGTACCAGTATACTTAAAATAATGGTTATAGCAGTAGACGGAACACTTGTTGTGATTCTGATTTAAATAAAAATCTATCAGATTATGCTCTATCCTTACAGAGAATTTTATGTAAATACCATACTGCTTTAGCTTGTTGTATTTTAACACATAATTATATTTGGAGCAGTGTTGCCAACTTGGCAACAGTGTGGCTATATTTAGCCAGTATCCGGGCTGCTCTGGTGACTATTTTACATATCAAGTGACTAACAACCAATCTAGCAACTTTTTCTGGAATGCGGATGTTTTTAATGCTACACAGCCATGTAAGAAATATATAAAAAAACTTCAGCTGTTAAAGGTTTACAAATCAATATCCATTTTTTTTCTATCTCTGAAAAGATAAATTGATTAATTTGACTCGAAGAACAATTAACCCTGTTTTTCATATTAAAAATAATAGGACCAAGTTAGGACATCCTTCGTCTTGGTGGATTTACTGGTATGTTTTGGGACATGATGTTGCTCGTTCCAGCTTTATTTTATTTACAGATCTCAGTCTCTTTTATGTTGTCTACTTATAGACTATTTTTGTACGGTCAAAAGGATAATACACAGTGGCACAGTGGGTAGCGCTGTTGCCTTGCAGCAAGAAGGTCCTGGGTTCAAGTCCAACCCTGGGTCTTTCTGCATGGAGTTTGCATGTTCTCCATGTGCATGTGTGGGTTCTCTCTGGGTACACTGTCTTTCTCCCAGTGTCCAAAAACATGACTCTTAGGTTAATTGACCTCTCTAAATTGTCCTTAGGTGTAAGTGTGTGCGTGAATGGTTGTTTCCCGTTTCTCTCTGTGTTGCCCTGCGACAGACTGGCACCTGTCAAGGTGTACCCCGCCTTTCGCCCAGTGAACGCTGGAGATAGGCACCCCCGTGACCCGATGAGGGATTAAGCGGGATGGATGGATGGAAGTTGCTACCACCTGCTTTTTGATGGCCTCTGAAGGCCCTTTGCGTCAAACCATGGTGTTCCTGTCGAAAGGAGTCCACACAAAACGTCTGCATTTTGATATAGAGTAAACCTCCTTAAAAATGCTTTGTAATGGCGTTGTCATTTTGTGCACCTGATGGGGTACAAAAGTGTGTATAATTTCTAAGTAGGAATAAACTGGGAGTGTCCTATTCCATTCATTCCCAGGATTAATATTTTTTTATATATATTCTACAAAACTGTTAAAATTGTTTTACAGAAACTGTTCCAAACTTATCTGTATAATTTGAAATTTTCAGTACAGTTAAAAAGTATATAAAGTATACATATGTCCTCTCGAGGTGGAGGAGCAGCGGCTCTACTGAGTCCTCCCTGGAAGACTGAGCTGTTCGTCGAGAGGAGCCAGTTGAGGTGGCTCGGGCATCTGGTTAGGATGCCTCCTGGACACCTCCCTGGTGAGGTGTTCCGGGCACGTCCCACCGGGAGGAGACCCAGGGGAAGACCCAGGACACGCTGGAGAGACTGTCTCTCTGCTGGCCTAGGAACACCTTGGGGTTCCCCCGGAGGAGCTGGCCCGAGTGACTGGGGAGAGGGACGTCTGGGCCTCCCTACTGAAGCTGCTACCCCCGCCACCTGACCCCGGGTAAGCGGAAGACAATGGATGGATGGATGGATGGAGTATGTTCAAATATGTTAAAGCACGCAGGCCACCACAGGATGTCAGAGTTCATTACCATTTACAATTTAAACAAAAGACATTTAAACTTATACATGTAACATTTTAGCTTGAATTTTTGGTGTCTTGCTTATTTTTAAATAAAATGTTGATTTAAAAGCAGCTTCAATGCTAGACTTGCACACCATCCATGAGCCATTAAGAAAAAAAAACAAAAACAAATTTAGCTCTGGGAAACCTTTGTTCTAATGCAGCAGAATCATGACTCCTGAGGTTCCCTGATCAGTGTTTATTTTTCCAGAGTCAATTAATTGTATGCATTTCTCACACAATATGGACTCTCGCTCATTTTTATTTTTGTTTGGCTTTAAACACAAGTTTAAATGAAAAGTAAACTACATTTTTCCGTTTTTGGCAGTGAGAGATGGCTCGCCAGCATGATGTAACATTCTATATAACTCTCTAGCTGACTAAGTCTATCAAACTTGTCCTATCCTCAGAACAATATCTGTTTTCCAGCTATTCAGTACACCTCTCCTATTTCATACACACACGTAGCTAAAACGTCTCAGGATAGCATCACATACGGTATTGTATAACAGTACTTCTACCTTTGTGGCATATAATAAAAAGAAAAGCCTGGTTAAAGCTGCTGTCCTCCAAACTATGGTTTACTTTTATGAATAGAGTCCTCCTGGTAGCTATAAAATAGTGAAGATTAGAGGTATTTACAAGAACAAAAATCTGACTTGATTCACTTACAAAGTGAGCATGCATGTAGGTGAAGAAGTGCACTTCTGTCTCTAAACATCAGATGCCTCACTTTGCTGCAAAATGTAATGTATTTTTTAAAAGCTTTATATTTTATTTGGGTGGGTTTCACACAGAGACTCACATTTTGCCCACAGTTACGGATGTTTGTATGCAATTAAAACACAAAAGAACGCAGGCCCTCGATATCAAGAATCTTTTATTGTCACCGTGTGTTACTGTTGAGAACTTTTTTTTTTTTTTTTTTTTTTTCCCTGCTGAGAACTGCTTTTTGACACGGGCTCAAGATGCAAACAAATGAAAGGTTCACGCAACATACATAGTATTCCCCCCTGAGTCCAGTCCTTGCAGACGGCATCCTACGATTCAGTCCACATGCTTGACCACCTGCCCCTGTATGCAGAGTGGAGCGTATGCGTTCTTCTTGGACCTCCTGTAGTCCATTACTACCTCCTTGGTTTTGCTAGTGATCAGGATGAGGGTTGTTCCTGGAGCACCACTGTCAGATTGTGGACCTCCTCTCTGTAGTGGGTCTCATCATTGTTGGATATTAAACCCACCATAGTGGTGTCACCAACACTCTTCACAACCATGTTTGTTGGGTGGATAGCAGAGCAGTCATAGGTGAAGAGAGCAGGGCTGAGGACACTGCCAGGTGGCATTCCAGGGTTGGGTAGATGTGAGTTTCCCAATCCTCATTCACTGGGGTCTGTTGGAGAGGAAGTCCCTGATCCAGGATCAGAGCAATGGAGATACTCCCAGGCTGTGTTGAGCTGAAGTCCACGAAGCTGAGCTGAAGTTGAGCTGAAGTCCACGAATAACATCCTAACATAAGTGACAACATCCTCTGTGGAGCGATTCTCCCTGTAAACGAACTGAAGGCTGTCCAGGCCTGCAGGGATGCCCACCTTGATGTGTTGCAGGAGGATTCTCTCGAAGCACTTTATGATGAAAGGGGTCAGAACAACTGGACTGTAGTCATTGAGGCAGGAGATGGTTGGTTTTGGCCTTCAGTAGGGGACAGAGTTAAGAAAACCTGCTCTTGCAAACCTCTGAGGCCCACATGGAGCAGCATTATACCCTTGTGTGGAATTTATTAAAAATAAATTCCACACAAATTGACTTAAAATAATTTGGTGACTTATAGAGGCAGTTGTTACACTTGATTTTGTTTGGGGTTGCAGACTAAAACTGGTTTAATACAAGCACACACATCGCTGTAAAGGTTTAAGTTTGGAATCCAAAATGGAAAACCATGAATCATTTTCCTTCCATGTCACAATTATATGACGTTTGTGCTGCTCTCACTAAGAATTTCCAAAACATATATTGAAGTTGTAACCTTGCAAAATGTGGAAAACCTTAAGGGGTTTGAATATTGCAGGACGCTGTAGATTGGTAAAACACAGGTAGGTCTGTGTTGTTCAAATCTTGATTTAGCAATACTTGCTAAGTAATACTAGTAATTAAGATGTATTTTGATTAAATCCAAACAAAAGACAACTTTTATGCAGGAATACTCGATACTCAGTAGCACTGTGGCGTTTTATTCCAGATTTCCAACTTTTATTCAATTTTTTATTCATCTTTTTTGTTTTATCACTTTAGCTGTGTGGTAGACTGTTGCAAAGGGCCATATGGATTAATAAACTAAATTAGGGTTAGAATCAGCTTGGTCACTGAGCAAAACAATCAGCATAGTGACAAAGATCAGTAAGGTAAAGCGGTATTACTTAAAAGTGAGAAATCTTGTAATCAAGATATTTGATGGGTAACCAGTGAAGATTTCAACAATAGGATTAATGTGTTCCATTCAGGGTGCTTTAGTGATGATCTAAACAACTTTGTTCTGAATAAGATGAGATTTGAGTAAAATCTGAGAGGAGTTACAGTAATCTAATCAAGAAGTAACATGTTCGTTGAAGACGATGGTTGTGCTGGTGGATGCAAGAGGTAGATGGAGACGGTTGATGTTTGAAAGGTGGAAATATGCAGACTGAGTAATGCTATTGACATGAGTTTGAAAAGATAAGACGCTATCAAGGATGACACCCAGACTCTTAGCTTGATGGGAGGGAGACGCTGATAAATAATCAGCTGTAGTTGTGAAATTGTTATATCTGATTTAAGTTGATTATTACATTTGATAAAGCTGCACACTCTTTCATGCACGAAGCCCCTGGCCAGTTGTGGTAGCACGCTATAATCCAAAGTTTGTCCGGATGTCCTGGTAGAGTGTTGTTGTGAAGACCAGAGGGACCATGTAGACTTGCTGTTTTTAGAGAGGTTTTGCTAGGATCCTCAATGAATATTTTTCTTTCTGTGGTGACACGAGACGTACGGATAAAGCTAGAGTGCAGGAGGAAGTGCAGTAGCTTGCAGATTAACAAGTTGAATATACATATTATGAAGATCCAGTTCTTCAAAAACCTGAAAGGCCACCACCAGTCAAAGCAAGTCACTTGTTGAAATGACTCCAAGACATAGCCCCACTTTTATTTGCAACAGTGTTGAGTTTCTTGTTAGATTTTTCTTTTACTGTTGCTTTTGTTGTTTTGTTTTAAATGATTCATGTCAAACAGGGAAGTCAAAAGTAGCCGGTCAACGGCGGCAAATCGCCGTCTAATGCAGCTCCTGCCGCCGCCTACTTTCCCCCGATTAAATATCCCAAAAATCACCTTAGCATCTGTCTCCACTGAGAGCAACATTAACGAGTGATTGGGTTCCTTGTTCCAACCAAGATGCTACTTTTCCGATCAAAACACAGACCGGTGTTATGCCGAAAAGTGCAATAAAACCGTGAGAGCCGATGTGAGTTTTGAAACTGCAAAGCTTTTTAAGCGGAAGACAGCACCGGGTTCATAGACCAGTGTGATGCTTTCATGAGCGTCAGAAAGCTATGGTGCATTCAGGAGCATGGTACATTTCAAACTTACAAGGAAAGAGGCATAAAACGGAATAGAACTTAAGTCATAGAGTAATGCAGTGGCGGCTGGCCAGTAGGGGGCGCTCGGGTGCCGCCCCCTTTAAATCGTTTAGATAATAAATGATTTCTGAACTGCAAAGTACTTAGAAATGTATTTATTCATACTGTGTGTCCAATAGACATGTTAGAACTTATTAAAATAGTAAATACATAAATATATTTAATTGCTCACATTGTGCACACTTCCTTTCCTATGTGCAGGGCGCCGGTCTAATGAGAGTGAATGTAGGCACAGCAACTTGGGCAAGCACGTGATCTGAGGCTGACTTTTAATTGGTTATCTAGGGTTTTCCATAGGGGCGCACTGCTCTGCGTCCCGGACACACCCATTCTGTTGTGTCATTACTGGTAGAGTGTCAGTACTGGCTAATTTTTTTAAAAACATTGTGTGATTGGACAATCCCCGATTCGACTCAGCGCAGCTGCAGTTTGTTAGGTTGATTCACGTTAACGTTTGCAAAGTGGAGTAGTTTCAAAATGAGAGAAACTTCTGTTTTGTCTTTACAAAAAAAATGCTTTTACAAAGCGTTCACTTGAAGAAAAAAAACAGGATAAAGGAGCTTGGACCGGATCGTCTTAATTTACAAATTCAGCAGCAGGCAAGTGATCTCTCCACTCCATGGTTGGACAAAGCAGTGTAGGTAGTAATCAGCCAGTGAAGAAGCGTTGGATACTCAGTGTAGAAGACCATGAAAGGATTGCTGCAGAGGTGAGTTGTTGTGGAAAATCACTGTTACACTGGTTTATAGTAATGTTATTTAATATATTAGGAAGATGTGCATTGTAGTTAGAAATACCTTTAGTTGTGTTTATGCTGTGTAGGTATGTTGATATGTTTGTCAGCAAGATATTTTATTATTTAAGTTGTACTGAAGTTTATGGGTAATGGGGAATAAAACATTTGGTTACTGAATTTTGTATAATCTTGTCCCACAAAAATGCTGTAACACATTTCATAACACAGCCTTAAAAAATGGCAGCAAATGTTATTAAAATCAGGAAAACAATCTAGAAGAAGACTTTTCAGAAACTGTCACGCTCTTGAAGATTCTCCTCACCACATCCATGACACAGCAGAAGCTGCAAGGTGCTTTTCAACTCTGAAAAGAATCAAGACTTTTCTGAGAAACTCAATGACTCAGGACAGGCTGAATGCATTGGCCATGTTGTCAATGGAGAAAAGACTAGTAACAGAGATGACTGACTTTAACAAGAATATAATTGAGAAATTTGCTGGGCAGAAGGAAAGGAGGGCAAAATTCATGTTCAAATAGTGCTATTTTTAAGATTTGTTTTGTTTTTCATTTGTTTGTTTGTGTGCGCCCCCCTCAGTTTTTTTAGCACCAGCCACCACTGGAGTAATGTATTTATCCAGAAACAGTGTGGGCTTTCTTACAATACTGAATGCTCTATAATTGTATTTCTGATATTTTTTGATTATACACATCTGTTAGATTTTTATTCTGAAAAATCTATAATATTACATATACTATAATATAATATTACAGCAGCAACTTATCAAAGTTTTTCAGGGGATGCATTTTGTGTTTGTCTCTAGAATCCTCGCCGATGATATGATATCATGTGTGTGATGAGTGCAAGTGAAATTAAACTGAGATAAGAGATTTTGAAAAGAGCGATATGACTGAAATATATGGGGTGCCCCCAGAGACATAAATCAAAATTAACTTCCATATACACATGTTAAATTAAACTCTTCCATATAATATAGTGAAAACCGTGCATAAACACTAGTGAAAAGCTCTCACATACACTAGTGAAAACATTTACCTCTTATATAACCTACTGAAAACCTTGCATAAACACTAGCGAAAAGCTCTCACATGAACTAGTGAAAACATTTACCTCTTATATAACCTACTCAAACGTTCTCATACAAAGTAGTGAGAACTGTTCATATAAACTGGTGAAAAGCTTTACCTTTCATAAACACTACTGAAAAGCTTTCATATACACTACTGAAAAGCTTTCATATACACTACTGAAAAGCTTTCATAAACACTACTGAAAAGCTTTCATAAACACTACTGAAAAGCTTTCACACACACTACTGAAAAGCTTTCACACACACTACTGAAAAGCTTTTATATACACTACTGAAAAAGCTTTCATATACACTATTGAAAAAGCTTTTATATACACTACTAAAAAGGTCTCACACACACTACTGAAAAGCTTTCATATACACTACTGAAAAGCTCTCACACACACTACTGAAAAGCTTTCATATACACTACTGAAAAGCTCTCACACACACTACTGAAAAGCTTTCATATACACTACTGAAAAAGCTTTCATATACACTATTGAAAAAGCTTTTATATACACTACTGAAAAGCTCTCACACACACTACTGAAAAGCTTTCATATACACTACTGAAAAGCTTTCATATACACTACTGAAAAAGCTTTCATATACACTACTGAAAAGCTCTCACACACACTACTGAAAAGCTTTCATATACACTACTGAAAAAGCTCTCACACACACTACTGAAAAGCTTTCATATACACTACTGAAAAAGCTCTCACACACTACTGAAAAGCTTTCATATACACTACTGAAAAAGCTCTCACACACACTACTGAAAAGCTTTCATATACACTACTGAAAAAGCTCTCACACACACTACTGAAAAGCTTTCATATACACTACTGAAAAAGCTTTCATATACACTATTGAAAAAGCTTTCATACACTATTGAAAAAGCTTTCATAAACACTACTGAAAAAGCTTTCATATACACTACTGAAAAAGCTTTCATATACACAATTGAAAAAGCTTTCATATACACTACTGAAAAGCTCTCACACACACTACTGAAAAGCTACGGATTTCAGTTGAAACGGAAGGCATTTCAGTTGAAACGGAAGGCATTTCAGTGAAACAGGAAGGAGTGTCATTAACCCGGAAGTTATTGTAAACAGAGGTCACTCCGGTTAGCTCCGTACATTTTGTGCAATCTCCAGCCGATATTTTATCAAATATAATTATTGATTACTGCTGAGTAGTGATGGGTCCGGCAACACCGATGCGTCGGCGCATGCGTCGAGCTCATAGAGCAAAACCCGTGTCGATGCGCATATCGCTATGGAAAAGTCACGTGATCGATACAGGAACTGTTTCGAACTGACTGACGCGCTAAACTGTGTTTATAAGCAGTGTTCTGTTCCCTCTAAGCTGCGCGCGTGTGCATTCGCGCATCTGGATTCAGCACGCACAGCAAAGCTATGCAGCGCAGTAAATAAAAGCCAAGCTGAACTGTTCGTTTTTTTTTTTAACCATTTTACAACTCTGGTGAGATGGTGTTCCGCAGTCTCGCTCTGTGAGCGCCAGGTGCTGATCGGAGCGCACCACTGATGGATTTGGCAGACGACTTTATGGTTGGGCAGGTTGCGCTGTGCGTCTTTGTTCTGAGCCTTGTGTCAGAAAAACGGCTGATCTACCCTGAGTGGGAAGCTGCTGCTCTGAGTAGTTCTCCATCACTCTATCATACTCAGCGTTTCTGATTTCAAAACAGATGATATAAGTCAGGTAACTAAACACAGCGTCCGATCAACCATGAGTTGAACGTGAACACGATCATGAAAAAAAGCCCGATCAATGGAACGCACATAACTCGATTCACCATGGCAACGACAGAAAAGCTTTGGAACTGCGCATGTCCTGCGAGTAGAATTAAACATTTTTAAAGAAGGCATATGAACAATATTAAACCATAAGAAACAATACCATTGCTGCTGAAAACCGCAAGAGAAATTTTTTGAAAAAGTCAATGCATGCTCAATATAAAAGTTATGTGATGGAGAATTAAAGCAGTTTTCTCACACTTCACTAGTTCAACACAAAAGGTTGTGGGGGGCATTCATTACTAAAAGCATTGAAAGGACATGGCAGCAAATCATGATAAAATACAGTTTAACCAGGCAAGGTTAAGTTAAAAGTTTTATGTTTAACAGTATTCAACTAAAGCATTAATTGGCTATATTCAACATATGCAATTAATGATGGGATGGTGTGTGTTATTGAAATAACTGATATGCTCATCTTTTTGCCATTGTTCACCAATCCTAAAAATGAGTTGACACTGGTAGATGTTTAATGTGCCAACCTCACTTTACAACTACATAGGCTATATGGAATGGAAAATTAGAGTTGGAAGTGCCGAAATTTGATACAGAATACATTATTGCTTTCATTCTGCATAGTTATTTTATTAATCTTGTGGGTCTCTGACTATGGAACACCTTTAAAGTGTAACTGAGTAACATTTCTGACAGTGCAACATACAGTTGCCTCTGAGAGATTTTCTGGGTCTCCTGTTATTAAAAAGCGGCTGTTGGCATAAAAATGAAGAGCAGCACAAAGAAATTGTTCAGAACTGAGCGTGTTCCCTCGTTATTTTAGAAAAGCGATGCGTGGCTGAGAATATTGAAATAAATCATCTGACGACCCCAGATGAGCCCCAGCCAGGACCATCTTCACAAAAGCTGTCTGCCCCTACTTCAGGCATGTTATTGGGCAGTTTGTTGTTTATAAATCATGAACTAAAATGCCAATTTGTTCTTTTTACATAACATTTGGCAACATTTGACATCGAAGTGGGCAGGCAGACCCAAAGTGCCACAGCTAATGTCATCCAGGAGGTGCACAGATACTTGGCAGAGGGTCCCAAGATCCTATGATAGACTGGAAAAATCAAAAGACAGTCTGTCCAAACCTCTTCCGCTTTTCATTACAATTTATCTGCACTCCAGCATCATCTGTGCTTCATTTGGTGTCTTCTACAGTTGGAGAAGTGATATGAAAAAAGCATAAAAAATTCAATATCAAAACGTCGAAAACAACTTATTTTTTTGAATAAAAATTTGTAAAAAAAATAAATAGAAAAATGCCAGTCCACAAGCATCCTCATTCACAACATGTTTACTTAGAGGGTATTACGTTATGATACAGGTTCACATTATTTATTGACTGTATAAAAAAAAATCAAAGATATTTTAAATTCAAATGAAAATATGAAATAATACAATGACTTAAATTGTATTATTGTGTATACTAGGTCATCTAATCAGTGTCAGTTAACGCTGTCAACTAGGTTGCCTGTAGGGATTTTTAACGTCCAGCAGGTGTCAGTATTCAGTGACACAGTATCAATACAGTTTGGCAACGTGTTGAAACATTTCATGACGCCTCATCGACCCATCGCTACTGCTCAGCTACCCGCTGAACACCTCACAGAAGCAGGGGCATTACTCAACTTTATTTTAGCTTATCCTGTCAAATGCTACAATGCTAAACCGCTATTTCAGTAGTGGGTATGAAATCTTTTTTAGTAGTGTGTATGAAAGCTTTTCAGTAGTGTGTGTGAGAGCTTTTCAGTAGTGTATATAAAAGCTTTTTCAATAGTGTATATGAAAGCTTTTTCAGTAGTGTATATGAAAGCTTTTTCAGTAGTGTATATGAAAGCTTTTCAGTAGTGTGTGTGAGAGCTTTTCAGTAGTGTATATAAAAGCTTTTCCAATAGTGTATATGAAAGCTTTTTCAGTAGTGTATATGAAAGCTTTTTCAGTAGTGTATATGAAAGCTTTTTCAGTAGTGTATATGAAAGCTTTTTCAGTTGTGTATATAAAAGCTTTTTCAGTAGTGTATATGAAAGCTTTTCAGTAGTGTGTGTGTGAGAGCTTTTCAGTAGTGTATATAAAAGCTTTTTCAATAGTGTATATGAAAGCTTTTTCAGTAGTGTATATGAAAGCTTTTCAGTAGTGTGTGAGAGCTTTTCAGTTGTGTATATAAAAGCTTTTTCAATAGTGTATATGAAAGCTTTTTCAGTAGTGTATATGAAAGCTTTTTCAGTAGTGTGTAAGAGCTTTTTCAGTAGTGTATATAAAAGCTTTTTCAGTAGTGTATATGAAAGCTTTTTCAGTAGTGTATATGAAAGCTTTTTCAGTAGTGTGTAAGAGCTTTTTCAGTAGTGTATATAAAAGCTTTTTCAGTAGTGTATATGAAAGCTTTTTCAGTAGTGTATATGAAAGCTTTTTCAGTAGTGTATATGAAAGCTTTTCAGTAGTGTTTATGAAAGCTTTTCAGTAGTGTATATGAAAGCTTTTCAGTAGTGTATATGAAAGCTTTTCAGTAGTGTATATGAAAGCTTTTCAGTAGTGTTTATGAAAGCTTTTCAGTAGTGTTTATGAAAGCTTTTCAGTAGTGTATATGAAAGGTAAAGCTTTTCACCAGTTTATATGAACAGTTCTCACTACTTTGTATGAGAATGTTTGAGTAGGTTATATAAGAGGTAAATGTTTTCACTAGTTCATGTGAGAGCTTTTCACTAGTGTTTATGCAAGGTTTTCAGTAGGTTATATAAGAGGTAAATGTTTTCACTAGTGTATGTGAGAGCTTTTCACTAGTGTTTATGCACGGTTTTCACTATATTATATGGAAGAGTTTAATTTAACATGTGTATATGGAAGTTAATTTTGATTTATGTCTCTGGGGGCACCCCATAGTATGGGGGCACCCCATAGAAATGAATTAAACATGTGAATTCAATTTCAAATTCCAACCCTGTATTTTTATCATAACAATTCGACTTTGTTCGTGAAGAAATGTTACGATCGTTTTTAGAACAGAACTGTGAATAATTGTAAGATGAATAGACCTCACCTAATCTGATCTGTTTTATGTGGTGCTGGTAATTCAAATTAAACAACTTTTATGCAAATGGAGATTACCTTGTTAAAACATGATGATAACATCATGTAAAAAATAATGTTTTAAGAATAATGATAAAAAAATAAATGTTTTTGAAGAATTGATCATTCACATTTTTTTTGCCTTTTATTGAATTTGAAACATGCATTCTGACTCTATTGTTTAAATAATCACCTGTCTTGAAAGCTTCCAAAATATATCAGGGAGAGTCTATTTTCAAAATTCTCCCCTCCGGCGCTCGGGCACCGACATAAGTGCACCCTCCTACTTGATAGTGTGCGGCCTGCTACTTTAAAAAAGTTTGACTGCTCTGTGTCAATATATTTTTTTTAAATTAAAATCTATTGTTGAATAATATTATGGCATATATTGTTACATACTTTTAAGCTTCTGAATACTTTTTTTGTGACTGGGGTAGTTATATCTGAAAATCTACAAAACTTCATCTGTTCTTTAAATATTTCTAAAATTTGACAAATGTCATACATAAGGAGGACTTTCAACATATTTTTATTAAGCTATTACTTAAAAGATCTTTGGAATAAATAAAAATAGCAAACTTCTCAATTTTAGGTCTGAAAAGTACATGGACTCTTTGACCTTGATATAAGTGCTTGAAGGGAACAAACTAGTTTGTGTGTTTTGGTTGTTTCTTTGTTGGTGATTTTTAAAAGTTCTTCAATGACTCTAAAGGGACAGTAAAGTCACTTCTTCATACCCATTTTCAGATATAATCACTAAAATATAACTGACATGTATCATTACTTATACCTATTGTTTGTATGTACAAAATGTATACTTTCCCTGGATTGTCTGAAATAAATTATTTATTCATTCATTCAAAGTTAAGAAAAAGTTTTTAAAAGTAAAACATTCCGCCGGCGAGAAAATGGTGTCTATTTAGATCTAATTTGACTATGCCTCTGCTGTAACTACTATCTTGTTATTTATTAATTTCATGACGTCTTTGATTTGAATGTGTAAACTGAGGTTACAGCACTCTGAAAAAGAATATTAGACCTCTCCGTACTGAAAGGAAGGAGCATTCTGCACCTGGAACACCAGCAAGTAAGACCTGAAATTACTGTATTAAATAGTTAATGCAAAGTTCTCATCAGTTAAGCTGTTTTCTACTCGTATGTACTTCATGAGGATAGGAGTAGAGATTTTGTTTTTTTAAACTGTGTTTTTGTTTTACTCTTTGGTCTTTAGATTTTTTTCAACACGATTTTTTGACATGCATACATTGACAGTTTTGTTCATGTTGCTGTGTTCAGGTAAACATTTTATTTCTTTGTCTTGTAATTTAAAATAAATTTGTGGATATTTTGGCACACGCAATGTTATGTTACAGGATTAGTGTATTTAAATACTAGTTTTTGTTTCCTCAGTTCTTTGGAGGGATCCTATTTTTTTAGTTTAGTTTAGTTCTTTTAAAGAACTTTTCATCATTTAGTAAAATGTGCCATAAGCAAGGGGTAGGAAGTTTTCAACTTTGCAATCTATTATAGTATGAGGAATGTTTATTTTACATAAGTGATAATTGAAGGGTTTATGTAAACAGTCTGATAATAACTTATTGTCTTTTTACAGGAATTTGGCAGTTTTCATTAGCTGCAAACCGTCTACGAAAGTTTTCTTTTTTACAGGGCAGAAAAAGCTGGACCAAAGCACTGGAAACATGTGAAAGCGAAGGGGGATCATTATTGAGTCTGTATGATGAAGAGGATGCCAATATGACAATTCATTTGATTTCCTCTAGAGGAGATCCAGACTTTGTCAGCATTTGGCTTGGTCTGAAATGGAATCCTAGTTATGTTCCCATTTGGTCAAATGGAGAAAAAGTAATATTTAATGAGTCAACAGTAGATTTAAAAAAAGGAGAGCAACTGTGTGAAGCTATTGGAAATGGGACATGGAAGAGTTTGAAATGTTCAGAAGAAAAAGCTTTTATGTGTCAAAATGGTAAGTTTCAGCAGGCCATATTTTTCTTAATATAATAAGCAAAATTGGCAGGAACACAAAGTTGGCTAAATAAGTTAGTTGTTTGGGGGAGAGATACGTGGTTTTAGTTCGATATAAATACTACTTTAATACTAATCTAAAACCATGATTAGACTTTGGCCAAATACGCAAAGAATATCTTAAAAATTAATCATCTTTTTAATCAATTGTAAACAGCAATATTAAGTTTTATTCAAACACAATTCAACATTTTGAAGTGAAAGTCTTCACAGTTCATTAAATCTGAATTGTTTATTTTTCTTCTTTCCAGGAAACTACAGCCTTGTAGAGACTGAAAAAAACTGGTGCCAGGCAATGCAACACTGCAGAACACATTTCAGGGATTTAGCGAGTATCAATGACACACAGCAAAATGAAGAGCTGAAAAACAAAAGTCACGGGAAAAGTTTTTGGATCGGGCTCCGGCATGATGACTTCGAGTGGGCAGACAAAAGTTGTTCAACATATAGAGCTGTGGATGAACATGTTTCTGGCGACTGTTCCAGTATTTCTAAGGCCAATATACCTATATTGAGTTTACATAACTGTGATAATACACACCGTGTAATTTGCTTTAAAGGTTAGTAGTAAACCACACAAATCTGTCAAACAGCATTAAGCTGCATTAGAAATGTCAACATTTTGTTTTGCATTGTTTTAAAAGTTCTTTCATGCCTTTTATGAAGATATGTAAAATTTCAAGTTGTCATTAGCATGAAAAACTACACAATCAACCCCTCTTTGACCAGAGTTGACATAGGTTTACCATTAATTAGAACATTCAGAAACAATAAACTTAAATATACCATGAAATAATTTGGATTTTTAATAAAATCCACACCTGATCAACCCCAAACAGTAAAACTGTATCACCCACCTGGCAGACAATGTCAGGACAAGTTATGGGAGAGGTCAATGTAAACCCCGCATCACACAAACATCAAAGTTGATTTAGCACAAAGCAATTGTGGTGGTGGATGAGTTTTTCCTCTTTATAAATCTAACCTGTTTTACTTAATTTTCAGGCCATGTGAGGATCAGATTAATCAATGAGGCCAAAACTTGGGAGAAGGCCCTTGACTACTGTACAACCAAACATTCACGGTTGCTATGGATTGAGCATCAGGAGGATCAGGAAGCAGTCGAACAGTGGTTAAATGTAACTTCTGCTAATTCTACAGAGCATTTGTGGATCGGTCTGAGGCAGAGTTCTGTTTTTGGATTCTGGATTTGGAGTGACCGGATAGTAAACTACAAAAACTGGAAAAATGGCCAACAGCCTGAGATGCCTTTGTCCAAACAGTGTGGTGTGATCAATACTACAAATTACACATGGAGTGATGAAGAATGTGGGACACAGCTCCCTTTCCTTTGTGAGGAGGATATTATATACATGCAGAACTAATTACAACGTGAGAGAGAGGATATATGAATATTAAAGACAAATTTTCATTCAATCTCACCACTGTCTTGTTATATAAGAAATTGATGCTAAAAACAATTTTAAAATCTTAAGTGTATTATATATGCAATATTTCACCCAAATCAGTTCAGTATATGTGAAATGTTTTAGCCATTTTCTGTTGTATAGTCTTTGACAAGAAGTTTTCAACTTTGATATTTCAAGAGATCTTCTGTTGACTTTTTATCTCCATTCAGGTGCAAATGTTGGTGGTGATTAAACATTGGGATTTTCTAAAACAGATTCTTATAATGGAGATTTATATTTATATATATATATATATATATATATATATATATATATATATATATATATATATATATATATATATATATATATATATATATATATACACAGTTATTGTTGAATAGAAATTGTGATTTTTTTTTTTTTTTACACGCCATATATACGTGGGTTCTATTTCTGTTATAATAAATCAGTGTTTGCCAAAAAATCTCTATTTTCTGTGTACAGTTTGTGCAACAAGTGCTTTCATACACTTCTAGAAATGTTTCAAATTGTGAACCACCCATTAATAAGCATTACAATAAAGCACTTTTGTGAGTTTTCCAACATTACTGTCTCACTCAATTTCCACTCAACCTTTGGAGAGAGTTGTGAAATTTCCTAAAATTACTTTTATTCCTCATGTGCCACAGTGAAGAATGTATCTTAAACCCTGTTGATTCATATTCCCCTCACACCAGAGAACATATTGGAAGCACTTTGTTACAATCTGGTGCTCTGAGGTTTGTCCAAGAAAATCAAAAGTTATTATTTGATAATGTAGCATATATGCTTTATGAAAATGACAATCTTTAAAGAATGTACAACCCGTTTTAAAGCAAAAACCCATATGTTTCAGAACAGGTTTTAAAATTTAAGTTGAAAAAAATTTAATATTGACTGCGAAGATGAACTTGTGTTTTGAGAAAAGATTGTAACTCAGGCTCTGTTTCAGAAAGAATGTGCCGATCTACCTTGAGTAGAAAGTAGCTACTCTGAGTAGTTTTACCTCACTCGGCCATGCTCAACATTTTCGGTTTAAGAACAGGGGATTTCAATCAGGTAACTGAACTCTAAGTCCCATCAACCCTGAGTTGAGTGTGAAAGGAACCCTCATCAATGGAACGCAGATAACATGACTCAGCATGGCAACGGCAGGAAATAAGAAGCCTGGAGGTGCACATTTACCACAAGTGGAATTAGAAATCTTTAATGACGGCATATGGAGAACATGAAACCATGACTAACAAAATGATACAATGCTGTTGCTGCAGGAAAAAAAAAGTTAACAGCAGAGCAATGCTGAAAAAGTTATGCATGAATATGAGTTTTATTTGATGGAAAATTAAAGCTGTATTCTCATACTACACTCATTAAGCACCCAAAAATGTAGAAGGGGGGCGGGCACATTGATTGTGTCTAGGTACAACCCGACATGTATTAAAAGGACGTGGCAGCAAATCAATATGAAGTATGAAACTACAGTTTAATCAGAAAAGGTTAAGTTATAAGTTTTTGTTTAACCTTAACCAACTACACCATTAATTGGCTATAGTCAACATTTGTAATTGATGGTTTGAGTTAACAGGTATGTACATTCATTGACACTGATTTTCTTGAAGGTTTATAATTTGTGCCAACCTCACTTTATATTAATCATATAGGCTATATTTAAGTTTTAAGTTGAAGTAAAGGTGGCGTTATTTAAGTGAAGAAATGTGCCGTAGCCCTAACAGTGTTTGGGGGGGGGAGATGTATGAATGAAAACTAAATTATATAAATGAGCTGGAAGTCTCAAAATCTGATGCAGAATAAATTGCTTTCATTCTGTGTAGTTATTTTATTAATATTGTGGGTCTCAGGGTATGGAACAACTTTAAACTCCACTATAGCTGAGTGCAACAGTAACATTCCTGACAGCGTGACATACAGGTGCCTCTGAAATTATTTCTGCATCCACTACATTATTAAAAAGCTGCCGTTGGCATAAAAACGAAGGGCAGCGCAGAGAATTTGTTCAGAGGTCAGAGCGTCCCCTCGTTATAGGAGCGATGTGTAGGCTGAGAATATTGAGCTAAATCGACAACTGTAAAAAAAAGGTAACGCTTGAAAACCTATTAATCCAGAAATGATCAGACATGTAATCGTGGTCTGATCAACCTCATCCAACAGAGATTACTGTGGGTTATTTGTGCTCAAGCATACATGCTTTTCCAGTAAAGGACACGCCTTTTCTGACACGTCCTTGTGCAGATCTCAGCTTAGAAGTAGGAAAAACTCAGGGTTAGCCCAAACAACACTGCTTAGTAGCAAGGTTGTTTCAGAGTAATTTTACTCAGGGAAAGCTTCAGAGATTTCTAAAATGGAAAAGCCAGGGTATGCCGGAATTTGCCCCAGAAATTACTCTGAATAACCCAGCTTTCTGAAACGGGGCCCTAATGCTTTCTCTTGAGTCATTTTGATGTGTTGCAGTAGATACTTCTATTTACAAAGCACAAGAGAAAATACTGTAATTTCACAGTGGGTTAAACAAGATTTCATTCAAATAGTGAAACAGGTGTGTAGTTCTTGCTAAGAAAATGAAATGGCTTACTTATTAAATCCCTTAGTGAGACTGTAGGTAATTATTTACGAAAGCGGAGTTTAAATCATTTGCATATTATCTGCCCGCATACAAAAGTTTTCTTCCATAGCTGAAACATTAACCTGCTGGTACCAGTCTAGGTCCTAAAGTTTGAATAACAAATGCAGTTTTCCTTACAACACTGGCTCTGATGACGGATTTCCTACATTTTTATTATGGTGCGATAAACTGAATATTTATTTTGTATCTAATAAAAAATAAATATTATGGATGACAATATAACTCCAAAAATGTATTTATGCCAAAGTTAACATGGTTATAATTACTGATATTAAGTCAGTTATGTCTTTTCTCATCTAACAGTACTCTGTTGTATTATTCTATCATAATATTTTACATCCAAGTTCATTTAAGGACGATGATTTAGGTTAACTATTGACAAAGTCCATTTCTGCTTTTCATACTTCTCCTTGAGCTCTTATCTAGTATTTGGTTATGTCAATAATGCAAATACCTTCCAGGAATTGCAATGTGTTACCAAAGAAAAAAACCTGGTAATATAGTGAAGGATATTTTATTATTATTTGGACTCTGTTTCCAATTACTCTTTTTGATTAATAGTTTACGCAAAATCTGTTTTAATGCATCCTGACACTAAACTGATATCGGATAAAGACACTGTTATGGATGCATAATTTTGTAAATATTGAGCCTCTGGATTTACCATAAAGAAAACTGTCGCAATCATTGAATAAGAAACTAGAAACTTTCTTCCTTTATTCCTTTTATTCCTCCATCCTTTGTTAAAATAAAAATGTAGCCAAGCCTGGGATGGATGGAACATTTCCATCAAGAACAGGAAAACTTAGATTGTTTGTTTTTTAAACTATAATGCATTATATATATTAAATGTGACTCAATTATCCAGCAGTTTACTCTGGCTAAAACTCCATATAAAATGCTCTAGCAAAGCTGTAAAAAAAATAATTAAAAAGCACCTCCTTGGAAAATTGGAAGTTTTAATATTTCACATACAGGTAGGTTTTAAAACATTAGCATAGTAACTGGAGTTTCTAAATGGTAGTACAAAAGGATTTTGAAAAAGAAATTTCCATTCGCATATCTTGGTTGGTTAAAGAATGTGGTGCGAGTTTCATTGTTAGTTAGGAAATGAATTTTTTATTTTGACAAATGAAACATTAACAAACTGCTCCTATAAGGTCTATTTCTGATTAGGAAAGAGATTTCTCATTAGGGGCTGCACAGTGGAGAAGTTGGTAGCACTGTTGCTTTGGAACAAAAAGTTTGTAGGTTCAAACCCGGCCTGGGGTCTTTCTGCATGAAGTTTGCATGTGTGGATTCTCGCCTGGTACTTCACCTTCTTCCCACAGTCCAAAACCATGACTGTTAGGTTATTTCTCCAAATTGCCCTTAGGTTTGTGTGTGTGTGTGTGTGTGTGTGTGTGTCTATTTTCCCCGTGATCAACAGGCGACCTGTCCAGGGTGTATCCTGCCTCTCGCTTACTGACTGATGTTGGCGGGCACGCAGATGAGCAGGTACAGACAATGGATGGATAAGTGGCTTACACTTATAAGTGGCTATAGAAGATGGATGGTTTCTCATTAGTCCTTATTTCAAAATCCAATACAAAATCTTGCATTTAGGGCTTAAACGTAGCCACAGTTGAACTGAAAAACCTTTTATAGGTTTACATTAGCCAGAGAAAGCTTGGTCACAGATAAAATCCCATGGTTTGTCAATCTTGGTTTTGAGAATGACGTACACTCGGGTTCACATTCATCTCCTGCATGGAAAACTCATACTGCATTTTGTACTGAGTAATATGAGCCTAAATATTGTCAGTAGTATGTTTAAAATAACTATACTGAGTCTTCGGAATTCTACGAATCTTGTACAATGCAAGTTAGATGAAGTGTTGTGGAGTGCATTAAAAATTTCACATTTGGCGATCTTTAACCAGAGCTTTCTCTCCATTAACTGCTCTCCTCATTGTTGTCCGCCATGGGTGTCGTTTTTCTTCTCGTTTCTGCATAGCAGGACGCAGAATAGTGGCGTTTGTCGAGTATCGGTGACGTACAGGTCGGATGAATGCGACCCGGCCGTACAGAGGTCGCATTTGAAAAGATGAGATACGTATCGGAATTAGGACCACATATCCAAGTGGCCTGGGTCGCATTTAAAATAATCTGATCTGTGTTGTTCTGACGGTCATGAAAAGAGCAGATCCAAGTCGCATATGGGCAAAAAAATAGGAATTGGGTCACTTCAGGCTGCAGCATGAACGTAGCCTTAGATATGGAGTCTGAAATTTGACTATGACTCTGCTGAATTTACCATGTTGTCGTTAATTAATTTCATGACGTCTTTGTTTTGAATGAGTAAACTCTGTGAGCTTACAGTACTCTGAAACAGAATATTAGACTTCTCCGCACTGAATGGAAGGACCATTCTGCACCCGGAACATCAGCAAGTAAGACCTGATACTCTTACTATCAAATAATCAGGCAAGTTTCTAATCAGTAAGGCTGTTTTTGTCTTAAATCCATTATGTGGACTGATATCTAGCCATATGAAGGAGTTGAGTTTTAAAAAAACATACTGTATATATTAATTTTTTTTTTGTCTAGAGATTTTTTTTGAACGGGATTCTCAGCATGCATACATTGAAAGTTTTGTGCCTCATGCTGTGTTCAGGTAATCATTCTTTTCTTTCTCTTATTGTAGTTTAAAAGAGATCATCCATAGGTGTTTCAGCACAAAAATGTTGTTACAAAATATGCGTATTTAAAATGTTAAGTTTTGTTTTCTCAGTCCTTGGGAGTAATCCCACGTTTACCAGCAGTGATTTTATTGGCGTTCCTTTTTAAAAACTGCTCATCATTTAGTAAAATGTGCCATAAGCAAGATGTAGGCAAGTTTACAACTTTGTAATTTATTATAGTACAAGGAATGTATATTTTACATTACATCCAAAGTTATAGTTGAGAGTTCCTGTAAACAGTCTTTCTTAAAGATAACAACTTATTGTCTTTTTACAGGAATTTTGCAGTTTTCCTTAGCTGCAAACCGTCTACGAAAGTTTTCATTTTTACAGAACAAAAATAGCTGGACCAAAGCACTGGAAACATGTGAAAGCGAAGGGGGATCAATATTAAGTCTGTATGATGAAGAGGATGCCAATATGACAATTCATTTAATTTCCTCTAGAGGAGATCCAGACATTGTCCGGGTTTGGCTTGGTCTCAAATGGAATCCTAGTTATGTTCCCATTTGGTCAAATGGAGAAAAAGTTATATTTAATGAGTCAACAGTAGATTTAAAAAAAGGAGAGCAACTGTGTGAAGCAATTGAAAATGGGACATGGAAGAGTTTTAAATGTGCAGAAGAAAAAGCTTTTATGTGTCAAAATGGTAAGTTTCAGCAGGCGAAATATATTTTTTATATAAAAAGGAAATTTGACAGGATTACTAAGCCAAAATAAGTTAGTTTGGGGGGAGAGATACATAGTTTTAGTATAATATAAATACTACTTTAATACTAGTCTAAAAGCATCATTAGGCTTTGGCCAAATATGCAAAATATCTTAAAAATTAAATGTCTGTTTTTTAGTTATCGTAAAATGCCATATTAAGTTTCATTTAAACACATTTCTACATTTTGAAGTAAAAATCTTCAGTTAATTAAATCTGAATTGTTTATTTTTCTTCTTTCCAGGAAACAAATACAGCCTAGTAGAAACTGAGAAAAACTGGTGCCAGGCAATGCAACACTGCAGAACACATTTCAGGGATTTAGCGAGTATCAATGACACACAGCAAAATGAAGAGCTGAAAAACAAAAGTCACGGAAAAAGTTTTTGGATCGGGCTCCGGCATGATGACTTCGAGTGGGCAGACAAAAGTTGTTCAACATATAGAGCTGTGGATGAACATGTTTCTGACGACTGTTTCACTATATATATAAATCGTCAACCTTCATTGTATACAAATGACTGTGATAATGCAAATTATGTAATTTGCTTTAAAGGTTAGTAGTAAACCACACAAATCTACTGTCAAAGAGCATTAAGCTGCATTAGAAATGTCAACATTTTGTTTTGCATTGTTTTAAAAGTTCTTTCATGCCTCTATTTAAGAAGATAGAATGAGAAGTAAATTTCAAATGTGTAGTTTTTCATCCTGATGACAAATCAACCCATCTTTGACCAGAGTTGACAACTGTTTACCTTTAATTAGAACATTCAGATCCAATAAACTGAAGTATACCATGAAATTATTTGGATTTTTAATAAAATCCACACCTGTTCAACCCCAAACAGTAAAACTGCATCACCCACCTGACAGACCATGTCAGCACAATTTATAAGAGAGGTCAATGTAAATCCTGCATCAAACAAACATTAAACTTTAACATAAAGCAATTTTATGTGGATCAGCTTTTCCCTTTTAGTAAATCTAACCTGTTTTACTTAATTTTCAGGCCATGTGAGGATCAGATTAATCAATGAGCCCAAAACTTGGGAGGAGGCCCTTGACTACTGTACAACCAAACATTCACGATTGCTATGGATTGAGCATCAGGAGGATCAGGAAGCAGTCGAACAGTGGTTAAATGTCTTTTCTGCTAATTCTACAGAGCATTTCTGGATCGGTCTGAGGCAGAGTTCTGTCTTTGGATTCTGGATGTGGAGTGACCGGATAGTAAACTTTGAAAACTGTCAAAATAGCCAACAGCCTGCAAAGCCTTCATACGATCAGTGTGGTGTGATCAATGCTAAAAATTACACATGGAGTGGTGAAGAATGTTGGAGACGGCTCCCTTTCCTTTGTGAGGAGAATATTATATACATGCATAAGTAGGTAAAGCGTGAGAGGACACAGATTTTAAAACACAATTTTCTGTTTGTGTAATCTCACTACTGAATGTCATGTATTATATAAGGAAACTATGCTAACAATCATTTAGCTGTATTACATATGTAATATTAAACCTGAATCATTTAGTGTATGTGAAATGTTTTATTTTTCTGTTTAGTTTTTGACAAGGCAAGTTGTCAAGGTTTCTTTAAAATATTTTCTGTTGTCATTTCACCCCTGTTCAAATGCAAATATTGTTAGTGATTAAAAATTGGGATTTTTAGTACGGATTAATATGGAGATTTGTTTCAAAGTTTACTAGACATTTGGTTATTGTTAGACGCAATAATAGAGATGCACACTTTGCACATGCCTACAAAAGCTGGATGTGCTTATTAAGCACATGAATAAAGCACATTTGGGAGTTTTCCTATATTACTGTTTCAACTCTTTTTCTATTGAACCTATGCAGATTGTTAAAACCTCTTCCAGTCTTAATGCAGCCCCGATGATTACATGGGCAGAAACCCATACAATTCATATGAGTTGGACAATATCAGTATGGAAATCAAAAAGTGCACCAATTAAAAAACTAAATTTTTATATATATATATATATATATATATATATATATATATATATATATATATATATATACACAGACCAAAAGTTTGGACACACCTTCTCATTCAAAGAGTTTTCTTTATTTCCATGAATATGAAAATTGTAGATTCACACTGAAGGCATCAAAACTGTTAATTAACACATGTGGAATTATATACTTAACAAAAAAGTGTGAAACAACTGCAAATATGTCTTATATTCTAGGTTCTTCAAAGTAGCCACCTTTTGCTTTGATTACTGCTTCGCACACTCTTGGCATTCTCTTGATGAGCTTCAAGAGGTAGTCACCTGAAATTGTCTTCCAACAGTCTTGAAGGAGTTCCCAGAGATGCTTAGCACTTGTTGGCCCTTTTGCCTTTACTCTGCGGTCCAGCTCACCCCAAACCATCTCGATTGGGTTCAGGTCCGGTCATTGTGGAGGCCAGGTCATCTGTCGCAGCACCCTAACACTCTCCTTAGTCAAATAGCCCTTACACAGCCTGGAGGTGTGTTTGGGGTCATTGTCCTGTTGAAAAATAAATAATGGTCCAACTAAACGCAAACCAAATGGATAGCATGCCACTGCAAGATGCTGTGGTAGCCATGCTGGTTCAGTATCCCTTCAATTTTGAATAAATCCCCAACAGTGTCACCAGCAAAACACCCCCACACCATCACACCTCCTCCTCCAAGCTTCACGGTGGGAACCAGGCATGTAGAGTCCATCCGTTCACCTTTTCTGCGTCGCACAAAGACACGATGGTTGGAACCAAAGATCTCAAATTTGGACTCATCAGACCAAAACACAGATTTCCACTGGTCTAATGTCCATTCCTTGCCCAAGCAAGTCTCATCTGCTTGTTGCCTGTCCTTAGTAGTGGTTTCCTAGCAGCTGGTTTACCATGAAGGCCTGATTCACACAGTCTCCTTTTAACAGTTGTTCTAGAGATGTGTCTGCTGCTAGAACTCTGTGTGCCATTGACCTGGTCTCTAATCTGAGCTGCTGTTAACTTGCCATTTCTGAGGCTAGTGACTCGGAGGAACTTATCCTCTGCAGCAGAGGTGACTCTTGGTCTTCTTTTCCTGGGGCGGTCCTCATGTGAGCTAGTTTCTTTGTATTTTAAAAAATATACGTATCCAATTTAAAACAAATTATTACACTCACCAATGTAAAACAAGTATTTGTTTATTTTTGGGACATGTGTCACAGTTAACTTATGCGACAGGAAAATCCTGTAGAAACTGTTCTAAACAGGAAATTTTTTTAAAAGGTCTAACGTTTAGATAAGATGGGGAGGGGGTGTACAGTAATGATTATTTCTTGAAAAGGTTATTTCTTTTCTAGATAAAAAATCTGAAATGTGTGGGCCCATCTTAGATTTTCTTGCTCTAGACCCAGGCAGGTCTGTCACTTGTTTTCTCATGTAAACAGTAACTGTGCTAGACGGTAGAGGGTTAGGACTCAAATCATGTGACTTAGAATCCAGTCATGCTAAAGTCACAAGTAATAAAATAAAATACTTGAGATTTGACTCATCCTTTCCCAGTGTGGTTGGTTTAAGATATAAAGTTTTTTTGACTAAATGTGTATTACGCAGGATTTAATTCCTGATGGGCTTTGATGGAACCCTGCCAGACGTGGGATCCATCCAGTTGTGCACGCCTTGGCATTATACAATATTTCCTCACCCTGCCTCTCTTGCTTCGTTTACCTCCTTTTCCTCTGCTTGGTGAGGATGTGATGTCCCAGCACAATCAAAGAGCTGTGTGGAAAGCTGGAAAAAGACAAAACAAAAACAAAAAGCTGTGCCCAAAAGATTCCTGGACTACTATGCAGCACAACTCTGCAAATCTTGAGACACTTTCAATAAAATTATAGCGACAGAAGTGGGCGCCTCTGGACCAGTTCTTCATTGTGAACCTGGAGATGGTACCATCAGTGCTGTCAGCATTTGTGTCAACATTAGTATCCCATCCCATAGCTGCAATAAAAGTTTACACTTTGCACTGGGGGATGGTTCCAGCACAAAATCCTTCAAGATAGAAAGCACCTCATTATATCTTCCCTGAAATAATATATAATTAATAGATAAAATAAAACCCCAAAAATGTTTGAACACCCCCACGAAACCCCAGATCTATCACAAGACAGATTAAGCATAAATGATTAATTTGTAATATGTAAAAAAAAAAGAAGTGGGATGAATACAATTGCAGAGAGGCAAAAATAATCTGACTTCATTAGAATTTAAGAAAAAACAAGTCTAAAATAATGAAAATACAAAAATCTGGTATTTGTCTTAAACAGGTTGTTTTCTTTGCTGCTGGCCAATTTAATAATGGAGCCTGGAAAGTTGCAGGTTCTCACTAAAATATAAACCAAAAACAATAGTGGCTGTTAAATCAGATGGGAAGCACAACAATTTGCTAACCATACATTACCAAGGGTATACATGGTAACATTACCAGTATAGCCCTTTTCAAATTGAAGAATTTCCTTGATTTCCTTGATTGTGCACTGCCAGTCTCTGTGCTCTGAGTCAGAACCAAAACAAAGTTGGCACATTCAAGCTGGCAGTTATCCGCACTATGATCATGTCTAATAAAATCAACTTGATCACAAAATCCACTTTTACAGAGTCATAAATTAGTATTTAGTTTAGTGATCTGATGTGACTCATGATATATTTTAAAATCAAGTGTACACATTGCTGTAGGTAAACCTCGGGGGGGCTTTTGTTTTTTTTAGATGGTTTATAATTGTGGATCAGTTTACTCGTTGTTTTTGTTTATTGGCTGCTATATTTTTCAGTTTACTGCATCAATAGGGGATTTAATGAAATCCAGTTCTCTTCTGTTAATAAATATTCAAATTAAAAGATTTAGAAAAACAAGTACAAATTTGGTCAAATGATGTATTTAAAGAAGCTATGCGTCAATACATTTTTGTCAGGTTAAGAAAAAAAATTTTTATGCTATGCATTATGAGTTAAAATATGTAACCTATAACAATTGACCAATTGCGCAATGAAGCAAGTATAGGCTTTTTTTTTAAGTAGGAATAGGCAAGGAACTCTACAATTTATTTTATTTTTTTGCCAATGGCAAAACAAGCTGCGGCAACTTTGCTAAGCAGCAGCTCCCCCAGCATGTGCACAACAGATATTTAAACAGAGCAGCATACAAGTGTTTATCAATCACACAAGAAAATATCATTTACCTGAGACATAGCCATTTATGTCAAAGGAAATTTAAAAGTTCATAAATGAAACCTTGTTTCCTCTGGAGGATTGTACACGAGGTTGAGGTGCGTGTTTAGTCTCCTGTAGGTCGACTGGGAGAAGACCAGGGGGGAGAAGAAGGTCTCTCATAGGGAAAAAACAATTCTTTGGGGGTGGGGCTTACAGTTCCAACAAAACTGTTCTCCTCACTCATCGCTTGAATTTGTGCAGGATCAGTGATGGATTCTTTAATTCCCAAAATTAAAAGTTAGAAGTTGCATGACTTGACTTTGGAGTTGACATTCACATTTCACTTGGGACTTGACTCCAGACTTTGTTGGAAAAACCTGAGACTTTGCGGAACAATGACTTGGTCCCACTTCTACTAAATAGAATACTATCTTGTATTAAAAAAAACTATAATGTACATGTTGATTAATCAAAGATACTTTTCATTAAAAAAAAACTTTAAAGATGATGAAATATTTTAATCTTCTGTCTTTGGTGTTCAGTCACTGATTTTTGTTGTAAATTAGCTCATTACTGTCTAATGTTATGGAAATATATAATCAGTTTTGTGTTAATCATGCATTTTTCTTAAAGCAGTAAGAGTTACCCCAGTTTTAAATAATATGGTTAAACTGTGCGGGCTGGAGTGCAAAGAGGACGGAGTCTCCAGGGTCACTAACAGGCAATAAATTAATTGAACTGTCTTGTAGGATACCAGGCAAAGTTGGAGTCACATAGGGCCATAGTGAATGAAACAGGAAGAACTAGAGGTCGTCTTATCACTTACCAACCTGCTAATAAACCTAATAGCTAATCTTGCTAAAGTTTCATTTTTAAATCTTCTAAGATTCATTAATATAAATATTTTTTTATATTTTTGGTGTCATATGTTTGAAATTTTATCTGCTAAGGTTATCTGAAGAATTGTAATCTTTTTTTGTTGGATTTAATTTTAGTTATAATCCAAAGCCACCCTTGAGATAATCTTTAAAAAGCTGATGTAACCGATAACTTACTATAAAACCCCATCCACATGACACACTGCCACACTTTTGCACAGAAACCTGCAAAAAAAACACCAGGTATGCGCACACAACTCATTTGAAGTAAACACTACCATGACAGGGAATCAGACACAAATGTTTACACACTCTCAACGTGATCTTTATGTGGGCTGGCAGAGGACGCGCCATGTAGAGCGGGCTTGTTAGAAAGGAAGAGTCCAAAGATGCTACTAAAAGTCACCCTAAAGGCAATATTTCCTTTAGCATGAATGAAACCCAAGGCAGCACCGTGATTATTTGTCAGTGAGGTGCATGCGGGTTAGAGAGAGGTAAAGCTACAATGTCTTTATTTAAGAAAAGACTTGGCTCGCATGTACATGTGGAAACACAAAGCTGACATTTAGTAAAGTATCAACTCTGGGACCCGCCTTCAAAAATGATGGTTTAGTATCCTAAAGCGCTGGATCTGTGTGGATGTACAGCCTAAAAAAGAAAATACCTTTGCGGATACATCTAATCTTTTCTCTGTGTGGACTGGGCCTAATCAGTTGTTTTACAGGTCGGTTTGAGGTAGTTAAGGTAAAATTGCTACAAAACGTCCAATTCTTTCACTGTGCTAACCTGTTAAGCTTGACCATTGGTTATGTTTTTTTTTCCCCCAAGACACCTGACATCTGTGGAAAAACAAAGGGAATTATTTGAGAACTTACAATTCTGCATTTTTTGCCTTGACATGTTTTTAAGATACCTGAAGATGCTGTGGAAGTGAGCCTTGCCCGGTGAGACTGCAAACATCTGTTAAAGAGGTGTGACCTACGATGGAAATTTCCTTAGATCACTGACCAGGGATCAATCCATTTATCCAGGTAAGAACACACACACACACACACACACATTTTTGCTCCCTTGATTTATGATTACGCTATTGGCTACACCAGCCTTTTAAAAGCTGCTTTTTATTGTTTTACAATGCATAGCTGAAATACTACTTGTCTGTTTTTACATTCCCATCAACACCATATCTAACCTCCTCATGGGAATGTTTTTACACCATGAGAAGTCATATTTTGAGGCTTTGTCATGTCTACATGCTTTAATACAGCAAAAAGCTTTGGATAACTTTAAAACTCCAATGCCATAAGCTCTACAATGATTTGGCCACACCCACCAATGTTCTGCCTGAATATCTTTTAGGGGCTAGGTTAAAGTCCGTAATATTCAGTTTGTTGCAGTGGAAAATATACGTGGGAATCAGAGCCAAACGTGATTTCGGCATAAAATCGTCTTTTGGCACGCTGCCACAGTCAAACATTCTGAGAAAAAGTCTCTATTGGAGGACACATGGTCTATTGGAGACCATGTTACATCAAGTTATTGTACCGAAGTGAAACATTAGACTTCCTGTTCTTAGGGGCAGGGCTTAGTTCGGTATTAGATGTGAATAAATCACAAAAGGGTTGTTCTGTATGTGACTTTGTTTGTGGGAGCTATAATAACGCTCATTGTAGTGGAGAACAGTAAAACTGAGGTTTTTGAACCCCCAAACTCATGTGAAAAATCACCAAATTGAAACCAACCGATACAAACTCCAGGGTTTGCAAAGGCTAGAAACAGCTAAAAAGGGGTCAAGATTGCAAAAGAGTTTTGTATACCAAATTCTATACTTTCCAGATAGAACAAGTTAAATAAGGAGGATACTGATGAAAATTTCTTTGGGGTTCTGTGGAGCTGTTTCTTTTGCAACTTTTGCAAAATCAGTAAAATACTTACGTTCCATGCATCACTGAAGGGTGTGGAAAATTTGAGCAGTTTTTGTGTATGTTTAGGCCTCCATAAAGACAACTCGTTTGATGGGGAAATAATGAACATTTGAATTCCATTAGGCCTTCGCAGTGCTTTAACTGCTTAGGCCTAATGAATATTGAAGGAAATCTGCTACTGTAAAAGCTTGATCAGTAAAGTACACAAAAATGGTAGTTGGTATTGTTTGACTATTGTTTGATTCCTTGACCACTAAGCATTATTTGGAAGGAAACTTGACTCAAATTTATCTTAATGCATTCATTTCAATGCGTTTGTGTTACAGAAAAATAAGAGTTCATGATAGTGTTGTGTGAACATGCAAGTAGGTGTGAAGTGCTTAGAGTTATGATTCAGATTAAAACAGTCCATTTTTAATTATGTTGACTATTTATGCACACATACGCAGAAGAACTACTAGTGGAAAATGTCTGTTTTTAAGTAGTCCGTCTGCAACATGGTGACATAATATATCAACATTTCCACCCTCTTTAAAATTCAAATAGGGAAAAAGGAAGACTTTCTCAACTTTCCTTTTCAGGTTTATTCATGATAAATTCGTGACTTGCAGTTGTACAGATTGACGACAAACGAAGAAATGCAATGGACGAAGAAATGCAATGGACTGGGAGAGCCAGAGAAAGGGAGTGTAAGAGCAGCATATGGAGGGAGGGGGAAGTTAGAAGAGCAGCAAAGCCTGTCAAACTATTAATGTCATGGTGTGAGCCTGAGGCTCCCGGTGACACCGGAGATGAGTGGACGTGTTTAGCATAGCGCACCAAATGCTTGCACAGGCATAAACACCCACCAGAGAACTCCGCAGCTACTAGCCGTCCTGTGACATTCTCTAATCACCGGTTTGAACTCTCGCTATTAAATACTCCCAGACTCGTCAAAGCCTTTATTATCTGCAGAGTCTGGCAGAGATATTGTTGTAGAGAGCAGAGGGTGGCAGTCGGTTTGACTTTTGGCATTGCTGCCTGCATACGTTAATAGCTTTCCTGTGATCACGTTCCATAAGAACTGATAAATCAATAATAATGAAACACATTTTGCCGTCAGAACTTGATTTGGAAGAATGGCTTAGCTTCAGTAAAGGTGAAGCATTTACTCAACTCTGCGAATCGTAGAGTGGTTAAAGAAAAGCCACCTGTTTAGAAATGTATTGGCCTTCCTTTCGGCTACCTGCTTAGACTCCATTAAAGGGTGAAGGTGGGCGGTGGTATCACCAAGGTTAGGGTCCTCAGGATCAGACATTTCACTCCTGCACAATCTACAAATGCCTAACTGGAATTAGATGTGAAAAATTTAAAGGCCAAATTAATACCTTTAATAGACCCATTGCTGAGCTCCTCAAGCCCTTCTCTGAACCATGATTTGATTTTTATGTTTTTGTTTTATGACACAGTGCACACGAACACATCAACACTATGGTAGATTGTAGTGTAAAAATAACACTCACATGAATTGCTGGACACAAGATCCATCTCTGACAAATCAATCAAATCATAAGAAAAGCTATTATTATTTTCAACTGCAAGCAGTGAGTGGATTCTCGCGTTCACGTAAAGTTTATTAGTTGGCCACCGGAGACTTGTGTGTCCACTCCCCTCGCTCGGTCGTTGCAGCTTATGTATAATTAGTATTCTAGTCCGAAACCTTACAACCTTTCGCGAAGCTCCTGTCACTAATGGCTGATTTCACTATATCTGCATCAGTGATTGAAACACATCCAGTGCAAAGATCACTAATTTAGAGTGAAAATTGCCCATCAGAGCGGCCTTAAGGGTCATTTAAGTTTAGTTGGTACAGAGATATACTTGTGGTTCTTTTTTCGCTTATATTTGTGTGTATGTATTCAAAAGTGCTGTTCTCTTTATACGCTTTTGGCCCAAATGTCTTTTTTTTTTTTTTTTGGATTTTTTTCCTGTGCTACATTTTTAATACCTTTTTTTTAATTAAAGGTATAAAATACAGATTTTTCTCAAACTGTATCTTACGAGATTGTTTCTTGTTACAAAGATTCTACATGTTGCTTCGTGAATACAAATCAACTCAAGGGATTTTTGTTTCAAGAAGCAGCAAATTTGTGTTTACTAGATTCAAGATGTATTCATTTCCCACTTTGCTGAAACCTTTCTTTAGCACACCCTTTGGCTGATGTAGGGTAGTGTATAAAGGAATTAAAAAATAAATTAGCTTTAGTTCAGAAATAGTCCCCAAAATCAAATTTTAGCAACAATAGCAATATTTTCATCCATGACCTAATTTCTTTCATACAAATTTGTTTTCATAATGCTGTTTCAAGCTATTGAGTTTTATGGGAAATGCATTAATGTAGTTTTATACAAGCCTTGAGCTCACATTTGACTCTTTAAAGTACAAAGAAGTCTGCAATCTGGACTGAGTCCTGGCCCTGTTGTTGCAAACAAACCCCCATCATTACCCTTACACCCTCATGCTTATCAGCTGTTCTGAGCTGTTTGTGCTGACCTAAAGTGCTGTTCCCTAATGCAATTTTTACTGCACGTTTTATAACAAATTGTACTGCATATATATTCTTCTTATAAATTTTACAAACAATGACTAACACAGTGAAAGTATGAACATCAGGGTTTCCCGCAGCGCTATCTTGGCGAGGCGGCCGCCTCGCCAAGATAGCGCTACTGCCTCGCCAACATTAAAAAAAAAAATTAATAAAAAAAATATATAAATAAATAAATAAATAAATAATAATAATAATAATAATAATAATAATAATAATAATAATAATAATAATAATAATAATAATAATAAAACCTCGATATGCTTGCAAGTTTATTTGACGTTAACACGCAGTTCTTTGTTGTTGCTTTCGCGCGTGCATATAGTGAATGGCAGGGCAAAAACACATGGAGTTCTCGCCGTAAAGCAAGACCGACTCTCGCGGTCTTGCACGAGACTTCTGAGCCTGTGGGTGCGGGCCAAGGGCTCTTGCAATGGCGTACCGTGCACGTGACGTCACCATCTCAAGAGCAACGCCCCTTGTGGCTTTGGTAGGGCAAACAGGTAGAGAGCGCCCGTAGCCACCAGCCATTACACGCGCAACAGAAACCGCGATATGACCGACTTCATAGCCATTAAACTTTCGCAAGACGATGTCCCAGGCGCACGGTTTACTGGTCGAACTGTTGAAGAACACACCAACCTTCAGCTCAAACGATGGCTTGAGTGTCGAGGGCTTAAAAAGACCGGAAAACGGGCCGAATTGATCGAACGGTAAGTCGTTGTTTTTTTTCCTTGCTCGGCGTTCATGGCGTCGTTGGCCGTTTTTTTTCTGTTTGTAATCACCGTCCAGGAATTGATGTTGCCAATAGGTAGCTACAAAACAACTGTCTACATCTCAGCTGCCATGATAGCCTATATGCTACCATAGTAGCAGGCGCTTGGTTGACAAAGGTAAATGGTATTCAAAAAACTCTTACCTGTTCACTACTTGATGTCGCTGGAATTGGGTCAGGATGTTCTTCGGTTGAGCCCTTTCCTCCAACAAAATGCTTGCTACATATGTACGTGAATTTGGTAACTTTTTCCGGGTTGAACTGTTGTGTAGGCCGACCGCACCGGTGTACCCAGCGCACACATTTCTCCTTGGCAGTCTTGAAGAAAACATCCTTCATATGCGGCCGATCAGCGTACCTCGAGTCGCTGTTGCACGTTCCATGTTTAAAAACCATGGTCTTAGACTTGGAAAAAGCAGTCGTTTTACGAGTAAAGCAAGGGTAACGCACAGCTCTTTTACAGCGAAACAGCGTAGGACGGAGCAAGCTTGCCCTACCACGTGTCACGTGATATGACGTCTCGTGACGTCACGTTCTAAAAATAGCTCACTCGCGGTACGCCATTGCAAGTACTGTATTTCCCCCACAGACCACCAGGGCGGCCGAGAAAACCTTTGTTCGACCTGAATTGACTCATTTAATCATCCAAAACGGTATGGAGCCCATTAATTAACTGAAAAATGTTGCATAGTATGCCTTTAAGACTTGTTTTGAATTGAAGTTCAATATAAACATGGAAAAATGTATGTTTGTATTTCTTACCGCTGCTAAAACAGATTTGCAATTACCCCAAAAAAGTTTTGACAACTTCTCTTATGTTCAGAAAAACCCTGATATTTAAACAAAGGCCACCAGGTATTGCTGGTTTTTGGATATAACAATGTACAAGGGTACCCTTTTTGAAGACTGTCTTAACATGAATGGTCAACTCCCAATAGCAATCAATCAGCTAATGCTAAGTAGGATGACTTTTAGCTGGATCTTTGCTATCATCAGAGAGGTCTGAATTTTGCTTTATTTTTTTCAATCTAACTTTACAGATGTTTCAGACTATTAGCATTGTAGAGGGAGAGTGCAATTTCTACAAACATTCATGATAAGGCCCTTAAAATAAATATTTTGCACTCTGATTTTCATATACCTTTTTAAAGAAAATATGTGCTTAGAGTATATTTTATAATATTGCTCATTAAAAACACAGAATGCTAGATGTATGGTGCATTGTGGGATTATTCTGTAAAAGGTTGTCCATGAACTCATTTAAATAGCAGTTGTCAAATTTGTTAGTGATTTAACTTACAGCTGTAAAAAATGTTTGCAAATATAAAAAAAAAAAATTAAAACTGCGATATAGATGAATGTCATCAACTTGCCCCTGTTAAAGACCTCATGTTGCATCAAAGAACATTTGATCAAAACTATCATTGTCATAATTAATCCAAGTACAAAAATCTATCATTGTATGTTCTTTCAGAATTGTTTAAATGTACTGAACAAGGGTTTTGAAGTAATCTATTGGCAGGGTTTTATTTAAAGGTCATCTAAATGATAGCACAGTATCAACAGGGTCCTTTGTAGCAATTAGAGGTTAGGTTTATTAACACAAATCTTGAAAGTAAGACAGATATTCAAACTGTGCAACAGCAGACACTGTTAAGAAATCTTTATGCAATTACACATATTCAGCAGAACTCTCTGCTGTTATACTGACTAAAGAACCCTTCACGTACCATCTCCTCCAATGCCCCTCTCATTACAGAGCCTACACAAAATAGACTGCAAACCTTTTATATGCCATCTGAATGACCTCACATTTTGCCTCCTAATTCTTACTCCAGTATTCTCCTAGTATTTTAGTATATTGTTCCCTGTACCTTTTGTTGGCCTCATGACTGCACACCCTTCAAATGAGTGGAGCAGTGGATTGTAACACAATGATCTGCATAGAGACTTCAGAAATGAGCAGTAGATTGGCCTTACAGTAAAATTTTCTATGGGGTAAAATCCCAATCAACATTACAATGAAATAGTGGGGGACTGCTTGGAAGCAAGACTTGGTATGGGATTTTAAGGGGCATGCCTGTGCCCTTTGTCAGTAACAGGTCTGTCAGCTGGATTTTCCCTGCCATTTGACTGTGTCTGATAGAGATTCCGATGCTCAAGATGCTAAAAAATAAATTGAGGGGCGGCTCAATTGTAACAAACATGTTGACTGCAATATCTAATAAAAACACTGAACCTGCTTGTTCTCCGAATACTGTGCAGATGTTTCTCAAGTGTTTTTCTTAAGGCACAAGATGGTGACTTTTCTCTCTTAATACTGCCGATAGGGTGTATTTTCCTATGAATTCTAACACATCTACTAAGGGACTTTAACACATCTACTAAGGGACTTTAGACACAAAGTTCTAGTGCCTTTGTCCATCTTGCTTAAATGCCCTAATGCAGCCTTTTTAACATTTATACCCTGTCTCACCGTTTTCTAATGTCCTCAGCTCAATATCATCCACATCTTGCATGTGTTTCCACATACTATAAATACCATTTATTCTTTAACAAGACTCCACAAACACCAGCAAACCCTATAAAATTCACAAAATCCACTTACCTCTTCTTGGCTTTTGATCTGACCCCATTGCCAATATGGGAGACCTTTGAATAAAGAACTGGAGAGGTACTGACTTTGTTTCTTGACCATTCAAGATGTCATTTCAAATTCTCATTCTGTAGACATCATGTTAATGACCAACAAAAAATTGTTACTAAACATTATAACTGACAGTGTACAAAATAGTTTATTTATGCTCTTGAAAGTGTATCACAATGTAAAAGCAAAATAATCCAACAAAGTGAATGTACCTTGAATCTATTAGTTGCCAAGAAGTCACTTTTTCAAGTTGCTTGTTGAGATGAAACATGTCTTAAAGCTAGAGTCAGGGATTTTTCTGGAAGTTTCCCCAGTCCTTTTATAAATAACTGCACATGTGCAACACCATCTTACGTTGCTCTTCCACTCTTCAGGGGGTTTGAGTGAAAATAATCACCAAAATCCACTCTGGTCTTATTTCTTTCTACTGAGGCCTTCCTCTTCTTCTCATAAACATTACCATGGTTCACTTTTTGCAACTCTCAGCCATGTTCAAACTATACAGTGGTAGCAGTGGAGCTACTATGAATGGCTAACCACTTACCTAGCCGCTAAGCTAAATGAATACATAAACACTAGAAGTGGGCATGTGCAGACAGCAAGCGGAAACTTGGAAGGGAAGAGCAAGGAGACTGGTGTTATGTGAGCACGTCAGAATGATTGGCATGTGGGATAACAATAGATAGGGCGATTCTCCCACAACTTGAGGGAGAGAGTATACAATCCGATCAGGTAGTGACACAGTTTACGGTAATGCTCCAAATATCCATTGGGCTGAACAGGTTCGTCGCTCCCCAAATTCGTACTTACACATTTTAACACGTTTGAGCCCATTGCACCACATACAATTGGTCAGTAAGCACAGCAGTAATCATATATAAGGTACACCAGATTCTAAGAAATTTAAGTGCGCCTTATAGCCCGAAAAATTGGGGCTGGTGGTTTCTCCCAGTGTCTCCAGAATCTTCCTTGCCTCATTCCCTAAGCTATGTGCCTCTCAAATGCATTAACATTGATGTACAGGTAAAGCAAAGGTTGCACTACCATGTTCTCCCTTCATGCAAGCACAGTGTGCGATCTCACGACCCAAGAAACTTAGTATTGTAACTGTTCAGTTAGGTTGGAGGGTGTGGATGCTGAGGTGGCAGAATGAGTCCCGTCAGTGTCCAGCTTCCCAGCTGCTTAGTGGAAACCATCGCTCTGGATCCCCTGAAGTTTCGTGGCAATGACAAAGTGCCCCTGCAATGCCCACACTTGCCAGGAGCCAGCAGTAGGCTGTATAAGAGAAATCTATGACCCAACCCTATCCTGGTTGCTGAAACCTCTTGCTCCCCAGGCAGCAGCTACATGCCAACCAAGAACAGTGCCATCCCCACACCCACAACATCCAGGCGGCAAGCAAACCCACTAATTAATATATCTAAGAATTGGAAAACCATTCATTTTAAATCCATTTATTTATTTTCTTTTACAAGCAGACATCATTTCCATAGAAACATAATGAAAATATTTTAAATGTATTTAAACTCTGTTCATTGTTTTAGTGCTTAGGTGTTGCTGTCTTTGCAATGCTTAGAACAGCCAGAAGTACCTGGGTTTTATTTACTGTCATGTTAACTTGTGTGATTTAAGGACAATGCCGCGGAAACTTTTATTCAAGCTTACTCTGATACTTCAACCTTGGGCTGCAACTCAGTAGATGAGCTAGTAGATAACTTTCAGTCTAAAGTCTCAGACATCATTAACTGCATTGCTCCAGTCAAAGTGAAGTTTTTTTTCGGGAAGAAAAAATCTCCTTGGAGAAATGCTCCAGCAGTTAGAGGTGAAAAAAGGGAATGTCGAAAAGCTGAACGCAGGTGGAGAAAGAATAGACTCCAAGTTCACTATGACATCTATAAAGAGAGACTTTACAGATATAACTTACAATTGAAAAATGCAAGAGAATCTTTCTTCTCTGAGATCATTAAGAAAAACATTAATAATGCTCGTGTCTTATTTTCCACAGTCGACAGGTTAACAAATCCTCCTGTGTCCGTGGCTTCAGAACTCCACTCCACCAGGGCCTGCAATGAATTTCCAAACTTCTTTACTGAAAAAATCCTAAAAATTAGAGGATCACTTTGTACTACCATATCAACACCAGAACCAATGCTTTATTCAGCTGGAACTATTTCTGACAAAATGTCCCATTTCAGCGAAATAAACCACAAAAGCTTAGAGAAGATCATTCAGCAGCTAAGTTCCTCCTCCAGCTGCCTTGATGTTCTACCCACAGCTTTCTTTAAAAAAGTTTTACCTGGCATAGCGTCTGATTTGACCCAGATAATAAACACGTCCCTTCTGTCAGGTGTTTTCCCCCAGTCCCTAAAAACAGCAATTATCAAACCACTGCTGAAAAAGAACAATTTAGACAAACTACTACTCCAGAACTACAGGCCCATCTCAAACCTCCCCTTTATCAGTAAGATCATTGAAAAAGCTGTATTTCAACAATTAAACACCTTCTTAACAACGACCAGCCGCTTTGACGTATTCCAGTCAGGTTTCCGCGCTCACCACAGTACAGAGACCGCCCTTATCAAGGTGTTCAATGACATCCATATAAATACAGATTGTGGAAGAACCACCGTGCTGGTACTATTGGACCTTAGTGCAGCATTTGATACTGTCGATCACTCCATTCTGTTAGAGCGCCTGGAGAACTGGGTCGGCCTCTCTGGTACAGCTCTCCACTGGTTTAAATCCTACTTAAAGGACAGGGACTTTTTTGTATCAGTAGGTAACTTTACATCCCAGACGACAAAAATCACATGTGGGGTTCCCCAAGGGTCCATCCTGGGTCCCCTCCTATTCAATATCTACATGCTCCCCCTAGCTCAGATAATAAAAAATAACAACATCAGCTACCATAACTATGCAGACGACACACAGCTCTACATCACCATGTCACCAAGTGACTATAAACCAGTTCAAGCACTGAGTAAATGCCTAGAAGAAATCAATACGTGGATGTGCCAAAATTTTCTTCAGTTGAATAAAAACAAAACAGAAGTAATAATTTTTGGACCAATAGAGGAGAGATCAAAAGTTAGCACACAGCTTCAGTCGCTTCAGCTAGGAACCACTAATCAGGCCCGAAACCTGGGTGTAGTGATGGACTCAGACCTGAACCTTCAAAAGCATCTAAAGACAATTACAAGGTCGGCTTTTTATCACCTGAGGAACATTTCCAGGATTAAAGGACTAATGTCTCAGCAGGATCTGGAAAAACTAATCCATGCGTTTATTTTTAGTAGAATTGATTACTGCAACGGTGTTTTCACAGGTCTGCCTAAAAAGTGGATCAGACAGCTGCAGCTGATCCAGAACGCTGCTGCCCGCGTCCTCACTAAGACTAAGAAAGTAGAGCACATAACCCCAGTTCTAAAGTCATTACACTGGCTCCCTATATCTCAGAGAATAGACTTTAAAATCCTTCTGTTAGTTTATAAATCCCTGAATGGCTTAGCACCTAAATACATCATAGACTTGTTATCAGCGTATAAACCCTCCAGACCACTCAGGTCTTCTGGCTCCAGCCTGCTCTGCATACCTAGAACCAGAACCAAACATGGAGAAGCAGCATTTAGTTCCTATGCTCCACTTATCTGGAACAAACTTCCAGAAAACTGTAAAAGTGCTGAAAGCCTGAGTTCCTTTAAATCGAGATTAAAAACACATTTGTTTAAAATTGCCTTTGAATGTTCAAGTTAAAATGTTTTACTGTTTTCAAATGTTCTTTTTTGTTTATACACTATCCCTACTTGCTTTTATTCTGTTTTATTTTCCTATATTTTAATCATGTAAAGCACTTTGCATTGTCTCTGTACTGAATTGTGCTATATAAATAAATTTGCCTTGCCTTGCCTTGCCTTGATTTCACCAAGCCAGGAGATTGATGGGAAGATTGAATTGGTGCACTCTAGGCATGTCGATAAGTCATGGACAGACAGGTAGTAGATCGTCATCAGGTAAATCTACCATGCAGTTTTGGCATGTGCGTGTTTATGAAAAAAACATTTGGAGCATCTTTCAGTGTGTTTTGTGAACAATTTTATATTGTATAAGCTGTAGATTGGTATTTTGATTTTAAGTGTTTGGGGAAATTTTTCTCCAGTATCTTAAATGTGTGCTGGTAGGTGGATCAATGTCTCATTTACTGACAAACTGAGATTGGTAAATCCATTTCTGAGTTTTTACATTTTTGAGAGTAAATTTGGGAGTTTAAGTTTAATAAAGCTGATTATCAGAAGAAATTATGTTTTTAGTTTAATTAATATTTAATAATAGATTATTAAGAAATGCATTCTAGCAATACCATATGACCCTACTAAAACATTAAATATCTAATTTCCAACAAATTTATCTTCTAAGTGATTTCCCCTTTATTATTCCATGTGGGAAAGTTAAGAGCTCTTTCAGTGTCACTATGACATCTATAAAGAGAGACTTTATGGACATAACTTAAAACTGAAAAATGCAAGGTAATCTTTCTTCTCTGAGATTATCAACAAAAACATAAATAATACTTGTGATTATTTGCAACAGTCAATAGGTTAACAAATCCTCATGCATCTGTTACTTCTGAACTCCATTCCACCAGGCAGTGCAACAAATTTGTTAACTTCTTTACTGAGAAAATCCAAAAGATTTGAGGGGTAGTCTGTACATCCATATCAAGTTTAGAACCAAAGCTGTCTCCAACTAGAACTTATCTGGACAAAATGTCCCAATTCAGACAAATAAACTACAACTAATGTGTGCTTCTGTGCTTTTTGTCTGTCTTGTTGTGTCTCTGCTCTGTCTTCTGTAACCCTCAGTCGGTCGAGGCAGATGACCGTTCATACTGAACCCGGTTCTGCTGGAGGTTTTTCCTTCCCGTTAATGGGGAGTTTTTCTTTCCGCTGTCGCTTCATGGGATTCAAGGGATTGCTGCAAAGTCATGGACAATGCAGACGGCTCTCCCTATAGCTCTACGCTTCTCCAGGAGTGAATACTGCTTGTCAGGACTTTGATGTAATCAACTGGTTCCCTTTATATAGGACATTTTTGACCAATATGTATAATATGATTGAAATTGACTTTGTAAAGTACCTTGAGAAGAAATGTTTCATGAATTGGCGCTATATAAAAAAATTGAACTGAACTGAAAAGCTTAGAAGAAATCGTTCACCAGCTAAGTTACTCCTCCCTGCTGCCTTGATGTTTTACACACTTTGTTTAGGTAAGTTTTGCCTGTCATAGCGTCTGATTTCACTCAGATAATAAAAATGTCCCTTCTGTCAAGAGTTTTCCCCCGGTCCCTAAAAACAGCAATTACCAAACCACTGTTGAAAAAGAACAGTTTGGACAAACTACTACTGCAGAACTACAGGCGCATCTCAAACCCCCTCTTTATCAGTAAGATTATTGAAAAAGCTGTGTTTCAACAATTAAATACCTTTTTAACAATGACCAGCCGCTTTGATGATTCCAGTCAGGTTTTCGTGCTCACCACAGTACAGAGATCGCCCTTGTAAAGGTATTTAATGTATTTAATAAATGCAGATCGTGGAAGAACCACAGTGTAATTGGACCTCAGTGCAGCATTTTATACTGTCATTCACTCCATTCTGTTAGAGCGCCTGGAAAACTGGGTCTGCCTTTCTGGTACAGCTCTATACTGGTTTAAATCCTACTTCAAGGACAGGGACCTTTTTGTATCAGTAGGTAACTTTACATCAAAGATGATGAACACCACATGTGGGGTTCCCCAAAGGTCAATATTGAGTTGCCTCCTATTAAAAATCTACATGCTTCCTCTAGCTCAGATCATAAAAAAAAAAAATTAGTTGCCATAACTATGCAGACAACACACAGATCTACATTACAATGTCACCAGGGGAGTAGGAACTCTTCCAACCGCTGAGTAAATGCTTAGAAGAAATCAGTGCATCAATGGTGCACAACTTCAGTTGCTTCAGCTGTTAACCACTGATCCGGCCTAAAATCTGGGTGTAGTGATGGACTCAGACTTGAACCTCCAAAAACATCTAAACATAGTTACAAAGTTGGACTTCTGAAGAACATTTCCAGGATTACAAGACTGTCTCCGCAGGATCTGGAAAAACGAATCCATGTGTTTTTTTTTAGTCGAATCGATTACTGCAACAGTGTTTTCACAGGTCACTGTTGCAGTCACTGTCTGAATCAGATTTAGACAGCTGTATCTGATCCAGAACGCTGCTGCCCACTTCCTCACTAAGATTAAGAAAGTAGAGCACATCACCCCAGTTCTAAAGTCCTTACACTGGCTCCCTGGATCTCAGAGAATAGACTTTAAATACTTCTTAGTTTATAAATCCCTGAATGGCTTAGCACCTAAATACATCAGACTTGTTATCAGTGTATCAAGCCTCCAGACCACTCAGGTCTTCTGGCGACCAGCCTACTATGCATACCCAAAACCAGATCTAAACACAGAGGAGTAGCATTCAGTTACTATGCTCCACTTATTTGGAACACAATTCCAGAAAACTGTAAAAGTTCTCAAAGCCTGAGATGTTTCAAATCAAGATTAAAAAGACATTTGTTTAGGATTGTCTTTGACTCATCTAGTTAAACTGATTACTGAAACATCATTAAGTTTAAGGTCGCAGTCTAGCTGTTTTTAAAACCATTATTTACTTTTAGTTTCCATTTTCCTGTTTTATTTTGTTTCTATTTTTTCATCATTTGATTCCAACTTGCTTTTATTCTGTGTTAATAATGTTGCAGGAATAAACTGAGCAATAAAGCCCTTTGCTCTGCACAAAAAGCTACAATATATAATTATGTACAAACTGACAATCACATTCTGACAAAGTGATGACGCACATCGGAGGGTACAATAAGAGATGCCAATTAAGTATAAAGATGTGTTCAAAGATTTAAAATGCTGGATTTCTAACCCTACTTAAAAAGCGCAGGGATGGCTGCAATGCCCTGAGGAAATGACAATGATGGCCAGGATGGAGTTTCTAGGTAATGGCTATCTAAGTGCTTTAGCTTTTGCCTTCTCATCACACAACCTATTCCATAGCTAGATATAATGTATAAAGAATAAAGTCACACTTGAACAATGATGTAAAATTCAAAATAAGGACCAAAGTACATTTTTTAGATGGTTAAGTGTAACCAGACCTCTATAGTCTATTTCTTTGAGCATGTCACTAGCAAGATGAGTAGCAATTTTGTGATGTCTTGCTGGGTCGGCAGGAATTCAGGCGAACAAAAGGGGCATCAATTTAAATTGTGTTCCCCATGTCAGCTTCATTAACAGTTATTTGGTAATATTTCTCAACTTTTAGTTTTATAGTCGGCACAACGCACACCACTCCCATTGTAACCTGGATAAAGCATATTATGTTGACTGAATAGCCGAAAGCCACATATTTTCCTGGGAAGACACCACTCACATCAGACTTTTCATTTCTACCAGAAATTCCACTAGGCTACCACTCTACAAACCAAAGTTACAAATATGACTACAATTGCATACAGGTATTGCGTAAAATTACAATACTACATCAGTAACAGACATCTACCAAATTAAAGGAACTATACCTCATCCAAATTCAAACCATGAGTGAGAACAGTTTAGTTTGTATTGTAAGCCCTGCCCCCAACTATTTTTCTTTCCCCAAATGAGAAACCTGCAACATACACAAGACTAAACTCCTGCCTCACGCTCGTGCACATTCATCCAAGGTACTTTTTATCCAGGCACTTTTCTTCGTTTTCTTAGACATCTATGACTACATCTCGATTAAATGACATTTTCTTAAGTGAATCGTCAACTCTTATTATTGCTACCTTCCCTGGTGCTTCAGCAGCAATGCTGTTCTGTTTACAAACCCTGTCCTGTACGCGCTGGAGGAGCTGCTGCTTGGCAATGGCTCCACACCTCGTTGTGCAATTGGGAGAGAAAAGTCGGCCCGGGTTGTCCCCAGTTTTCTGCTCATTCCTACTTTTAAAAAATCTGGACTTGCTCAATCACGTAATCAGTCAATTATTATTAAATTACATCTTTTAACTCATAATACATTGCGTAAAAAGCATTTTTGCTAAACCCCGGGAATAAAACCGCAGCGGAGCCAAGAGCTCGTTGTTCTTTTGTGCAGCCTGCTGTATTGAGATGTTCAGCTGAACTTCTGGATGTTGTTACATGTGGTGGGCTCGTGATCCAATTCTTGGTAGGACAAAGTTTCCTCTGTGTTGTGTACCAGAGAGGTGTGCACTCTGATTTAATGTTAATTCATCTTTAATTCAGCTTGGAAATCCCACGTCTCCCAGTTAGCCAACAAGATCCGTTCATTTTGTTTTGGCCAAACAAGGCCGTTGGACCAACTGAGGAGCAACAGCCGCTCGCTGACCCGAACTGAGACGTCCGCAACCGCTCCATACTACCAGCGTACTCTGTCGCCCAGCAACGCAGCAAACATCGTCTTTCATCTCCCCGCCAACCCCGGCTGAGATCCAAAAACTTTTGAACCTTCCACTGCAGTCTGCAGATGTACCCCTCCTGGAAAATCTGGCAATATTATGGTTAGTGTTATTAAAATTAAATAATACATAATACAATCACGCATTTAAACGTTTTTTTTAATCAATAAGGGGTAAATGTATCAGAAGTAAATGCAAACTTTATTAGCACAGGCCAGAGAAACATTTGGACAAAAGTTAATTTAAATAACCACCCTGTTCTATTCCATCTAATGGCATAAAAAATAGGACAATCGTAAACTTGTCCAAGTAGTATCATGAATGTCCTGGGTTTCCATCCAAATACCCGTTTAAATGTCTCCACCAAGAAATTTCAGTTAATTTCATATATTATCTGAATCTTTAAATTTTACATACAATCAAATTCTGCTCACACTTTCAATTTAATATAAAGCATTTTTTCCCCTCCAACTGTACCGTATTTTGTTTTTTCCTTATTACGGTTCTTCGTATCAGATAAGTAATCCAACAATATGGGCAACTGTAGATCTTGATTCAAGCCACTTCATTGCAAAATGTGAATTAAGTCCACAGAATGAATTAGCTTCACATTTGAGGCTGTAAAATTGCAAAAATAAAGAGTTGTTTTTCATTATTTTTACACTGCTCTGCATTATCTTCAGTTGCTGAAAAAGTATCTTGCAAACACTTATGCAAAAAAAAAAAATAAAAATTGTGAAAAACTTTGTTTTACATTGCAAGTCCACAACCTATTTTTTAGGCCAATCAGTCAGCACTGAAAAATCACGTGTTTGTCTACTGGGACATGTCTCCACCACTTTAATCCTCTATACTGCACTATTTTTCATCATTTTTTTATTTATTTTTTTTTCAAACTGGCCCACCCTCAATACGACTGGATGGAACCATCTAAATGACAATGCATAACATTTACAAAGCAAAAAAAAAAAAAATAATCTATCTGTGGCAGCGCACAAAGCCTGGAGTTGTGCCTGTTACCATCATTTTTGTATCCATTACCAATTCCATGGGTCTGCTTTAACTTTTCGGTGTCTGATGCTTCTGTTTGTCAAGCAAGATTGGCCAAGCATTCCACCCTGTTTCACTATGTGGCGTGAACGACTTATGTAGCTGTTGACCTCAAGCCCTTCGCATCCTCTGAATTTTTTTTATTCTTGCATAAAAAAAAAATCAGGCATTTTATTCCCCTACAGGGTAAAGGTTTGGGGACCACTGATCTAAGCCATTCCACCGTAGCCCCGGTTGTACGTTTAGTGACGTTTTCGATCTGAAAGGTGAACCTCTTCCATGACTTCTTTCTTTATTATAGCTTCACTCCATAGGCTGCCCATCCATTTTAATATTCATTTAAACATGATTTTATTTGCTTTTAAAGTCTTGAATGGCCTCACCCCACCCTACCTTTCTGAGCTGCTGCACCCCTACATTCCAAGTCGATCTCTCAGGTCAGCTGAGCAGCTGACCCTGACAGGGTCTAAAGCTCAGAGGGGATTGAGCATTTGCCACAGCAGCTCCGAAACTTTGGAACAAATTGCCACTGCACATTAGACACGCCTCTTCTCCGTCTCATTTTAAATCTCTTCTTATAACCCACCTCTTCTCCTTGGCTTTTAAAACCATAGAGTGTTGATTTTTTTTTTTTTTTGTGTGTGTATACAGGCATATTTTTATTGTGCGCAGGCAGTGCATTTTATTTTTTTTATTTAATTTAATATTACTGCCTTTATACTTCTATTGTCTACTTCATTGTATATTGTGTTATACGTTTAGCATGTTTTGTTGTACAGCACTTTGGAAACCTTGTTTGTTAAAATTGTGCTATATAAAGTGGATTGGATTTAGCTACTGCCATCTTTCCATCAGCTCCGACAAGCTCTCTGTCCCTGTTGAAGACACGATGACACCACCATCATGTTTCATAGTAGGTGTGGTGTATAAAGAGTCTTACTTTTCTATAACACATAGCATTTGGAATGTAAGCCTTAAAGTTAAATTTTGGTTTCCTAAAACCGAACTTGATTGTAGTAAATAGAAAACTTTCTTTCACAAGTTGCTTTATTTATTCCTTGCTCTATTTCATAAAGGCTAGAGTTGCAGAGTGCATAGTTGCGAAGGGAAGTTATCATCAGCTTACTGTGTACCTCTCCTAATATAAGTCTATTATAAGTCTAAGATCCCAATACTGTGCACGGCACATACTGCTTTTACAAAGATGTTAATATATCTTATACTACCAACATTTTTATTTCGTTATCAAACCAACTAGAGAATGATATCTTGGATCTCAATAAGGCAAGCTGTATAAAAAAGGTTTAAATACAAAATTAAAAGCTGCCTTTTCTAATATTCAGAAAGTTACATTTCAGGAAGACTTCAGGGTTTATATCTCCTAGTGAAGCCTCTTAAATGGTGTTAAAATTTAGCTTAAGAGATTAGACAGTAGTAGCAGCAATTGATTTCAGTTTGTTATAGAATTGCAACGTATATTACACTTTGAGTTTTTTGTTTTTTTTTATATGAGCTTTTCTCATTATTGTGCACCTTTTGTATGCAACTAATACTTTTTTTTCTTTTTTTTTTACCATACCTGCAAAGCTAAACCTCGTCCTGTTTAGTTTTATATTTGACATTAAAAATAAATATGCAGAGTATGTTTTTTGCTCTTATCAATGCTGTATTGGCTGCAGTGCATCTCATTGTTCAACTAAATACGTAATTTGAGACAATCAATTGTAGCGAAATTCCAAAAACTGTTTAACACTTGGTGCAAGAGACTGTTGTTTAATTTACTTAATTAAAGGCAATAGATATCATGTCTGTTTAATTGTTAGAGTTGTCTTTACTCACCTTTCTATTAACTTCTTGGTGAAACAAAATTGTCATATCTATAGGTGTCTTATTTACAGCCTTTTAGTTCTTTAAATTAGTGTTTCCCAATGATCTGAACCCTCTGGCCTATTCTAGTTCCCATTTCCCTGCTCCCACACACCTTATTTAAAATAATTAGTCATTACCTGGCTTCTGCTGAACTTAATGACCTGGTAAGGAGGTGATTCTGTCAAATGTTGGAGCAGGAACACATTTTAAACACACAGGGCAGTGGGCCCCAAGGACAGATTGAGAAGCACTGATTTAAGAGAGAAACCCTAATGTGCTATTGTCCCCTATAGGACAAATATCTGATTTTATTTTTAAACCTGTATTGATATCAGTTGTAATATGTAGTTATATCTGTTTCAAAACTTTTTCCCCATCATTCAGAATGTGTATTTATTTCTGTTAATGGCTCCAGTTTAAGACAATCTTAAAAGCTCAAAGTAGACTTAGACCATGAAAGTTTATTTCATAAACATATTTTGCCATTTCACCTTCTTTTTCATACCTCTGAACAATCCGTTTTAGTCCCCATGAACCTATTCACTGAGTGTTAGTTTATTAATAAGATAATAATAATTACTAGTTAAGTATTTATGTTTTATTGAGATAAATGGAATAGAATATCTGTTTGTAACAAGTATGAGATTCAAATAATGTGCCATCCGGTCTGTGTACCACACTTAAAGATCATAAATAAAATAAATAACACTACCTCACACATTGCACTGTTCCCTGTGAGCATATTGCACATCAAATGTGTTTATCAGCATTGATGGTCGTAATCGCTGTTGAGTAAAAGCTGTTCTTGAAACGGTTGGTTGAGAAATTATCAAAACATGCTTACATTTCATGTGTAATTTATTTTTACCTGTGTATTAACTTTTTGTTGCACATTATAGTGTTATTACCTGTGGTTCTGATCCCCATTTGGGGCTGTTCTTGAAATATGATAGTTTGTTCCCCTTGATCAAACCGAAATAGTATGAGTAACCTTCTGATGGTAAATAATATTCCCTCCAGTTACATAAACGCATTTCAATTTAGCAGGCTGCAAACAGATGAGAGAAAATTACTTTAAAACAGTGGTTGTCAAAGTGCTAGGAAACTAAGGCAGGAATGGATAATGGATGGATGATGGGAAACGTCCTGTTGTGGCCTGCACCTTTTAATACCTTGAAAAAGTCTGGAATACCAAAAAACACAAAATTATCAAATGACCGAGGGAGAAGTAACCTCTAACATTAACTATGAATTACTATTTCGCAGAAAGCAATTAATAGTTTTGTGTATTGGTGTGGGCAGAGTTAAAACTGCATACATTTTCTGACACATACTTCATTCCTTTTAATTCTTTTTAATAAGATGCGTGAGAAAGTTTGAGAGGGGCCGAAGTTTTCTCTGCCTTTATGAAGCCACTAACCTTACGTTTCTGCACACGTTTCTGCACACCAAGAATCCGTCTACATTTTCCTCTTGCTCTGGAGTTATTAATGTTACTTACAGTAACATAAATTAGCATCTAATTACAATGAATTTCTGATATAATAAAAAACCAATAACAGGATTACAGTAAAATTGTAGTGAAATTAGATTGAAATTGTAAGGGGCTAGGCAAGTTTAAATTGTCTTGTCACTGAAATGTGCTCTATACAAATAAAGTGATGTACATACATTGCATATAAAACAAAATCATAATTGCTGTGGCATAAAGGTAGGTAAAAAAAATAAAGTTGGACTACAAATTATAAATATCACAGTAATTTGTTGGCAACCCTTCGGCCATTACTGTAACTTCTACAGTGGATTTGTTACGCCGATGTTAGCACTTTTAATGTTTTGATTTATGCAGAGAAATACTGGGTGGAAAAAAAGCTACCTTATAGTTTGCTGGTCGACAGAAATGCTGATTTCGGCTTATAGTCTAGACTTTTAATAAACATCAATGTTACCTAAAATTTGGAGGTGTACGATTTTTTTAGTTTGGATTTTGATGACATTCCAAACAGCCAACACTTGAAGCATATTTACTTAAAAGCAACTATTTAATTCATTGTCTGGTTATTGTATATTTGTAAAGTCTGTCACAACTGTGGAAATCTTTTAAAAAACAAATCTTTAATACAATTTTGCTGAGTGACAGAAGTTTTTTTCCTTGATTTTCCAAAGTATCCAAAGATGAAAAACGGATTTGTACATGAGTAGTTTGAGCTTTTTGTCCATTAAATACAGCTGCTCTGGTTCTGGGGTAAACAGATATCCCAACCAAAGACCATCAAGTGTTAAATATACCAGCGCTTTGGGATTTATAAGTGTGCAAAGAAGGCTTTTTAAGGATGCATTTTATCTTCACCATATGCAGAGAGGGTAACATGAGTAGTTATGTGTCTCCAGCTGCCTAATAACAAATGCAAAGTAACTTTTATGTGTTCACTGTTTTCAGAATGGTCCAGTTCGTATATTTTACCTGTCAAAAGTGACAAAGAAATTTGGCAAAACTTGTAGTAAATCAGCAACACTGCACAAGAGCAACTAGATTACCGAAATTAAACAGTACCTATGAACAAAACTGTAACCCAAGCTAATGCAAGAAAAACTTAAAGTAACGAGAGGTTATAGTTTATTATTCAAATTTATTTTTAATAATAATCAAAGTTCATATTAACACTGTTAACACTGTGAAACACTGTGAAACCATTTTATTTTTACTCAAGGTTAGTATACCATGAAAATCTTATATTGTCCCTTGAAAAATGTAAGTATTAGATGTTCTTAAGCTCAGCTATTTTACAGTATTACAACTTGTTAAATAGCAAACCATGTTAGTTCTGTGGTCCAGCAGAGCGGTTACCTAGGCTGGACTGAAACAGTCCTGCTCATTTGATTTAAAATCCTCTCCCGCATATTCAAATGTTCATGATCCACACAGATTTATTCAGCTTCAACTTTTTATTTCATCATACCTCACATGGTCACTCAGACTTTTGAATTGGCATTTATTCAATTATACATACTTTTAAATACACGCAGGTATCCAGTCTATGTGGTAACATAATTCTTTAGACACTGGTGCAGGAGCTGTGGTGAATGACTTGAGATATTAGAAGAAAAATGAAGGCGGCATCAAAGTATTCTTGGCTAGACTGCTTTCTTTGACCACTTTTTACAGAGGGCCAAGACAGTGAGTCAGCTGCATCACAAAAATGTGAGACTGGATGTAGGTCTCTTTGACATTTCTTGACAAGATATTAAACACACAAAGTTCAGGTTCCTTTCTTGCTCAGTCAGAAGCCTATTCTTCAGTCCCATTTTCCTTTATCCCCTTTTTCCCATGTGCATGTTTCTGAATTTACAATGCCCTTTATTACTTCTTTGAAATGTTGCTCTTCTGATCTTTTTTAGTTCTTTTGTCAAATCTGGGGTTTTGTTTAAGCATTTTTTTTTTATTCTTTTGTTTTACCACTTTATTCTGTTCTGTCAGGATTCATGGTCCGAGCTGGATTAAAGGTTTCCTACAAATTTTTCATGTCAAAATGTCATCTTTGTCCACACTCACATTTCCCAAGTACTACTCTGTCCTTTCCAGTAATGTTTCTTAGAGTGAAAAAAAGAACATTTTCACGATACTTTGGACGGATGGATAAAAACAATGAATGGAATAAAAAAAATGGATACATGGATGGCTGATAAACCAATGGACTGATGGGTGGATATTGAGTAAACAGATGGATTGATGGATGGATTGCAGCATGGTAGCAGTACGAGTTGACTTCCCTTTTCTTTTTTTTAAGGTCTGTCTTGAATATGTTTAACAGACCAGTGGCCTTAAACTGAATGTTAACTGACGTGGACTGAGTAATTAAAAGGTGGTCAAACTAATTGCATTAAGCTCCTCCCTCTGGGCAGAGTTGGTCCTCGGAGGATCAGCTCAGGTCTTATTTGTACCCCATCACCTGCTGTGCAATAAGCGTAAGGATTTCTATCACCATAATCACTGTAGCATTTACTCTGATTTTGTAATACGGTGGTGTGAAGCGGCATATTCCACGCGAGTGGAGTCTCCCAGGCGGTTAAGCAAACGAAATGTAAAGCTCCCGGGCTGACATTGTGTTATCGAATCGCTCTTTTTGCCCTTTCACAAATTCGCACACACAGTCAGACACTCGGCCCTCCTAATCATGCTGCAGAAGCAGCGGGAGTCAGCGGTGTAACAGTCCTGATAGATGTTGCCCTCTCACACCACATCTGAGTTGGTCGGGAGAAGAGGAGTCCTATCACTGTGTGGCTTCATCCATTATTGATTAGTGAGGGCAGTGGGAGCATGTGTGTGGTGGTGGTGGTGGAACCTGGGAATAAAAGGTGGCACTGAAGCAGTTTATGAACAATGGAATTAAAGTGGCACACATAAGAAACTGTGTGAGAGGACTACGAATGATAGGTTAGCATGTTAAATATGGTTTAAAGGTTTGCTGTGGGGGACGTTCAGTAGTGACATCTAGCAGCATATGCTGCAAGTTCATACTATGTGCATTATCTTACCTTCATAAGAATGTAGCTCCAGGTTGTGATGTCTTATTGCACAGTTTGGCACAATGAATACCTAGGGCGCGACACTAGGTATTCATTAAGAAAAGGTTTCTCAGTTATGGACCAAATTTGCATGTTAAGTTAGTGGGCAGTTTAAGCATTGTATGTAAATATGGCCATACTGTGGCTGGTTATTTAGGCTATGGTTGAGATCTAATTTGTAGATTCTAGTTTCACATTGTAATGGAAGAGTATTATGTTGTGTTTTAAGGTAATCTGATCTGCCTTTGAGTACAAGTTAGAATATCCAATTGATTTTTTTATTTATTTTTTATCTCATGAGATTGAAAAAAATTCTACTTAAAGAGGTGTGAAGACTTTTTTCGAGACCAAAAGAGCAGCGGCAATATGAGAGTCAGTACTTTGGCATAGACCTATAACTGTAACCATTAAGGCCAGAGGCTTTGAGAGCAAGATCATCAACAATCTATCTGCACCAGAGGACAAAGAGAGGGTTAATCTCTAGGAAGAGGGGTCTAAAGTCTGGAACCCACCATTTCTTTGTTTTTTGTTTTTACAACCCATCATTGTAATTTACTTTTCATTATCCATTGCATAGAACATGCATGCACTGAAGTATTATGGCTCGCTCTTAAGGGTTGCGTGCACCTTAGTGCAGTGAGTTAAACAGAATGAGTCGTCGTACAAGCAAAGTTGACTCTTCAATAAATTCTCAATGCAGAGAGAGAGTTTTGTGATCAGTTTATTTTAACTGAGCTTATGAAAACAGAAGTACGTTTTTAATATATTTTAGATTTAAGACACCCTTTATTCACGAAGCCTATGAAAAGTAAGTTTAATTAAAAAGAAATAGTAATGGTGGATTTTCTTGTACTTGAATAGACCCACTATCTAGGGTCTATCTAGCAAGCAACCCAAATCAGAAATACCTTTGGTTTAACAAGTATTTGCATAGAAACTATAAAGCAGTTGTAATGGGTCCAATACTTAACCTGTGGATAATTCCAAATGGGGCCCAGTTTTAGACCCATTTCATACCAATACAGGCTCCATAGCTAAACTGAACTCCATTGCAAGTTATTCAGCTTTTCTACAGCCAGTGTTTTGTAAATTTGTGAAAAGTAAGCGCTACTACAGTGAAGTAGTTTTGGGGTTATCAGCTGCTAAGTGTAGCTGCTACTATATGTCATGAGTATAGTATTAGGCCACCCTACTTGTACCTAAAAAACAGTAATAGAATGCATTTGTTGCATTATTTTTTCCCTCCTGGTTGGTTTTTATTTAACAGTAATTTATATTACTGATCATTGTATTGCAGCTTTTTGTTACCTTATCTGGGAATTCCCCAAAAGCTCAACAAACTGTCTGAATCCCATTACACCAAGTTGATCCACTATTCCCACTGGAGCAGTGTGACTACATTTTTATTACCTGAGTAATCTACTATCTAGTATGAACATAGGTATTAAGGTGCCACTCGTTTGAGGAAAATGGCAATACTTTTATTCATTTATTTTTTTAATTCTTTCAACAGAGCTAGACTCATATTGCGTCTATTTGGTGATCTATGCTTCTTTCTCTCTGGCTCTCTTTCTCGTTCTGTCTACAAAACATTTGGAAACAAGACATGCAAGTATATATTCCCCAAATGACACCCTTTCCCAAGATGAGCACCGAGAGGTGTTGCCTTGATTAATGCTTCCATTAAGCTAAACAAGTGTGAATATGTGCTTTAATGACAGATATATTAACATGCAGGAGTTAGACCTTCAGGAATAGCCTGAGGATACTGCTTGAAAATAAAAACTACCTCCATCTTTTGCACAGATCAGATTTTTACAAAGTGCCACACTTTAAGTAATCCACCTTGGGAGAAGCATGTTTATGGGCGTTGTGCTAATATCTGCAAATAATTGGGTAGTAATTTATCGATGTCCTCTTTGATTTTGACACATCATACCATGTGAGTAATGAAGCCTATCTCTAAGATGCGCCCATGGGGATGGCTGAAGACTTGATAATGTCTTTTCTGAATATGATTTAATTTACTGAATGCATGAGATAGGGCTGTGCGGTATGGCCTAAAAATAAAATCAGATTTGTTTTTCACAATACATCCGATTTACGATAAAACAAATGAAATAAAAAAAACTCGAAACAACAAAGAAATCATTCAAATAAACTTTGTTTTTATTTGACACAAAAAAATATTAACAAACCAAGATGAATTTCTCTATTGGGCTTGAAGTGCAAACCTTAAAATAAGGCAAAAATAAATAAAAGGATCCTCTTGAACAAACATGAATGTCCCTATTGTGATAGTGTGATAGATTGTAATAGGGCTATAACTTGCCTTTTCACAAAACTGCTCCAGCAGCTGATTGTGCCTGTGAGACAGCGCTGAGAGAATAGGACGACCCCACACAGTCCTAGCAGTTGTCTTGAGATAGTATCGGTAGACAGATTGCTGCTTTAAAGTGATGCTTTTAATTCACCAAAAAAAGAAAAGTTGCTAGATTTGTTTCTAGTCACTTTTTTGAATAAAAGTTGCTAGAGGGGTCTGAAAGTTCCTAGATATAATGACAGAGTCGCTAAGTGGGACACACTGGACTGTTGTCTGTAGTTTTCCTTCACTACTGAGAGCAGCACAGAGCAGGAACAACCAGTAGCTTAAGCAGCTATGCAGCGATAATGACATGATTTGATCAAATTAATCGATCAAATCGATTTATTGCCCAACCCTACATAGAGCCCTCAGAAATGTCTTAATACAAACGGTATCAGATTTGTAAAGCCAAATATCTTGAAAGAATAAACAAAATATAAAAAAACAGAAAAGTCAACAGTTTGTAAGTACATTGCAGCTAAAAAAAAACACAAGAGAAAGTATTGGTCTGCAACTTGCACACAATTGATAGTAAGCAGTAGGAGTTGACATATTCCTCTCACCTACCAAAGCTTGTAACATTTTCACATGCTTTGTGAGTGCCCTGAGGTCACAAGTGTCGGTGAAAATTCAATCTGAAGAAATTATTAGTGTTAGTGTGAAGCTAAAAAGGCTAGTGTAGAGTTGTCTTTAATGTTTTCATTGTCACCTTTTCAGTGTATGGTTCTATTATATTATTATTATATTAAGTGTTTATTGTGATTAAGATTTTTATTCTAAAGTTATGTCTGTCAGTGAAATTACTTTTTTCATGTACTTATACCTCATATAACTGTTATTAAATACATTTATCAAAGTCTGTACTTCTGATACAATAAGTTTTTTTAGTTCATCAGTGTCTAAAAGGTTTATCTAGTAGATTGTGACTTTCTTAGGATATAAGAAAATAAATATTTCAAAGGCCAATAAATGTTAGTGATGGTAAAGACAAGAACATGCCTTTCAAGTCTCTAGATGTATATTAATTCAGATTAAACAGGAAATGGCCACAATAAAATAGCTTTTGTGATAAGCCTATTTTTATCTCCAGTCATAATAACTTAAAGTTTTTTTAAATAACTGGAGCTGTGACAAATATAATTGGACATGCCACCTAGTTTATCTTGCCAACACACAAAGTGAAGAGGATAATGTAAGTAAAAAATACCCAAAGCTCACTGTTGGATTGAACGAAATATTGAAATAAAAAAGTTTCCATAAAAAATATATTTAATTCTACCCAAGTTGTTTGAGAGCAATGTCAGGAAAAGGCCTTCTCTATCCCACTATCACAAAGGTAAATTATTTAATTTAATTAATTTTATTTATACAGCACCAATTCACAACACATCGTCTCAAGGCATTTTACAATGAAAATAGTCACTTCAGTTGAATCAAGCAGAAAGATTGCTAGTCAAGTACATACTGCACATTCCAAATGATTCAAGTTATCAAACATTGCAAATTCAGTTTATTATTCAGATTGGTTAAAAAGGACCCAAACAAGACCCTCAGACAGACAACCCCCAAACCCAAAATGAGTAGAGTGGTGTATGCAGTTCAGTGCAGTGAGGAATGTTCTAACCTTTATATTGGAGAAACCAAACAACCTCTCCACAGACGCAAGGCTCAACACAGGAGAGCTGCCTCCTCAGGACAAGACTCTGCTGTCCACCTGCACCTTAAGGACAAAGGACACTCTTTTGAGGATCAAAATGTTCAAAATTTGGACAAAGACAGATGGTTTGAAAAGGGATTGAAGGAAGCCATCTACGTTAAGAGAGAAAAAACAACCTTAAACAGAGGACCACGACTTAGGTTCCCACTCTCAAAATCTTACAACACTGCTATAGGGTTGATTCCTTCCAATTATCACCTCCATCCTCACCTCCATACGGGTGATCAAAACAACGCTCTAGTAAGCCAGGCCAGTAACGACCCTAACGACTCCCCATTGAAGAGGCGTGTACCAGTTTCAGTTTAATTTGCAGGCCAACAATGACCTTAACGACTCCCCATTACTAAGGGAGTGGACCTGTTTCGGTTCAATTTGCATATTATCTAGCCATTACATGGCCTTTGTTGGGCAGTACTATAAAGCTTGCAACTCCACACTACTCCAGACATTTTGAATTGAGAAAGCTTTTGGATAGGAAGTGAAACGTTTTCAAACGTCGGGAAAAAAAGTCCAGTTTTGTTAGTTTTACTTATTTGGAATAATTGGTTAAAAAGTTTTCTATCGAAGGAAACCCAGCAGATTGCATTGAGCCATTGACTGGCAGCGTTCACTCCCTCTGGATAAGCATGTCACCACAGTGGACAGTTGTTTGCATTGTGTAGTTGACTTTGCAGCAATCTCTCATACCAAGCATGCATGTAGCAACAGTGTAGAGGAAAGCTCCCCTTTAAAAGGAGAAACCTCCGGCAGAACAAGGCTCGGCATGAACAACAAGAGCAGAGAAGCACTGAGCCAGGAGTACTTCCTATGTTAAAGAAAAGTTAATGGTTGTAGTATTCAATTCAATTTTATTTATATAGCGCCAGTTCATGAAACAAGTCATCTCAAGGCACAAAGTCAAATTCAATCAGATTATACAGATTGGGTCAGATTATACAGATTGGTCAAAAACATTTGATCCATTAGGTAGACACTGGGTGTCTACCTAATGGATCAAAACTGGGAGTTGGTTCCACAGGAGAGGAGCCTGATAACTAAAGGATCTTTACCTGACAGTAAAGACTTACAATAGCCCAGACTTGAAGTAACAAATGCATGAACTAGAGTTTCACTTACCCCTGGACAGAATATTTCTAATTTATGCAATATTCCAGAAATGACAAAAGGGACATCCTAGAAACCTGTTTATGTGGAAATTAAAGGCAGATATGCTTTTAAATCCTTTTTACTATCAAATAGTTCAGTTGTGGTCTATATAAAGTCGAACTGCTGTGCTTTGGTCTGAATTCTTCTTTAGTGAAGCACAAATGACCCCTCTTATAACCCATTAGCAGCAGCCTCTGAGACTGCCTTTTTTATGCTGTTTTGATGCAGCTCTTTGCCCACGCCCCCTACCATCTCCCCCAGCGTTCCACTCCACCCCCTCCACTGGGCCCACAATTACAACACCCTTGTCCTAAAAAAGTAGAAATAATTAATACACATACCATTATCACTAAATAAGGCAGAGGAGTAACTAAACATCTGACCCACAGATCAGGAGAGAGGAAGAGACTCAGCCATATATAGAGAAACAAAAGGTGAGACAAAACGGTTAGCCATAGTAGTGCTGCAGCTTACGCTAAGCTAGCAACTCCTTACCACGCTGAAAACACAAAGGGTTCCCAGACCTAAAGTGCAGCAACAGAAAATAGGTATTTTAAGTGGCGTATGTGTTGAAAAAATGTAAGAAATGTTACAGAAGGGCCTATAGGCCGTTCACATTTGAAACGGACAGATCTGAGCACCACACTTAATACAGGAAATGACGCAATATGCCCTACTCAATCAGCAACCAGTTCTGGAACTGTAGTTTGCTAAATTCTACTTGGACGCTAACGAGATTTTCAGTTCTATGTTCATGAAAAATAAATCCAAGTATAGTATTTTGCATGTTTTTGATGTGATCGTGTTCTCACACATCCCATTTGACATGGTCAAAATACTGCCTTAAAGTTCCGTAGAGACCTGGTGGTGACCCAATTACCCTACCAGGGTAACATACTAAACTTACAGAATCTGTTTTGAAGAGATTTTGAAAGCAAGTTCCAAGATCTCTCTCCCTGTATTCTTGTGTGAAAACAGGAGAGGACTAGGTTCTGTTCTATTGAGACAAAAGGGTTGTATGAATAAATGTTCTTTAATCAAACAATGGAATTTTCTTACATTTTTCAGTCTGAAACTACAACAAAAGCCGAATTAATTCAAAGCCTAATTAAGTGCGGAGGGGGCTGTTATTTAGTTTATCATGCTAAAGCAGAAGGTCTTGGGTAGCAAAAACTAAGCACAATTCCTTTGGCGTAATTAATAGAAGATGCAATTGTTAAACCATAAATTTGCTGTTTCACAGTGGGTTATTTGGCACATTATTTCTTGACCTTTGGTTACCAGGCAACTGGAGTGATCCAAGAAAATTATAAGGAATTCACAGTATGCCAAGTTAACTATGTACACAATGCATATAACATTAGGGATATGTTTCATGTATTTCACTACACAAATTCTTCATATATCCAGCTTGACTTTCTATCAGATATATATATATATATATATATATATATATATATATATATATTGCTTTAATACTATCATTGAATCTCAATTTCTTTGAGTTTGCCCTGTAGAATATAAATTCAATTATTCTAACATGCAGAATATTCCTGGAGCTGAAGAAATTCCTCCTCATACCCACAGTATAAACACCTACTCTGTATTCTGGTACGTGCACACTCACACCCTCGACGGCTAACTCGGTGACACACCCAGCGGGCAAGGCATGACATGACCAATCACCAGGACTGTAGCAAGATCCCTTTTGGCACTTTCTGAATGGCTTTCCTGAAAAGGGAAGCAGAGGAGCACCATTTCAACCATTAGATGAAAGCCTTGACGGGGTAAGGGCAGAGGAGAGGGTTTATGCGTATAAAAGTGTGGCTCCACAATGGACAATTGTTCGGGGGCATCCATTTTTCAGAATCAAACACCATTACATTGATAGGTTCAGTGCATTCCGAGTTGCAGCTTATCTGATGGCTCGATTGCTTTGGGTATTTTCGTACCTTTTTTTAATCCATTCTCCTCAGTGTGCATTTAATGTATATAGCTACAGGTGAAAATGTACAAGTTCCATATTATACAAATATGCATTAGGTGAAATACTAATGTCCATAAGCCAAAAACACAAAGCATCTTAGGTGAACTCCACATTTCTTTGCCATTTTTAAACATTGGATAAAAAAAAAGAGCAACTGCAACCTAAACTTAAGTGCAAATCATTTACCCTTAACCGAGCATGCTTTATATGTATTACAATAACTTTTTTTTCTAGCTTCACCAGTGGCTTCAAAGATGTTAGTCAATTAATTTCATAGTATTGTTGCTGCCAAGATCCTGATCATTGCCTGAACTTGACTATTCCAAAAAATATTTTTGTAATATGCTTTAGAAATTACTAGCTGTTAAAAAAACTAGTAAAAACTGTTTACAAGTTTTTATATTTTACCGTATGTTGACTTTCATGTCAATGTGAGCTGTTAACCAGGAGAACAGCACTTTGTTCTCCAAAAATAGAACCACTCACCTGTTACTTGATTAAATAAATATTTGCAGTTGATGTTAAGAAATTGGATAGTGAAGTTATTGCTTCCAACTCCCGCAGACCTTTAGCATCTCAGGCACCATGATCTGCCTGGGCATCTGCTGGGGTGGGGCTCCATCCAGCAGGCTGAATACCTGATTGACTTTTAAAGTGTGTATTTGTCACCAACAAATATTGCATTCCAGACATTTGCAATGCTAATATTGATATAGTGATTATAGTGATTGTGACCCCTTACTTTAAAGTCCATGTATTGGTAAAGTACCTACTTTCCGTATCGACCTCACTGTTTAACATGAGCTGACCTTGCCGTAAACACAGCCAGTTGCAACACAATCAAGGAAAAAGAAGTCACCGACAAAATGTTTTTTCTCAACAAAAAACAGTAGCAAATTTAGGATTTGCATGCTAAAGTAACACTGTATGCATGTTTAATTATAGATGTTTTATTTACCGCCCCAGGCCAGTCTTCAAAATCTAAAGGCTGGGATGCAGCGAGCCTGTAAACCCTGGGCTGTAAAATGCTCAGGTTCAAAGATGGTTCTGAAATTTTTTTTAGTTAGCTTCCGTTAAAATGTTAGTAGCAGTTGCGTTTTTATGGCATCTTCATTTAATAAAGATCCATATTAGGGATTCTTCAAGGCTGAGAAGGTTACAGAGGAGTAATACGTTTATCTCTATGCTTTCTCAAAATAAGTCCGACCTATATGCAGATATAGAAAATCCAGATGATCAGGCCAGTTAACTGTATGCTCAAATTTCTGTGAATTTCCAAAAATTTCAACATTAAAGGTTTTCTTTATTAAAACTATATATGGCATCACAGTAGGGGTTATCCTGACCGCACAGAGTTGACTCTTTTAAAAGATGCATTGTAGCGTTGGTGCACACTACTGCTACAACACTGATGATCACAGCATGCTCCGTTCCCTTCTCCTGAATCAAAAGCTCAAGCTGAGTGAAATTGTTTTACTCTCAGTAGGGTTCCACCCTGCTCCTAATCCGCATTGTGATTTTCATTTTTTATACTCCACAGATCTTGGCTATGTCAAGTGACGGTCATTTTTTTTTATTGAAGCTCATAATAAGAATATATCTTCCAAGCTGGAATGCTTGGCCTTTTGGTTGTTTCTAACTACTCCAAGTAATACTGGCTTGTCTTTAGGGTTGTTAATGCAAGCTTATTATGCACACAGTCAGAATTACGTTCAGTAAAAAAGTATAGACATTGACTGATGTAACTGAAATCCTGCAAATCTAGCTGTGAAACCAAAGGCTTTTCAGAGGAACAATGACACAACCAGGTTTCTTGTCTTTGCATGGGAGATAATGAAACACTTTCACATCATCAAGGTCTGGTCTAGGCGGCAATATGGGCAAAGAAAAGTGCAAAAACAAGGAAGAACATGTTTATTTCATTACCTTCATGTTTGAACAAGCAGAAATACAATATGGAAACGAGAAAGTTGTGGCCATATTTGCCATTTATTTTTATTAGATTTTATTTGTTTTCATTTTTGTGAGAGTTTAAGGATATTAACATGGATTTATATATTTTTCCTATATTGAATATTGTATATTGAATGTTAAATTATTACACCAACTGGCATTTTATGACCAGTGTGAAGGTTCGGTATAGACAAACACTTCAACAGCCTTGAGGAGAAGGTAGTTTTGTTGTTTCTAAATGGAGGTTGGAGATCCTTTGAGGCATGGTCGCTGCAAAGTCTAGAGGACATGAGACATGAAATAGTTTTTTTGTTTTTGTTTTGTTTTTGCTGTTTTTTTTTTTTTTTTTACGAATTAGAAAGATGACGCAAAGGGCAGCTAGCAGTCCTCAAAGGCAGACTGGACATAAGTAATGTTGAGGTACTTGAACTGATGCTTGGAATAGTGAGCAGAAGATGCACAGTAATTAAAAATGAACCCGGAATTAGAGACCTTTGTTGCTTTCCATAAATCATGTGATTGATTATGGTCGGCTCCCAGTTCAGATACACAGTTGCTTCATCTGGTGGTTTACACGTGGGTTTACTCCAAAAATCTATAATTTATATAAGATGTATTTTTTTTTATTCCTCCTTTTTTTATTAATCACTGATAAAGTGACACAATCATACAAAAGTCAAGGTAAATGAACACCAGCCATTTTGGAGGCATCGGGAAAAATAAATTAGTATTTGTAACCCACACTGCAGGCATCAAGCTGTTCAAGGTGTAGTGCCCAGTTAGACGTATCAGAGTAAGCTAATTCTTTTTTCAGAACCACTAAGTTGAAGTTCATTTATCTGTTCTGTCTAACCATACTCCAGAGTGACAAGGAAATGTCAGTGGTGAAAATTCATGCTCATAAAATTGCACAATACTGCAGTGGTCCCAATAGGCCTTAACTGATAGGTTGCCTCTCCAGAGCAAGCACATGGCCCCGTGGTGCTTGGGTCAATGCTCATGCATAGTCTTCTTTTGGCTTGCTAGCCAAAAACAATGGAGACAATGGCGACAGCAAAACTTGCTGTAGTAGATTGCAGTAATATAGGGGAAACACAAAAACACACCGATGAGGTTCAATGTCGGGTCAATACTTAAATTTGGCTTCAACAATGTTTTTCTTTTCTTGTTGATGTTGTGGGTTATGTCAGACTGGAGCAGATTGGTCGTCTGAAAACTGTTTAAACGATTTAATAGAGAGAAACAATCTGTCCAAGGTTTTTTTTTTTTTTTGTCTAGAATCTTGGAGAAATGAGAGAGCAAAGAATAAGGCATGTTATTCATGAAATGGCATATGTCACCTGGTTTATATATATTAGGTTTTACAGTATGATTCTTCATCAATTATTAGTCCCAGAAAATGTATTTCATTCCCCTATTTAAACATAATCTAAATGAGCTTGTAATTGTGGATTATTTCTGCCATACTGAAAAAGAATGAACTTTGTTTTGCTCAAATTTAATGGTAATTCAATCTATCAAACCAAATTTTCATTTTTCTTAGCTCTGCATTAATCTTACAATAATACTACGAATCGCAAGTAACAACCTGAGAAAAAAATGTTTGTATTGTTCGCAAATAATACACACTTCAATGATCCTGAGACCTTACACAAATTAGTGCTTTGCAAAATAAACAATTTCAGACCCAGTACTGACTCTTGGGGGATGCCACAAGTTATGTCCAAACATGAAGAGCAGTAATCACCCATCATGACAAACTGCTTTCTGTCACAGATACATTTTTACCCAATTTATCACTTTGGCCCATATGCTGTAATGTTCAAGCTTATTAACTAAGATTGTGTTAGAATATTGCAACTGTACTATTTTTAATCAACTGAGTTACTAATTTCTTCTACTAAATCTATTAGTGCTGCTGATTAGTTTGATCTTGATCCATGCTGATTAATTTCTTTTCAGTTATTTTATTCCACCCAGTTAGAAACAACTTTTTCAAGATTATTTTTTTTATATATATGACTGATGTAGCAAGTAGGCAAGTCTGTAGTTTGTGAATAGGTGTTCACAGGTTTTTTTTATGCAGAGGTATAACTTATTTTCATTTTGTTTAGAAGTGTACCAAATTGAAAATAATTTCAGGTTTACCTTAATAGTTTAGAGATTCTCTCAACTACCCTTTTCAGAACCAACATAATATTATTGACAGTCAGTAGAGGTCTTATTTGTATAATTAAAAACACTTTCTATTATTTCTTTCTCCCTTACTGCTGTGGGGAGAAGGAAATAATAGAAAGTGTTTGCATAGTGGGTAATTATTCTGATTTGTCTGGTAATTTTTATTTTTTTAACCAGTTTTTAGAAAAGTAGATTTGATCTGATATAAATTCTAGTAGATAATCCAGTAATAGTGTGGCATTCTGTTAGCTGTGACATCATCCAGAGACGACAGATCACCCACTATTACCATATAATGTAGAACAGATTCCTGGATCAATGTGTGCTTCTGTGTTTTTTTGTTTTTTCTCTCGTCTCTGGGGGTTAGAAAAGGCAGAGCAGTCGGTCGAGGCAGATGGCCGTTCATACTGAGCCTGGTTCTGCTGGAGGTTTTTCCTTCCCGTTAAAGGGGAGTTTTTCTTTCCACTGTCGCTTCATGCTTGCTCAGTATGAGGGATTGCTGCAAAGCCAGGGACAATGCAGATGGCTCTATGCTTCTTCAGGAGGAGTGAATGCTGCTTGTCAAGACTTTAATGCAATCTGCTGGGTTCCCTTAGATAGGAAATATTTTTGACCAATCTGTATAATCTGACCCAATCTGTATAATCTGACCCAATCTGTATAATCTGATTGAATTTGACTTTGTGCATTGAGATGACATGTTTCATGAATTGGCACTATATAAATAAAATTGAATTGAATAATTACCAGCAGTTTACATGGTTAGGCCTGTCACGATAATCAATAAATCAATTAATCGCACGATAAATAAAAACTATCTGCGTCATTTAATTTATCGTCTATATCGTCTCTGCCTGTGTTTTTCTGTTTCTATTGATGACGCTGGATGAAAAGGCTTAACTCCGGTGCTATCCACTGACCCCTCCCCTTCCTAATTTTTTTTAGGAAGGGAAAAATGAGGAGGGAGGAGGAGTGGACTATCGCATCAGGTAGTCAGTCAAAGAATCCTTTGATGGCAAACTTGGCCAAAAAAATACATGTGTATTTGTGCAACAAGCACCAGTTCAGAGAGAATGTTTGGTACAGCTGGACACATTGCTACTCTTGCTCGGAATCTGTCTGACTAAAGTAGTTACAGATCTGCTTAAAGATTGTTGAGGCATCTAGTCTTATTTAAGAATCTGCTTTTGTTACTTTGCATTTTTTTTTTAATAAAATGGCAGTTTTGCCTATCTTTTTTAAAATCTAATGATATACAGACTTCATTATCTGTACTCTTTTGGTTGAATGTAGTTTTTATTTCCACCATGGTTTTATCTTGTGTTTAGTTTTTATTCAAGTGTATTTTTAGTTAACAGAGACTAAAAGTCCATTTGATTTTTATTTCTCGTTTTATTTTGTTTGACGGGTGCCTTCACCAGACGATGTGTTTCAGCTCCTTCTATAGCTGTTCAATTGGATTTAGGTCAGGGCTCACGGGAGGCCACTTCAGAATAATCGTATAGCCGTTCTTGGGTGGCTTTAGCTGTGCGTTTTGGGTTATTATGCTGTTGGAAGACCCATCATCTACACCTGAGACCAAGCGTTTTGACACTAGGCAGCACATCTCTCTCCAGAATGCCTTGATAGTCTAGTGATTGCATTGAACCCTGTACAGAGCTGATACACCCAGTGCCAGACGCAGCAAAGCAGCCCCAGAACATAAGAGTCTCCTCCATGTTTCACAGTAGAATATTCTTTTCTAGGCATGCTTTATTTTTGCGTATATGAACATGGAGCTGATGTGCCTTGCCAAACAGTTCCAGTTTTGTCTCATCTGTCCATAGGAAATTCTCCCAGAAAATTTGAGGCTTTATAACATGCATTGTGTCAAATTCCAGTATTGCTTTTTTATGATTTGTTTTCTTCTTTGGTGTCTCCCACTAACCTGACGCCGCCAGATAGATTTGCTTCGCATATCCATCTGTAAACCTTCCGTTGAAGTAATTTTGGGAAGGGGCGAAAATACTGGTTAGCTGATTGGCCTATGTTGGTGATAGACGGGCCAAATAAACCAATCAGATCAACGAAGCATATGACGTACTCGTCAACATGCTTCGTCGTCGCTCTGTTACGAGCGACGACGAAAACACAACCACAAGCCAAGCTACTCTTGCTGCTGCAGGTAAAGGCTCGTTAGCTCAGCAAAGAAATACTCTGTAATTCCGATAAAACTTGCTCGATAGCCACGCTAACGCTAGTTTCATCGGCTGAAGCCGCCATGTTCTTTAGACTGAACTGTCGCGCTTCTCGTTGCGTCACACCTCAACCCGCCTCAAAGCCAACGCTGATTGGACGTTCGTTTGGTGAACGGCTCCAAATTTTCTTTAACGGAGAGTAGCCAGACTGATCTGCGAGTGAAACCTTGAAAGCTCGCGAGATCAGGATGGTCTCACGAGGCTAGTCTCCCACCACGTTGGCTCAAACAGTGACAAGTGTGCGCTGACACTGATATATCTTGACCTTGGAGTTCACCTTTAGTTTATTTGGAGTTTGTTCTGGGATCTTTGGTTACCATTCACATGATATTTATTTTTAATTTCACACATTTTCTTCCTGTGGCCACGTTCAGGGATGTTGGCTACAGTCCTGTGGACCTTAAACTTCTGAATAATATGTGCTACCGTAGTCAGAGGAAAATGAAGCTACTTGGAGATGGTCTTATAGCATTTTCCTTTAACATGCTGGTCAATAATTGACCTTTTAATCTCCTGAGAACTCTTTCCTTCACTTCCTATGGTCCATGTTCATGTCACCAAACAGCACAGTGACTAGCCCTTTAATCAAATAGACAGACTGATTGATTTCAAGCTTGAAAACATCTGTAATGCTAAATGCAAATTAAAGGACATGCCTTAGTTTATCATGTCCCTGTGGTTAAATTATTTTCAATCTTTTCTAGGGGTACCATATTTTTTGCCAAGGCCTGTCTCATTAGTTTTCTTGTTAAATGATTCTACTGAAACACAATTCAAAAGCAATTTCTGATTTTGTTTGGTTAATTTTCATTAATGTTTGTTATAACTTTAGCCAGTTTCAAGTCATTGCGGGGTTTTCTTTCATTAACAGAGGGGTACCAACAATTTTGTCCATGTCTGTATCACAACCCCACTGCGTCCTTTAGTTGGCCAAACAAAGCCAAGGCTATTGACCTAACAAGGAATTTGACATTGCTCCCAGCATACATACATGCTCTATCAGTGTGGATCCAAGATTCTGATATTATGACGATATTTAATGATTGCGTGAATTGATTTAGGTAATCCTTAATGTTTGTAAAATGTGCACACAGACTCCAATTATTATGTATTTATAATTTACTCTGATTATACTGTACGGCAGGAACAGCAGGAATAGTTAAAGAAGCAGTTGTCCAAGTCAATATCGGGTTCGTTGTCATTAGAATTATGATCAGTGTACCGTTTTGAACTGAATGCGATTCAAAATGATCTAATACAGTGATCCTCTGGCTTATGTTATCTCAACTGCATTGTATGCAGAGTTGTTTGTTGCAATACAGTCCAGTTTTAGTTGTTGATTGGTATTTTTCCAGTTCTTCAACACTTCTTGCCATTAGTTCTTTAGCCTCCTCTTGTGTTATGCCTGGGCAAGTTTGTTCCTTTTAATTTGTGTTAACAAACCTCATGACTACTATTTTGTCACTGTCTGTCCTGGGCAGAGGATGACAGGCTTCCATCTTGTATAGTAAACATTATAAATTTATATATATAACAATGTGTGTATTCTGGAGCATGTAACAAAAGTAATTTCCCCCTGGGATCATTAAAGTATGTCTGAATCTGAATCTGAATCTTGTCACGGTGTTGGTGTCTCCCTCGGGACTGCAGAACCGTGGCCACCTACTCTGGCAGTTCGCACTTGAGCAAGACACCAACATTGACAAAGACTACTGGATGGCATCGAAACATTTTTTGAAAAACTTAAGAGACAGTCAAGTGGCCTCCTATTTAAGCCCGTTTGCTGTTTCCATGACCCGCATAACTGAGAATTTGTATAGTCATGTGGCCATCTATTGCTTCATGGAGGTGGCATCCATCTCAATGGGCTCACCCCACTGTCAGTCGCCACCGCTCGATAAGGACCGGGCCTTCATTTTGATCCAAATGATGATATCATTCATCCTATTCCTGGTCAGCAAGTCTACTCTCCAAAACCAACGAACCTCTTGTCCATACCTCTCAACTTTTGACGATTGTTGAGAGTGAGATTGTTGACGGGGGGGGGGGGGGGGGGGGTGCTATTGGTCGATTGAAGACGGTCCAACGGGGGGGGGGGTGCTGTTGTTCGATTGAAGACGGTCCAACGGGGGGGGGGGATGTGCTGTTGTTCGATTCAGGACGGTCACTATTTTACACGGACTTTAATAACACATGCAGACTTACCATTTAATTCGCACACAACACGGACCGTAGAAGTGTTTCACTTTGGATGAGGGAACCTTGTTTGCGCGGCGCCGGTCCTTGCAGCTGTGTTACCGCTACTACTGGACGTGCGGAAACCATTGTACCGCAAATTCGTTCCGCCATGACGTGAAGCGTCCGTACGCGTGCGTTTCAAGAGTGAGATTTTCATTGTAAGATTGAGATTTTCAAAGTAATGCGTGTGAGCGTGTGCAATTGATGAAATGCGTGTGTCACACGGTCAATGCGTGAGAGTTGAGAGCTATGCTCTTGTCATTTATAGTGCTTTGGAGACAGAACTCTCTCCTTCTCAGTGTCAGTCAACTGTTAGCTTAGCAGATAATAGCCTGAAGTCCTTACCCAATCTCTGTTTTAAATCTGGCATGGGTCTGGCCGAGGGTCCAAGGACTTAATCTGATCTCTATAATCCAACAATTGAGAAGTGAAAAATTATTTAAAAAAAATACCAAGCACCTGCACAGAGAACTCACAACAAACTTTTTACAGGACACAGAAAAGGTCAACATGTTCCTCTCTCCACAGATTATTTTACATTTATTAAATTTTTTTAGTAACAACCTGTTGCTATTTCTGGAAAATGTTTGAAACTGTAGTTAATGAATTAAGACGTGCATATTCATGTCGTTTTATTTTGTATGTCCTGTAACATAGTGAGGAACTAGAAAAAGAAATTCTCAGTAACGAAAACGTATTGATTTCCTACCTTAAATATTTTGATCTGGAAATTTACATGAAATCTGTAATATTTCCTCTATTGTCGTTCAGCAGCTTCCTCACTTGCATGAGAACAGTCTGAGCTTGCGAAATGAATAAACAAAATACCAAAGTTCAAGTCAGTAAAATATACAGACTGACGCAGGTTTTCTTGAGGCAGGATGAGTTCCCCTTGAGGTGACTGCCAGCTAATAATCTCTTTAGAAGCTTGTTCATGCCCCGAAAACGGCATGGTTAGTTTTTCAGGGCTGCTTAAAGACTCGAAAACAGTTCAATGTGCATGATCTTTTCTCCATTCACCTGCAATGCGGGTTAAGCACCTGCTGATGTTTGACTTGAACCTTTTGACCTGCAGTGTGACACACAACGGGCGAAGCAGTGTAAGCTACAATCACCACTGAATTTCCTTTCTTACTCAAAGAAAACCACCACAACACAAGGAGGAACACGCAACACATTCTCACTGGTGATTGACTTTAAAAAATACAGATGTGCATGTCAGTGTGGTGTATTTGCAAATGGCATACCCACACAGAAAAACATTAATCGCTAAGAATTTAATTTTATTTATTTAAACCTTTATGTTGCTAGACCGAAGCCATAGAGATTAAAAACCTTTTTCAAGTGAGTCCTGTCCAAGATAGGCAACAGATAAGAACAGTTACACTTTGTGTAAAATGTCTCATAGGGTTATTAAATGCAGCCAAAAACACAAGTTGATTAGTTGTCACAAAATTGCTTTTTGGATATTAATTACATCATGTTAAAAAGGCTGCTTTTTTTTCCTCTGTCTCAAATTTTCATGATTGGTTAACCGCTGATGCCACCAATTGCCATCTGTCAAAATCCCGTCATGGCTTGTGGGAACATTGCAAAAACTCCTGTTTAGCAGATGATGTCCAGTTCAAGCTTTTCGTGCTGCCCTGTTTCTTTTTTTGAATCATTAGAAAAATTAACCGCGTGCCTTGTACAATTTTGTCTTGGAAGTGTGGTTTTAGTTTCTTCAGAAAAAAATTAGTCCATTCACAGTATTACTGAAAAAAAAAACACAATTTTATATTGCACAAGGTTTCATGGTGCAAGAAAAATCAATATGTAGGTAAACAAACAAAAAACCTAAAACTTACCACTTTACCTCCCTATCTAATGCAGAATGTGGACTAATTCAAATCAGTCAGATTTCTACACACAGTTCATAGTCTTCCACTAATACCTGAACAAAAAATAAGATCTAAGAATTGTTTTATGTGTTTCAAAAAGCCATTCCAGACTATTTTACTGTAAAGATGATGCATGGTTATATTAACTTTTGTTAGGAGTATTTCTATGCCTATAAGAATTGTTGGATGCAAATTTGGTTAAGGCACTGCGCACATGTGAATGATCTGAAATTACAATAAATACTTTTGTGCCACCTATTCATTTAAAACAATAGTTTTAATAAAAAAAGTATTACCCTGACAAAATGACCATGTCTACTATGTTATGTACTAAAGTAAAAAAAAAAATTGTAAACAATTTGCAGCTAACGTAATTATCCGAAGATGAAACTTCTAATCGTAAATAAGCAGAGTTTTTTTTCAGATGAAAATCGGAAATAACGTTTCACCAGAGTTCTAAACATCTGAAGCTCAAGGGTTATAACATGACTGTCTCTGAATTCAGCTTCATGCAGATGCGTTAGATCTCCTGTGCAATCTACATCCTGATGCTGTTGCATTTCTGCGATTAAACCCTACAGCAGTAATGAAAGTAATAGACTGTCACCAGATGGCCGATGCAGCAGTTGGTTACAATAAAGTGTGCACACTACCAGTAAAAAGACTGACAAAAGAGACGCAATGAAATATTTTGCAACTCCCCATACTGTGCTGGTTGGAAATATACAGAGATTATACAGGGTGTATTCCTAAAGTCACCCTGCAGAGCATCCTGACAACAGTGATAACAAGGTGGTGTCGGAGTTTACCTCTTAAGGTGCGTTCACACTGAACGCGAATTGCGCACAGCAGGCTTACAAGCCAGAAATACATCAGTACAATGGCGTTGGTGAAGCTGGACCAACTCCAACAACTGTCGCTTTGCATTCCTCACAGGTTTTGTGTCACTCCGGCTTCACTTTAATTGCCAAAGTTGCGTGTTTTGCTTCACTAGAACTGACTATGTGGCCTTGCTTTGCTTTGTGTCACATCGCTCCTGTGTTGCACCTGTGCATAGGGATAACAAGTAAATCTGTCACTCAGCCACATTCACGTTCGATGTGAATGCAGCTTTAGCAATAGCGCCACACCTTTGGCAGCGTTATGAGATTTCAGACAACTAATGGGAAAATCTAGAAACTGATGTATGAAACAAGAGTTTAAAAAATAGACACAGATAAAACGCATACCGTAATCACAATAATGTACATGATCTTAAGAGGCTCAGCTTTTTAGATGGAAAGCTGTGTCGGACACTTGTGGTTTTGCTTTTGAAGTTGTGATACAATTTGGCAGGTGGCAGCAGTTCAAGAGTTTAGGGCAGTAGTTCTCAACCTTTTTTGGACCAGCGCCTCTCCATCTATTAACGAGGTTTCGGACAACACCAATTGATAAAGCTGCAGAGAAAATTGCACCTGTGTCATCTGGCATCAAGCTGGTGTAACACCGGCAAATGGCGTTGCTGTGATCAGAGGCAGGGTGGGTTCAAAATTCAGCCCCGCTAATAACAAAACAGCAAGAATGGTAAACATTATAGAATTCACAGGGTTAGAACACAAATACAAGATAAAAAACAACAACATAAGGAAAGCCCTACACACAATCACAGTATGTGAACTGCCCAACATATTTATACTGGTGGCTGAGAGGTGCAAACGCACTGCAAATATATAAATTTGCTGCGTACACCAAAAAGCACTCCAAACACAAAAAAGAGACTAACACACAAAACGCATGCAATGGAAAAATGCAGCAAAGGAACGCTGCAATCACAGAAATTAGACGCATAAAGTGCCAACATGCTTCAAACACAAATAATGCTGACACACAAAATACATGCAAAGACAAAATACTGCAAGTAGCAAAAACCGCTCCAAGTTAATAAAAGCTGCAAAGTAGCTCCACATAACGGAAGTACTCCAAACCAGTAGGGGGAGTCATCCTCCAACCAAGTCATATGGGACCAGACCAGGTGGCCCAAAGGAAACTTGGACAGAAGAAAGAAAATGTACCTTTTCCTTTGTGTCTTTTTAAACATTTAATCTTTAACAGTATTATAGAACAGAGGCATATATACACCCTTAATATTAGCATGCTTCAGACTTTAATTTAAAGTAGTTTGCATTTCAGATGTCAATCACTGCTGTGAGAGGTCTGTAGACAACATTGTCTGCTCCCCTAGTGGACCTACTATCCTTTCAGCTGCCTTAAGTATTGTCTGCAGGGTGTTCTTGTCTCTAGAAAGTTGTATGTATGCTGGTTGGGACTGATGCTTGTTTCATCCAGGCTGAGTATCAGGCAGTCATATTATATATTTATGTATGTATGTATATATGTACTTTGCTGATTGGCTTCCAGCCTCTTCGGCCTCTCACTTACCTTTTCTCTGCTTTCTCCTTGCCTATTAAGTCTTTGAAAATATAATAGGTAAGAGTTCAGGTCAGCATCAGTAACCGCAACAAAATTATCTATTGTACCGATACAAAGCAAAGTGACAAATCCCAGCCAGAAACACACATGTACAACACAAGACAAGATTGTGCATCAGCTCCATTTCCACTGTCAAGCCACTCACTAGAAAAGTGCAGCCTGAAAAGCAATTACGTTTATCATCAGGGAGACATACGGGTGATTTAAAATTATTTCCTATTGTCGAGCACATGGAAGCAAAAATGTGTCTTTCTCCCAGCTTGACCGACCAAATGAGCTGGAAAGAAATCAGTCATGTATTTTTGAAAGTTGCTGTTTTCTCTAAAACTTTGTAACAATTTGTATTCATTTAAATACTAAGTCTAAGAAAACTAGGTCCTAGTGATCATGAATCTTTTGAGTTGGTTATTGCCAAATCAAACTCAAAATCTTAAAAGAGACATATCATGCAAAATCCACCTTTTTAGCCCATAAATAGGTATTGTGGTGTACTTTGAGTCTCTAAGAGAGCAGAAAAGTTGAATGCGGTCTCTTCAGGTGCTGTGTAGTGATATGTATATTGTTTCAGTCATATTTTAAAGTCATCCAGTTTAGTGCATTTTCTCTTACGTTTTTGGAAAATTACACCACAGTATTTGCTGCAGCGCTGCTAAACGTGGCCATGAACCTCCTGTAATCAAATTCTGTGAATCTGCCATTTTTAAATTTTTCACCGCAGTTTTTTAGTCCAAGTGCATAAGTCAAAATCTTCAGTTGTTGGGTATATTGACCCATACAATTCATTACACCATTGCCCACTGTGCTATAAAATTGGCCAAACGGGGTGGACTGAAATGTTCTGTCACCTGGAGTGCCTCATTTGCATTTAAAGAGACCACACCAAAACAAGTTGCTCACAGACACACCTCAGAACAGGCCTCTTCTCAGGGCCCGTGGAGGTAAATTAACAAGGAATTCAGACCCAAGCATTGCAGTTCCACTTTATATAGAGCACAACTAAATAAATTCGATGTGAAAAGGAAGAAGTTAAAAGCATGATAACCACCCTTTAAGTTTTTGCAAATATGCTATTTTGAAAGCATCTGTAAGCAGAGATGAGTCATCCCAGTTCAAGTGTTTGCCACACTTAATTTTGGTGGTGTTAGTATGTGATAGTCAGGCGCATAACATGTACATGTGCTATTACTGCAGCATTTGATCAGTGTGCTAATGACTTGCAATTAGTCCATGGTTATGAAAATGCATAGCAAAAATATTCACAGTGCTGGAGCATTTTAAAATTTCTTAGGTTGCAGCCGCAGGCGGCAGTGTACTTTATTTGGACTAAATGTGATAGACCAACTAAATGAGGGGAATAACTAAGTGGAAAAAATGGAGACTGTTTTCAAATTTTGTTTTTACGAATATAAATTCTGCATCCATTTGCATTCAGCTTCCTTGAGTCCACACTTTATCAAAGCCACCTGCAAGTCTTCTGTAGTATATCTGTGCCAGCTATGCCCATTTGGAGACAGAAGATTCTGTTATGGAAATTCTCGTTTGTATAATACCTCAACTTCAGTCTGATTGGACAGCCTATGAATAGCAGTTTTTAAGTCTTGTCACAGATCATCTAATGGATTTAAGTCTAGAATTGAATTTGGCCATATTAAGACATAAGTATGATTTGATCGAAATCATTCCATTGTGGCTCTGGCTGTATGTTTAGATTTGTCTTCTAGTCTCGGTGCTTTCTTCCAGCATTGTCCTGGGTTTAGAACCACCTACCATCCCATCAACACACTGCCACCACCTTGTGCTTTCTTTAAGGAAACAGCTTACTTTTTGCCATGTAATCCAGATGTGTGGCATGCTCAGCCATTGGTTGCACTGTAAGCAGATTCTCTACCTGAGCTATGGAACTCTATAGCTCCTCCAGAGTGACCATGGTGCTCTTTTATGCTTCTCTGATCAATGTGTTCCTTGCCCAGTGCCCCAGTTTAGCTGACGGACACATTTTGGTAGGTTTGTAGTTTTACTAAATACTTCCCATTTTCTGAAGATAAACAGTAAAGTTGCATGTTAAAACTGAAACATCCAAAATCTGTAGTCGGGTATTTAGTGGCAGACACAGTTTTTATATGGGAGCACCAAAAAAAGTGCCAGAGAATCATACAACACATCTTCCTCTTAACCGACATGATCTATGTATGTAGCCTCTTATCAATTAAAATGACCAGGGGAATTGTAGCCGGTACACAAAGCAACTGGCATCGTCTCAGACATTTCATGACGTATACAAACACATGTACATACATATTATTCCGCAGCAAAACAACCATGGCCAGTTAAAGAAAAGGGGAATCTGACCAGTTTAGATTTGTGCAGAAGTTGTGTGAACTGGAAACAGCTGCACAATGGGTCTGTTCAAACACCCGCTCCTCCTCCTCCTCAGCTCCCTCCACACAGCTTAGTTTGCTAGTTAATATTTATACAGCCACATGCTACCACAGATGTTAACCACATGCACCAAGCTGCAATCAGAGACAAAGTGGGCTACGATGTAGCAAGCTGAAACCCAGGAGGGGTGTTTTTATCCCTCTCTGCCTTACCATCACCCCATTTTCAACGCCGTTAAGGGAGCGTGAAGCCACATGTAGAGTGTGAGAAGTATAGGGAAAACTCAATGAGATGCATTGCTTTGCATATGTCTTTGTGGCCTGAGATACCATTAGTTTGCAATTTTTCTTCCTTCCTTACACCACCACCTCTCCTCTGTCAAGTTATCCTCTTCTCCACGGCAACCCCCACCATTCCTCCTTCTTTCTGAAAATAAATGCAATCCCCTTTCCTCTGCTTCCATTTACAAGATTAAGGGCAGCTATCTTCTACCGAGCCATATGCCAGATGCTAACACTATGCAGGCAGAGTAACGCAGCAGCTATTAACAGCATAAGTCAGCACAGCAGCTGCTTCCAGAGGTGTTAGCCTTGGTACCCTAAAATCTTGTCAACATGTGACCTTAACGGTCTGTATATATAATCCAGGCCCTCAGCGACAGATGTCCTGTCACGATAGCAAAAGAGAAGGACAAGGGTTTGTAAGTGTTATCTCCTGCTTCCATATTAGTGAAATGAATCACTCATTTGGAGTATTTGGACTTTATTTATATGGGATTTTACTACATGGTGGGGAGTCTGTTAAGTAGCTGGATAGATACCAGATATTAAGAGAAGATGAGGGCTGACATTTTCAACAAATAAGTTGGAATGAAAATTATACTTTATGGCAGTGACAAATGTTTTTTCAGACTTTCAGGGCTCATAATTTTCACTAAAATAACATCATTGTGCAGAGTAATTATATCTTTGCATATCTAATGGTTTACAAAGTCTAGTTTGTGGCAAGAACACAGTTTCCCTGTATATTTACTAACCATCAAATGAGCTGCTTACTTAATTTTTATTGTAGTCATACCTTAAGGGCATGTGAAAAGTCAGAAGTTCTTATAATCATCTTCTTGTGACAGCAATGGTTAGCGCCAAAAAAAGCTGGCACTCATCGCTCTGCATCAAAAGGCCTCACATGCAAGCAAATGGCTTCAAAAAATATTTCCAGGTCATGAAGGGCCTAAAGGTGATATATTAAATAGCAGTGATGCTTCATAATGTCCACCCAGCAGCTTGAAGTTCTTTCTGTCGACTTCTTAAGAGAATCACATTGCCACCAGTGCAGAGCTTGCACAAAATATACGCCGGCGGCAAAGGGAGCGTATGAGTTCATCTTCAAAATCAGTGACGTGAAGATAGTGGCTTAGTTGAGAAGGGAAGCCAAGAAGCTATTTTTGCCCAAGGACAATGTTAAGGAAATACTGAAATTCTGCTGAAAGTACAACGTTGAACAACAAGAAGACCTCTGCCAGTTTGTTCCCTAAAAATCCTCCTTAATTGCTTTGGGGATCTGAACAATCCTTTCTCCTGAGAATAAAGCAACTAGCATGATGAGTCCTTTGTCCTTACAGCACAGTAATACATTTATTATGCACACATATCATAAAAAAATCAAACCCATCAGTTGGTTATTTAAACAAAACCCAACAGACATTTTAAAAACTAACCATGGTCAAGTGCAGTTCAAACAATCTGAGCACAGGGCCCTAATTGTCATGTTTGACAGCATCCATTGATATCAAACAACAAAACACATGTTTAGTTGTTCTAATGAATAAAGTAAGTTTTATATATATATATATATATATATATATATATATATATATATATATATATATATATATATATATATATATATATATATATATATATATAAAACCATGGCTTAAAGTGGCTCTGAAACATGAACAAGATCTTAGTTCCTGTTGGATCGATTATGACAAGCCAATCACCCTGCCTCAGCCACAGGAGGCCCATTATGTCAGTCATGTGCCAGGATGGATTTGATTGGCACAGGTGTCGGAGCAACTGTTCAGTTAATCATGACACCGCTGTGCTGCCAAAAACAATTAAGAAAACAAAAAGCAACATGCTCCAGTTCTTCATTTATTTTCCTCAATTGGAGCAGCTGATGTGGGTATGCTCCTGCAACCCACAGGTAAATATCAACGTTTTATGAAACGATGACATAGCTGCATCCGAAAAGAGGCAAATCTTTAACCAGCCTAATTTTCACGGGTGCAAATTTGCTAACAGTCGTGGTTGTGCAGTGAGTCATTGCTAAGAGAGTATTGGTACACATGTATTTAAGCCCATATGTATGCCTTTGCCCCCTGTGGGGAATTGAGAAAATCCACAATCAATTAGAATCCTTCCAAAAAAAAAAAAAAAAATCAATGACATTAGATGTATTTTCAGTCCACTTTCAAACAAGAATATTCTAAATTGATCATTAAAAGCTTGAAATCATTACATACATGCCATTGATGAAATGCATGTAACCTTCTGATTCGTATACAAACCAGGGACGCTCATATGTGGCTTCTTTTGGCGTACTTTTAGTAATTTTGAGGACAGTTTGTTCCAACTCTCATGTCTCTTATATACTATATATATTTTGGTATTCAACGTGTAGCAGCACCAGCTCTAATTTCAGCATCTCCTTTTAAAGGGCACTGCTGTCCATTATTATACAGTAATTAACTTTATGTAAGTTTTTTTTTTTATATTAAGACAAAGCAGAAATTGCTCTCAATGGAAAAAAAACTTGTTGGATCAAAAAAGAGTTTGTCTTTCCACAATTTAATCAAATCCACCTGAAATTGTTCCTTAAAATTACTTTATTTACGTTTAGGTGCTAAATGATAATAGATTCTATTCCTGAGATGGATCTTTTACACATTTTTTTAAATCATTTTTTCACATTTAATCAGACACGTACAGCCTGTAGCTTTAGAAACTCTATGTTCAGCTTTGTTTATTTTATTTTTTCCTGTTGAACTCCCAATGAATCAATTTTAATTCTGCATCAGTAATCAGGCTCAGAGAACTGGAAAAGCGCCGACACAGGTGTAAGCCAGCTGTATCTCTACCAGGCATCCAAACATCTGTAAGAACCAGGCTCCGTATCACTGGTGTGTCTATTTAAGGTAATAACTTCCCCTGGCACAGGCCATCTGACAGAGCTAATTACGATAAAGTCTCGGCTGGGAGGTTTCACACGCTGCCTGTGAAACCTTAAAACACCGACATGCAAGCTGTTTTTTTTTTTTTTTTTCCTCTGCCTTGTTTTTGTTTCTTTGTTTTCTCGCTCAAAATCACTGTTCCGTTCCTTAAGCACTCCCAACTCCCACGTGGAGGCCTTTCTCATTAAGAGGATGGAAGCATTTTAAGATTTCTCTCTCACTCCTCCTCTTCCTCATCAGCGCAAGAGTGCGGGGAGCCTCTTGATTGACGGCTGAGACATTTCTTGACGTTTGCCGTCTCTCCCAGGTGTCCCGTTTACTCATCGGGGTTCGACTAAAGGCACAAACAAATACGCAGAACGGGACCGACAGAGAACTAACTGTGCACAGATTAATTCAAATAAGGGGTGGTGGAAGTGAGAGTAACTCTTCTTCCAACCCCATAGAGCTACAGGTGAATTTTCTGCATCACAAAAATCCTGCGCATGTTGGGAGCAGTAATACGAGGCCCTAAAAAAAAAGATGTCAAACAGAAGCCACAAACATTTGTTCAGCTAGGAATGTGTGCTGATGTTTCTGAATATATTACGTCTCGTTGTTGCCGGCATTCAAGAGTAAATCTGCTACCTACAAACATATCTATTGTTGTAATTCAGTGTGTAGCAAGGAGAAAGTTTCATCTCCTGCAGGAACCTGAAAGTTTATTTTTTACATCGACTGACTCATTTTGGCACATTGGCATTCACATGCATACACAAACAGACTCTGTTATACTACATAAAGCACTGAATTCAAAATAATGTAAATTGTGATTCTCGTCTGAATGCAAAGTCTATTAACAATAAAGCAAGGAGAAAAAGGAGAAAAAAGGAATTGCTGTCCTAGATTCAGTAAACCCAGCTGAAACCTTATATTTACATACTCATAGAAGCTAGTTTTTTTTTTTTTACTCATCTGACAATCAGACCAAACTTTTCACATTTTAAGGAAAATGTTTGCCAAAATGAGAAAAAGTAATTGTTTTTTTTTTCAATAATTTCTTCAAATTTCGAGGATTTTAAACACTAAGATTACTTTAGTGTTTAAAGTGGGAGTGCTGGCCTAGTGGTTAGCAGCGCGCTTGCGCTCTGAGAAGGATGCAAGTACCCGGTTCGATCCCAACTGTCCTGCACTCCTGGTCCCTGAGCAAGACCCTCAACCCCCAACTGCTCCCCGGGCGCCCTACAGTGGCAGCCCACTGCTCCCCAATGGGGATGGGTTAAATGCAGAGAAATGGGGAAGTGGTGGCCTAGTGGTTAGAGCACAGAGCTTCGGGCCCAGAGGTTTTTAGTTCAACTCCCACAAGCTGCCATTCTGGGTCCCTGAGCAAGACCCTTAACCTCCAATTGCTCCCCAGGCGCCACACAGTGGCAGCCCACTGCTCCCCAAGGGGATGGGTTAAGATGCAGAAGTGAATTTCTCCATTGTGAGATCAATAAAGTTCAATTATCTTATTATTATCTTACTTTGCATCTGCCAGAAAGTTGAACATAAATGGCTCTGCTAGATGGACAATGATCCTAAGCATACCAGCAAACATTTCTTATTATTAGTTATGTAACCGAGGTATGTGGAGGTCTGAATTTGTTATTCTACTCCCTAAATGTCAGAATTATGTGAGCAAAATCAGTCACACCTTTGTGGAATCAATGTCACCATTAAGGTGGTAACACTTATTGTGAGTCAGTTTCACCTGTTGCTGTGCAAATGGAACATACAACCGGTGGAAATGAGGGGCAATTAGCAAGACAACCCCTGTGAACTGAGTCTGCAGGTGGTGACCACAGATCGTTTCTCTGTTCTCGTCGAACTTTCTGGTTGAACTTTTAGTGACTTTTTCATTTTGTCAGTGCTATCAAGCATAGAGGAAGCATGAAGCATGTTATTTAAGGCCCACTGAAGTCTCTCAAGTTGTGCAGCTAATCCAAGGCGGAACATTGATGCGAACAGTGGCAACAATTACTGTCTCTCAGCATCACAATGTCCAGAGCATGGAATAAGTACCAGGTGACAGGCCAGTACACCAGGAAACATGGAGGAGTGCTACAGCTACCGCTGCCTCGTGCTTTGTGGTAGGAGGAGCAGGAGGTCTACTGTCAGGGCCCTACAAAATGACCTCCAGCTGCCACTAAGGTGCATGTTTCTACTTACTGTCAGAAACGGACTCCATGAAGGTGGTATGAGGGCCTGACGTCCACATATAGGGCCTGTACTTGCAGCCCAACGCCATGCAGGATGATTGCTGTTTGCTAGCGAACACCAAGATTGGTAGATTCGCCACTGGCGCCCTGTGCTCTTCACAGATGAAAGCAGGTTCACAATGAGCACATGTGACAGACGTGACAGAGTCTGGAGACGCCGTGGAGAACGTTCTGCTGCCTGCAACATCCTCCAGCATGGGTCAGTAATGGTGTGGGGTGGCATTTCTTTGGATGGGCGCACAGTCCTCCAGAGGTGCCCTGACTACCGTAAGGTACCGGGATGAGATCCTCAGACCCATCGTGAGACCATATGCTGGTGCAGTGGCCCCTGGGTTCCTTCTTATGCATGACAATGCTAGGCTTGATGTGGCTGAAGTGTGTCAGCAGTTCCTGCATGATGAGGCCATTGATGTCATGGACTTGCCCACCCATTCCCCAGACATGAGCACATCTGGGGCATCATGTTTCGGTCAATCCACCAACGCCACGTTGCACCACAGACTGTCCAGGCGTTTGGGAGGAGACCCCCCAGGAGACCATCCGCCACCTCATCAGGAGCATGCCCAGGCGTTGTAGGGAGGTCATACTGGCATGTGGAGACCACACACGCTAGTAAGTCTCATTTAGACTTGTCTTGAGGAATATTCAGCGACATAATTTTGGTTTACATTGATCATTTCAGGGAGCAGAAATCATTTTTTGGTTAGCTAACTGAAAACAGAAAAGTATACAAACTTTGTATTCTGTATAGAAATATCTGGTTTCAACTATATACATCAGTGATCCTTGTGATGCTGCCAAAACCATACCAATGTTGAGATCATGAGAAGAATTTCACCATTTTGGGCTAACTCACAGATTAGACCATTTGCACCCCAGTTTTCCATTCTGCTTTTTTATTCTGCTTTTCCCACAATTTGGTTCTCAGCTAATTAGCAAGCTAACAATGAATTAAATAGACTGCATGACAGGATATTTTCCATCAACTCAACATCAGCACTTTCCACATTATAGATTGTTCGTTATTGCTTTAATTTTTTTAAAAATGTATAATTTACTATCACAGTAAAGTGTTCCTAAGCTTAGAGGATGTATTGGTTGCTTAGAACAGGTTAAAAAGGAAAGTGTAAAAAGCCAAAAAGTAATAACATTGAATTGTTTAGTCCAATCAACTCATTACTTAAAAGAAATGCACAGTTACCTTGAAATATGTTAACTAGGTCATTTATTTTTCAAATTTTATTCAAACACGCCATTGAGCTTATTTCCTTAACCATGATTTAAAGTTTTTTTTTTTTTTATCTAAAGAGCTCCAGTGCTGTGCAAATGTATTTGATGTCTAAAAGTAATTTTTTTTTGCCCAATCCCTTAATTATTATTTTTTTAACCATGAACTTTAAGTGAGACATAAAAGGCTTTAGGTCTTCACTTTATACCAACCTGGATAAGTTATTGATGAACTCTTGGAGTAACTTTTGCAGTCCTTCCACTCCCGGGGAGGTTCCTCCCTGGTTTATGTTCCCATTATATGTAAAAAATGGTTCTTATTGTAGTTCTATAGAGACTGAAACTGTTACAAATGGCTTTGTAAATCTTTCCAGTCAGAAGAATATCCGTGTTGTTGCCTGTTCTTGAACGTGTAATGTTTTTTTTGAGTAGCTTTCAGCCTGCTTCATTTAGTCAGACTGTGTATTCAAATAATGTCTTAATTCTCCAGGTTTAGTAATTACCGGGCCCTGTAGCTGGAATTAAACCCTAAAGATACTATATACTATAGACTAATTACAATCAACCCTTTTTAAAATCATGACTTTTTTCACACAAATAACAACTCTACTAGGTTGGGTAGAGTTTTTTTCCCTTTAATTCGTTGAGCTGAAACACTTGAAAAGTGCATAAACAAATGGAGAAAATGCCTCTTCACATTACTGTAATTTAGTTCTTTGGTCCCCGTGGGTCTTTTACTGATACTTTGAGATCAATAATTACATCATTTCTGGTTTAATCTTAGGTTATTGTTATCAGTATACTGTACGTTTTCTCTTGATGCAGAGTTAATCCTTTGCTACCCGATTTTAAGCATATTTTAATGTCAGATCCTGTAGCTCCTCTTTAGCACTCTGTTGTTATGATTAATTAGGCTTATGATAATCATCTTGTTATAGATTAGGTTCCTTTTTTTTTCTTAGTCGGCACCATCCAATTAACAAAAAAAAGCAGTTACAGAATATCTAACCAAAAAGAGCTGTACGTAATTAGATTTTCTACATCTGTTGGGACACAAGAGACACACATTTGCTTTCACTGGTTTTGGACATGAATCACACAATAAAATATGAAACCGTGCATTTCTATTGTCCAAAAAGAGGTGACAAATTGGAGAGAAAATACCTTATCACCCTCGTCGTGTTCTGCATAAAATAACTGTGCTTGTTCCCTATGCATTATACCGTAATGTATCCAGTTGGATGGAAAACCATTTTACGGAAAAAGAATACAAGTCTTCATTTTACCTTTTCATTTCATTCTGAGGCTGATGTCTCTTTCAAATATGTAAGTAAGTGCTTGGGGTAGTATTGGGTTGACGTCAGAGCTGGAGAACTTTCACGTTTTAATGGTAGTATGGCTGAAACTAAGTTTATCCAATAGTTGGTATTCTTTAAAGAATTGGCAATAATGCATAACTACGTTCACATAAAATGAACACTGGAGTATATGCAAATAGACATGAATCTAATTGATTCCCACTGTCAACTAAAGCTCTATTATTGAAATTAAAGTTCTGTAAATAGCCAAACTTAATAGAATATGGTTGCGTTATGTTTAGCACAGGATTTTAGCAGTTTAAAGTGGGAGTTGGTATCATTTTGCAAACAGAGGACCTTTCTTTACCCTTTAGCTGTTAAACGTTCAATTGGCCACACAAGTAGAATCTATAATTACATCTATAATCTATAATTTTCCGCACAGAATACTATTTAAGTTACAAGATATAATTTTGTAACACACTGCTTTTAACGTTAAGGTACATTATATTTGCTTTCTTTACATTTGTGTGTTTGATGTTGAAAACTCATCAGAACCACCAGTATCCTGTTGGTTCCCTTTTTTTGTAATGATTTTAATCTAGTAAGCAGTGAAGATGGGCCGAAGGGATTTCTCTTCTCTGTTCGGGAGTTTTCTTTTTGTCAGAACAGGTTTCAGGCATTTCAAAGTGTCAAAGAATTATGACTATGTAAACAATCTAGCAATAGTTACTTGCAAATTGAAGATTGATAAAAAGATGGCATATTTAAAAAGCTGCAGCATTTTTCATTATGCCTCTGTCTATTTTCTCTGATTGCATCATGTTTCTTTTTCAGCACTTTGTTCTGTTGCAGCATTTTTCTGTTGCATGTGTTTTTTGTGTTGGTGTGTTTTGGAGTTTGCATCACTCATGTGCCTGCTGCATTTTTTGGTCATTTGGTGTACATTGGCCACTGTACGATTCAGTCCTCTAATTGCACATATACTCTCTGCTCATAAGCTCTGCTATCCTCAGGCAGTTCTGTTCAAGAGCATCGTCTATGCATCTTTTTCAAAGCAAGTTTTCCTTCAAACACTTAGAAGGACCCAACATATGTCCAAATAATGTTTTATTTGAAATGGAGAAAAACTGTCAGCTGTTCAAGAAGCAGAACATTGGATTTGGATTGGATTGGAGTTTCATCTTTTTGAACCAAGTCACGTTGTGCAACTGAAATTAATAGGCATCGCATAGTGATGAACACAGTGGGGGAAATAAGTAACTGATATCTTTGTAAAACACAGCTTAGAACATTAGTGCGAAGTTTCTGATAGCTTGTTACATCGGGCCCATTTCTCTGTAAAGATGATCTTTACATTCTTTAGTTTCTACATATTCTCTTGACGAATAAAGTCAGGAGACAGTTAAGTTCATGCCCTCTACTTTAGTTGTTGTGGCGGTATGGTTTAGGTTATTGACATTGTGTAAGACCCTAAGATTTCACCTAACGGTTTACAGGTTAATTTAAAGGGGACATTACATGCTAAATCCACTTTTTTTCAGCCCCTAGATACATTTTGTTGTGTACTTTTAGTTTCTAGGAGTGCAGAAAATCGTATTGTAGTCGATCCAGGATGCGGTCTGAGTGTAGTCTGACTTAATGTAAAACTGTGAGGGGAAAAAAGGTTGTTTTTATACAGTGTACAGCAATGTCTGGTTTTAACAGTATTTGAGCTGCATAGAATTACAACCATGTGTGGATTTGTGAAAATCCAGAATAGAAAAGGAACAGTTCAAAGGTATCATTGAAAAGCCACACCGAAAGCCACAAATTACTGTAGCATTTAAACCAGCAATGCCTGGGTGTAGTCCTTTGACTGGATCTGCATGTATACAACTAAGGTAACTGTTGATTGCTTGTTAAAATAGATTTGATATTTCCATTAATGAAAACATGTTGCAGTAGCCAGGACCATCTAAGTCTGTAATAAATTCACAGCCTAAATATCACTCTCAAACAAATCTCTGTTTTAATTGCTTATAACCACACCATTATCACCTGCGCTTTGACACTGATGTTCATCTGATAGAGTGCTAATTGAGAGCACAAAATCCATCCTGTACACAAACTGGCACCATCTGGTTTCCCTCTGAAAACACCAGATGACTCTCAGACTTCCAAGTGTTGATGACAGACAAGTGTTAAAGGATGCAGCCTTTCATTGCCTGACACATTATGGATTTCATCAGGAGATGTTACTGACATCTGGTTTAGATGGGGGATGTCCTGCAACACTGAGTGGCTTTCAATGATTGATGTGAAAACTTCAGAAGGGGCTGTCAGAGACAGAAACAGAATGAAAACCCCAGCTAAATAAAAGCAGAAAGGACAAAATAAATGCTTGCCTGACGCAGGTTTATAAAGTTAATGTTATCCAATTTTACAGCTATGAAACAATGATACTGTTGTTTTTGTTATCTATTGATAACATGATGAGCCATGCTTCTGTTGTGTAAGCACAAGGAACAAAATCTCCCTAGAAGGTAAAAACTTAAGTTCCAGAAAAATCAGAATGTTCCATTTTGTAATACAACCAATTAAGCCTTTCTATTAAGGCACGATAATTGTTGCCATAATAAATGCAAGTATTAAAAAAAAACAAACTCTAAAAACATTACAGTAAAAAAAAACCACTTAAACATAATTGAAAATTTTGAGATGAGCTGCCCGTTTAATGGCTGTAAGACGATATCATGCTTGCTGAAGAAAATTCTCTTGTGTCCACATGTAGGTTAATTTTTAAGTTAGGTGATCCCTGAAGACAGGTGGGCAGAGATTGGGGGGGGGGGGGTCTAAAAAGGTGCAGGGAAGACTTGGTACTGGAATTCAGCTGTGATCTGAGGGGAATTTTTGTCCAAATACTTTAAGGGAAGATTTTTTTTTTTAAGTATCAGAAATAAATTCAAGTTTAGATGAATTGCCTGTCCTTCAGATGCAACAGGTATTTTTAAAATTAAATTTGGAAAAATAGACACTGGAAAGACCTTTCAGCCAAGTCTTCTTAAAGTCCAGACTGGGGTCCGGATCGGGACCGAGTGGCAAGTAAATCTGGATTCAGACCACGGTGAAGAAAATGTGGAGGAAATTGTAATTGTTGGGGGTTGATAAAGTTTAAAACACAATTATTTTACTCTGAAAAACAAACATTTGTAAGAAAAATAGATGCTTGTAAGTTGTGATACAATAAAAGGGACTTGCTCGTTGGTCCAAACCTTGCTCTAGAAAGCCGATCTGGACCTTTGAACACAGGTTGAGAATCTCTGTTTTGAGCTCTGTGTGTGATTTATTGAAAGAGACGATAATGATTAGTTTCATAGTAAATAATGATCTGGTGTCAAATATATACAGCAGATAAAACCAAGTTATTTAGGCAGAGATCTAAAAAGAGATGGATACACACAGTTTAGAAGCTGCAGAGCATAAATGTTATAATTTGTTGCAAATTGTGTTGTTTTATTTCAAAAATCTCAACATTAAAGGTCAAAATGAGAATCCAACAAAAATTGGTGGTTTTAGCTTCTGAATCAAAATGGTAAATCAGAGCGTCGGTAAAAGCTGTATGAATCAGTGACCCTGTGTTATTTGAAGTTGGTCTACAATATTCTCAGCTGCAGGTATGTCAAATTGTAACAAGAATGAAGCGCAGTAAACACATTCATTTTGTTTGTAGTAAGAACTTATAGTAAATGCTGAAAACCTTTGGAATGTTTTTTTTTAAAGAATAATAATACACCCTTTACAATGCTACAAAGCAGACTGAGGGTAACAAATTATTTATTTAAGTTAATGTTATATGAAACCCATAAGCCAAATGATAAGCAAGGTAGAATACTGAGGAAATACAATTCTTAATATCGTTACAGTTAATATTACCACAGTGAGCCTGGTTTTTGTTTAATACACCTTGAAAATGCCAATAACTTTTTTCTTTTTCTTTTTTGCACTTAAAGCCAGTTACGTTAACCCTGCACCGAGATTGCTTGTAAGCCAGATGTAGTGACATCACAAGACAGTTTGTTTGAGAACTAGGTTTTTTTAACTGTTGAACCTTGCAGATTTCTTTTTTTACTTTTTTTGTCATACTTTTTCAGATTATCAATGAGTCTTTTACATCTTTGTTGATTCATTTTGGTCCACACTTCTTTGCATATTTGTTTCAACTTAGCCAAAGTGGAGGGTCTGTGGGTAAAAGGCCTGTTCCTGGAACAAGTAATTTTGATGAGTAGGCCACCTTTTGAAATAGTAACCACTGCTTGTTGGGTTACTGGAGTCCCAAAGTCTTAGGAACTGCTTTATTATTGATGGATGTCAACTTCCTCATCTTTTTAAAATTTCTTTAGCACAGGGCAGGATGTGTTGATTTAAAAAAAATAATAATTTATGCTTCATGTTGTTGGACAGGTTATGTTTATTTTTTTGTATTATAGAGTTTTGTCACCTTAGAAACAGCTAATGTGAGAATCCTCCAGGAAAGCCACCAACTTGATACAGACTTACCTGAACAAGGGATATTTTATTTCCACCAGGCCCATATCAAAAAAGTACAGATCTCAAACTGAATGTAGAAGAATTCAACTATTAACTTGAGATATAGCTCTGACAAGGGGCCGTGGCCCAGTTAGCATGGGTCCCATGATGTAATATGTTATCACAAAGAACCATGTCCTCCAGGCATGGTCAGATATCCATTTGTCCTTGCTTTGACCAAAATGGGTTTGTCCAGGTCTGACGTGGGACCCCAAGATTTACAGTGTTATGGCAAAGGGTTGGGTCTCCTAGAACCAGTATGAAATCTGTTTTTAGTTCATACAGAGACTTTCTCCTAGTTCGTGATTATATAAGGAATGAAAATATGTCAATCCATCGTTCATCCAAACACCGCAAGGCAATTTTATGGTTTTGCAAGTTGGGTCTGGGCTAGGCTAGTGAAATGAGGCTGTTTTCCAAAAAGAAAAGGTGGTTAATCACAACTAATTAATGAGTTAACAAGAGGGGCAATTACTTTGTGACATAATCAGGTTGAGTCCTATAGCTTTTTTTCCTTTTTAAAAATAAAATGGATTTAAAAACTGCTTTTTCTATTTATCGATTCTCACAACACTGTACTTGCATATTAAACTTTAATTTACCATGATCACTTCTGTTCATTTTTTCCAAATTCAAGTGTGCAGTGTTTAAAAGATAGGATGAAGTGACCAAAATCTGACAGAACATATATAAAGAGGCTGCATTTTTTTGGGAAAGCGTGATTTTGTGTGAAGTCTAACAGATTAAAAATAGGTTAAAACAGCCACAAACATGCACATTTTTGCGCATATCTTTCAAGGCACAATGCTTTTCTATAGACACAGAAAGAGGACTTAAATATGTTTGCACAAAAAATACCTAGAATACACTACCTGTCAAAAGTTTGGACTTGTATTAGTCATTTCTCAATTTTATGTTTGGTGCCTAATTCTATATACTTTTGAGTCATAGTTTTTATGTCTTCACTATGTATCTCAAATGTATAAAGTCAGAAAAATAAGGAAAAGCCATTGAATGACAAATGTTATTCCAAATTTTTTGACTGGTTGTGTATATTCAAAATGGGTCAATATGCAAGTTTTACTTTTACAACTATGTGATTGTGGAACAACTAAAGAATACCACTGTGGCTTTAGCGGTTCCTTTGTTTTTGTGATAGCATGTGGAATATGTGATGAGACTAGTCCAAAATAGGCATATATTTTCCTTCTTTGAGATAACTCAGCCCTAAACGAAGATTATTTAAAGTAGCAGGTTTTGCTTTCTAATAAAATACAGTCATAGATTGCAATGGTAGCCGGCCCAAGAAATCAGTGGAACTTCTTTGTCATCGATGTCTCATCCAGGCTGTGTACAGAGTCCATGGCTGACCCCTCCACTTCCATTATTGCTTCAGTTCGTGAGGCTTTGATTTGGAGACTTTATACAACTGTTGACACAGCAGTCTCCCACTGGTGTGTGCATGCTTCAAGCTGTAAATGGTGGTGGATTTCGTTTACACAGGCCGACCCTAAGCAATGCTTGGGTGACGGCTTAGCTTTCCAGCCTCATTCTGCAAGCTTGCAGCTTTTCCTGTGTCCTCAGCTTGATTCTCCTGCAACTTCTTTTCCGTACCAAAGTGTCGCATCCTTCCGCATTCCTGTCATTATTCTTACCTGCTTTGAAAACCAAGGAAATCAATGCATCTTTAAACTACAGAACTGGTGTGGAGTCTCAATTTCTAGTTCTGTTGCAGTCTACTTCCGCACTTAGGATAGCTATACTTGAATTTAGACAATGCGTCTGTAGATCTGTTAAGGTGTAAATTAATTTCCCAAAGGTTGATGCAGTTTAAAAGCTTTTTGATCAGATAAGTCATTAGTCGAACACAAAACAAAACTACAACAATCGCATAGCCTTCAGGGCTCCTTTTTTCCAAAAGCTTTGAAGGGAGGTAATTAGAGTTTACTCTACTCCTTGTCTTGCATATTAGGATGAGGATTTTCTTTCTTCAAGGCTCACCTTATGAGCTGTTTCCAAATCTTCTGGTGTGAGTGATTTTATATTCTCAAGGCATCAGATAGTGAACTTATGTGTGTATACTATCCTGTTTGATGGTCAATCGCAATATTCTCGTGGAGGCTAGACCATTCTGTAGGGATCAAGGAAAGATTGTCAGGCTTGCTTATATCAATTTCTCTGACAGATTGCAGTTAATGTTATGTAGTTCCAAAGACTTCAGTTCCTGTGTCTGTTCTCTCTCCATCAAAAATGTGGATGACTTAGAAACATTTAAAGCAAAATACATAGAGCTCTGAATGACATCCAGAAATAGTGTGAAGAACCAAATTTTTTTTTTTTTTTTACCCTGCTATTCCAATTCTCAGTGTCCTGGCAGGTACCCGCTCTCCTAAATCCAGTATCTAGAGGTTTGTACTAGTTAAAAGGACATTGGCTGCCTCAATCAGTGTAAAAAAAATAAAACTGAACTTAACTGCATTTTAACAAGAATTGAATTATGTCCTTGAATTTTATTCCAAAAGTAATCACAAAACATCACCCTTTGTCATTTATCAAAACATGACAACAAATCTACACATTTGCAAAACATTCCTTTATTATAAATAAATCTCCTTTTTGTATAAAAACTGGCATGCTTCAACCATGGCATTTTACAGGTTCACAACCCAAGGCTACACCCTGGTCCGCCAAGACAGCAGGAGGAAACACACTCATCTCATTATGCAAGGGCGATCCAAAGACAACGGTGAGACAAGAATGAAAAAATTGTCACAACCACAAAAATACTTACAAGTAGAGAACAACAACAAACACTTTGATTCTCATAGATTTTTCTCTCACATTTCTCTTTTTAAATATCTTTTAAAATGTTATTTGTTAAATCTCTTCAGCCCCACCTTTGCCCTTTTTATATATAATTTCAACACATCTTCAGACCTCTTTTAAAGATATTCATTTTTTAAATTTTTAACCTTTTTTTTTTGCTTTTTTTAATTTCTTTTTGCTCTCCATTGTCCCCGCGGTATGTCACTTTTTTACTGATATTTTCTTTCTTTAAACAGGTAAGTTCGTGGCAGGACCAATGAGCTGAGAGTAGCAGCGAAGCAGGCACACTGACTGGCTGTTTGAGTGGTCCCACCTCTGTGGTGTTGATGGGTAACACATACAAAATGTCTCATGCTTGGTTTCCATTGGGCGCTCCGTGCTTTCACCGGTCTTGCGGCAAAATCAGATGTGATCCACACCTCCTCCTCTCTTACTTGGCTCCTTAGAAGACGCGCTCCCTCCCTCTGTAGTCCCTTCAGATGGCGTGATTACTGTAGCTGACGTATGTTGTCTTAGTTGATGAAGCTGCGTGAAGACAGAGTAAAGCAGTGAAAAACACAACTATTTTAAAAAGTGCATGCAAAAAGGAGCGCACACCGATGAGGACAAACGTGAAGAAAAAAAAATTAAGAATAGAGGTCATTAGCAATGTTGTCACGTCCTCAGACCACCTGAGTTGTTGAGGCTTTGAAAAGTGCAATGTCTCGTGTCCCCTCAAGCATTCTCTGTTAAATGTCAATGTCTGTGCAGCACCACAGGCGCCGGTTATGTGTTCAGTGGGCTCTTTTCACTTATTTTTCAATACAAGTACAGTGCCTTTAAAAAGTATTCTTAGCCCTTTAACTTCACATTTTCATGTTACAAATATAAACTATTGCATTTCATAGGAATTTTGTTTGATGTCAAACATGTAGTACTTAATGGTGGTAAAGTGAAAGCGATATAATGCACTGTTTTCAAAATGTTAAATTGTAAAAACCTGACACCCCTAAATAAAATCTCAAGACCCTGTCATCCACCTGAACAGCAAGCAGCCCCAAGGATTTAGTTATGCAACTAATAGTAGATATTTTTGGCCATTTACAGCAACATTTCCATAGGTCAGAAAAGTCAGGCATTATACTCTAACCTTTAATGTAGGATTAATTTTGTATCATTGACAACGTGTTAGCCAAATGGATTGAAGGTTAACATTTTACAGTTGGAGGGCATCATATAGACCAGTTTGTAGCACATATGCTGAAGCTGCAGCTGACCCCAGGCCATTTAATGCATGTCTGCCCAACTTTCTGTCAGTTACTAATCAATAAAAGCCTCTAATGCCAAAAACCTTTTTTTTTTAATTCAGAGGTAATCTGCATTCCTCAATTTACATTGAAACTTCTAAAAATGACCAAAGACATTCTGTTAACATCATTTTTACATAATCATGGTTAAATCCTGAAATAATGCAAACAATAACTGGACCCTGCACTTAACATTTGGTTAATTAAAAAAATATCCAAATTAATCTTGTATGTTTACATTATCAACAGGAATTGTCTAGACCAGCGATTGGAACAGAAACAGCTTTACTAAAATAATTTCAGGAAGTCCCTCTAATAGTACCATATATTTTAGGGAATTTGGATGTCCTAATTCTAAATTGTCTGGTCTTAGAGGTTTGTTTTTGAAATGGTTAAACTGATCTTACAACAAAACAGTTAAGTATGAAGAATATTTAACCTACCCTATTTTCCAGCAACATCATTCCTATCAATTTCTAAAGATATCTTGATTATAACATTCTACTTAGGGATTGTTCAATATTGATCCACCATGCAAAGTTATTGATTATACAGCTGAGTTTATCTTTTACTCTAAAGACTGAAGAAACATTTCTACAGAGGACCTACTCAACTTTTGTTTTCTACCTTTGAGATGCATCAGGGCATTTTGAACCACTTTGGACAAGAGAGTCAGTTTGTTGATTTAGATGAATTGATGCAGAGTCACCACTCATATCTGGGGATATTCTGCACCACAGGCAGAGGACAATGATGTAGGCTCCGGGTGGTTAGGAGGCGCTATCAGAGAGACTGGAAGGAAGTACATCTGTGTTTGGAGAAAACAGCTAAAAAGAAGTGGAGCACTCAGGACTAAAGAGGCAGCGTTAAAGCTAAGGTTGGTAATACTAGATAAAATTGTCCAACCTGAAAGACAAGAGTAGATTTGGGAGATTTGTAAGCCGGTCTTGCACATGTGCAGTTATTGAAAAAGGGGCTTGGGGAAACATTGCCTACTCTAAGTGAAGGTAGAGGTAGCTAAGGCGAAACAAAGGGAATACAGTGACTTGTATGATATGGACGGTAAGGAAGGAGATAAGAAATTATAGTTTGGTGAGGCAGAGAGACAGATGTTCAGCAGGTAAGGTATTGAGGCTTGTGATAAAAGTGTAATGGAAAGAGTACTTTGGTCTTGCTCATTTTTCATAAATTCTTCAAAAAGAAGTGCCCATTGTGGATTAGCAAGGATTAATGTAAGACAGACATTAAAAAGGATAAAGAGTGGAAAAAGTTAGTTCTGCTGATATACCTGTGGATGTATGGAAGTGTCTAAAGAGAGACAGAATGTTTGACTACGCTGTTCAATGAGATCTTAGAGAATGAGAAGATAACTGAGATTAAACATAAGCATCTGTGTGCAGTAGTAGAGTTTCATGCCAAGAAAAGTACTACAGAGAAGGTCAGGGGGAGCTTTGTTGCGTTTGTGGGTCTAGAGAACGTCTGACTGGTGAGGTGTGTGGTAGATGCGACAAAGTGGTTTCCGTGGTAATGGACAGATGAGGTTTGCAAATGACATTATGATCTGAGGTGAGCGCAGGGAACAAGGGGAGGAAACCTAGATGGAGTTAACGTTCTTTTTCAGCGTGACTAGGATCAGAGACAGCTTAGATGTTTAAGCTGGAACTGCTGAGCAGGAGGCCTTGAGGAAGACTAAAGAGAACATTAAGGTAGTTGTAAGCTGATGTGGAAGATTGCAGTGAGGAAATTCGCAACAGCAGTCTCAACCATGTCTTTACCTGTATTTGGTGTTCTGGATTAAAAAGTCAAAAGAGCCATATATGGGGTGGGGTCAGGGTTAGTAGGCTAAACAATCAAGGAGAGAACAGCTGACTTGACAGATATCCAGAAAGCAGTCCTTGTTAAAGAAACTAGTTGTTCACAATGTGCTATATTTAAACATTTCACAGAAAGTTGAGTGGAAGGAAAAAGTGCACCAGCAATCACTGCCGCCTTGAGTGTCTCTTCAAGCAAAATCCATTTAAGGTAGGTTTACAAGGAGTGGAGCAAGGCTGGATACAGCAGCATGTCAAGCCACTTCTGAAAAGTCTTACCTGAGCGAAGAAAACTGTACTGGTACTCTGTACTCGGAAAATATGTAGTAGAGTGGATATACACAGAACCCAGCCATCTACTAGGAATTGTAGATAACTTCATATTTTTGCAAAAAACTGCTGTCCAGTTTCCAGGAGGACACTTGTCCACACTGGTTCAATGACCATGGTGTTACTGTGCTAAACTGACCTGCGAGAAAAAATCTATGGAGTATTGCCAAGAAGGAGATGACACAATCTCAACAGTGCAGATCCCCTGAAAGCTGCTAAGCTTCCACCACACCACAGCAGGGTGATCACCTCCTTGCTACACTGTATTGATTCAGTAATTTCAACCAAGTGCATCTAAATAGACTTTTCAGAAGCCTCACATTTTCATTTAAGTTTTTTTTAATCTTTGTCATCTGTAAGCCTTAATTGCCAGAAATAAATATTTCACACTGTATTAGAATGTATATAATTTTCACATTTTTCAACAGTATTCTAATTGTTTAGATGAACCTGTATAATTATCCCAGTATTTTGCTTTCTTTCCAAATGTGGCTCATTTTCTTCAGGTGTTCAAAGCTTCCTATGCCAATACATTTTATTAAATTGTTTGTGCATATTACTTGGGGTGTTCAATGACTGTTTCTGCACTATATTAACATGGCCATTCATAATGGTCTGACTTCCTTTCTAGTCAAAGGAGGCCAGCCATTACTCTTCCAACAGACCAATATATTTTGCAAGCCTACAGGATACAGCACATTTTTATTTCAATCCTCTAGTCTTTAATACTGAGCTTTTTTCACCTGTTTTTATTAGCCCACACAAATATTTTCTAAAACATTTAGGCCTTATCTACATGGAGATAAACGCGATAAATGTGCATCCACACGAGTGGACACTGCATAACTGAAAAGGCTATAGTAGGTATGCCAGGCCCATTGGTGGCGCTGTGCAGAACAGACTCATTAGAAAGGAGTCCAAGGACACTGCTAACAACAAAGCCAAAACATTGTTTAAGAAAAGATGCGGCTTGCATGTACTCACGGAAAAAGGTTGTAGAGTGAAGAGCGGTTAATACAAAATGGTATTTTGAAAAATTGTTTACAGTCTCCCAAAACGCTGCATCCTAAAGCCCAAACAACAAAATACCTTTGCAAATGCACCTAATCTAGTTTCCATGTGAATGGGGCCTTAGACCATAAAAAGCTAAATATTCATTAAATGTCAATACTCAAACATGCAAAAATATGTTCACAATTGCTTGTATATATGCTTTTTTTCATTCACTGTTACACTCGCACTTTGAGAATGTGGCAAACTACAGTAGCTCAATCCCAAATAAAGCTTTTGACACTGACGTGGCAATCCTTTACACCATGCTATTTAGAACTGGGCACTGTTGCAGCAAAGAAAAAGCGAGGCATAAAATTAAATTGAAAACTAAAGCAAAACAAATAATGATTAAAGTGTAAATACTATTCATTTGGGGATGGATTGTATTTGTGTGGCAGTAATCTATCATGACATGTAATTAGCAAAATATTGTAAATGCATTAAGCACATGGCGGGTAGCTGTAAATAAACATCCCCAAATTAGAATGTGTTTACCTCTATTGTAAAAACCTATTTTGCGACTGTAAATCAAAAGAAAAAAGTATTATATATACACTTGAATATTTTGCTTTTTAAAAAGGTGTTAGAAACATAAACTAAATGTTTGAATCTATTATGTGTGAACTATGTATTTGTGTTAATTAATCCTTGAGTTGGTTCTATGTAGTTTAGATGTGTAAATATAAAAGTTTGGTGTTCTCTTACTCACTGTTGGTCTCCATGCTCTCACATAGTTCAGTCTTGACTTCTCCGTTGGGACGGTCTCCTCCCTTCTGGGTCAGCTTTCCAGACATGGTGGCTGCTGTTACAATTGCCTGTAAAAATTGTAGATTCATCAAACCCAATAACAAATTAATAGTTTTAACATTGCTTAAGTTATCCTGTGTGTTATTACACACACAGTGCATTTATACATCTCATTGTATCAGCATAAGGCATCATCATAAAGTGAACAATTACTAAACAAAAAAACAACTGATGAGCTGTTTTAGTTACAGCCTTTTGTATTCCTCACATTTTTGCTATAAAGAGCTGGTCATTTTTGACTGATTTTAATTTTGTACCTAAGACACCTTGCAAAATTATTCATACCTCCTTCAACTTGAGATTTTATCAGATTACAACCTCAAACTTGAATACAAAGTAATCCATAATTGGGGAGTTTGTCAATTTCTCAAATTATGTGTATTCTGTCCCTTATACTGTGATCTACCTAAACAATATTCAGTAAAACTACTTGCCTTCAAAGGTCCCCTTAGTGACAAATAGAGTCCACCTGAGTGTAAATTATTCCCTGTGTTAAAATAAAAGGAAAACAGACCTGGTAGTAACCTCTTTAAACACCTTAACCATGCTCTCAGAGCTATGACTGAATGGGTTAATCTAATCCAAATAAACTGATGTTCAGGGTCGCTCAACATCCAGTCTCACAGACCTTGAGCTATTTTGCCAAGAAGAATAAGCAAGATTTCAATGCAGGAAGTTGGCAGAGACATATGCCAACGACTTGCAACTCTAACTGTAGCAAAAGGTGGTTCTACAAAGAGTTGGCTCCGGATAATTCTTTTCAAAACCATCCATCCAGCTGCTTTATCAAAACATCGAATATACATGGATGTTTGTGGTTAAAGGGTGTTTAGAAACGGGATGCATGAGTGGAACGGTCAGTTATCCTGGGAGCTGCACACTCACTTCGATAGGCTGGGACACAATACTAAAACACAATCTATCAGACTGAACCCCAGTGGTGACATTATCTCACTGGCGACATGTGAGGAAGTGTACAAAGTGCACAGGACTGTACCTAGACTTCTTTATAAGGCTTATGGGAGGATCAGTCGGGGCTCTTCTACATTCCTTTTTCCTGCATCTTGTCCGTCAGCGCTATTGTGTCTCTAGTTTCTTTAGACAAAATGAGTTCCAGTATAGTTTTCAGTTTCGAGCGTTGCATCTTCAAAACCTTTTAATTCAAATGGAGTTGGGTCTGGAGGGGAGAAGAGCTGGTTTCACAGCTGGCAGGGTGCGGCAGCTTCTACCAAGGGGTATGTATACTTTTGCACAGCACTGTAAGCTATATGTGAGCTCAAGCTCACAGTTCCATACACTGGCCCAGTTTTTTTTTTCCTATTCTACTGCCTAATGTCTGTCTCTGTGAGTGACTGGACTAAATCTCCAGTCTGTGCTTCTATGCACCAGCAAATGTAATCCCAACACCTGTTTGAAAAGTGAAACTAATCCATCATTCCAGGCAGCCTCATATCATTTGAGCAGCTTTGTGTCTTCTCTTTCCCTGCACATCTCAAAGAAATACCTGTTGTGTACACAATGCATGAGTGCCAGGATTTCTCATTTTCTATGCATTGTTTTATTTTTCCTGCAGGCAAACAAGTGAAAGCAAATAACATTCACACGTCAGGTCATTAGTTCTTCATTTGTTTTTGGTTCCTGTCTGTATGCGAGCAATTTAACATTATGTCAATTCTATGTAAACATAAGTTCAAGTTGTTAAATTTTAGAGAGGTAAGATCAGCTTACCTTGAAGCTACGTTTTCTTTTGGGCACGTTCTGCTCTGGGTGAAAGAGGATGATGTAGACCTTAGGCATGTAGAGCATCCCCAGGGATACGGAGGCAGAGAGGCTGAGAGAGATTGTCAGGGTGGTAGTTTGGATATACATCTGAAACAAGAGGGATACATACACAGAAAGAGAAGATGACACTAATTCATCACATTTCCACTTGTACCAAAAAGGTGACACACTGACAGGAAGTTAAGGAATATTGTAAAAGAAAGATGGGTACAGATTAGGGAACGTGTCTGCACTGACTGTGAGTGACTAAGGTATATTCAAGCAATGTATTAAAGTATGACACCAAAGAAATTGCTTTAGTCTCAACGTGATACGAATTCTCCTGTAATATAAGACATAACGTATGATCGACAGAAAGATGCAAGGCACAATATCAAGGGTTACAGATGAGCTCCAGGTTATTCATAGACCTGGTAGATTTACGTTTAAATTTTATCGGGTTTCTTCTGACTGCATGGGATTTTACCATTTTGGAGTGGCCCAGCCAGTTCCAAGTTCAATGTTACAGACAATCTGTGGAGAGAACTAAAGATGGGGTGGACGCCAATCTCATCACCAAAGATACATCTTCAAAATACTGGTGGAAACATGCAAAACATGTTCAACAGAAACAAGATGGGGTTAATGTCTGTAATACCAATAAAGATTTTTATAAAATTTAAATAAAAGTTTTTGTTCCAGCAATTGCCATTTCAATTGAACTTTTCAGCCAAACAGACTTCTTGCTCCATTGAAAATAATTTTGCGCTTAGTGTCTAAATTAGCTGCAGTAGATAACAATATATTGTTTCTGCTCCAGATAATGTAGCAACTTATTCCAAGATAAAATACAATATGGCCAACTTTAATATCACATGTGTGGACTAAAACCACAGCAAGCAGATTGGTCCACCCAGACCATAGCAACAGTTACGGTGCGTATATACATTGATGTCTTCACAAATCCATGGCTCTATGGGGCAGAGAGGATCACCAAGATGCATTAAAATGGAGGGAGGGGCAAACTGTGTCCAGACACTCCATCACGGGTGTACACAGGTGTAAAGAGCAGAGATCGCATAGATGGAAAGTAATCACACCCCACGGTCCCGCTGTAGTCTGCCCTGTGTCTGCCCCTCCTCGCTTTTGGCTCTCCTTAATACTCAACAGCAGCCTCGCAGTTAGACAGAGCCAGTCTATCCTAGACAATCAGTATTCTCCATAGTAACATGCAAGCATTGACCTTGCAATCAGAAAACAGTGGATCTCATACACAGCCATCATGTCTCCAAGCCTCCTATGTCCAAGTGGCGTGAGGCCATAGTGACTGTAGGATAAGAATCCCACGACACAGGCAAGATAAATAAGCTAGCATTCTGGTTTAGTAACTAAGTTTGGACAAAGTTGGATTATCATGGGACCAAACAGCAACAGAAAAACTTCATCCTTCAGAGCCTGACATGTTGAAGAACAAGATTTATTCACCTGAGAGTTGACTACAGTTGCACTGTCCACTATAGTAATCTAAAATGCAGAGAAAGAAACCATGACATGTTCTGTGGGCAGGTTGTTGATATAATTGTGCATCCCACTGAATTTCTCAGTTTCATTAGATCAAATCAGTTCTGAAAAATAATATTGAGCAAAAAAATAAATAGAAAAATATTCAGACAAAGACACACTGCAGTCTAAGCACTACCCACAGGTCCTTGGTGAGTTTCGGAGAGTAGTTTGGAGGAGGACAGCTGTAATGACGGGCTTCACCCACAATCCTGACACTGCTGACAAGCTCTCAAGACACAGGGCTTATCAGGCGAGTGCTACACCCTCAGTGTATATAATATGGAGGTGGAGGAGTAAAGGACAAGTGTGGTAAAAATGGAAGATCGCCAGAAGAGAAAAGCAATCGAGAGATGGCAGGGAAGGAGGAAACATGACACAAAAATTGTTGTTTTGGGACAATACAAGTTCAATAAGAAAGTTACGTGTAGAGGCAATGATCAAGAGAGAAGGACAAGAGAAACGAAAGTGAACCACATTGTCAAATAACACACTGAAAATACAACGGTAAGCACAGTGAGACAAGCAGTAGAGGTGGTGTACTGTTGCAATGCCACTTCAGTGGTTGACAATACAGTCAATTATGACCTTAGCTAATAGCTTCTACCATGCTACTGCAGCAGTTTTACTAAGGATTACAGGTTTTTTGTTTAGTTTTTCAACTTATTGGAATTCTTTATAAAAATGCAAGATCACCTTATTTGCAATTGGGACAGAAAGGTAAAGGTGTAAAGGGATTACAAAGCCAGATGACTTGTTTCCAGGTAAGTTATTTAAATGTCATACAATGCAATTGAAAAATCAGATCCTTAAATGTAGGAGGACTAAATAATTTTAAGTCAGTATTGGTTCATTGTCTGTCAGATTCAAAACAGCTTTTATTATCCTTGGATCCTCAACAGAGTAATGAAAAAGAACTAGCTTTGAACTTTGAAACTTTTCATTTAGTACCAACAATGAGTGTTCTATGTACATTAAGGATTGTAAACGCATTAAGCATTTTATGTGAACTGGAAATGTCCATCAGAACATCCAAGATTGAATTGGGGAGAACTCTTCCTAAGAGGTAACCGAGACACCCCCTCCCTACTGACACACTCAAGGTCATTATCAAGGTGTCTACAAGCCACAGGCGTATACAGTTTACCTGACTCCGCCAGATAGATTTGCTCCGCATATCCATCTGGAAACCTTCCATTGAAGTAATTTTGGGAAGGGGCGAAAATACTGGTTAGCTGATTGGCCTATCTTGGTGATAGACGGGCCAAATAAACCAATCAGATTCCTCGTCGCTCTGTTACGAGCGACGACGAAAACACAACCACAAGCCAAGCTACTCTTGCTGCTGCAGGTAAAGGCTCGTTAGCTCAGCAAAGAAATAATGTAATGTAATTCTGATAAAACTTGCTCGATAGCCACGCTAACGCTAGTTTCATCGGCTGAAGCCGCCATGTTCTTTAGACTGAACTGTCGCGCTTCCCGTTGCGTCACACCTCAACCCGCCTCAAAGCCAACGCTGATTGGACGTTTGTTTGGTGAACGGCTCCAAATTTTCTTCAACGGAGGGTAGCCAGACTGATCTGCGAGTGAAACCTTGAAAGCTCGCGAGATCAGGATGGTCTCACGAGGCTAGTATACAGTATGTCCAGTGGGTTCTAGGTCTGCCTCTGGCTCATCTCACAATGGAAAACCTCCCAAGGGGTCCTAAACACATCCTGATCATATGCCTGAAGAATTTTCACCTCAAGACAAAGTTTTGATTTCTGGTAGGATCTTCCAGTACAGATTGGCCTCATGGTTGCAACTTTTTTTAAATCAAAGAGCCACTTTTGCCCCCACTGGTACAAAATAAAAGTGTTCTAGGCCTGCAAAAAAAATATAAAATTTTATAAATGTTTATTGCATTAAACATTTTATTTTGAAAGCTAATGACTTAAACATGTATTTTAATTTTCGCATTTTAGAACAAAATCAATCTAACTTTTACAAAGAAATAAACCCTTGCACTATTAGTGCCCTCATGTTGTAGATATTATATGCCGATATTGCATTAAAAAATACTGAAAACTGTTAAACCAGCCCTTTCTTATTGCCTTTATAATAAAAAAAAACATTTCTTATTTGGTTTTCAAAGAGTCACATGTGGCTTTGGAACTGCTAGTTGCAGAGACCTGGGTTAGACTAATGTCATGAATCACAGACCATAATCAAAGGGGGCACAATCCTGCAGCAAGGGGCCAGTGTAATCCACTGGTTAGGCAGAGGTTCAGGCCTCTGCATTCTAAATCCCTCTGGGCATAGTTTGTTATTTTGGGCTGGTAAAGGACATTACATCACACACAGTTGGTATATCCTCTAGTTCCTCAAGAAGGTAATCAAAACAACATTTCCCTTAAATGTTTACCATAAACAGCAAATATGCAAGGGTCTTAATTCTAAAACAGAATGGATGAAAAGGACAATCAAAGTTTTGAATTAGCCCAAGAGTTAAAAAGAGGATGTACTTTCTTTTTGTCATGACAATCAATTATCAGCTTTTCAGATAGGTTTAGGCTTTTAATGCACTTCTTAGGTAAAACCTTTAAACGTGTTTAAATGTTTCTCGTCTATTTTTCTTATTGTTTGGAGTTATATTCGGTAAGAACATCAAAATGCTATGCAAGTATCACCCAACTGGTCAGTAATTAATTTGCCACTGAAAAAAAAACTCCATCAAAACTAACAACAACTGCACATGGATGCCCTAGGGGGCAATGTGATGACACAAGTGCTTGCCAAAAGGGGGAAAGGCGTCTTTTAGCAACACAGCAAATCCTGAGGTAAGTGAGGGCAGGTACACTCAAGAACTTTGAGATTTAAAAAGACCTATCTGAACTCCCCTAAACAGGAATTCAGAAAGATGCTTTAATGACCGCTTACACTCCGCACACATACAAGACACTAAAACCAAATAAAATAGTAAAAAATATTTTTACAGCAAACTGCTCTGCAAAGAATGGTGGTGATATTCATACCAGTGAATCGCTGCATAAGAGAAGGATAGATGGGGAAAGATTTTTTTTTATTTATTATTATCCAGACAGGATAATAATTCAGAGCTCAAGAAAAAGGAGGAAAGATTTAAGGGACAAGTGAAGAATAGAGAGTAAATAGGGTAACCCACAGAAAAAGCTGTATAACACTGCAGAGACAAAAAAATGCTTTGTGTAGCAGTGATTGTTAAGAAACAATAATATTTTCTGTAACAATTAAGTTCTAGAATGTGTATATGTGATCTTTTTGTTTGTGAAATGTTTGTTACCTTTTGGGTGTGTCCTTGTAGCGGCCATCTTGGAACCTACCAAAGAGGAGGCCCGCCTCAAACCCAGCTCTTTTATAGAAAGGACCTTGTTTGCTGGACTTTGATTGGCTGGGCAGTTAATTGAGAAGGTGGGAACTACAGTATATAAGGAGACTGTTGGCTGAACCAAGGGAGAAGGCTTGAGAGTCTGAAGGAGATTGAAAGCTAAGAGACTGTTGGGAAGACGTCATTTTTTTTTCCTTGTCCCTGACCTATGCTGTGCTAAAGGAGGCCTAATAAACCACCTTTGTTTAAACTACAGCCAACTTTGAGGAGTTTTCCTTCCACACCACACCTCTCAGTGTAACAGTGATCCTTATCAGAATGGTGGAGGGAAAGCTGCATTCATTGCTAAAAATTGTGTCCCCCCCCCACCACACACACACAAAAATATTATGTGTTGCAACACTATTCATAAACGTCCATGTAGAAGATGAACTCAAAGCAGTGCGTTGCTTTGAAACTGTTTTTTTTTTCTAATTACAATCTAAAACGTGTGCCATGGGTTTCGATTAAGCCCCCTTCACACTGATAACTCAATAATCATTTAATTAGTGAATGTGTCCACCTGTGTGTGATTTAAGCTTGGTATAAATTCCACTATTCTGTGCAGGCTTCAGATATTTGTTGGAGCACATTAGTGAACAAAAAGCACCATGAAGACCAAGGAACACAGCAGCCGGATCAGGGAATGGTTGTGGAGAAGATTAAAGCTGAACTGGGTTAGTATCCCAAGCTTTGAACATCTCACAGGGAACTGATTATCATCTAAATATGAAAAGAGGTCTGGAAAAACTCCAAACCAAAAAAAAAAAACAAGGCCTTTCACCTAAGATGACAGGTAGGGCAAGAAAAGCCTCTTAGAGAAGCAGCCAAGTGGTCCAGCCAGAAAGAAACTGCAGAGATCCACAGCGCAGGCAAGGTAACCTGTTGACAGTCATGCACTCGACAAACTTGGATTAATGGATGACAAGAATGAAAGCCATTAGGGTTCATGTTTGCAGTTTTCCACAAGCCAGTTAGGTGACCTGTGATGCCCTGAGACGCACATCCACCATAGACTTTGCATGAAAACCTGATGCCGTTTGTGGATGATCTACACCCAATCTGCCTGGTCTTGAGCTATTCCAGAAAGAAGAACAAAAGACCTACAGCTGCACAACTATACCGCCTTGTCCCTTAAGAAAATGGAAGCACACAGATAAACATAAAAACTAGCAAAAATAAAATACACACTGTACAGTAAGGGTACATGTGAATACATGCCACACTAATCAGATTTTTCACTTGTAAAATGTTTAACAACCATTTAACATCTCCACTGTTCTAGAAGGATACATATTATCCATGGGAACCACAAAGTAGCTACTAATTGATTAAATATCCATAAGCTGGCCATCATCATTATTTTGTTTTTGCACGAGTGGTCCCCGTTATTCACATATTTTAAATAAGGGTAGATGCTCGTAGAATGTCAAAACGTTATTGTCTCTTATCTGCATGTAACAAATAGCTGAACCTTCTTGGTTAAAACAAACTGGGTTTAGCTTTAATGAGGATGTAGCCACTTTAATGGCTGCTACATGACAGCGAGCAGAGCCAGGTTCAGAAACTCCCACTTAAGGCATTATTCACTGCTCAATTCTCCGCCATCTCCCCAGCAAATGTACAGTAAGTCGCTATTACTCAGTGTCTGTGTAAGACAGTAATTCATGGGACACACGGCTGATGGTGACAGGCAGTTTAATAGTTCGACCACACATTAATGGGTGCAGAGGGAGCTGTCTTCATTCGGCCGACTTGTACAAGAGCTGAAGCACTAGAGCTAATGAAAATAATTAGTCTGACTTGGTGTGTGCTCAAAACGTCACTCAGAAACACGTTGTACTGATAAAGAATAAGATGGATGCAGATTAAGCAGGTTTGCATTTTCTGCAGACTCTTCAAATTCAAGGGGCTGATACAAGCAAGAACATGAGCTCTACCAACGTTACACACGTGGAGCCATGCCTGTGTCAGAAGTATTCCTTCGAGGACATCTGCTCAGCAACACTGCGTGGCTTTCAAAACATCTGAATTCAAACTCAAACGTAAGTACTGACATATTGTAATTACTTCTTACAAAAGATATGATGTGTGATTCGTAGTTGCCATAATACAGCAAAACGTCTTGGAAAGGTAGCTGTAATCCTAAACAAATATGCCTCCTATTTTTAATATTTCTACCACTATACAGCTACATTGGTTTTTGTTTTGTTTTTTTCTTTACCACAGATTTTCTGTTGTTTTAAGGTCTGGACTTTGACTGGGCCATTCTACCACACAAGTGCGTTTGTTTAAGGGTGGACGTTCAGATCGTAAATCAGGCCTCAGTTTTCTTACAAAGTTTAGCTCCATCAATCGTCCCATCTGTCCAACTCTAACCAGTTTCCCTGGCCCCTCTGAAGAAAAGCATCAGCACAGCGTTGTGCTACTACAACTGTTTGATTATGTTGTGAGGAGGATCAACATCGTTCGTTTTGTGCCTGATGGTGGTTTGACCCAAAGACTACATTTTTTGACTCATCTGTCAGTAACTTGTTGTTTGTAAAATCCAGCTGCAGGCAGGTGAGTAAGGAGCAGGTTGAAATCAATTAAAGTCTTCCTTAAAGTCCAAAACAGAGGCACAACAATGCGGTATCAGAAGTAAATACAGGTGAGAGTTTATAGCAGTGAACTGCATCGATCAGGAAAGATACAATAGACTAGGTGAGACACATTACTGAATGGAAACAGCTGGGACTGACTGGTGCAATTGCAGACAATAAGCCAGAGAAACCAGAACTAGATGAGCAATAAGTAGAATGTAACGCAACACAAGATTGAGTCAAAATATAAAAATCCAAAGACGACTAACACACCTAGAAACAGCAGCAACAAAGAAAACAGGAAGTTAACTGACAAGAATGTAAAATAGATCATTAAAATACCAAAATGAAACAGAATTTACAGTTGCAAAGAAACTGAACTTTTAGGTCCACTAATGTTCTCTGCCAAACCTCTGAGGCTTACACAGGAGAGCTGTCATTATACTGAAACTAAACATCAGATAAGTAGACCATTTACTAATTAGCTGACTTCTGCAGGCAACTGGTTGAAGTATAATTTAATTAGCTATATCAGGCTGAATACACAGTGATTGGTTTAGGACAATAATTGTGAAAACTACGCTTCCTAGATATTCACAATTAGTCATTAATTTGTGTTGGCATTATCAAACAAACTCCCACAAAATTATTTACTGTAAGGTTGATTACCTTTTCAAGTCTCTTTAGAGTTGAACATTTGCAGCTAAGCATGCACAAATCACGACAGGTTTTTTTTTAACAGAGGCCAAAAAACCACAACTTATATCCTCACCTCACACCTTTATGATTTCTATTGTTTTTTTCCACAACAGCCCTCAACCATGTTCAAATAATTCAATGACTTAAAGAAAACTGCTGACAGGCAGATATCTGATGTTTCTTGTTTTCTCTACATATTACTGTAGATATAATAATGAATCTTTTACACCTAAACATATCTAGTAAAGAGTATCACTTTTCACTCCTTCCTTATAAATTCCTATAATTTGTAAAATCTGTAAAAAAATATTTTGGCAAATTTTATAAAGAAATGCAAAGTGTGCATGGGAAAAGACTAGCTTCTCATGTGTGATAAACAAAGGATTGACAATTACGGCAACTCCTTTCATATCCAAAAGAAAGAAAAAGGCTGTGGAAATCAAAGAGCTCTGGCAAGCAATGTGTCTAGTTTAGCCAATAGAGACACAGAGAAGAGAAAGTTTGGCAAAAACATTATGAAGTGAAAATAAAACAATAAAACAAACTCTAAACAGCTAAACAAAACTCAGCATTACTGAGAACAAACAGTGGCCTCGAGGAGGGGAGTAAGATGAAAGCAAGGAAGAGCAAACAGAAACTCAGCGACTGAACTGAGGAACAAAGCCTCGTGTCACTCGTTGCCATGGGATTCCTGTATGAGAGTCAATGAAAATCTTCTTTTGGGAGAATGACATGGAGGGCAATACAGTTCAAGATCAACACTGCTTCAGATTCCCTTTATCACAGCATGTGGTCTTAACAATCAATTATGGCCTGCTGTTGCTTGATACTGGCATCACATTACCCATTAAGTGTCTCAAAGCTATGCTAAAGTCAAACCATAATTAAAGCAAACTAGGTGTGTTTTAGAAACTCTTAGCACTTGTCCCTTTCTCTTTCTTGTGAGTTTAAATATTATCTTTTTGCTCCATCAGACCATGGTCTTCTTGCCATTACCTTTTCTCCCTTTTTAGTTCTGCATAATTTAGTAAGCTGACTGAAGACAAGTAAGAGTGTCCCTTGGTAGATGCCTGGCTAATGCAAATATTTTAGAAGCAGGATGATTTTTCAAAATGCCCAGAGGCTCTCGGTCAATCTAGGAGTCAATATCTATAGAATTTGAAAATGCAACCCTCGTAGACATGGGCTCCATGTCTACGCCCCAATGTAAGCACGTGTTTGTCTTCAGGTCTTCTGGATTGACAGGGAACATTGGGAAGAGTGATGACACCTAACTAGAAATGACCATTGTGTGTACCATTAGTGAAAAATCATTGATGCCTTTTATAAGATTTATATGTACTCTTTTACAGCAATACAATTTAGTTTTGCTAAATACATTTTACCAGGTCAGGTTTAATGCCATTTGTTTATGCAAAAATCCTCCAGCCTTGGAAAGCATGGGGCAACACTGGAAAAGAGCAACTCTCTTTTAACAGGAGTTAATATTGTCATTAACTCCGTGTACTCAGAATTCTCTTCTTCCTAAACATGACTTCTCAAAGAAGCAATACGTGATATTTCACCACTAGGAGGTGCTTGAGTGCCATCTGTTAGGCATGTGACATGAACAAATTTTGCTGGACGGTAATTCTTTCTAAAACTTATTGTGATAAATTCTATTATTGTCATTTGGAGAGACCGTTTTCAACTAATATGATAATGGCATAACAACGCAACTATATCCTCTTGACCTACCGGCTCAGACAAATTTGCGGGTGGCGTCATTTGGTTTAAATCCAACAAACTCCCGCCCTGCAGCAGTCGTGTTTGGCTTTGACAACAATTGAATTTCTTTTCAAACTAGCGTTTCTCTGGCTCGCCCTCATTTTACTTTGATCATGCGCCTACCTGACACAAGCTGTGCTTTCCCCACCATATTGCTATCTGATAGGGCCCAAATGCTATTAACGTCAATCCATATCATTCTAGTCCACTTCCAATCACATAATTAGATTCAGATCCAATTGTATGTTGTACAAATGTATACAACACAGTCAGGTTCAGTTGATAACTGAATGCCAGTTGGTTACATCTCTGCCTTGATATTTGCCATAAGAAGAAAACACGCCAGCACAGAGTTACTGGATTTGCTGTAATCATCCTGAGCAAGCATGTAGTGACTGTAGAGAGGAACCTCTCACAGCGACATACGAACAGTCATCTGCTGGAGCCAGATGAGGGTTGAGACAGCAGGAAGTGACAGAAAAAGGGCAGTAGCACTGGGATAGAGGTATTTTATAGCCCAGATCAACATAACACAGAGTTCATGCTACTAATAGCGCCATCACTGGCTTTTCGGAGCAAAGACCACCAGCTAAACACAAACTCACTGAGTAAGGACTATTTTTTATTGGAAATAAAATTAAAGAGTGCATGCACCAAGTGGCAGCATTAGCTCAATTAACAGGTAAGTTCCAGAATCTTCGATTAGTCAGCTTCCAAACTATAATCTTTCAGGCTGCAAGTAGTGTCTTTAACACCCCTTTCTTGAGCCATATATTTCACAAGGACGTGTCATTGGATTTCACAATGGTACTGCTTCTTTTGGAAACTAATTTCTTTATCGATAAAAAAATGATTATATTGATTATATATATTGATTACCATTCATATAATTAATACCATCAACCATGATATCTAGACAAGTATGGAATTAGGGGGGGGGGGTGCTTTAAACTTCCTTAGAAGCTACATTCAACAAAGGAAAGAGCTTGTACAAATTGGTAATCACAAATCAGCACTGAGGTATGCCTTGTGGGGTCCCACAGGGATCAATGTTGGGCCCCAAACAACTTTATTTTGTATAAAAATAACATATACAAAGTATCAAACCTGTTAAAATACATCATATTTGCAGATGACTCTAATATCTTTTGTATGGGAGAAAACAGCAACTTTTAGATGTAGTCAAGATAGAAAAGCAGAAAACTAAAACAATGGTTTAAAAAAACGAAATGAATACTACAGATAAAAAATTCTGATTTTGAAACTGCAATAGACTCAAATCAAAATAACTATAGTTTGAATTGAACTAATTAAATTACATTTCTTGGTGTTAAATTGGATGATAAATTAGCAAAGAGTGTTGCAGTTTTGAGGGCAATAGGATATCTTCTGGACCGCAAATCACTGCTTATGGCATATAATACACTAGTTTTACCATTACCATAGTTATTGTAACCTATACACTACAAAAGAAAGCAATTAGAATAGTACTTAATCTGGGGTATTGGGAACATACAAATCTGTTTAAACTTAAGATGGTGCAATTTATGTTCAAAGCAAAAAAAATCAACTTCCAAACAATATTCAAAAACTGGTTTAGTGATAGAGAGCGGGGTTATAATTTAAAGCTCCAGTGTGTAAGATTTTCACACTGGAGTGGTGCACTAAATGAATTACAATCGACTTCACCGTAACAGCAACCACAGAAGCCTCAGAGTATAATAAGTGTGACAATGTAAACATGTCCTTCATGTATTAGCTACTGCTAATAGCTACGGTCATCATGTGAAATGGTTTTTGGCACCATTTTCAAGTCTGCCTTTCTCATCTCTTTAGCTGGGCAAAGAGTATGGGTGGTCCTCCATTTCAACAGAAAACAAATACAAATACAATGAGCTACGGCCGTCTTTGATTGTTTTTTACTCGTCCACCACCAACAGCGCATCTTCATATAGAAGACAGATAGAGAAAACACGTAAGGCTGACAGTTTGTCCCCTTCTGGCTTTTTGAAATCAGAAATAGCAACTTAACATGACGCCTCCCAGTGGGTGCACCGACACCTATGCATTTAGAAACTACAAATTCTAAGCTATCAAAACTTCTATGTGAACACCTTCATTTTTGATTTGAGGTTATTAGACTTTGCCACAATATGCATTTATAATAGCAATACTTGATTTTGCAAATTAAAAGCCAAATTAGTTACACACTGTCCCTTTAAGAGAAGAGGGACAGTAAAAAAAAAAAAAAAAACGTGTTCAAAGTAGAATTAATTTTTGTATATCTGTCGGTGGGGTAGGTCTATAGACTGGATTACATGATGGATAAAGTGCATATATACTGCTTAAAAATAAATAAGTCATACAGTTTTTTATCTTCTAGACTTGCTCCTTTTCAAACAGTTAATGTAAATGGCGTGCCTAGCCTATTTTATTTTTTGTTTGTTTGAAAAAATTAACTTACAGAAAACAGCATAAACCTGCACTAAGTGGAACAATAATATGTGGAAACCTTATAAAATGGGTAAAATATTTGTAGGTTTGACAAATACTAAGAGTAAGTGAAGGTGCAAGGTGACTCAGACTGATTTCTAGCTTAAAATCCAACATTGTAAAACACAATCTATTTCAGCAGTGTTTAAATCTAAGTTTCTCTTTGAAATGTTTTAAAAAAGGGCTATCGCTCTTATCAATACTACTTATTAAAAAAGTTATTTAAACAGAGTAGAGCATTAGCTCATATACAGTGTTGCAAAAAGGCTTAATAGATGAAAATGGTCAATATAAGAATCCAACGACTACTTTCTACCCATTTTAACTTCCTGAAGTTAGTGCATTCTTCCGCCACTCATAGTGCAGAAACGTTGGCAGAGTCTGTGCTGGAGGAGAACATCAAAACTGTCAGTTTATGGCCACACCAAAAGGTAACAAGACAGAGGTTACAGCAATTACAGCATTTTAAGCCATTGTCTGGTTCAGTTCAAAAAGGTATCTTCTTTAGGAACACAGTTCTGACCCAAAAGTGACAAAGAAAGGTGAGAAAGGTGTACGATTTTTCAAAACCTTTACGCATTGAAAAAGTGTCTTTTTAGTTTCTTTATATCGAGAGCTTGTTAAAACCTCAAGTTACACTTTCTTCACACACATTTCCCCACACACACACATTTCAAACAAGGTGAACATGGTCAACATGAGGGGGAAAAAAAGCAGTGACACAAGACTGTCTAGCACAATATTGCAACTTTGTGTAAGTGCAGCTAATTGGGCCCAGGCTTACTGGTCACAAGTGCCTCATTAACTTCTACAAAACACCACTTGGAAGACATTTCCCTTCCATCTAATCCGTGGAGTTCTTGCATCTGTGCGTGGAAAAAGTACATAGGTCATTTTATGATAATGTGCTAAATCTGTATCTCTAACGCTGAAGCTTGTTAGTTCTAGATCTTATTGACTTGTAAATCTAAATGGGAATCCGCCCAAAGTCAAATTAATTTGAAGTTATATCTGAAAGGTTTACCGCTGAGCGCACTGCGAGGGTGGCCCAGTTGCCAATAACTTGTTTTTCCCTTTCTACACTTTAAACTAGCATGACAGAGGGCCCAGTGTGCACAGCTCCATCTAATTAAAATACCCAACTAAATCCTACGTGAAACAGCACTGACTTTATTTCTGCTGCTGTGTCCTAATGAAGGGCAAGACTGTGCTTTACGCAGATAGCACTTCAAGTACAGCTATTGTATAGGGTGTATACCACCTGCGGTTTTTTTGAATGAGTTTATGCGAGTCTAACATACAGGAGTTCTTGTGGGATGGACATAGGTGGTCTGGGAGTGTTGGTGTGGTTTATCTGACAGCAAGAACAAGTGAGGTAGAAGAAAAACAATATATATATTTTTTTTGCATATTTAACCCTGCACAGTGTGGCGAGCATTTGTATTCAGTCCCCTGGCCCATAGTTATTAGTTTCACTTTAATTACAGCTGCAAGGGTTTTCTCATTCTTGTTTGCAAAAAAAAAATAAAAGGAGGAAAGAAATGTCAGGTTAGATCGAGAGCATCTGAACATCAGATTTTCAAATCTTGCCAAATATCATCCATTGAATTTAGGTATGGACTTTGACAAAGCTTTTCGAACATATCAATGTGATTTCTGTAAAACATTTAATTGTAGCGCTGGTTGTATATTTAAAGTTCTTGATCAGATGGTGTTTGAACATTTATCTGAACCTCAAGCTTATTATTAACTGTATGCATTGTCCATTTACCTGCTGAAGAAAAGTGTCCCAACAGGACGATACTGCCACAACCATGTGTCTTTAATAGGATCCGTTTTGGGTGATGTGCAGATTAAATTTTCCACTAAACATGGTGCTATGCATGGCAGCCAAAAAGTTGCTACTGAGTCTTATCTCCTTTACACCATGTCGGTGACTTTAGAATTATTTTTTAAGGTAAAGGTGGTATGGGTAAGAATTGCATGCCACACTTTTCAGATTATTATTATTTTTTTTATTCTAGTAAAGAATTAAGCACAACTTTGTATTGGATGTATACTTTTATTAAGGTTTTTCAATGCTCTCATGTGACTTCTGAAGGAAAGTAAGAGAACCTCATTTATTGTGCATTACAGCTAGATGATGTAAACCAATCTCAAACTTGAGTATTTGCAAGAGCTGTTTTGTACAAACAAGGAGCAGCATGTACTTTGTCTAATGGGGCTAAAGAGTGCATGACATAATATCAGTTAAAACGCTACCTAAACTTATCCAAACTACTGAATCCCAGACACGGCGAAGATTTTTTTCTTTGAAAATAAATAAAAAAAATTTTTTGTATTTTATAGAAAGAAAAACTACTAGAAAAAAAAACCTTAAAAGGCTGTTTTACTGTCAGAATAAAGACTTCACGACAACTGGGGAGTCATGAAGTCATACTGGGGGATCTGTTTTTTATGCTTTCTGGTGACATCTATATGGTAATGCATGATTTACAAGCTGATATGTAAGAGCTTTATGAAATGTTTTTGAAGTTTACATTTTCAATCGAGTTTTCCCAAAAGTAATTCAATGAATATTTTAACAATATAATTAAATAATGCTAAGAACAAGCAAAGAACAAGAGAGGCTCTTACTTTAGGAATGTCATCACAATGTTTTATCAGGGCTGATAAAACTGAGGCCACAGGAGCTGCTTTATGGATCCCCTGCTGGTAGGTTATTTTATTACAAAGAACAAAAGCATAGACAGCTGTTGTTGTCTCACTCTTTTGGGCTGATTAAAGATTTTCTTTGCCCATTTATAAAAAAAATAAATGAAGTATTTGTATCAACTACTTGTTTCAGGCATCAGTAGAACTATTTAAAAAACCTGGTGAGTTTTCCACTACTCCAAACATTGGCTGAGTAACTAAACTGATTTACTGTCAAAGTTATACTTTTTTTTTTTTTACTTTTAAACCTTACCTTAACTTTAAATCTCAGACCTGTTATCTAACCTATGGAATTAAGTGGGGATCTGGTGGAATTAAAACAGGGCACATAAGGGCTAATTCATCAAAATTAACTGTTCAGTTAATTTAATTGCATAGTAAAAACTATGCAATCATTCTGTTTGTACAAGCAAACACCTCAGAATAAACCGATGTAGACTGATGTTTACAGTTAAAGAGATTAATCTCTCTCCCATAGACGTATTCAGGCAAAGCTTATTAGCACATTTTCTTGTGCAAAGACTGCTTTAAGAACAGACATACAGATGTAGCCGCGCCGTGAGTGATTTTGCCAGATAAAGCAAAATGGTTACCTCTTGCTTTGCAGGAGACATAGAATAACAAGTCCCCCTTATTAAAGACACCTGGAGCAGAGCAGGAGACACATCTCACACGGAGACAAAAGGAGAAATTCACAGAAGAAAAAAAAACGAAGCAAGAGCTAACAGACAAGAGAGAAATAAATTGGGCTTCTATCCACTGCATCCAGCAAAGTAATGATGAAGCCCATACAGAGAGGTAGTTGGAGAGAGAACGCATCCTGTGGTTTGAGTTTCCAGCAAGCAGGGAGAGGAAACACACACTTGCACATTTACACCACACAACCTTTCACATGTCTGCAGGGTGCAGGAGAAGCGATATGAAGCCAAAATTCTCGGCATGGTAGCGTGACCTTTTTCAAAACAATACTTCCCTGCTCAGTGATGGTAAAGGATCCATCTCACCATTTCTTTCGTTTCATCTCCCACATTCTTATTCTTTCGCAGCTACCCTTCATGCTATCCTTTGAGCTTGAAACCTTCCATTTCAGCTGGGTTTCCTTCCCATGTACCTTTTTGCCTTCTTTAACATTTGATTTCTTTCTGCCTGTTGGGATTATGAGTTTTGTTGGGTATTCAGAGGAGTGTTTTGGCCAGGACCAGTGTGAAGGCCACACTATCAAGTGACCAAACATTCTTTGTCCCACAGTCACAAAACATATCTTGCACAAGGATGCTGGAATATGAAAAGGCAACTTTCCAAATAATAGAAGAGGACATCTTTTTTTTTTTAAGACACCCCAACATCGTCATGTTATGGCTTCTGCACTCAGGACCTTACATTTGACAATATAAAAGTTTAAAGTCTTGTGTAGTCACTTCCGAGATACAGAAGCACTACTACTATTAGACAGGCTTGATAACTGCAGAAACTGTAGAATTAAGAAATCACCTAAATAAAACCCGCCTGTCAGGGTGCAGTTTTGCATGCTGCACCCTGAGCATTTCCTTGCTCCTTCTTCTCCAGCGCAGCCCTGATTAGACTGTGATCAGTCACACCTGTCAGGCTGCAATCAACCACGGACTCGCTCCACCTGCTCACCCTGCTATAAAAACCTACCTCAGTTTGTTCTTCATTGCCGGATCATTATCAGTCTCCACTTACAGAATGTCTGTCAGCCAAGAACCCTCTCTGCTTCGCTACTGGATTTCCTGCTACCCCAGTGCTCCAAGTAAGCTCTCTGCTTTGCTGCTAGATCTCCTGCTACCCCAGTGATCCAAGTAAGCTCCATGTGTTGCTGCTGGGTTTACTGCAGCCCCCGTGTCTCTAGAACTCTCTCTGCTGCCCTGCTGGATTTACTGCAGTCCCTGTGTTCTAAGGACTCTCTCCTGCTGTTCTCTTGATTCTCCTGCAACCCCAAGTCCAAAGAACTCTCTCCACTGCACCTCTGGTTCAACAGCAGATCCTGCACCTCCATGAAATCTTCCAAGACACCGCCTGGTAGCAAAGTAAAATAAAAGATCTCAAATGGCAACACATTGTTCCCTAATCTACAGAAATTAAAGGACCAAAAACAAAGCCATTGAAACATTAGTCTGGGAAGGGTTACAAAGTCATAATGCTTTAAGACACCAGTGAGCTGCAATTTAGAAAACGTGGAAGGGTGCTGAACCTTACAAGAAGTGGCTATCCTTCTAAAATTAGTGAAAGAGGGGCGTGTCGTTGGCTCCTCACAATCACTACTGAGCATTTTTCTTATGGATAAATCTTATATATTCAAGTGCACTCTCACAAACACCCACAGATGCTTACAGATTTACTTCTATGCATTAGTTGTCACTAAATTAAATGGCTTGTACTTGTATAGCACTTTAACTAGTCCGATAACCCCAAAGCACTTTACACTACAGTCATTCACCCAAGGTTAGTTGTGTTAGTAGCCACAGCTGCCCTGGGGCAGACTGACAGGAGCTATACATCGGTGCCGCCGGGCCCTCTGACCACCGCCAGCAGGTATTTTGGGTAAGTGTCTTGCCCAAGGACAAAACGACAGACGTTTGAAGCGGGGGATTGAACTGGCAACCCGCCAATTGCAGGATGAACTCCCTAGCTCCTGCACCACTGTCGCCCTTTTAACACTTGTATTAAACAATACTCCATATTTTACAATGATGTTATCAAAGGGGTTGGCTGTTTGTACCTGCAATGCTTTTTCTGTTGTTCTATATCTCTTTCTTCAGGTGTAGAAGCAGACTCCGAGGATGTTATGTTGTACTCTGTCATCTTTTCCCCCTTTTAACATTTTGCCTCATCTTTTTGCTCTTCCTTTCTCTTAACCTTCAGTTTCTGTGTCAATTGAACATGAAATAATCTCAAACTAATATCCAATAAAGTTTTTTGCATATATATCAAGCGGAGCACTATAGCAAAATCAATAATGCTCCACATGTGAAAGTAAATCTGTTGGGCTCTCTGACATTAAGACAGCAATTTTTAGTGCTACACAGCCAGACGGGACATGTTAATAAAAAAGCGAAAATTAATTACACATTCAGGCGATCACAAAAGACATTAGACCCACACCTAAAGCAATGCAGGCCTCTCTCACCTTGGTTAATGTCAGAGCATGAGAAAAAGTCTTGTTAAAAATAGCATTCATGACAGCTTTCCATATCAGCTGAATAATTCTAAGAACTTCAGAGGTTTCCAAGGTTACAGTTACTTTCTTAGTTCCTTCAGGCATGTCTAAAGTCAAATGGATGCAAAGAAAATATATGAAAAACAACACAAAGGCTTAGAAAATACAGAAATTCCATACCAACAGTTATGCAGGGACATAAGATAATGAAAAAGAGAACAGCGGCCTAGTCAAAAGCCCAGACTTATGCCTAATCGAGGTGCAGTGACCCTAAACAGGTTGCTTATGCAAGAAAACCCTCCAATATTGCTGAATTCAAACAATTTTGCTAACAAGATGCAAACATTACTCTCCAGAGATGTAAGACTCATCACCAGTTATGACAAGAGCTTGATCACAGATATTGTTGACAAGCTTTTTTCACATAAGGCCAGGCGCATTTATACATTTTCATTTGCCTATAATTTACACCATCATCACACTGTATCTTGTATTGATGCTGGTTATATTTGCCTAATATCAAAATGTGTTTGATGGTGTGAAATATGTAAGGGAGCCAATTATTTTTTCATGGGACTGTGTAAGGAAGCATTTCAGAGGGCATACTAACCCAAACTATGCCCTTCTGACAGATGAACTAATGACCAAGTACCACAGCTACAAATGCATCAATTATTTTAGATTATGAAATGAATCAATATCCAAGTTTTTCTGTCCTTTTTTTCCTTCCAACTTTATTGTACCCATATTTCCCCTCCCCTTTATCTGAAAACAAACTTATCCACTTGGTAGAGCTCTCCTCATTAAAGCCCCATCAGCAAGTCACATCATTACCTGTTTACTCTTTTCACTCCTCTCTCCTCCTTCTCTTCTGCTCTCTCTGTTAGCTAGCCAGCTGCCACACACTCCAGAGGATATTCCAATTAGACACAACACACAGAGACGTGCAAATGTGCGGCACTGGAAATTCCAATTAAATCCAACACACCACACAAACACACTTTACCACAGATGCACATGGAGTTGCTGGTGGACATGCTAATTAGCGGTGCAAATATGGCTTGGACGCGTTTCGGACGCTCCAGTGAGACACGGCGAATAACGTACACAAAAACACACACACACGTAAATTCAGATGAGTCCTTATAAGGTCGTGAAAGCACACACAAAAGACTGCACACACAGGCACACCCCTCTGTAGCCGTGATACATCAGCACCCATACATGGTAAAAAACCAAGAAATGACATAGAAAGTCAGAAGCTCACTCTGTCATTCACAATCAGTGGCTTAAAGGTTACAGAAGCTGCGAGCAGCAATAATGTGACCCGTTTGAAGCCATTAACTGGAAGAAGCTTCCGTGTCAGCAAAGCAAACAAGTGACCTTATTGTCTGGTTATACTCGTCCGACCTTATTGTGTGAATGTAGGGTCATGAGAACGAGCACTGTGACTCAAGAAAAAAAAAAAGATAGAAAAAAATGTATTCACCTCAAACTTCCTGCAATAATAGCTACCCCAAAACACACTGGATTATTTGGTAAAATGCTAAACAGAGCAAGAGGGAAAAATACAGCGAAAAGTTTGATTTCCCAGATATGTGATTGGACTGGATCTCTTTGATGTGCGCTTTTTTTTCCACATGACTAAGACTGGCACACTCTTTGAAAGGAAAACGGGCTCAGTCGTGTAAAACGGAGAAATGAAAATTGCCTGACTGACACAGTAAAACAAGGAGAGATAAGGGTCGACATCTAATTTTAGTCAAAAAGAAAGACATTGGAAAAATAGGAATTACATAAATATTTTTGAAAATAAAGTTCAATGTAATTTATTACGATATGTGAAAGACCAGCACAAGGTATGACAAAAAGTTTAAAGCGGAAGAAAAATGATGCATGGTTTTTAAAAACTGTGGCATGCGTCTGTGTTCAGACTGCTAACCCTAATACCTCTAAATAACAGTGTAACTGATTGCTACCAGAAGTCACCTAATTAACATGTTAAGTCAAATGTATGTTATTTAATTTTAGACATAATTAGAAAACAAATAGTATAGCAGAGAACAAGGGACACAGCAGAGAGGTCAGAGGAATCTAATGACACGACAACCATGTATTGTGGACTTCACAAATCTGCCCTTTATGAAAGAGCAGCAAACAAGAGAGCCATTGTTGAAAGAAGGCCATAGAAGAAGTCCTGTGTGCAGTTTGAAACAAGGCATGTAGTGGGAAACAGCAAATGTGGAAAAACATGCTCTGGTCAGACGAGGCCAATGTTGACTAATTTGGTCTTCATACAAAATGCTGTGTGTAGGAAAAACTATACTGCGTATTACATATCTTCTTAGTGAAACATGATAGTGGCAGCATCATGCCAAGGTGATTTTTTTTTTCCATGGATGAGTAAACAGATTTGAGTTAATGGGATTAGATGGATTAACATATGGAAAGACGACCTTTAAGAAGATATGAAAACCTTCAGATGAAGTTCACCTGCCAGCAAGACAACAACTCTACATGTACAGCCATCATCACCAACATACCAGAATACATGGCTGAATTCTCTCATCAGCATGTCATTAAATGAGCCACTAATCTGATTTATGTGATTTATGCTAGAGAAGGGATGCATCTTAAAGTTGCAGGATAGTAACTCTCAGGACTGAATTAGAATTGCCAATTTAAAGGCCATAAAATATCAAATTAAGAATGTGTGGCAAGACTACAAATGTTAACATATGTTGTTACTCAATATGCAAGGTTGGAGACATACTCAAAAAGACTAGAAACTGCAAATGTATACCCCACCATATATCACCTTCCTTCCACTAAATAATGTACTGCTTTATGTTGGTTCCCACTATTCCAGCACAGTTCAACTGGTATGAACACTTTTGAGGGGCACTGTAGAAATGAATGGACCAAGCATGACAACTGTGTTTAAGTTGAAGGGTATCTCAAAGACCCATTTGTGCCATCAAAAATATTCCTGCAAATTATCTGACTGGTCAAATATCTTGCATGCTTTGGATGTGTCCCTGTTCAAGCACACTATGAAGAATAACAGAAGCCTGGCAATCTCCCATTGATTTAAGTGTGTGCCAACGGAAATACCAACAAACATGAGGACAGTGGGCCCCTAGGCCCAGGAATGGGGAACCTTGCCCCTACCCATGTTTCAGAAGTAGCTTTGAGTATACAATCATGCTATCATCAGCATACATGATATCACACAAGACCAGTGAAACGCCTAGTGCTGCCAACCTATTTATAACCGGCAGTTATGTGCACCAGTTTACTTGCTTCTAAAGTATGCACACATTTACTTTACAAAAGCATATGTGTTCAATATTGTGAAGCAGAACAAATGACAGGTGCAATCAAGGACATTCCATGAATCTCAATGGAGTATATGAAGTGTTTTATTGTTAAAGCCAGAGCAGTCACACTATCGAGGAATAGAATCAATAACACACTGCAGCACAAGATTCAGTAACATATAACAGCTTGCTATGTGTGAGTTGTTATAAATCACATTAGCTGTATTGACATTTGCTGCGTGTTTGTGAGTTTCTGTGGCTGCCTCTTAAACTATGGAGTTAAATTGGTTAAGTAAGCCTTGGAGAAATCCAATATGTATTGTGTGTCTCTTCTTTTCATTTTAGGTGCATAAAGAAAGCTCCAAGGAACGGGTATGTGCATGTGAATGTATATGAATATGTGATACAGTGTTTGTATGAAGCAGTTTGGGCTTTGAATTGTAGGATGAATCCTTTTACAGCGGCTCACACTTTTTATGTTATAACTTGATTCCAAGTAAGCCAATTCAGTAACATAATGTAAGGTTTAAACACAGCAGTGTGTTGACAGATCACAGAAAATTACAAACCTGTGGCTGTGAACAACACCCTGTCTATAGCTGCATGCACACGCTCCCTTTATTCATAAAGCTTCCCTCCTCAATTCGCAATATAATTTAGGGATTTATCATTTGTTCCAAGAACTGGAATATTGTGTATATGACTACTATATATGTTCACTAATTGTGGCTATAGATTTTCAGATAATTTTCTTTGTCTTCAGACTTTAATTCAGCTACTACTGAAGCTTATTGCGAATTCATTCATCCTCTATCCATGTATTTTCTTCACTGGGAGGTCTGTGTTCATAGAAATGCCAGGCATAAGAAAATGCTACCGCGATTACTGACTAAAAACTACTGGTATGGCTTTCATTAAAACAAAAAAGCAGACAGGTTTGTCTATGGTTGTGTTAAGCCACATGGGAAGATGGTATCCATCTTCCCATGTGGCTTTGGTAACTGTGATCATTAAAAAAGACATTTGAACTGTTGGTTTTATATTATTCAGTTATCCATCTACTCTTGCATAGAACCAGCTTACAATTTTTGTCTAGTTTTTAAACTAGGGTTTGTGGTAAAGCTCACTTCCACGGTAACTTTAGTTATCCCAGGTTTTTTTCTATTGTTATTCTGGCCTTACCCTGCTACTCTCAATTTTTTTTTTTTTTGAAAAAACACTGGTTTAAACTTTGTTTTCAATATATGGTACACCTGGCTCACTGCTTCTGTGTTTAGTTCTGTCTCATTCCTTGATGGTATCATCAACTGAGCCAAATCTCTGTTTCTAATTTGTTTGTATTTCCAAAAAGATAGTACCATTAAGGCGCGCTGGTGGTGCAGCGGGTAGCCTTGATAGCGTCGACCTGGGTTCGACTCCGACCCGCGGTCCTTTTGCCGCATGTCTCTCCCTCTCTTCCACCCCCTTCCTTATAGCCTACTGTGTTAAAAAACGACCCACTAGAGCCGTGAAAAATCTCAAAAAAAAAAAAAAAAAAAGATAGTACCATTGGGTCATTGCTCTTGCATTCAGTGGAGAATCAGTATTTAGATCTATTTATCAATAGAGCAACTGGTGCTATTACCTTTGTGAAGTCTTTGTTTTTCATTCCCATGGAAAGTACAACTGGCTCAGTTGTTCATTTATTAGCTGTGTGTCTTTCAAAGGCAAGTCATACATGGAACTACTGCTGCCATTAGCTTATGATGCTTTCGATTTCTCTTTTGCACTGGGAGCATCTATGGTCAAGTGCCTCTGTATAGCTGTCTCTTTCCTTGATGGATTCAGTTGCAGAGTTTTTCATCAACTTTATTGTAAATTAGTAAGAGTATATGTTAAGTACAGTGGTGTCTCTGGCATGATATGTTAAGTGGGGCACAAAAACTCAACACCTATTAGGAGCAACTAGTTTTTTTGTGATGCATATAACCTGACTTTGATCAATTTTAAATGAAACAGAAATTAACATATACCAACGCACTGGAAATGCCATTAGCTAAATATAATACAATTTTTATACATAACATTACAAATAAAGGCTCACTAATAATGCTAATTTATTGAACAGAAAATATTCACATCAATTTATTTATGAGCCAACAAGGGTAACCAACACTAGATTAATATTTGCTTTTAGTTTCCATTTTTCTATGTTTTACTCTGTTTACATTTTCCTACATTTTATTCCAACTGTTTTTTTACTTGCTTTTATTCTGTTGTTATTTTCCAATGATTTAATTGTGTAAAGCACTTAATAATCACAAAGACAAAAAACTAAATATACAAATAATAAAAAAACAATGTACTATACTTTAGAAATATATCAAGAAAAATAATGTTTTAATATGAATGTATTTATCTAATTTTTAAATACAGTGAGTCAAGATTCCTAAGACAATGTAAGAACAAAGGAAGTTCAATGCAAAGTTGAGCTGAAACTTATGCCCGTAAAATCACATGCCTGTGGGATGACCATGATTGGCATAAACAGGGACAGTTCCTTTTGTGATGAATAGAAAATTTGATTAGTAATTTAAAGTTCATATAGCTACAACTTTTTTCATCAAAATTATTTTTCAAAAATAGTTGATCCACAAAATGTCTAGTTTGGTGCAGAATAAAAATATACATTTTCCTAAAAAATATATTGTATATAAATAATTGTTTTAGACATTTTGAAGTGTCCAAAATATATAAATATTTACTTCTGGTACGATGCCAATAAAGACATGAAAGGATTCTGCACCAATAGGAACAGTAGGTTGAAGTCACGTGAGATGGAGCTCAGGCTTTGCCAGGAAGTAGTAGCTATATGATAAATGTCTTCTTCTGAGTGTTATGTTTCTCAGATTCTAGCGGAACAAAAAAGAAGCAAAATGGGGGTCAAGTGTTGGTGCTGAGTTAAAGAAGCAGGGGCCTCAAGAAGCCACACAGAGGTAGCCGCTTTCTTTCTCGACAGGTAAGTTAAATGTTTGTTAATGATGAAACTTTCCACTTACTCCCGAAGAATCACAGAAGAGTGGCTGAAGTTCATTTATGGGGACTTTACTGAAGAGTTTCCTTAAACGTGGGGGAATTCAAGTTGTGGTTTTCAAACAAATTGATTTTGAAAAAAAAACTTCTATACCAACAAGGAAGGTGACAACCACAACGCTGTCATTACCTGTAAGTTTATTTAATTTCTAAATGCTGTCAAATGTAAGGAAGGTGTGTTTGTAACTAAATAAATCCGGTTGACTGAGACCAAACCGCTGCCAGTGGCATGATTTTCCTTTGGTGATGGGGGAAGTCAAGAGCAGACCTGAACAAGAAGCTAGTGACCTGAACAAGAAGCTTAGAACTCGAGTTATGTGCCTTACTTGTACTAGTTAAAAAAATGGCACAGCAGCATTTTGTACCAGCTGGAGACATGAGAGGGAGGCCTGGCTACCTCCAATTAAGAGTTACAATAATCAAGATGTGAGTTGATAAAAACATGTACCCCTGTTTCTAGACATCAAGACAGGAGGGTCTTCATTTTGGACAGCTACCTCCACCAAAAGAAAGAAGACTTTACCCTAGCCTTGACATTTGAGTCACATTTTAGGCTTGGGTTCATTTTTACACTTAAACTATTGACGTTGAGTTTTTCACGAGGGGCCATCTGGCTCCCCATCACATGCGGAGCCAGATGGTTTCATACTGGTAACCAGTTTCTCTAGAGAGAAAAGGGAAATAGGCTCCAAGTAGTCCAACACGGTGGAGCAGGGAACCAAGATGAATGGATCATGGGAAGGAGAAATACAGTACCTAGTATTAACAACCATGTCTAAGAAGAAATTAAAAAACCTAAGTTCTCTGGAAGCTTTGAGAGGAACAGGCTAATGAGCATTAAAAGCAGTGTTAATTGTGAGCGTAACAATGATATCAGAATATTTTGCTCTAGCAGTTTTTCACAGCTCCTTGATAATACCAACTCTCTCAGTATCTCTAAATATTTCTGCAGTTTATCCTTTTCCACTAGAAATTAGTAGTTAAGGGCTTTTTTCAGCTTTGTCCCTTTACCTGACATTTACAAGCCATTGACAGTGCTATTGCAGCCATTGCCTTTGTGTACAATATTTGTCTTTGCAGTTGAGAGTACAACATGTCCATTAATGTGTGCAGCTCCTTTTCTGAATGGAGCCTGTGATGCAATAATTGCTGCCACGAGCACACATAGCCATGAAAAGTACCCCTTGCTCAGCTTTTATTGTTTCTGTCTCTTTCTTTTCCTTTCAACACCCAGCTGGTCGCAGCAGATGGCCTCTCATACTGAGCATGGTTCTGCTAAAGGTTTCTTCTTAAAAGGGAGTTGTTCCTTTCCACATTCCCTGTGTGCTTGTAAAGGAACCCTAACCCTAACACAGATAGCCAAATACGTCATCCTTTACAAGAAAGTGTTATGACTCAAAGCAATTAGCTAATCTTTCTCAGCTAAGTATTTGCCAATTGGTAATAAACTGAAGTATATAATTGGATCTGAATGCGCTTGTATAATTAGGTTGTAGTGAAATGAATCAGAGAAATGTGAACCAAAGGGATTTTTGTTTAATGTCATAATAAATAATTCTGTTCTTATCTATAGATGAGTAACAGTGTAAATATAATGTACACTCAATCAAGCAGATATCTTTGTTCAAAAAACTGAACTAAAATTGTAAAAGTATAATAAAATACATTCACTAGATTTTTCACACTCATATCATCAAGTTTGGAATAAACAATGCTGCTCACTCAGTAGTGGGCTCAGTAGTTAGTAAATCTGTTAAACCGAACATGTATGTTCAGTTAGTCACTGACTTCACTAAGTTACATTTTACAGCCATCATATTTGCATAAATAGTTCGAATTAATTATGTCTTTGCTAAATCCCTATTAAAAACTGGAATGCAGGCTTATGTCCAGTTAATCAGCAGTCAGAAAATCCTCTTATACCCACAAGTGGTTAAGATGTTGATTCCAAGCCAGTAATATTGCTTAAGCTAATTGCTGCATCTGCTAAAAATCAAGATTTGGGGGATTTTATCTCAAAGGTTGAAAATTGGAATTAAAGACATGTTTTACTACAGCTGCAACTTGCTAGTGTATTACTTTAAAAAAAACGATTCCAGTAAAATCATTACAGTTAAAAAGACACAAAGGTGACATAAGAAAAGTGTTTTGACCAGCCATATGGTGATCTCAATAATGGGGATCAGTTTCTATGTTCTCAAGAGAAATCTTCAGTCTGGTGTTGATCCATCCATTAACCACACCTACGTATCCTCATTGGGGCTGGTGCCAATCTGCAGCAGTAGGTCAGTGAAAGATGGTGGTACATTCTGAATAAATTTTAGGTCTACACACACACACACACACACACACACACAGAGACACGTATAAACAGGGTAAACAAGAAAAAAGAAAAAAAACATGCATAGAGACCCTAGACAACGATTCAGTACCAGGACCTGCTTGCTGCAAAGCAACAGAGCTATTGCTGTGCAGCCCCAAGTCTAGTGTCTCATATTCAAATAATAAAGTAGAGCATACTCACTCTTTCTGCAGATTGTGATGTGCCAAAGAAGATGGGGATGAATGCCAGCCAGATGATACACGTGGTGTACATGGTAAATCCGATGGGCTTGGCCTCGTTGAAGGTTTCAGGTACGCCCCGTGTCTTAATGGCATAAACTGTGCACGTCACCATGAGCAGAATTGAGTAACCCAAAGAGCAGATGAGAGACAGGTCTGAGATGTCACATTTGAGGACACCACGGGCCGCCATGGGATCCTGGGTCCGCTGCTCTCCATAGTCCACTACAGTGTGGGGAGGGTCCACAGCGAACCAGACGAAAACGCCAAGAAGCTGAACCGAGATCAGGGAGAATGTAATGACGAGCTGTGAGGCAGGAGAGATGAACCTGCAGAAAAAGAAAAAAAAAAAAACCTTAAAAGTGTATGGTAAATAAAGAAACACATTCATCATTATCCTGTAGGAACAAAAGTGTTCCCAGGCTAGAAGAAAAATATGGTCCATTCAGCAAGTTTTAGGGCCACCCCAGGGTTTGCTCCAAGTGTGCACAGAAAACCTACAAGAGAGGGTGCCAGTGTAGCACCCTGAATAGTAACCCGAACCACTCCAACTCCCTTGCTTGCAGAGGAGAAACCACTTTACCCCAACCTCCTGACTAGCTTACTAAGGCTGAGCCATAACACCACATGCCCCTTTTCCATTGCCATTGCCCTGCACCACTCTACTCGCCCAGCCTCTGCTCCACTGTACTCCTGTTGGTTTCCCACAGACCCAGTAAGGCCAGAGGATTGGTGTACGTCTGCTGGGGGTGGCTTTAAGCACCAGCTTTAACTAAAATGAATGTAATTTTATTTTTATAGCGCCTATTAACAACACATGTAATCTCAAATCACTTTACAAAATCAAATTCAATCAAATCATGCGGACAGATTGGTGTAAAAGTTTCCCATCTAAGGAAAGGACCTTAAGCAGTTGCTTCAGCGGTCAGTGTTTTGTGCCTTGCTGCAATTAAGCACAACTGTGACAAAAACTGTAAAGAAATCTGTGAAAAACCATAAAATAAAAACCTAAATAAATTATTACAAATCAAATAAGTAAAACAAAAAATATATATAATATATATATATATATATATATATATATATATAATAAATATATATATAATAAATATATCCAAGAATGTCTTGAATATCTTTTAGGGATAAAATAATCCACCAAGATAAATATCTGGATCACAGATCAACAGTTGAACAGTCTCTCTCTCTGTCCAGACAAATATTGGTTTATGGGGGGGGGGAGAGACTGATCTGTTCCAAACCACCTAACACCTAATTGGGCATTCACACTGCCCTACGCATATTTGGTGGAGTGTTCTTTGGGTTAGATCCAGCTGTTGCAGTGGCGCAAAGCTACAGCCAGCTCCACACTATGGACAGCGGCGTGATGCCCACTGTCAGCAGCTTTTTCTCTCAGCAGCCGCTGAAAGTGGAGCCCACTTCGCTCCTTGCCACAGCGGTTTCCTTCTGCGTGAGAGAGTAGGCTGCGGTCATTGCGGCAGCAGCAGTTGATCTACCATCTACCCTCTACTACTACTATGGCTTAATCATGAAAGATGACCTTCTCTGCCCACTCCTAAAGGCTGGTGCCAAACAAAGACCCAACACTAAGGATTGAGTGGGCCAACAATGGTTCAGTCACATCCAGATGATGGAATCTAATGAAGGTATGTGGGGAGGCCCAACTTGCAGCAGCATAGATGTCTCCCACAGAAACACCACTGAAGAGAGCCCAAGAGGTTGACATATCCTTGGTTGAATATGCTCTCAGCTGCTCTTGGGCTGGCAGCCCCAGACATACATAAGCCTCCCTGATTGTCTCCACAATCCATTGCGACAACTGCTGTCCAGATAGGAGCTTCCCTTTATGGCCAGGAGCCCAGGACACCAAAAATTGTGTCCCTCTAGGGAAAACTTTAGTCCTGTCCACATAAACACGTAACGTACGTACTGGTCATGGCATATTCAATCGTCTTTCTAATCAGCTGATGGTGGAGGATGAAAAGCCTGCAGTTCTAATGAAGAGCATCTGTAAGATGAATCAATAACTTTAGGCACAAAAGCTGGATTGGGTTGTAGTACCACCTTCCTGCCATCTGTGAAGAACTGTAAACATAAAGCATACACAGAGATGTCTTTGCTGACGTTAAGGCCAGCAGCAGGATTGTCTTCAGGGACAGAGCTCTAAGATCTGCATACTCAATTGGTTGAAACAGCAGCTCCAAAAGGGTTTGCAGGACTGCGGATAAATCCCATGAAGGGAAAAAATTTCTAGCTGCAGGACGCAGGCAATGGGCACCCTTCAAAAACCTTCCAATCAGAGGATGCCCCACAGGGGTATTTCCAAACTCCACAAGGCATGCGAAGATGGCAGCTAAATATAGTTTGATGGTGGAAAAGGCTTTTCCCTGATGTAAAAGGTCCTGTAGGAAGTACAACATATCAGGAACGGGACATTGAAATTGAATCACATTTCTGCCCTGACAGCACCTCTCAAACACGTCACACTTTCTGTCATAAGGTGAGACCAATCACTCTGAATCATTGGTTTCATTTAACGGAAGACCAAACTGATTTTAATTAATCCTTTCATGAAGGTACTTAGTATCTTTCTTCCCCTGCTCTCTGCTGGGTATGTGCAAAAAATCATCCAGATAAGCCAACACTCTGAGATCCGCTGCCTGAGTGTGGTTTAGTGTCACTTCCACACACCTGCTGAAAACTTTCCGAGGTAGTGACAGTCCGAATAGGAGTGTCTGATATTCGTAAGCTATACCCTAATAGTTGAATCTGAGAAATCTTCTGCATGCTGGATAAATGCTTATATGAAAATAAGCATCCTGCAAATCTATTGACGTGAGCCAATCGCCTGGTAGAAAAGATCGGAACAGAACATTGTGTGTGTCAGACTTCTGAACTTGTATTTCTGGAGGTGTAAATTCAGGAAACATAAATCCAGAATAGGCCGCATTGAACCCCCTTTCTTTGGGATGCGGAAATAACGGGAGTAAAAAAACAAACAAAAAAAAACTAAAAAAAAACTTTCATTTCCTCCTCCGGCACAATCCGAACTGCTCCTCATTTTAAGAGGGAAGTAATTTTGTTCTTCAATGCTTTTGCAGCCTCCCCTGCAGCTTCTGACCACACAATTCTGTGAAACTCGGTGGTTTTGCTGAAAATTGTAGCCTGTAACCCCTTGCAACCATTGGCAACACCCAGAGGTGAAAAGTGCATGTGTGCCACTCTTGCAGCTTGACGGCTAAGGGCCCTGGAGGCATGAAGTTCACAGGTGGAGCAGCTGCAAACTTTTTGTTTCTTCAACTGCGCCCTCGGCATAATGCCTGGATGTGGCCATGGTCTTTTTACTTGCAAACAGTGAAGTGGGCTTGTGAACTTTGAATGGCTTAAATCCTCTTTCCTCTGACTAACCCAATTAAGCAAACGCAATTAGGCCTTCTGAAGGGCAGAAGGGAAGAAGACTTAAGTTAAGACTCAAGTCACTGGCTTGCTTCATGGCATTGACTGCCTCTCCAAACAACCCTTTCACTCATGATGGGTTGAACAGGGAATCCATGATGGTTTGTCCTGGTCTAGCAAGCTGGACAGGTTCAGCCAAAGCAAACTTTCTTTTACCATAATGACTAAGACCATAACACGGCCACAGCCCTGGACAGCGCCTCTGGAGACATGAAGGAGGAGATCCATTACAACACAGATCTCCTCCCAAACTGAAAGGACACCCATGTCCTGAAACAGCCCTGCCTGGTGGGCTGAGAGGAGAGTTACCACATTTAAGTTGTAATGGCCTCAGCCACCGACTTGTAAAGATAAAGATGATAAACAACTGACTGGTCCACAACCAAGCCCCAGAGCCTCACCGTTGGCCATCTCGAGCCCTGAATATTTCTTGATGGGTACCCTGTGACGAAAAGGCCCATCTCAATACGTCTCCTTCATGCAAGCAGGAACAGCAGGCATAAACTGTATAGTCAGTGGCTGATGGGAGGGCAAGATCTTTCCGTCATATACCTTTTTCTTGATCGCAAGTCATGCTGCAGCCCACTTACACACTGGTCATGTCTGAAGGCACCTCTCATGGTGAGGTACCGAGCGAGGCTTGAAAGAGAACTTGTCAGCGTTCAGTGTATCCAGTGAATCCATTGCATCCATCTCCATATTACCAAGCCGGCAAATTATGGTTTATTATTGATTTGTTTTTTTTTACTTGCTCCACTAACTTTTCCTGTGCAACCTGATTAGCGGTCGGCTTACATCACAGCTCTACTCGACTGCACTCCCACAGTACTACATCCCGAGTAGGGTCTAGAAAAGCTAGCCCAGTAGGGAAAAAACTGCAGTCGAAAAGCTCGCAAACTAGGCAGAGTCGAGTAGAACCCAACACAGCAGATCCTGTGGAAAGGGGACATTAGTAAATCCTTTCAGCCAGTTGTATCTGGCATCTGACTAATTTAGTTTCCACTTTTTCGAAGTTGAGTGGCTTGCCCACAGAGGCGAGAGGAACTGAATCCCATCCCTGCTGCCTCACACTCGACTGTAAATTACTCAAATGAACAACTGAAGGATAAAACCTGAAAATGCCTACAAAACTAGATTATATCTAAAATTGAAAGCCAAAGGTATTTCAAACCAAACACTCCACTCCAGAGACACGGTAGTAAGCCCTTCTTTCAGATTGATAAAACATGTGGACTAAACAAGCATTACCTGCTCAGCAACTCTACAAAGGTAAATATGTGGTCCACTGTTTTGGAAGAAAGCCAAACTGATCATTCTGAGTCAAGAGTTTTGACAATCAGTTGAACCCATCTTTAACACCATTGAGTAGGGATGGTGAGAAGTGTAATCTTTCAGTTGGTGGAACACACTATTCTGTTTTGTAAAGATTGAGACCATCATTACCTTTCTTTTGTTTTTTGTCCCAGTCTTCCATGCGAATATAAAGACATGTCTACCATGACTGCCGCACAATGTCGTAGCCGTAGACTCTGCCTCCTCCCAAAAGGACATGGTGACCAAATGTATGAAGTGCTTCTTCCACTAACCAAAAATACCCACATTGCACTCAAGGTAAATATGAGGGGAGAATGTTTGTTCTCCAAAAGAGGCATTTGGGGCTTTTAAGAACACTTTTGAAAAATCTTGTTCACTGAGCTGAAAAATGCAGTTTTCTATCTAATGCATCTAAAACATTTCCTATCCAGCAACTGGAATATATTTGACTTCTACAGATGCATGCGCGCATACTCTAGTTAAGGCGGTTACAGTTAGAGAGTGATTGGGGTAAAATAAGGAATTCAGAAAAAAATAAAAAGCAGGGAAGAGTGGCTGCAAAAACTATTAAATCACTATCGATTCAATCACTATTGAATAGTCTTTTGGATAGACTATTGAGTCACGGGAGATAAATCTTTATATGATCTACAGCAAAATGACATACAAATAAATTTTTTTAAAACCCTTTTATCATTACTAAATCCTAGATTAACCACTTAGATAAAGCCCTCTTCAGACTACCTGAATGAGTATGAACTCATGATTGTATAAATACTGAATTGAAAAATAACATGATCATTAACTACAAGTAGCCCAATAATGAGGGATTTGAGGTTAAGTGTATATTTGACTCCTTAACGCTTTCTGCACAAAAAACAAAGCATAATTCAAAGCTGCAAGACGTACATACTGAACATAGACACATATGATTGTGTATAATGATGGATAGAAAGGGGTTTATGCATTTTCCTTACCTGGGTGCCGTTACAGACTTTTTTCCTTGCTCAAAGATGCGGTGTATCCTGTTAGTCTTTGTGAGCAGCGCAGCATAGCTGAAACACATGCCTAAGCCAAGGAAGATCCTGCGCAGCGAGCACACACCCACATCAGGTGTTGCAATCATTAGGAAAGTGATGGCGTAGCACAGGAAGATTCCAGTTAAGAGCACGTAACTCATCTCCCGGCCAGATGCTCGGACGATGGGCGTGTCGTTGTACCGCACAAAGGTGACGATGACGAAGGAGGTGGCGATAATCCCCAGCATGGAGATGAAAACAGGGACGACAGCCCATGGGGAGTGCCACTCCAGCTTGATTATAGGAATTGGAACACACCCTGTTCGGTTCTTATCTGGTCGCATCTCGTAGGGACACAGCTCGCATGTGAACTCTGAGGCCTAAAGAAGGAGCAGAAATAATGTGTTAAATCTATTTTGTTTAGTTGTTTCTGTCCTGGTTAAATCTCTAATGTCAGGAAAGTGACATTACAGTGTTGTTTGGTTTGATAACTACAACCTTGTTAGCTAGCTAGGAGCAGTGAAAGCAAACACACTAAAATTATTTTTTGTCTTTTAAACAAATATTTGCTATTTATAAACACAAATATTTTGCTGTTATGTCTATGTCTGCATGGTCCTGCCCAATTGCCACTGTTCCATAACAATGTGCATACAATGCACTTATGTTACAAAAACAGTACAGTGTTGTGAAAAGCATTTGTCTAGATGCAGATTTTGTCAGTTCATGCTTTTTGTAACATGTTTTATTTAATGATCATCAAACAAATATTAACAAAAATTTAACTTGAGTACATAAAAAAACTGATTTCAAATGAGTATTTTACCTATTAAGGGGGAAATATATCAACACCAATCTTACACTATCTGGAAAAATGAATCACCCCACTTGTATTAATATTTTGAGTTTAATTTCCCAGTCACACAGACATGATTGTTCCAAGACTGGCAGCCCCAAGAAATAATTTCAATAGACACTCACTGACAACCTAAAGTAGGCAAAAAAGATACTCAAATCAAACCCATTTCTGAGGTTTTGGAAGTCAAAGCCTCAGAAATGACAGTGACAGCCATTATCCACAAGAGAAAATATGGAAAGGTGGTGAACCTTTCTAGGACTGACTGGCTTAACTAAAATGATTCCAGGAGTACATTGATGATTTATGCATGAGGTCACAAAAGGACCCAGAAGCATTTCTAAATAACTGTAGGCCTCACATACCTGTTGTAAAGTAGGTGTTCATGATTTCACAATAAGAAAGAAACTGGACAAAATTTTTATCAATTAGAAAGTTTAAAGATGAAAACCACCACTGACCAGAAAACATTTGTCATAGCCTGGCTCACAATTCCTAGAAATGATGATAACCCAGACTGATGAAACAGAAAAGTAACTTATAGGAAAGTTTGCAACCAGTTATATCTTGTATAAAGCATTTCAAGGAAAACATCAACATACTAATAATCAAACATGGATGTGGTGGTTTAGTGGTCTTGGATAGTTTTCTAATTCAGGACCTGGATGACTTGCTATGATTATTAGAACTATAGAGTCTTCTCTTGAATATAGAAATCCTTAAGGAGAATGTCTAATCATTCAGCTTTTCAGGCTTAGGCAAATACACCAGGAATATAAACCACACCAGCAAGTCCACCTCTGAATGGTTAAAATAAAATAAACAGAAAGGTTTTTGGAATCCTTAAATACGATTGGGATGCTGTGAAATCACCTTAAAACAGACTTTTGTTTTTGCCAAGGATGGTAAAACCATTTATCGGGTTATGGGGCAATTACTTTTTCAGAGCACTTTAACTACAACACAAAAACAATTATGACATAAATGTGACATAAAAATGGTCAAACCATGGATAAATCACAACCTTTAACTAACAATACCGTGCCCATGAATAAGAACATTTCTTTTGTTGATTGTGTTTTTGGAACAAAACACAACAAACTTGAAAATATCACACCATGAACTTTTACCATTTTAAAACAGACATTAAAGATGATCCATATACTGACATAATCTGCTAAATTTGGCAAGTGGTCAACAAAAGCATCCTCTTTGAACAATTGGTATCCCCTATAGCCACCCCAGATATCTGGCAGCATATCTGAACTAATGTATGTATCTTCCATATGAGTGCAAACACATAATGAGTTGGTTTTGGGTTTAAATCATCCCAACAATTTAGATATCTGCCACACAGAGAAGAGATGCTTATTATTTAACTCTGTAGCCACTTGTCCAGGGAACCATTTGCACATCTTTGAGCATTTGCTCTATTGCAACACTTATTCACATCCACAGATCATTGATTTTACAGCCCATGAATGAATGTGTAAAATATGTACTGAGTGTTCAGTCTCATATGAGCAAGCTGCTGCTCAGACTAATATTTTTACTGCCTTTATTGCTTCCTGAGCGGGTAAACCTGCTCGTGGAATTTTCAAACATAATAAGAAGGATGATAGGATGCCAAATTGTCTCTAAGATATAATCATCACAGGAGATGTATCTTCATAATGTGTGATCAGGTCCTTTCTCTCCTCTCATATCACCCATTTCCATCTGAGTTAAGAGCATCCTTGGAGTTCTTTCTGCATATATGCATTTAAAATAAGCAACTAAAGTATTTCTTTTATGAAACTCATTTAATGTATTTAAACAAAAAGATTATAACTGAGATTATATCCGCAGAAAAACATGCAGGGTCTCCAAAATATTTAAAATAGAAAATTAGAGGGTGGTGATCCTCTTGTTCATCCAGTTTATGAGACCTACGCTATTATGATATCTACACTTCTATACATTTTTAACAAAACGTTGTGAATGAGTAAACTAAGAACACATAGGGCAATTCAGCATTACAATATGACCTATGAGTGTCAAAGTCTTAAATGATCATGGAGCAAATGTAGTCAAAACCTGATGTGCACAAGAAGCATCACTTTTTTTTAATTTTACATCACTGCATGATATTTCAGTGAGGCAAAAATCTACATACATTGAGGTTAATATGCCTACAAACAATTTGGTCAAGCCAAATCATCATGAAGACCACAGATAATGATGATCTCATAGCTCCTGATTTTAATTTATAAAATGTGTCATGATTGGTGCCACACCTGTGAATGTTTTTACAATAAAAAAACCTCTAAACATACCGCTTTCTTGTATGACACAAGAAAATCAAAGAAAAAAATAAAATAAAAACCAGGCAAGCTATCAGGAGGTGTCTGCTTTATCCTTCAGCACAAATTCCAGATACCTGAGGATGCCGACATCATTTGTTTTAGAAATATAAAATTTTCGATTCAATTCAATTTTATTTATATAGCGCCAATTCACAACACACGTCATCTCAAGACACTTTACAAAGTCAAATTCAATCAACTCATACAGATTGGTCAAAAAGTATACCAGCTAAGGAAACCCAGCAGATTGCATCAAGTCTTGACAAGCAGCATCCTCCTGAAAGAGCATAGAGCCACAGTGGACAGTCGTCTGCTTCGTTGATGGCTTTGCAGCAATCCCTCATACTAAGCATGCATGAAGCAACAGAGGAGCGGAAAACTCCCCTTTAACAGGGAGGAGTCTTTGACCATAATTTGGATTTATTTAGCATTTGAGGAAAGGGTTACAAGCCTGAAAACACCATCCCAACTGTTCAGTACAAGGATGGAGGCATCATGTAGTGTGGGTCTTTAGCTGCAGGAGGGACTAGTGTGCTTCACAAAATAGATCAGGAAGAAAAACAGTTGCAAAAATACTGAAGCAACACCTCAAGACATTAGCCAGGAATTTAAAGCTTGGGCACACAATTGACGAGGACATTACTCACACTGCCAAATTAGTGATAACATGGTTAAAGGGCAACAAAATCCGTGTTTTAGAGTGACCATCACAAATTTCTGATTTTAGTCGATTTTGTGGGCCATTTTAATAAGTTATGTTACAACAGTTTTATCACAATGAATGGGCTAAAATGCCATTCCTCACCTTTTAAACTGAATGACTCGCATCACAGCTTAAAAGACAACTTGTCCAAATACTAAAGAGATGTATATACAGTTTTAAATAAGAAATGTAAAAAAGGAAAACTCAAGAATGTACACGTCAATCGTCAAGCAGATAAAACCATCAAATTACACACACTTGTTCCAATGTTATTGAAGCTTAACGTATACTTTGTGTTAATAAGTGTTATGACAGTCAAAACTCTTATTACACAATTATCTCTCATTCTGGCATTTAGCATAGAGAAATAATTTTGATAATACTGACCTGACGCAGGGATATTTTACTCTGATTTAATGTCAATGAAAGTAAGGGGGAAAAAAAGGTTAGGGGCTTTTAGAACAGTGCATTTACACATATGGCATCAACATTATCATTGTTTGGATCAAACTACTACAGCTTGAAAGCTGGTGGTTTTCTCTACCTGATAGTGGTATCCCTCACAGCTTTCGCAGTGCCAGCAGCAAGGCACTCCTTTCACCACCTTCTTTCTTTGACCCGTACGACAAGGCAAACTGCACACAGAGGCTGGCAGGGATGGGTCACCCGTCTTCCAACGCATTGCATCCATCTAAGAAAAGCACATATGCAACATGAATTAGCTTTGTAAACAAACACACAATTTAACCCCTTCTCAATCTCCTCAGGGGAAATATTGTAGCATAAAAGTCAACATAGCTCACATTAGACTGTTAACAGTGCTTTAACCTCGTGCGTACCTGTGGCTACTGTATCTGGAGGCGGCCTAGTAGGGGAATTAGTATGAGCAGACCCCCTGACTGCATTCGGGAGAGCTTCCAAGCAGATAAAACCAGCTTCTCTGGAAGCCAGCAATCAGAACTAGCACAAATAAGCCATCTGTATTTCCCCCTGTGTTTGTGTATGTATGCATATGCTGATCCATGTGTGCATTGTATTTGTACTAGTGTCAAACTGGCATTACAGTGAATCCCTGAGCTCTCTGTCTGTCTGGTTTGTCTGTGCTTCCATGTGTTCTCTAATTTGTTGTTCTACTTGCATGGGTTCGAGGAAAATGTCTATTAGTACATTGATTCCCAAAGGTCCATTGATTGCCTTGAGTGTGTAATAAGGTGGGCCATTACAAGCACAAAAGTACACATAGAACAGAAAGCGAGCTGGTTGAGTCCATTCTTCTACTGGTGATTTTAAAAAGTACCCTCGGGTTGTTGGTGACACCAATGTAAAAGTACACACAGAGCTTTCAAAGAGACAAAATATTGATTACAAATATCTTTTTTCCCTGGTCATTATTTAGAAATCTGTGTTAATATAAAACATGAAAAAAACAACACAACAACAATTAAATAACCTTAATTTTTGATAGAAACAAATAATGCACTTCCTGATACCAAGGACTTATAAAAGGCATTGTCCACTTTTGTAACACCTTTTAACACTAGATAGCCATACATCCATCTATTGATCATCCTACAGTTATACTAGATCTGCTTGCGGCATAAACAGGTTCAGGAGTGCTAGGAGTGATTTAGAGATCCCGTTGAACGAATCCTGATCCCTGTGTACAAACCACTGATCTGCAGAACTAGACTTGTGATCAGTACTGTTCAGGTTTGGACTGAAGAACCCTGCTCAGCTTTGCAGGACTGCTTAAAACACACAGATTGGGATGTGTGTGTAAAGAGGGAGCTGATCTAGAGGATCACACATAATCTGTGTTGTCCTATATTCACTTCTCCACTGACGCTGTCCTACCCACAAAGAGCGTTTCCTAACCAGAAACCATTGGTAGACAGGTTGACTGGGATGCAGCATTTAGCTAGCAACAACAACAATCTGTTCTACAACCCACAAAAATGTGGAGAGGCATCAGGACCATCACAGACTATAAACATAGCGACTAGCAGCTCAGCAATGACCCAGTTCTCCCCAAGACCTTAAATAGCGTCTTTGCACACTTCGACTGTCAAAGCAGCATAAGGCAACAATAGAAAGCTTTTGTGTCTCACTGTAACAGTGTGCAAAGGAGAGGAAATATTTAGCATGGGTGGTGAGGATAGCAAAGGGGATAGTGGGATGCCATCTACAAGATCTGGACATGGTTTATGCATCATGAGTCCAGAAAAGGGCCAAGACCGCATTGCCACAGATCCCACCCACCCAGCAATGCGATGCTTGACCCACCTCAAACCCTTCAGAAACATTAAATAAAAATAAAATAATACACTTAAAAACAGCTTCTTTCCAAAAGCTGTGAGGGCTCTTTATTGCAAGTTCTTGTATTTCATTTGAATTATATAACATCATTGTATGTTTTATGAGGGGCTCTACATTTGGATTATCAGGGCTTTAAATTATGGTAACACACAATTATTATAGACCTAATGATTAACAATTACAATGTCTAAGTTTTGAAGGGTGGGTGAAAAATCTCACACTTTCCCAAATCAAATCTCACTTTATTTCATATTGAAATTTCAACTTCAGAGTATGACCACTTTACTTAAGCTTTAGCTACAACACTGTACATCTGGTCACAGAGTTATAAAAATGTGCACAGCTGAGACGTCGTCTTGCAACAGTCTCTTATTCACTTTTTGTGTGCCAGACCATCTACCAGCCAGGAAGCATTTTGTGTCTCTTAGTCTTCTCATCCGTCATCTAGCTTTCCTAATGAAACCCTGGGTGGATTAATAACACTCCAGCATGTCCAAGCATTTGACATATGTTCCTATTCAGATATTCATACATCATGGTCACAGAATTACAGTGTAAAGTACTGCCAAATTTCTGTCCAGTTTGGGTAAAAACACTTTCACATTTTCAGAAGCTTTTAGACAGGCAATTTTTTTCTTCATAAAAGCAATAATTGTATCCTCATTACCAAACAAAATAGATGGACCCCCTGAAAAACTACTAAGAAGAAATTGCAGTAGCTTTCAAAATCACGTGTACAAAATACTGGAGTGACTCAGTCAGTCTGGAACTCCAACCTAAAGAAGTCTTTGAATAGATGCACACCAACACTCTCTTGTGCCATCAGGATCACTCCAAACGTTCCCACCAAGACAAAACCCGAGAAACATCTACATGGAAGGTGTGCTAGCTCGGTTTGTTGGATCTCTATAAAGAAGTTTTAACACCGGACAAAGTAGTTTTTTTTTTCCAACATATACTACAAGTGATGCAGTTTGGGTGTGAATACATGAAGCATGAAGATTCAGCGTGATAACTTTAGCAGTTTTAAATTGACTTCTTTAGAAAATAATTATTACTCTGTGCTTACTTTGGCCCCAACTTATTTTGGACAGCTTCTTGGTCTGCATGGTGTGACACCCCTTGGTTAATGGTGTTGCAGCCTCTGGGGCCTTTCAGAATAGGCGAGTTTATACTGACAGATCATGTGACACTTAGATTGCACACAGGTGAACTCCATTTCTCTCATTATGTGATTTTCGAAGGTAAATAATTTTCAGTGTTTAGTTATTAAATAATTTTTATATATTTTAAAAATTTCACTTCAATTTAAACTATTTTGTACAGATCACATAACATTAGATTGAAAAGGAAATTACAGGTTGGAATGTAAAACAATAGGTAGGAAGACAAGGTGCTGGATATTTTTGGAAAAAAAAAATAACGTTAAGGAAAGGAGACCATTTTAATACTTTTCTCTTGATCTTCACAGCTTTCACTTAACTTTATTATCTGCAATTGGTTCCAATGGGGGATATTCAGACCCATGTGCTGAGAACAAATGTAGAAAATCTCACCTTTAGATGTAATTTGTTGGTCCAAGAGCCGATAACTCTGTACTCAGCAGTGGATCTGTTGGTAATCTGGTACTGGAAGATGTCATATCTTCCCGGAGCATCTCCATTCTCATTGAACATTACCGGTGTACCAGCACTTCCTGTAATAAGAGGAAAGACAACAGATTAGAAATAAAAGAGGTTCATATGTTTTATTAGAAGGCTCTCTTTTTCCATCCCTTAAATAAAATATACTCCTAAATGACATTGTTGAGCTGTGTTTCCTGAAAACAAACAGCAGAGCCAGGGTTATTTATTCTTGATATGCTCATGTGTGGCAAAGTAAACATCTTCCATGACAAAAAGTCAGGTAAATAAGCAGGCATGAATAAATTATACAAACTTTAATGTTTTTATATTGTCTTTTGTATCTGATATTTTACTCACTTTTGTTAAATATCTGTGTTTTGTAGCTAATCTACAGTTTGCTTGAACACAGTGACTGTATCTCACACAGAAAAACTAATCTGCAAGATTTATTGATTTGGTTACAAAAACTCTACGTTTCAGTTATAGCAAAATCTTCATTTAAAATCTAGCCAGCGATGCATCATGCTCACTTTAATGAACCACATATTGATTGCAGCTTCTTTCCAGCCCAAAAAAATACTTTAAAATTAAGTGTGGCGAGATGTTTCTCAGATGCACAACATTTCTGGCTATCTGATGATAACCTTTTGTGCACTTGCACCAGTTTACCTGCAATTTGCAGTGCATCGAGTGACACGCTGGAGTCCAGTGAAATGGCATATACAATCAACACCAACACACACACACACACACACACACACACGGAAATTACATTTGAGACACCACTTTGCATCGAAGGGTAATGTTGATTCAAACATTGGCATTTCTGTGTTTAAACAGCTTGTGTATTTCTTTTACACTATTGGTGTTTGACTGTTTACTGAATATAATGTATTATGGAAATGAAATCACTTACAGCACTACCACAGGAAGAACAAACCGCACAGCTAACACACAAGTTGTCTATATAGATTCATAGTCATATTTCCTGCGGCAGCATGTTTATGAGCTATGACAGCAAAGGCATAATAACCTCTAGTTTTCACTCTAAAATGCATTGTACCTGTATGTGCCTTGGTGTTTTGTAGATTGGATGTGTGCACGCATGGGTACGTTTAGATTCCCTTTCAGGTTCGGTTTTCTCCCCTCCAATAAGGCTTAACACAACCCTTTTATCATCCTATTTCTGTTGTGCTTGCTGCCTTTCCATTTTTTTAATGCAGTGCACAATCAAATTTTATTGTTGAATGTGGAATAGAATAAAAGAAATCAGATTCGGGCATGCCTGAGAAGAAAGTATACCATTATGGAAATTTCACTTGTCAGCAATAAGTCATTTAACAAAGCGGGTGAAGTTTAAATGCAAACAGTGCGAGGCTAGAAAGTGACAAAACCAAGACTGAAATAGTTCCAGAGTGTCAGATTAACTGGAAACACAACACCAGAAAAATGGGAAATAAATCCATGCAAAAAAGAACATGCTAGAAACAGATGAATAAGATAGAAGCTGAAAAAGTGGGGAGAGAAATAATTAAAGGCAGACAGCAAACCAGCTGCAAATGAAGAAAATAATAAACAGAGATGGTCTCTCAATTTCAGAAGAAATTACGAGATATATGCTAATATTGGGCGAAAGAGAGAATAAGGCAGAAAGATAATGAAACTTATTGAGAGGGTGTACAGAAGATGAATGGAGCGAGACTGAATCGATAGTGAGACAAAAGCAGACGTCTCAAGCTTTGAAGGATGCCATACATTATAAATAAGTGCCGTTGCTGGAAGAGTTAGGGCCCAACTGCAGTGTCTCTTATCCCTCCTTCTTTAATTTCCTGCCTTAAACATATTTCTTAACTTCTGATTAAGGATCAATGTTCTTATTCCTCAGGCCCTTCCCCGGCATGAATATGTGACACCAAAGATGAATTACAGCAAAGTGAAGGAAAAAAATATGGTCCCCCTGAAAACCTAGGCCAGGAAGAAAGCAGTCAACTACATTATTCATTTTGCAAATTGTGAATAGATATTGGTGCTGGAAGAAGGCTTTATTTTATTAAATACACCTACCAGGTTGAACATGACAGAGTTTGGTTCATGATAGAATTGCATAGTTGCTGCAGATTGTTCAACTCTACCGTTCCACCACATCCTAAAGATGCTGTGTTCTATTTAGAACTGCTTACCCTGCAGGTAACTAGAGTACAGTGTACTTATTCTCATGCTCAAGACACCAGTTTGGGGTAAACTGGACTATATGACATGGTGCATTATCCTACTGGAAGCAGCCATCAGACAATTAGTACACTGTGGTCACAACATGGTCAGCAACAGTATTTAGTGATGCTGAGGAATGTAAACATGGTAGATTGGCACCAGGGGGCCTAAAGTATGTCAAGAAATTATTTCCTACACCATTACACCACCACCAGCCTGAACAGTTGATCCAAGCAAGACAGATATATACTTTTATGTTTACTGCTAATTTTGACCCTGCTATCTTAATGTTGAAGCTAAAAAGAAGAGTTCAAAGATCAGATAATGTTTTTTTCAATCCGTTAATGTCCAATTTTGATAAGCTTTTAGCCCGAATTTCACATTTACTGTAAGGAGTGACATCCGGTGTGGTCTTATTTATGCCACCTGTTTCAAGGTTCCATGTGTTGTGCGTTCAGAGTTGGTATTTGACATTCCATGACAGTGAAATGTTTTTAGTTGAGCTTCTGTTGCCTTTCTTTAATCTTGAAACAGTGTGCCCATTTTTCTCTGATATTTCCAAGTCATTTTCAGCCACACAATAGTCACTCACTGGATACCTTCTCTTTTTTTGGACTACTCTCTGCAAACCTATAAGATGGTTGTAAATAAAGACAATAAAGGGTCTTTTTTATACACGTTTTATTGGAAGGGCTGATTTTTATTTTAGATTTTCTCTTTTGCTTAGAGAGCTCAGAGGAGTTTGAACTGCAGTCATATTCCAGAACTAGTTTGTTCCCCTGCTTATGAATCTGTAAGTAGGGAGGCAGGAACGGAAGAGCTCCCCTCATAGGCTGCTTTCTGGCATTTCAACTTGAAACAAAGGTAAATGTACACAAAACCAAGAGAAAAAAAATTCATAAGCAAGAGAGTGAACAAAAATGTGTTCAGCTGTTGCAATGGGATACAGAAAAATATAAATGCAACTAAAACTGAATCTCCAACTTTTTGTTCCTGTACAAGCTACTATTAGTCTACATAATATAGATACACCATGAAAGAAGGTGACATTTGTGGAACAATACTGGGCTTGTTTTTGAATGTGAAGTCGCTTTTTTGGGCTATTAGATCATTTCTCTTGGTTGCTTTATCTTTCCTGTCGCTGGGCAAAGAGTATGGATGGTCCAATTCAACAGAAAACGGCAAGAAGAATGATCTATGGTTGTCTTTGCTTGTTTTAAACTCCTCCTGCACCGACAACACATCTTCATATAGAAGACAGAAAAGTAAAACGTGTAAAGATAAGTTTGTCACCTTTCGTGCCAAAAATGCGGATGCAACAGGGTTCCATTGGGTGCACCGCCATCTATGTAGTTATAAACATTCTAAGGGATGAGAACACTTTAATTTTTCATGTAAATGTTTTTAGACTTTAGCAGAATATGCATTTATGAAACCAATATTTGATTTTTGCTAATAAAAAGCCAAATTACTTGCTCATTACTAAAACTGGCACATTGCTGAAACCTTGCAACAAAATAACTTAACATAACCCTAACATAAACCTATTGTTCACTCAATGAGTTCCCTCTGAAGAAGCCGGCTATTTTCTGCTACACTATAATCTTCTCACTCTCCAGCATTTTTAGCATATCCGGCTGTTGTGCAATCAGCCGTAGAGGATAAAGTCAGACTGTTAAAGCCACTGAGGGAGTCTCCTGGGGTCTCCTGGGGGTAGGCCCCCAGGAGACTGCCCATCACACCAGGGGGTGCCAACACTACTATGTACCAAGCCCTCTCGGATTTATCTCCCTCTTTAGCTGTGGACCCTGGAGGAGAGAGGAGTTCTACACTGGGGAGACAAGCCACCCATGTGGGCCACATGGGGCTCGGAGAATCTGAAGGGTCAACCAAGCTGAGTAAAGTTTGTTTTCTGTGAAACTAACATCAAAATCAAATAAGCGGTGGTCTGTCTAAGATGTGTAGGAGAAAGCTGACCTAGGATCAGAGCCACTATCCTGCAGGAGTGCAGAGACCCCCACGCTGTGACCCCCCTTCACAGGCTGAACGCAGACCACCAGAGATCCAGGAAGGACCCTTTTGATCCCAGGCCGGGATTCAGACCAGCCTGCCCGAACTGCTTTAATCCCTGCTGCCTTGTTGCCAAGACAAGACAAAAAGCTTCACTCTGACAAAACTCCTTCCAACCGGACCACCCCAAATCGATCGAACGGACATTGAGGACAGGAAAAGATTAGAATTGTTTGCTTTTATTGTGTTTTTACAGTTTTGTTTCAAAGTTTGACCGAATTAGGCCAAGCTAACGGAGCTAGCTATCACTAGCCTTCTCGAAACTAAGCTTTGCTGATGTGTTTGAGTGTGATTTACGATTATAACAAACTTTATTTCCATAAGGATTTCATACATAGATGGGACATTAATATTTGTGTTTCCCGGTCCGCTCATTATGACCAAATAGAGCCTAAAATTTGCATTGAAAGTCCGCTTGCATAGCGCTATTAGCTTCCCAGATAACATTAGTGCGTCGGCCCTAGAAAATGCAACTAAGTTTTTAAACAATGTTTGTCTCGTTTTGCTCTGTCATCGTTCCATAGTACATCATTAATAGGGAAGATCAATGTTGTTTTAATGATGTTTTGTGTAAATTTACATCAAGCTAATAACCAACCGCTACAGTGCTCTCTAGGACTAGTTTAATGAATGTTATAACTTAAAACTGTGTGTAATAGCTTAAGTTCATCTTCAGTACAAATGTTTAAGTGCATTCCTGCATTTTCATAGAGGGCTTTCCTTTTTTATCTCAACTTTTCAGTGCCACTTCACAAATGTGGACCTATTTAACGTTGCTCATAGAGTCCATGATTGACAGGCAATGCTCTGCGTTTGTGAAAGAATGGCATGACAGGCTAGACCCACAGTACCAGGCATCTCTCTGATAAATGCGAGGGCCAAACTGGGAGGTTTAATAGGGACGAGGCTTTTCGATTTGTGACTGCTGAGTCAAAAACATTCTGTGGTGCTTCTGTTTTCATTGGTCGAGCTTTATGGGACAAGTTTTTCAGATGTCTGCTGCTCAGTCTGCTGGTCGGCTCTGTAGCACTTGTTCATGAGTTAAAATGTTCACTCTGCCGCCGTGCGTGGAACAGAGCCTGACTGGAGCAGAGGAGAAGTGAAGGCGTTTGAGGCACTGTGCCGCCGCTAAACAGCTGTCCAGTCCTTTTAGCCTTTAGCTCAGGTGAGACGCTTCTGATGATGTCTCTTGTTCAAGAGTGGCTTGACGCAAGGAACGCGACAGCTGAAACCATGTCTTGCATACACGGTGCGTGGTGGTTCATGAAGCTCTGACTCCAGCTGCAGTCCACTCTTTGTGAATCTCCCCCACATTTTATAATGGATTTCGTTTCAAAATCCTCTCCAGGGTATGGTCATCCCTATTATCTTTTGATTCCCTTTGCCTCTCTAGTCTTGTGCTGGGACACAGAGCTCTGTGAAAAGTCAGCCTCCTTAGCAATGACATTTTGTGTCTCGCCCTCCTTGTGCAAGGTGTCAATGGTCGTCTTTTGGACGGCTGTCAAATCAGCGGTCTTCCCCATGATAGTGTCTCCTACAGAACTAGACTGAGAGACCATTTAAAGGCCTTTGTGGGTATTTTGAGTTAAATAACACCAGGTTAAATGGCACCAGGTGACTTCAATACTGGACCTTTTTCACAATATTCTAATTTTCTGAATTTAAATAAATAAACACTTGAACTATATCAGTCTGTGTACAGTGAATGCATATAATACAATATTTCAGTTTTTTAATGGAACTACTGAAAACAAATCTATTTTTCATGAAATTCTAATTATATAGCCGGCACCTGTATACAATTCAACCACTGTAATACTAACATCAGCCTTTTAATTGAATTGAATTTTAGTTCATCCTCATTTTGTCAACATTCCACACAAAAAATATAATGATGTTATATTAATGTTGATGTTAATTGATGTTACAAAAATAACATATTTGCCCTTAAATACATTTTACATCAATGTTGGTAAAAGCTCCTGTGGAAACTATGGCAAGCTTCTTGAGAAATTGGACTCAGTGCTGCTCTATTTGTGGATTTAACTGCAATATTTTTTGAAGTGACTGGTCCGTATAACTGCTTCAGGGGCTAACTAGATGCCTAACTCAGATGTATGTGAATGAGCGCAGGAGAAATGCTGTAAATTTAGCTAATTACTTTTCATGACGCTATGGCTGACACATGCGCAATAATTTACAATACAATAAAATTACAACACCAGGCTCTGCATGACAAAAACATAAAGGGATACCTCCATGCATTGCTATATTTAGTTTACATCATGTAACAACATAAAAGAGCAGCACACATTAACACCTGCTTCCAGTGACTGCATGCCATGTTTATGTGATTTTCCTCTGTCAGAAAAAAGGGAAACCCTGTTCAAGTGGGTTGAGTTATTGTTTCTGCCCTCAGGGGCTGAAGGACCAGTCTGCCACTCAACTTTCAAAGCTTATTTTGCCATATACTGGTGGAAATGAGAATCTCTTCAGTGTTCTGGTCAACAAAAGGGAGATTTTCCTTGAGAGGGAAAAAGAGTGGGGAATAATAAAAATAGACTAATATGAGATCACTCCAACAAACAGAGCCCAGACATTTATGTATATGGATTAGATTTATTAGTGTAGCTATAGGAAAAAAAAACAAATTAGGTTATCTCCATTGTTATACATGTTAACTGTTCATATTTGGTAGTAAATGTAAATGTTTTTCTCAAGCAATATATGAGAGTCAAAGATGTTTTTGAAAGACATCTCAGAAGGAAAACAATACCACACAAAATGATTCACACATCTGGAACTTTGACGTGTCCAACTGGGATTGTTTTTTCTGCAGACCAAACTGAAAGTAATTCATAATTATGATGTGGGAGGAAATTAATACACGGTTTTCCAATTTTTTTTGCAAATAAAAATCTAAGAGGTTGAAATCAACTGGGGCTTTCTAACGCATGTACTGTGACGTTTTGGCATTTGGGGCCAGTGAGGCCTGGCCCACCAAAAGTCACTCTGGAGTTCTTTCCTTGCTCAAAAGAATCAGTGGAACAAGATTAATATAGAGTAATTTTGTATAAAGACTGATTTAGTTACCAAAACATTTATGTATCAGTATCTAGGTTTTTGCTAGAGTACTGACATGCTCAGTAGGCTAAATCCTCGAGGGGCCCTGAAATTGGGGCCGGCCCATCAACGTTTGTTTAAATAATGAACATCTCAAATCACGGCACATGCTCAAGACGCTGTCAGTAGACAGCACACAGAAGTTAGGTTTGCAAGGATTGATTATCCTTGCAAGCTCATGGATTATTGGATTTTGACTGAAGAGTTATTAAAAAAAAAATTCCCAGATGAAAGATCGACATGCATGTTTTCCCTTCAAGAAATGAACAATATGAGTGAGACTTTATTGAAATTTCCTGTACAACAAAGGTTTCTTTGTGAATGACATGAAGTCTATATAAAATAGATTTTCCAGTGCGTAGGTATGTGCCCTTTTATCTGGTTCAATTAAAATTTATCAGTCAGGTTGCCTGCATCACAGAAGAATTAGTTGCTGTTAATAAGTGTTTGAGGTTTTGTGCTGCACATGACGGCACCTTGATCTAAACCACTCCATTGTAGCTCTGGTTAGATGTTTAGGGCCACTTTCCTAACCAGGCCAGCCAGATTGATAATGTGTAGCACTCAAGTTCTGCACATGATCAATCTGGGACTGCTCCATTTGAATCTGTTTGGGGAAAGGAAGGAATTTCAGCAGAACTCTCTGTGCTTATTAGGCGAAGCGACACCCAGTGTCCTCCTGAGCTGCCGTGGGTATGTTGGTTCGGCTGTGAGCTCAACTGCTCTTGCTTTCGTTGCACCGGTATGTCCCGCCTTGTATCTCCATACTGCAATGTGATTGGCCCGAACCGTTTTTGGTTCAGACACTAACGATCGAAGCCTGAGTGGTACACAGTGGATTCTCATGTGGTAATGAACGCTGCACAAACACTGCAAGAATTCATCTTGCAGGCACGTTTACTGCTTTCCTGCTGAAAACTGAACCGCCATCCTCATCTCAAACCTTCACCAGATTTTATTCCTGGATTCCCCTGTATGGTTCCATCTAAAGTCCTCCCCGAAGCACAAAGGTTACATCATTGTTTTTTCAAGGTGATGTGTAGCGTTGATTTAGGTCAGGTCTGCAGCCGTGAAATGCTCTCAGTTTACAATTACTGATTGAACAGGAAGATGTTGAAAACTTGGAACGGTGTTTTATGACCAAAGCCTCTTTTAAACCTTTCCACAAACTTTATTCCTGATCTGTCTGCTGTATCACTTGGCACCATGATGCTGTTTTCCTCACTGTTCTCTAACAAATATGTGAGACCTTCACAGAACAGCTGGATTTATACCAAGATTAAATCACACACAGGTGAACATAATAAAAGCTGACCTTTGAGGACATTTTGTTTTACTACAGTTTGTTTAGAGGTGTGAGAAATACAGGTTCTGAATAATAAACGGATCCCACACGTCTGTCTGTAAAAACTGTTGAAATTGGTGTATCATTTTTCATTCACCTAACAATTATGCACTACCTTGAGGTGGTCAAAGAAGTTAATGGGTATGGATACTGTTGCAAGGCACTGTTTAAGAATATGGATTATTTCTGTGACTCTGTTAACTCAGATAAGGGCAATAGACTTTTTGTTTAACCATAGGCTAAAATTTATTCAGTGAATCGGCTGTTGCTTTACATGGACACACATACTGAATAGTACAACGTTAAATACAATTCTGCAGGATGAATAGGCAAGAAATAGTCCCACAAGAATCCTTTTATTGTCAGTGTGTTGTGACTTCTGAATCAACTAGTGCATTTTTACAACAAACTGCTTAAGTTGGCATAACCTTGAAAAACAAATGATTCACCTGTCGCCCTGGCAACACACCTCCACCTCACCCTGGACTGATACATATTATGCAAAGGAAGATGCTGCAATGCAGAAAACATTGCTTGAAAGCACTGGTGCCTGATTACACAAAAAACATCTGCATAGACTTTTTTTTACCTCTTTACAACCACAGATATTTATATATATATATATATATATATATATATATATATATATGTGTGTGTGTGTGTGTGTGTGTGTGTGTGTGTGTGTGTGTGTGTGTGTGTGTATGTGTAGGTATATGCTTATTTGTTAGAGTAAACACAATTGTTTTTCATTGTGATGTTTCATTTCTCAAATATGTCTATCCTGCGCAACCTAGAGCGAGCTGGAGGGCTGCTATGTTGAAGCAAACAATTTCAAAAGCCAAAGGGAAGAAGATGGTGAATACATCATGCCTTAGCTTTAAACTAGCATAACATCAGCCTGTTAAATAATTCTCCAGGAATCAATTTAATAGATGGAAATTAAACCTCCACTGTTAAAAGGCTAAAACGTTTGCTCAAATGTGCAAGCTAGCATATTCCTGTGGTTGGTTTATGTTAATTCCTCACGTTTTCTCTGAGCAAGCAGCAAGGCATGCTAACAACAAAAGCTTTACTGAGACAGTAGTTCCAAGCAAGATGCTGATCCCTGCCTGCCAGAGGCACAGCTCTGAAGCTTCTGCACAGAATCAAGATTTCCCTTTGGGTAATCACAATTGAATATCTTAAGACTTGTAACGCTCTCAAGATATGCAGAAGGCTGATAGGTCCCGACCCTTTTCTTCTATGACGAAACTGAATCACTAATAACAAATGAGAGATGCCCTGTATTGTAAGGTTAAAATTAAGCAGTTCAAAAAACGTCTAAAGTAATGTTGTTGCAGTGTAGAATAAAGGAAATGACTTAATTGCACCAAATGCTTTCAGTATGAAGCCAACAGAATACCTAATCATAAAGATCAACAAAGTAAAACAAAAATGGTAAAACAAGACAGCAACACCTAAAAATACAATAATTAGCCCTTACCTTTTTAATGTATTCATATTTTTGTGATCTGTATGTATTGCCACTTAAAATAGTTTTTGAACTTCATATACTTTACACTTTAACTTGCTCTACAAATCTCATTGACTTGATGTCACAAATTAATGCTCAAAGTTCAGCTCATACAGACAATAACTGCATTAATCCTTATTCATAATTCGCCAATTAAAAACTCAGAACTGAACTTATAATCCCCATGTGGAGTACATGGAGCATTAGTTTTTCAACAAACATTTCCTCCAAAAAAACAAAAAAAAGACAGAAAGAAAAACATATTACTGGTATATCATGACATATAATTCTACTTAGTAAACCATTAGCTGAAGAAAGAAGAATCTAGCATCCATTAGCTCCTTGTGTCCTGATGCAGGTCATATTTTATATGGAATCTGTTTTTTATTATTTTTGAACAGTTCTTTGGTCGATTGTGTGTAAGCGTTTTAAACACAATCGGGCTAGACTCTGAACCGAAGTAGTACCGGACCGTACCTCTAGGTTTGAAAGGAGAAAAACGTGACAAATACATTGTTGATTAAGAGGACCGATCGTTTATAGGGAACGTTACTTCCATCCCGGTTGACAAATGATAATAATTTAGGTTGATTATACAGTAAATATCTTACTTATATCTCCTTTAACTGTTTATCTCAGTAGAAAGCAAAGTTAGAGATCAATTGAAAGCAACACAATTAGATTGGTTTTTAACCACGATCAGTTTTGAAAAACTATTTGATTGTTTGTTTAAAAAACAAACACGCTTTTTAAATGTTAGTCTCTTCTTAATAGCCTTTATGCTTACACAGTTTAAGCCCAAGGGTTCTTTCGCTTGGGTCCAGGAGGGTAGACTTAATCAAGTCGAACAAAAAAGAGGGAAGGACAGCCAAAAACTAAGAAAAAAAGGATGGAAAGATGGAAGGAGGAAGGGCAAAGAGAGATACAAGCTTGGAAGATAACAGGGATGGCACAATGACAGAAAGAAAGCAAGGACACAAGGACAGGAGTAATGCATGATACAAAGAGGGAAAAAGGGAGAAAAAAACAGGTAAGACAAGTGAGAATAAAAACTAAGAAGGTTACAGTGAAGGAATAGAGGTAGGATAAGGAAACAAGGAAGGACTGTAGATAGTTTAAGTCAGGAAATAAATATTTTTTCTATACTGCATTTTGTTTTTCCATACTTATCCAGACCAGCAAAATACTTAAATCAAACCCCCGTCTTTTACTAACCAGACTGCAGGAACCTTATTTAAAGACAAAAGCAATACACAAATACAACAAACATTGCACAAAGACAAAAAAACAAAATCTGAATATTTTGGAACAATATATATAATAAAAGAAAATCTAAAAGGCACAACGTAGAACATCTAGGCAGATGGGAGTTGAGGACCTCTGGGACAAAGAGCATGTTAGGCATTACATATCCTCCTGGTACAGGAGCAAGACATACAGTTAAAAAGAAAAAAAGTTTAAAAAAAGGGGGTAGGATGGGGTGACAGCTTAGGAGAAGAACAAGCAGAAGGGCTTCAAAAGCCTTAAGCCACATTCGGTTCAGAAACTCAAAGAGCGAACAGCAAGTTTTCAAGGCGACTAAATGTTTATAGCGAGGAGGATCCTCTGCAGCACGCATTAATAAAACATGGGCCTGTGCGTGTGTTCTGACTTTGTGCCAACAGGCTCCCATCTGTGTGCTGTGCATCCATGGCGCTAATAGGGGAGAGCGACAAAGACAGCTAAAGCAACGCCGAAAGAGAATATGAAATGACAGATGAAATGTGATAATGAAGCCTGAATTCAAGTCACAGAGACGCTGGCATTCTCGCAGCTTTCTCCAGCGGAGGAGGAAACGGAATCTGAGCAGCTGCTTAAATCCAGCCACCACTGCTTTTACTGCTATTCTTTTTATCCTCCTGTCAAATTGTTTTCATTTTGGGTTTTACATCTGAAATTTGTCTTTTTTCATTTATTCTTAGTTTTTAACAATTGCTGTAAAACTATCGGCAAGCCTCCCGTCTTCCACAACCAGGTGCCTCCCCCTCCTCTCTCCTCCTGTTCAAAGCCTCCTCATCCTCACTGCTCACTTTTCGCCTCCTAGATTTGTCTTATCACTCTGCTTACGTCTCTCAAACTACTTTCTCTTCACGGTGCATTTTGAAACCACCAGCCTTCTTTCCACCATCTTTAAGTCCTCCTCTGCAATCACTTAGTTTGTGTCTTGTCTTCGCAGAAAAAAAAACAATATAGAAACTTACGGCACACTTGCATACATTAGATATTTTCCCTATCTGTGTCACATTGCAACCCCTAAATAAAACAAGTGGCTAAAGTTAGGTCAGATTAAATGGAGAGCATTTGTGAACATCAACTTTCAGGTTTGGCCACATATCAATTCTGATGCCTGACTGGCTGCTTCACACAAGAGATAAATATATCTTCTTCTTGCTTGAATATGGACTCCGATGTCAATGTTTTTGCGCTAAAGTGCAGAAATAACGTGTTGCAATTAGTTTACCACATTGACACGTTCCCATTCTAGTGTCCCCGTATGCAAACATGTGACGCCATTAGTAAAAAAAAATAAATAAATAAAATAAATATGATATGACCCAAAAAATACCAGTAAATCCACCAAGGAACTGATAAAGAATTAAGTAATATAAGTTCTGGGCAAAGTAAGCTATATTCCCTCATTCATTCATCCATCAATTTGTTCGTCCATTTGTTTGTTGATCCACCAGTCTCTACACATCCATCCATACTTTTGTTCATTAATTCTTTTGTCCATCCATTTTTTTCGCCATCTGCCTCTTTATCCAACCATCCATCCATCCATCCATCCATCCATCCATCCATCCATCCATCCATAGTAACATTATGCCCAATGCATCAACTGTGTTAAAACATAGGTGCATGAATGAATATATAAAACGAGTCAACAGGGAGCTGTCTGGCAGCTGGATAGGAGTGTTTGTAATATTCAGTCTCTCCAGTTGACAAACTCGAATTGCCTCCAGTTATGTCTAATCACCATCAGCAACACATTCCTGACAATTAACAGATATACTGTAAGAAAAAGCTAAGAAAACAGAATGTAGTGATTTCTTGGGAGGAGCGGCAACTTGTTATTATTCCCGTCTCTCATTACCCAATCTCAATTATCTTTCCATTCCAGGTTGTTCCGAGTGTGCGGTGCAAAATATCCGAGTTATTCCTGTAAATCTGTTGTCCATGTGCTTTTATATCTATCAGAGATGATTTCTTTTAGATCTCCCAATTCAGATTGCATCCTTATATAACATTAATCTCCAAGAGTAACTCACTTCCAGAAATCAGCCCAATTCTCCTACAAGAGGTAACATAGCACTGAGAAAACAGGTCAAAGAAAGCAGCAAAAAAAGAGAGAAAAAACTATATGAGGGAATATAAAAGTGTATAAACAGCTGATAATCTGTGTATCATATCTATATAGCTAACATATTTTGATGCGACAATCTTTTACCCAACTCAGCTGTGTCTGTCACTTTTCTTTTTTGACATATTTTCAACAGCCGCTAAATATGCAGCACCAGCCTGCAGCTAATCTGAAGATCTCCTTGTGAGGTGTGAACTATGATCGATCCTTGAGTAACCAAGGCAACAATGTCGCTCAATTTGGGAATGGCTATTTATAAGACTATTTCACAGTCTGTTGCTCTACAGTAGGGGTTCATTCACAAGTTCACAAAGATCAAATGACCTATGCAAAATTCAGGAGCTACGTGCATCTCCCACTCTGAAAGCTTTGTTTATAATATTAAACATTAAGGCTTTGGATCTGACAGTTAGAAAAAAAACTTGATGGCTCAGAAGAAAGCCGCTTCTCTCTGAAGTAAAAAAACAACAACAACGATCTAGCTTGTGTGTTTAAGGCGATGAATGAATAGGTTCACAAGAACTCAAGGATGTTCTTTAGATTACATGTTTGGTCATATTTCCCAGTATCACAGCTAGCAATGAAAGAAACGCCTCATCCTAAGTCTTAGGCAGAGTGCAATCACAGGACTTTAGGTTACTAACATTGTCTGAATCAAACAAGATCTCCTCTTTACTGTTTTTACACCGCTTATGTGAAAATGGTCGATACGGTCTCATTTCCTGCAAACCCTACCAGGATCTGCAAAGCTTAACTTTACAAATGTACTTAAAGTATATTGTTTTTTTATATTGTATTTTCTTTTGTGTATTACATTATCATTTACATGCCTATTACAACTGTGTTTTACAATAACATTTCAATATGTTTTACTGTATGATAAGTGAGATCTAGATACTGCTGAAAATTACACTCAACCCACAATTGTTTTTATTATAAAGTATTCTCCACATTTTTATATATATTTCTGCTATGTATATCAGTGTTAACAAAGATAAGCATCTAAAGCAAATAATACTCCAGTGGCATATGGTGTTGTAACACACCTAATGTGATCTCAAGCTGCAACTAGCTGCTCGTTTCTTTGCCCACAAAATGTTTTGTGACACTTTGTGACATATTTGGCAACTTGAACAAGCAAAATATCACAGACATAATTGAAACTAACACAAAAGCTGATGCTGTTCTTGGCTACCTAAATGCTTTGTGTTGTACAATGAATGGTAGACCTGCCTCAAAAGGGACATGACTGTGTTTCAGAATATATGCATCAATCATTCATAAACAGACCCAAAAAAGATTTTTTTTCCCCAGATATATCAGCATATGTGTCAAGATAAGAAACTGTTTAACAGCAGCTTCAGTTTAAGTGACCGCATCAAAAAGTTTGTCCAACTAATTACCCAGAACTAAAAGCCTTTTAAAGAGTCAAAAGAAATTCAAAAAGTCAGATGGTTTTTTTTATATATATAATTTACCAATGTACAGCCGCTGTTAAAAAAGAAAAAAAAACATTTGCCTACTAAGAAATATTTCAATACATGATGTAAGATGCCTTCTTTTTGATAGTTGCAAAGTTGTCCTGTATCTTATTCAAAGTTAAACAAAAACATTTGTAACTATTCGATATGCACTGAGAAACTGGCTGGGTAAAGTAATGAAATTATTATTTTTTTTCTTTTTAATTGTGCTGCACCAACCTAACAAAACCTCTGTTTAGTATAGAAGTCATAACTAAGGGGAAAAACTAAAAGTCAGGAGAAGCCCAAAAGGTGAGAGAGGAAAATTGTACATTCTATGGCAATGCCAGTCTGCTGTTCATTCAGGTCATAACAGTTGCAGTAAGTTGCTAGTCATTTTTCATTATTTTCTAAATGCATCATCTGTACGTTTATTTCCCTGGTTCTAGTATGATAGATTAACCGTATTCTTCTCTTATCTTTCTTTCAAACACATCCTTTATGGTATTGCAACTTAACATTTTCTTTCCAACAAGCTTGAATATTTTCCAAACCGTGGTTTCCGAGTTGAGTCACACTTATCACCTTTATCAGTCCCTCGTCATTTTTCACGGGGCTCTTGCCTTCATCTTATTCCAATGTCACTGTGTTCTCGTAAACTCTGGTCCATCTAACCCCTTCTGTCACGTTTACTTCCTTGGTCCCCTTTCCAAGAAAAAAAAAAAAAAAAACTGGTGAAGTTCATAAAGTCTAAGCCAATTCATTCTGCTGTCCTCTCACTTTCTCCCTAAGGTCGTTATGAACAGATGAACTTCGTCACCCCCAGCCGGTTAGTGCCTTCCTCTCATGATTACAATCACTTCTCATTTTTGTGTTTCCCCAAGGTTGTTCAGCTGCATGTCGAGATCGTCATCTCAAAGTCAAGCCCCTCTAATTAGCGCAAGCTGCTTCCACTGGGAATGTCCATCCTGTGTCTCCCCAGGAGTTATTATCCGGCAGCGAACACAATCACTTGCTCTGAATAACAAAGCACACATACATCCATCCGCATCAGAGGTAGAAGCTTAAATCCCTGTGCTCTCACCTGAACTTGAATGTAGGTGTCACGATTTCATTCACAATTGGTTAACGATCGGAAAAAAAAAATTTCATTACAAAAGATTTTGAATATGAAAAGGAGCAACAGGACAAATTGCTTTGATGAGATGAAACGGAAAGAAGTTTGCAAGAGCAGGTATCTTTAATTTCCCCAAGTTAAAGATTAAAGGTTTTCTGGAACAAACCTGCAGCACATTATTTTGTCTTCTTGTTGTAAAGGCAATTCCATAAATGCTGATTGTGCTTGGCTACCCCCATAAAACCACAATTCAACCTGTTACCAAGTTGGCTTCTAAAGTCTTTTTGCACCCGACAGTGTGAAGAAGTAGCAGATTTACTATGAGTCACTCGGTCATTTTGAAAGGTCTCTCTTCAGCTCAGAGAGCAGACAACATTAAAGTGTTTCGAAAAAGAATTGATGCCCTTAAGGAGTTCTTTTGTTTTGCTTCTTTGCCCTACTTCAGTGTTTAAGATCAAATTTTAACATCAGGCGAAGATGACCCGAGTAAATACAAAAACCTGCCTTTTTCATGCGGCACTGCTATCAAACCAACCATCAGCAAAGCCCTGCACGCAAAGACGCCGATGTGTGTACTGCACGTGTACAGTATACAAAAAATAACAAGTCCTCTGAAAAATGCAAAAAATATTATTTGCAGACTATTTCAATTTCAATTCAAAATGCTTAATAAAAAGACTCTTAAACTAGACTAGTAACACTCAAATAAAAAACTAAGTACCCTTGACAATGAGGAAAACTAATAAACTACAGTGAACAAAAAAAAAATAGAACTGAAGACAATAACACAATGTAGTGACATCACAGTTCAATGTGATTGTGTATGTTCAAGAACCATGGTTTGTTTTGAGAAATTTAAATTATGGTCAATTTAGCTTCTAAACTGATGAGGACCCATTGGCATGTGTTCAAACAACCAGTGCACAATGTAAAGCAGAAGGGAAAACAGAATATTTCAAAAACATAATGCTTTAAAAAATAATTTGATAATTTAGAGTCCAATAACCTTTCGGACATTTAATTCTTACAGCATCAACTAGTCATCACAGGATGGACTACTAAAATGGCAGCCGAAAGGGGATGTATTGTTCTTTTACAGTATTTAAATTGTTTTGTCCTAAAACCTATTGGACTCCAATAAGGCCAGAGAGTTGAATGGCGGCTGGGTCAAAGATTGGTGCATGCGATCAGGTGTGGAGTTGCGGTGAAGGGGGCAAGTTTTTTGGTGTTTGCATGTGTGTAGGTGGGGGTGGACGAACGGACAATAAGCAGAAAAACAACCTAAAACACTTTCTGGGGAGGGAACACGCGGAACCTTATCAGTACTGTATACATGATACTCCAATGGTAATCAATCTGTTTGAAATGGGATGACAAAATGTTTTTAATAACCATATTATTGTATCAAATATTAAAAAATTACTACTCAAAGTTCGAAAAACCACAAATAATCAGATGGAAGTAATTATTATCTGAATAGAATTGGCAAATAGCCGATCAACTAAATCAGCCATAGTCAAAAAGTGTTTTGACATTTTATGTGCTTCAGCCGTTTTTTTTCTGCCATTCAGTAGAAAGGCATCCCGGCCCCCCACCCCGTGATTTCTGCCTATGGGTTGCAGTTTCAACTAGAACTTCGTCAAGTAATTGTTTTTAGGCTGGGGACAGTCACTGGGTCCAGAGACAGGGGCAGACCGTACTAGCAACTGAAGGTTTCTTAGAAGATGCAATCCTTTACTCAGCCAGTGAAAAGACATTCATGTGCGTGTCCCCTCTATGCAGCTGTTGCATAGCTGCTGGCAAAAAGGAAGAGAGCTGCTGCACGACAAAGTTTTCTCGCTCTTATGAACTTACAGAGAATCCAGCTTTGAATCATCCTTCCTGGTAGCTGTGCTGCAAAAATGGGTTAAAAACAGTGCATTCTGGGATTCAGAGTTTTAGGCAGTCTCTTTTGTTCTCTGATGCAGTTCATTCATTTTTGTTCCTCCCATGACTGTGCCCAACGATGATCATCTGCCTGCTCACCCTAGTTCTATTTCCTTAATGAGACTAACAGAAGTAATTGGCTCCTTTTCATTACCCAGAGAACTATCAGATGACAAAAAAAAAGACACTACAATGAAAAGAGAACCTTTGAAACTAAAAGTGTGTGCTGGTTTGTGTTTGGCAAGTGATTTTGCCTGGTTCATTCAAAGAACACACACACACACACACACACACACACACACACACACACACACGCACACACTTTAGTAGGAGTTCAGGGTCAGATTGTATATTGTTCATCTCTTTTGTTTTGCAACACAGACATCTGTCAAATGCACATTGATTTTAGTCGCAATGCAATAAGAGAGCATTACTAGGAAATAAAATGTCAGTTTCACAAGCAAAAGGCTGGTGACAAAGCCAAAAGATCCAAGAATTTGAGTGCCCTTTGGTTATCTGCATGTTGCAAAATCACAGGTTAAAATGTAACCATGTTGTACAAGTACCAATACTAATTATCTGTAATAAAGTTTTAATATGTCAGTGTTTTGGCGATCAAGCCATGAGGAATAAAATCGGACTGAGTTGGAAACAACTTAAAACGTGACAATGTCATAGCTACCAAGGGACTGTATCTCGGTTGGGGGGAGAGGGGGGGGGTATAATGTATAAAGACTTGCTGCCCAAATACAATCGCCCTTTTTCACCGTCTGCCCTGGTAGCAGCATCCTCTTCACTCCTGTGCAGGGCGGGTACAGCTAACTATGCAGGTGGGCACGTGCCACCAATCCCTGCCTGTCCCGCAGGCTCTGCTTCCAGTCCAGGGTGGGCACAGATGGCTCCGTGGGCAGGCACAGCCCCCCAATGTCACCGGCTCTGCCCCCTTTACAGGCCATGCTGAAACCTGCGTCTAGGACCCCTGAGCGAGCTGCCTCGTCACAGCCACGCTTGGAGCTAGCCGCCTGCTCGCTGCTGAGATAACCAGCTTTACTTTGGAGTAATTCACTACAACCTGACGCCCGTCGCCACAACCAGAGACAACGCGAGAGGTTTGGCAGAGTTATAAACAGGGAAAGTTTAGAATGGTTTACTTAATGTGTTTTCACGTGATTTAAAACACTAACAGGCATAAGCTCCCGCTGGCTTCTTTGAAACCATGCTATGCGAATGTGGTTTCAGTGTGTTTTTATGGCTATAATAAACTTTATTTCCACAAGGGTTTTATACATTGATGGGATATTAATGTTTGTTTTCCGCTCTTTTTAAATAAGCGCCGAATGTCCACTAGCATTGCGCCATTAGCTTCCCAGATAATATTCATGCTACCTCTGAGTAAAAGCAACTATGGTCCGTTTCAAACATAATGCTTGTTTTCGTTTCACTCTGTCATCGTACTATGATCATTATTACTGCATTAATATTGACGATTAATGTTGATTTAATGGTGTGTAGTATAACTTTAGGGTTAACCCATCAAGCGACTGAACACTACAGCGCCCCCTACCTTCTTTAAAATGTTGTTTCCTCAAATAATGTTTTGTTTAACTCAGGATTTGCATTGTGAATGGGTAGAAACTATGGCCGCAACTAATGATTATCGGTCGATTATTTTTGCAATTAATCTAAGAATTGGATGACAAAAAAAGTTTTATTTCCACTTATTTTTTCCAAAATAGATCATTTGGACAGAACAAATAAATGTACACAAAAAACAAGCTGCTACTTGGGTGTTCTGTTGCAATGATGTTAATATTTTTGCTTCAAATAAGTTTATGTTGACTAGATTGTAAGTCAATCATTTAATAGTCAATGTTGCCTATATGAACAGTGATTTAACACAACAATAGTGCAGCTGTAAAACAAGTATCAAATGCAGTTTGGTTGAACCTCACCCTTGTGTTAAAGGCACAATTGGGCATAACAATGCAACCAGTGCAAAAACACCACTTCTGACAATCAAATAAAACATCAGCACGTTTCATAGACTGTGGGTTCATTTCTGAGGGTTTAAACATTTTTGAGAGTGTCCTTTAGGGATGTTTATGTCTTGTTATTCCGTAAATGTTTTTAATTTGGGTCTGCATCTTTTCATTCTGAGTGTCTCACCAAAATTTCAAATTGTATTCCGATTGAGAGGTCTGGTTTGTGATCCATAATCAGACCAGCGTCCATGCAGCACAGAACATCTTCTACTTGTTCTACAAAGATATAAGGATTAAAGAGGGGTAAAGGTTACTATCGATATTTACGTCTTTCCTTCCGTAGCATTAAAGTCTTGTCAACCTTACACAATTTGATGCCAAACCACAGAGAAGCTGCTTTTCTGGCTTTTTATTGAATCGGGACCTTTTAAGCATTACCGTAATTACTAGAAAACAGATGTTTATCAGGCTTTTGCCCTTTTCTCTAAAGAAGTATGGTGTAGAGATTTGTATCACAGCTAAACTAGAAGATACTTTTATGACCATCAGCACCAAAGCCCCTGAATCGGCTACTGTTCACTGAAAATTGTACAAAGAATCCTGATTGTAAACTTCTTTTCCAGTCACCTGGATCAAACTTAATTCTTATTAGACTTATGTTGCCCATACGCCCAGTCTCAACACCTCTGAATTCAGTATTTTCCGATAAACTCCTGGAAGGGACTTTGGTCATTTTCTTGTATTCCCACTGTTTAAATTTGCTTAACGGTATAATTGGTAATCCTGTTCAGAAACACTTTTTGGTTTACTGAGTAAAATTGTCCTTCCATCCTGAAAGTAATACATTATGTATTCACAAAAAAGGACGTTAAAAAAATTGTTCTCTGTGGGACCTGCAGGCCTGTAAAAACTCTAACCAATCTGTCAGAGTTTTGTTCCTGCTCTCACCCATAGACATATACTCATGCCCGTCTGTCCCTCAAATTCTGGGAGAATTGCCTTTTCTGTTGGTTGTCCCACATGCCAATCATTCTGACGCGATCACGGTGTGCATGCTCGTTACAGCCTAGTTTCCCCTTGCTCGCTGCGCATGTGCACTTCTGGTGTTTCTGTATCCGGTTACCTTAGCGGCTAGGTTAGTGGCTCTTCCCGTAGACTTGTCTGAGAGTCTGAGAGTCACAAGAAGCAAACCGTCTTCATGTTTATGAGAAGAGGAGGAAAGCCTCAGTAGAATGAAAAAAGTGGATTTGGGAGATTTTTTTCCACACAATTCCCCTAAAGAGTGAGAGCAAGGCAAGACTTGCACATATGCAGTTGTTCAAAAAGGGACTTAGGGAAACTTCCGGAAAAATCGCCAACCCTAGCTTTAAATGACCAAGTTCCTTCATACTCCTGGCTTATAGAAAATCTTTGAGTTACTGCTGTTTGCATTAATATGTAGAGCTTTAGCAGCAATAACTTAACACCTTTGTATGACTGATTCTCTCACATCAATAAGAGATTTTTTTTCCCCCACTGTTGTGGAGACGGTTGATTCAGTTAGTTAGTTCTTTGTGAACAACTTTTCTTTAGGATCAAAGTCCAAGCTTAGTTCTGGAGTTTGAATAGGTCACTGCAACCCGCTGTACTGATCTTTCACCCACTGCGTTATAGATTTGGTGCTGTGTATTGGATTTTGGTAGATTTTTTGTCCTGTTTCAACTCAAATTCAGCCGAATTCGAACTGCATATCAAAAGTCTTCACGTTTGACCCTTGAAGTCCCGTTCTATTCTTCTTTTTTTTTACTTGTACTGTTATAAAAATTGTAACATTTAACACGTGGCCCCTTTGCGCTAACAAAAGGCTTGTAATGTTGTTTCTCACTGCAAAGCCTGAACTTGGGTTGAATTTGCTGGGATGTCCACTCCTGGTAAGATTTGCTAATGGTATTAAATGTTATATACTTGTGAATAATCTTTTTATAATGTACAATGATGAAGTTCAAATTGTTAGGGAATGGCCTCACAGCCCTCGTCAGACCCAAGAGTAACAGCAACTGCTTCTACAACTACTGATACTTTTTTATCTTTAAGTTGTGCTAAACACACCTGAATGCCGCAGACCAGGAAACTGCCAACACTTTTTTCCTTATATGAGTAATCACAATTGCTAATATGGATAGTCAGGACTTTTAACGAGAAGGCACCATCAAACTTCTATTCTCAAATGATTTCAGTACAATCTAAAGTAGCTTGTACCCTCTTGGATCAATTTAAAAAAAAAAATGTTGTGAGCTTTAAGCTTTCAGTGATTGAGAGAAGTTCAGAGATTCATCTGGGTATTAAATTTTTGACCTTGTGTTTATGGGATGATTTCTCTTGCCTCTAGGCCAGCAATAACAGCAAAACACACAAGAGCATAAACCCGCCGCTGGAGTATGAAGGAGCATTCAGTGTCTGTTGGTGAATCAGTTCCTGACAGACTGACAGCCGAGGCAGCAACAAACTCAGACACAGGCACATTCCCGCACAGACATATTCCTGCAGTCTTAATCTTGCCTCTAAATCAGAAGAGCCTTCCTGTAATCCACACAATACAACCACCTCTTCTGCACGCTTCCTTGCTCTCCAACTCATCATATTTTATGTATTCCAAGCAGCGCCAGGAAGAAGAACACAGGAAATGAAAAGGAGGTACAGGTGCATTGAGGGAAAAAGAGATTAATAAGAGTGTATTCAAATGAGGAGCCTGATACCACTTGGAAATGAGCAAATGTTTTTCATGCACTTAAAATCAGTCAATAGTCCAGAGACAGAAGGAAAGAAAGAGCAAGGCCCAGTAAATTAAAATTATAGGTATCGGGGGGGGAAAAAAAAGACCAATGCAAATGTTAAGGGGAAATGCAACATTATATGTTCATGTGCAGATCAGGAAAATTAAAAGACTTAAGATTATGGTATTATAATAAAGAATATTAGAACTGAATGTGTCAGCTCAAAATAGAAGAAAACTTTTTAAATAAAAATTAAATGCTTCCACTCACCTAACTCCTTTTTTTTTTAGGACAGATCAACTTTTGGAAAAAAAAAATTGTCTTATTGCTTTGTTCCCCTGTATAAAAAAAACCTTTATAAAATCTAAACTTACAAGTGCTGTCTAGTAGAAATGAGACATGTTCCAAGGTATGTGATGGATTACGAAATACAGAGCAAGGCATGAGGTAATAAGTATATGAGAAAGACAACTAAATATATCTGAATAAACATAGAAGTGGCTTTATTTTGACAAAACAAAATCTTCTTTGTAATGACAATAGCCTAACGGCAAAAGAATGAGATGTCAGAGCCAAGTTATTTTCTTTAAATGACCCACAATCATTTAGTACACAGATACAACTAAGATAGATCCATGCATATAAGATATTTGAACAATACTTACCTGTTATTTTATTAGTAGTATTAGTAATAATACTAATAATAATAATCTTTACCAACATTGAAACATACATTCCAATGAAATTTGTTTTCTGCATTTAACCCATCCCCTTGGGGAGCAGAGGTCTTTCACTGTGCAGCACCCAGGGAGAAATCTGGGGTTAAGGGTCTTGCTCAGGGACCCAGAGTGGCAGACTGTGGGAGCTGAACCCAGAACCTCCAGGACACAAGCACAATCTTGTAACTACTAAGCCACCACTCCCCCCATTCGTCTAATAGCAGCAGGGCAACAGAACCATAAGCCAGATGAAAACCTATAGCTGACATCCAGGGAACAACTGCTTTTCCCTGCTAATGTTCACTTCCAGGATTCCTTGTTTTGAGAAAGTCTTTAGCATAGCAAACCTTAGTCATAATCACCATTACCTTTTGAAATGTAATGCATTGCCACCTTCTGATGCAGCATAAGTGTTTACAGTGTGTTTGATTGGAATCTGACGGTGTAGGCAGAATATATCTGGTATAATGTAGCTGAGGTGCGGGATAAAAAACAAAAGCAACAGCTGCACTCACCATTGAATTTGACAGCACGAATGTGACTGAGCAGTTCTTTCCCATCGATGTTGCTAGCCATGCGCGGGCAGAGGCCTGGGTACCCGTAGCAGAGCTCCCGGTGCATGCGATGCAGAGCATGTGCCATTGCATAAACGGCGTCCATCACAAACTGAACCTTCCCTTCTTGCTCGTAGCTGGAGTCTCTACCCACTTTTTCTAGCCCTGTAAAGAATTAAAAAAAAGAGAGAAAATTTGAATTCAATTTAAATGTTCATCATCATTTCATATCCATGACTATAAACTGCATTCAAGATGGATAGCCCTGCAGTTTGCCTGAAAAAGAGATAAGCAAATAGACAAAAACATAGAAATAAAACAACAAAGACAAAATAAATAAAAGTACGGGTTGGGTGAAAAATCTTTAAGAGTGAAGATAGAGAGATAAAAATGTTTGAGATGAAGAAGCTTGACCAGGAGAGAGGCAGCAGGGCACTCAGACTGATGATGACAAATAACTCCTCTCAGTCCATTCTCACCCTCGTAGCAAAGTCACCGGCGAAAGAACAACATGTTCCTCCTTAACATCATCTGAACTACTGATAATGGCATTTTGGTGTACGAGGGAATGGTTAGAAGATGTCTGGAGGAGACTAAAACGCTTTATACTCTGGCTCGGGTTGCACAGCTACTTGCCACAAGCATATGTTCGTACTATGAGATTGCATAAGCCCATCTTCTTGCAGCAGCCTAATTAATTACTGAAGAGTAATCTTTGGGTTTATTGGCCTCTAATGAACATTTGCATATTTGCATTTGGCCTTTATGCCAGTGTGCATGCTTGCGTTTCAGATATGCTCAGTCACACTCGCGTACGCACACAAACAAATTTTAAATAACATTCTAGTTGTGATTTATTGGGATTGATTTATGTGCTCAGTGGCATAATAGGTCTATGAGGAAATGGGAGAGTGAAAATAAAACCCCTTTGATGTGCAAAAATGAAATTTAGTAACAGAGTGCAACATTCTTTTACTACATTTTAGGTTGCTGCAATTAAAACTTTACATTATAAACTCTTGCTCTTGATAAGGATGTCCTAATCAAAAGCAGACCTTATCCAACATTCTTCAGAAAATAAATTGTGCAAGCATTTGCCCTGTAATAACCTTTTTATAAAGTTTCCGTCTGGTTTCAGGGCTCATAATGGCCAAGAAGTAGCAGCACCGGTCAGCGACTAATGTCACCCCTGTCATTCTCACGCCCTCAAGACAATAGACTCGAGCCTATGCTTATGCTGTTAGATCTCAGTGCTGCATTTGATATATAAATCATGACAATTTTGTTTTACAAGTGAACATCAAGCAGGTTTAAATCATACTTGTCTGACAGATTTTACTTTTTTCCTGTTGATAAATTTTTTGAGTATGCTTCTCTGCACTGTTTAAGACCATCCTTTTTGTCTTTTAGTCTGGAATTAAATCAGTTCCCAAGTTTACATACATTTCCATTATATTTAGTAGAATTTCCATTTAAACAATACACGCTGGATTAAACATTTTCAGAATGCTTCCACAATATTCTCACAACAGTTGACTGGAGCCATTCCTCAAGATGGAACTGGTGTAACTGAGTCAGGTATGTTGGCCACCTGACCTTTTCAGCTCTCCCTACACATGTTCTAGGTAAGTGTGATCGGGGATTTGGGACAGCCTCTCCATAGAATAAATTTTGTACCCCTTAAGCCATGTTGTAACTGATTTGATGCTATAATTTGGGTCATTGTCCATTTAGAAGACCCATTTGAACATACACTTCTGTCTTGATATGTAAGTTTGATAGTTCAACATAAGGTTTTTCCCTTATGACATCATCTATTTAGAATAGTGCACCATTCCCTCTTGCAGCAAAGCACTCGCACAACATGTCGCCACATCTAAATGTCACAGTTTGAAAGGTATTCTCAGGCTAGCAAGTTTGCACCATTTTCATCCAAACAGTTTAATTCTTCTTAACTAAATCTGACCATGCCATGTGTAAAAGAAACATCATTTTAGTGTATTTGCACTCTGTAATGTGGCTTTTTTGTTGCTTTAGGCTTCCTCCAGGTATGACCTTCCACCAAATGCCAGCACAGGACTTGTTTCACTGTTAGGAATTAAACTCTCCAACCAGCTTCATCTCCACAAGCTATTTTGATTTGTTCTTTACTGGATAGGCACATTATGCACCAAAACACAGTTATATTCAGGACACATTCCCATGGTGTTTATCCTTGCATGCAGTTGCTTCAACAGATGCAGGTGGCACCTTCAGGCAAGTGGAATTGGTATCCAAGGAATGTTGTCAACTTATCAGTTGTTACTTAGAGGCTTTTGATTTTGTCAGACAATGTTAAAGAAAGTGGATGTAAAAAAAATCTTGTTTTAAGTAAATGTTTCTACTTGGTGGAATTACTGGATAAACAGGGATACATTTATTTATTACATTGATCAGGAATATTTATACAAAAAGCCTGTTAATTCCAATGAGTTATAAATAATAAGACTTGATGCATTACTTGGGGCCACAAAAGCTTGGACGACAGTGTTCAACTTTTAACATTGTCATCTTTATAGAAGAACATCTGAAGAACTGCTTTGTCAATCACTCAACTTTGATTTGCCGTTATTTTAGCCTCTAGTAGAAATGTTAAGAACCTTGTGTTTTGAATCCGTCAGTGACTTCCGTGTTTTTGATTGTTTATATTATATTTTTATCGATCTGTTTTACTTCTAAAGAACCGTGACATGAAATTCATTGTAATTTGCTTGCATAGCAATAAACATAATTGTATTTAATTACACTAGTTTAGAAAAACAAGACTGAAACTACTGATATGTTTTACTATAATATATAGTTTCATTTTCATGGTTATCTTACTCTCAGGTTCCCTTTATATATTCACCTCCATCTTATTTCTTCTACTGTGATTATCTTGCTCGTATTCACTCCTTTCTTACATGTTGCAGCCACCTCCGGGCGACAGACTGAATCCAAACCCATCTGGGCTGAGTTGAATTAACAGGACCAGAGGCACCTTGAAATCAATATGAGCACCTATAAGGAATTAATGAGGTCCTGAAGATGAAATCCAATCCCTTTTTATAGACGGAGACCGTCTGGTGTTTGGTATTCATGTCCATATTGATGTTTGTTCGTGACAGCACTGATGTGAGGGAGCACCAAAAACAAGTTGGTCCTAAGAGTCCCTGGGAGGGAGGGCTGCATGTGTCAGGAATGAAATATATTGTAATGTGTGTGTAGAAGCATTCAGGACAAACTACCACTCTTTGACAGGTGTAACATCTCTGACAGAGTTTTAGTCTTTCCCGTGTTCTGCATTTGATGCTGCACAGCATGGCAGATAAAACAATTTTTCTTCAGCAGCACTATCTTTCTCATGCTTGTTTGCACTCGAGTTCGTAGAAGTGCCCAACCTAACCAAAGTCTCTAAGCCTGTCAATCCCATTCAGACCCAACCATACAGAACTAAAGCAGTTGCTTTCCAGCAGCACATATTGCCAAAGGCATTTACTCACGTATACACAAAATCAAAATTAGGTGTTCCGATCACTACCTTTGCCACAGGTGTATAAAATCAAGCACCTAGGTATGCACACTGTTTCCACAAACATGTCTAAACGAACGGGTCGCGCTCATGAGCTCAGTGAACTCTTGCGTGGATCTTTGATAGGATGTCAGATTTGTAACAAGTCTGGTCGGGAAAGTTCCTTGCTTCTAAATTTTCCACAGTCAACTGTTAGTGGTATTATAACAAAGTGGAAGTGATTGGGAATGCCAGCAATTCAGCCACAAAGTGGTAGGCCACCTTACCTGATGGAGTGGGGGCAGCAGATAACGAGGCCTATAGAGTCAATTGTTATAGACCTCAAAATTCTAACTGGCCCTCAAATTAGCTCAAGAACAGTATGCAGATGGCTTAATGGAATGGGTTTTCATTGGCGAGCAGCTGCATCCAAACTATACATCACCAAGTGCAATGCAAAGCACTGGATTCAGTGGTTTAAAGCACATAACCACTGGACTTTAGAGCAGTGGAGACGCATTCTCTGGAGTGACAAATTGTACTTCTCCATCTGGCAATCTGATGGATGAGTCTGGGTTTGACGGTTCCCTGAAGAACAGTATTTGTCTGGCTGTATTGTGTCAAATGTAACATTTAGTGGAGGGGGGATTTTGGCGTTTTTCAGGAGCTGGACTCGGACCATTAATTCCAGTTAAAGATCTGTGAATGCGTCAGCATACCAAGAGATTTTGGATAATGCCATGCTCCCAACATTATGAGAACAGTTTGGAGATGGCCTCTTCCAACATGATTGTGTATCAGTGCACAAAGCAAAGTCCATAAAGACATGGAGAGAGTGTAATGTGAATGCCGTTGACAGGCTTGCACAAAGTCCTGACCTCAACCCGGTAGAACAACTTTGAGATGAATTAGAACAGAGACTGAGAGCCAGATCTTCTCTCCCAACATCAGTAAATGACCTCAGAAACACGCTTCTGATAGAATGGTCAAAAGAATCCCATAAACACACCCCCAAAACTTGTGGATGGCCTTCCAAGAAGAGTTGAAGCTGGTATAACTGTAAGGGGTTATATTGAACCCTATGATTTAAAAATGGGATGCCATTTAAATTCATATGCAAGTCAAGCCAGGTGAGTAAATACATATCCAAGGTTAATCCACAGGGCCATTTGCTTAAAAATTTAATTAGAAGGGGTGTACACACCCATGTTAAAATGAGAGAACTTTGTTCTGTAAAAAAGGAGGCCAAAGCATTTTACCAAAAATATTCGCTCACATGCCTTGACTCACATATGAACTTAAATGACATCCCATTCCTAATCAACAGGGTTCAATATGACGTTGGTCCAGTCTTTGCAGCTATAAAAGGTTAAACTTTTGAAAGTGCAGTGATTTGAACACCTGATTTTGATAAGTTTGATGAGTCAGCTAATATTTCGCAATATAGGGCATATTCCTGTACCGTTCAAGTGAAAATAGAAATCTGTTAGGCTTCACCTCAAAACAATACTTGGTGAAACCATGTTAATTTATTGTAAACATTCAGTCTTCTTGAGTTCATAGATGTCATAGTTCTGATTCTGATGAACCTGAAGTATAGTTAAGCTGTTAGCTGATTGGAATTTCTTATTTGCAAACTTTATCTGAAGCAAAGGTTTACTGACATATTACAAAGAATCAAAATATCCTATTAGACCAAGAGATCATTCCAGAATACAGCAGAAGAAATCCACATTTGAAAAATATAACAAAATAAAGACAGTGATCAATAATTGGAGAGGATATGAAGCAACAATGACTAAAAAAATGCTAAAAAGCCAGTACACTCCCCTGCAAGGGGGTGTACTGAATAATATTGGTGTTCCTCGCATGACATTGGTGGAGAATGTCTCAGCATATTCTGGAAGTGACTAGGCTGACCCTTTTTCCCCTAATAAGTCCATTTTGTCCAATCTAAGTATGTCAGCCGTTGAGTCCTCAGTGTCAGAGAGTTATATGTTGTTTCCCAGTTAGCTACTTTCTGCCGCTCTAGCATCTGTAATCTCATAATCTTTAACAATATTTACTCCCAAACAAACCCTCGTCATCAAAATATGATTATTCCAAGTCTGAAACACAGTGGTCACGGCATCAGGCTTTGGGAATATTTTTCCACATGTGGGACTTGGATGTTAGTCAAAGTGGAAAGCATTATGAAAAGTTGAGAATATTCTGGTGTATGCTAAAAAGCTGAGGTTGAAGAGAGATTTTATGTTTAGCATCACACTGAGTTCAAGTTAAATAAAAAAGATAGAAAGCTAAAACAAGGAGAACATCAGCAAAACAATGTAAGTTTTGCATTAACCTAGATATAGGCTAATAGAGACAAAAGTCAAGAACACCTTTTTTGTAATTTTTGGTATCTGTAGCACCCTTTGTTGCCTTTGTCTTCATTCTTTAATGTGCCTTGCTTAATTTCATTCAGCATAAAATATCCAGTGATGATTAAAGGAAATTTATATTTTTATCAACACTAAATTAATATATTTACCAAACCACTTAGGACTTTATTTGCTTCAGCTAAATCTATTTAAAACATGCCAAAACAAAGTGATCTAAAACTTTTTCCTCCCAAAAATTCACCATGCCCCTGTTCAACAAAGCCATTAATGTCTGGTTGCCATGCCTCACTGAGCATCCTGGTTACTGTATTCAAGTCTTTATTACAGAGTTTTTATGTCTCCACTATATCAATATTAGTCAATCACTGCGAGGCACAAAGTCAGTTCTCATTTTTCTTTCTCATTTTGACTTTCTCCAACAGGCAAAATGACTGTCAAATTTTTTTCCCTACTCGGCATGAAGTAGGTAGCAAGTGCTAAACTCTCCGGACTCCTTTCTTGCCTGAGGACATTATGATCTGAAACCTTCTGAGCTGCTGCTCATGTCTACCTTCTCATCAGTTTAAGTAATGGCAGGGCTTCTTCCTGACAGCTTGACAGATTTATACATCATCCAGTGGGGCAGTTGTAAAAAAAAAAAAAAAAAAATGTCCACTTCCTATAAATCCTTCCAAAAGATTAGACTTAAAAAAATAATAATAATAAAAAAAATAAAAAAAATAAAAATATATATATATATATATATATATATATATATATATATATATATATATATATATATATATATATATATAGTCTTTTTGAGAGTACATTAATCATTTTTGCACTATCCTTTACTTTTACTTTTTTTTAACCTCAAATCAACATTCGCGCAGAAATTTGCACGGTCATGGTCACATCAACTACACAACTCTTAGCACATCAGCGGAGAGTTTAAATTACTGAAACTACTTAAACGTCATGCAGTACAACTCTGCCACTCTGGCTCACAGTAGAATCAAAGCAAGGCTGTGAAAAGATGAATACACACATCATGGGAATTGGGTCAGTTTTGCTGTCTAGGCCAGGATGAAATGAGTTCTCACTTTCAAACCAAAGGCTGTGGTTGCTGTTTGTCCGATGTTCTGACAAAGGTACCCATCTAATTAAGGTAATTGGCCATAATGAATTAGACACAAGAGACAGATTGCTTCACAATAAGACAACCTTTCTTTATATAACTCATTGTGGTACTGATTATTTCAAAACATGTTGTTTAGAACCAAAACCTAGTATGGCATGGAGAGTAACACCTTTTAAAAATATAAAGTGGCCAAAGATAAAGCTAGACAGTGAGTGCTTAATACAAAAGGTGTTAGGGTATCACTAGCAGAAATACCTATGACTTGAATGTGTACTTAAAGAGGACATATCATGCAATATCCACTTTTTTTATCCCTTAAATACATTTTGTTGTGTACTTGGGCCTGTAGGAGTGCAGGAAATTTTAATTGACTCCAGTTACTGTGCAGATGTTTTTATATTCTGTTTTGGTCACATACTTCAAGCTTTTCAGTTTTCTCTGTTTGCCATTACGTTCTTTGTACAATTACGTCACAGTGTTTCCTGCGGAACTGCTAAACAAGATAATGGACTTGCGACTAACCAATTTCGTGAATCCGACATTTTTATGATTTTCGCTGCAGTTTTCTAGTCCAAGCTCAAGGATGCCGAAGTTACAGGTTTGAAAGTAAAAATGTTCAGTTGTTGTGTGAATGAACCCACGCAATACATTACACCATCCCTCACAGCATGGTATCAGACCCAGTATAAGCAAACGCTTCATTGTAAAACATGGGTTGGCATTGAGTACTAAATCGTTTTTTAAGGGCAAACTTATTACATTTACACTATTTAATAAAAACGTGGTATGTGGTTAAAAGGGTATGTGGTTAGACACAGGTATAGCTCATGTCAGTAGCTTGAACCATTTTAGCAGCAGTAACTTGAAGTAGCCAGTGACTGCATGCATGGCCCTGTAAATAATAGATGAAATAAAGTAGTAATTTGTGCTGGCTGTTGAATCTAGTCTGTTTCTAATCAGATGTTTACCTCCAGTAAAGAAACTTTGTTCTAAAGCAAGATATCGTTTTTTTCTGAAGTTTGCTCTCTCTTGTTTCTATTTGGAATTTGTGCCTTGAATTGTTCCCATTCAGACAAGTATCAGAACAAAGTATTGTACTTTTAGCCATAGATCAAACTGCCGTGCAATAATGAGAATCTCTCTCTGCAGTTCTTATGAGATGGGAAATGACATGATGCATCATTAATCAGCATATCGCAAGAAAATGCAATCCCACTTCGAGACAGCTAAATGACTGCCACTCCTGTGAGTTGTGCTAGCTGGGGAAACGGTACTGTCTCGTTTCTTTGGGTTGCATCAGGTGCTGAAACTGGAGCAAAGGCTGGATGTTTGGGTGAGAGTGAGGAGTTCACTACAATTCAGCTTATGTTTGATCCGTCAGAACATTGTCAGCACCCCGTGGGAGCGTCAGTTCCACACATTCATTTAGCCAAAGCACATTTTGTGTGTAGGTGCAAAGTAAAAAAAAAAAAAATCTGGTTAAGAATTGAACATAAATAAGTGTTAAAATCACAGAATAACCAAATGTTTATATGTATGCTGTCTTATAGGCGTTACGCGCTAGTCCATTTTCAGCCAGCAGCTGCTAAATGAAATTCAGCCTTTCAACTTTCAGTTAATGACATCAGAGACCACAGGCAGCCTCGCTGGTTGCTTGCTGAGTAAGAGAGGATTTGCTCCTAAAAAAAATCTAAAATCAGCTGAAAACTCCAAGAGGCAGAAGTAGAGATAAAACGCAGCTTTCATGTCTCATAAAAGTTGTGCAAACAAGAAACTGCGCAAGGAGGCAATCATCTCCATATCTGCCTGCAAGACATTTTAAACACTTCGTGGTTGATTATTTGTTCTCGTTGCAGTGGAAGGGAGGCCGAGTACTGTGACTTATTTCTAGATCTGTACAAATCCATTACACATTTTGGAGTAAAGCTGCAGGCATGGAGAAACTTTGCTGTTAAGACATTATTTCTAGATTAAACTTCTTTGAAATGTATATAATTGTCTGCCCATCCTGACATCTCCTGGTAAATGAATACATTAGTAGCTTAGAAACCCACAGAGTTTTACTTTTAGGACGAAGGACTTCAAATGGGGATTTAGACATTTCTTTATACTCACAATTAACATTGCCCTTTGACCAAGTTTTTCAAAAGAGCCCTTAGAATGTACAACAATCCAATTGAATCTTTTGAATAAGCACTTCAGCACAGGAGCACAGATGCTACGTCTAAAACTCTAGAACATCAAAATGACTAGAGAGAAAAGTAAAAAAAAAAAGTGGAAATGAGCAACCTGCTGCTGGTTTTGATAAAATGGAGATTGCATGTTTCATTAAATGAAAAGTAGCGACAACTCCGGCTAAAGTATGTAATTCAAGAAAAGCAAGATAAAAGACATAGCGCCATAATCTACACACACTGTCCTCTTCATTGGGTATTTATTTGCTATTCAACTCAAACAGCAAGTAAGCCGATCGTATGGCAGAAACTCAAAGCATTTATGCATCTGCATGTGGTGAAGGTCACCTGCTTGAGCATCAGATTGGGGAAGAAAGGGGATTTAAGTGATGTTGTTGTCAGTGCCACGCAGACTGCTTTCAGCGTTTCAGGGACTGCTGCTCTATGAGGATTCTGTTGTAGAATCAATGGATTAATTAATGCTAATCCTTGCCTGAGTGATAAAAACAAAAAGCATACTTTGTTTCAGTTTCAATATCTCTACCATTGACTTTTTCTTTCACAAAGCTACAGTCAACAATATATTATTAGCATTTTTGTCTTTTAGCCACTTCTCATATAATGTCAGTCTCATTATTATCCAAACTGATTGCTAGGGTTTAAACATGTCAGAGATTGATTCCCCCCCCCCCCACCCCCTCCATTGTTGTTATTTTATAACATCCCACTGATGAAGTTGTATTCCAAGTCATTGATTGGTTGATTTCTAACTTTGCTGTTACTGTTTTGCAAGCTCTAGTACCAAAGCTAGTCCATTTTCCTAGTCCTATGAGATTTTGTCTGTCTTAAAATCTCATGGTTTGTCTCCATCTATAGCTTACAAGTAAACAAAAACGGCCAATATTACCTATCAATATCAAAGCATTGTTTTATACAAAGTTTAGCAAAGTCCCAATATGTTTCATTTCCAAAGCCTGTATCTTTAATCTTGCTCCACTGATGCATATAAGCAACACTTGCACACCTGCAGAACTTGGCTCATACCTCCTGGCTCATTTAACAGAAGGCTCCACTATAAGCTTGGCGCCAGCACAACCAATAAAGAAGAAGAAAAATAACATGCTTTACTAACTTGGAAAGCAAAGCCAATGCTGTATTTGAGACAAACACAAACCAATACGTTAACCAGTGAGGTAAGACTAATGTAAGAATGTTGAATGGCTAAATGCTTTGATGGATGGCTTCATGGACCAATGCCTCAAACATATTTCACACAGAGTGATTTATGGGCCCAAAGATGACAGACAGACTAATGATTTAAACAAGCTCCTTAATTAAACCTCAATTTGGGATGGATATTCAGTCCTCTTCTTCACGTCACCTTCTTAGTTTTTCTTCTCTTAGAGTTTTTTTTTTCTTTGCTTGTTGGGTTACTAAGGTATTTTATGTTTCTGAAAGCTCAAGGAAATTAAAAAAAATTAAAAACTCAAAGGGATTTTTCCTATTTCCTCACACTTAACTATCACTTAACTATATAAGATAATTAAAATGTTTTATATCAAAGATACCCAAACAAATCTAAGTACAAAATGCGTTTTTTAAATGTTGATTTAATTTATTAAGGGACAAAAAGGCCATCCAAAGAAAGCTGCCTTGATCTGACCATTCATCACACCCCACATTCCTAAATCATAAAAATAACTTATTTTTAACCTGAGTTTTTAGTGCAGCAATTCACTGCACAACCTGTAAAAATCAAGAAATCACTTAAATAGAACCTTTCAGACAACATGAAGTAGGCTAAAAGATCTGAAATGCCACAGATCATACATTTATAAGGCTTTGGTAGAGCAGTAAATTGTAGTGAGAGCTAATATCCACAAATGGACAACACATGGAACAGTTGAAAAAACATTGGATGACATGATTCAGCTGCAGTTCTGTTCTGGTCACAAAGAAGCTGCGTAGCATAAGCGATAATTGGAAGAGAGTGGAGGCTGTGGATGGAAGCCGAGAAGCTCTGTCTGGGGGTTGGTTTGTTTTGGATGACTTGCCACACGACGGGGCAGGGAAGGCGCGTTCAGCTCTGCTCTTCTGCTATGTCAGGACAGGGGCAGGACCGTCTAAATACATGTCGTTGCGCTAAGCTTTTTTCCTCCATCATGATATAATGAATATATATATATATATTAGGGCTGGGCAACGATTAAAATATTTAATCGCGATTAATCGCCCTGATTAATCGCGATTAATCGCGATTAATCGCATTGTATTTACAAACTCCAAGAATGAATTCAAAAGTAGTGTAAAGAGCACTTTTATTTTAATGTTCTGCTGCCATATGAACAAAAGTGTTGTAACATTTGTAGCACTTATTTTATACTGGATATTTTCAACCCATCTATTGAATTTAGTGCACTAGTTGATCTTTTCTTCATAAGAGAACAGCAAGCACTGCAGCCAAAATATGGCCTTTTTTGACCTGCTGTATATTAGCCAGTCCCTAAGCTTGATGTATCATGAAACTGTTGACCTTTTGGGTTTTGTGGTTTTTATTTTATTATTACAATTAAATAATAATAATAATAATAATAATAATAATAATGTTATGTTCAGTGTTTTTTCGCTAATCCACCTCTTATATATTTCAATCCTTATGTAATTTTGTCTGTGTTGTGTGCACCTGCCTGTTGCTTTAATCCTATAAATTTCCCCGTCGTGGGATAAAAAAAGGATTAGCTAATGTTATCTTATCTTAAATAACACTTTTTAATATATGTACTGGGTTCTTTCAAGGTCTTAATTACATGTTATGTGTGGGCTCCAGTAACATCCATCCATCCATCCATCCATCCACTGATCTACCTTGATGTTCCCTGGAGGACTGAAACGCCTCAGTCAGAGACGTCTGTGGGTCTGTCGGGGCAGTGAGAGAAGTTTCGTCTCCTCTCTCCGTTTCTGGGGCTCGACGTTTTCATGTTTTTTCGCGTGCTTAGATAAATTTGTTGTGTTTCCACGGAAATGAACCGGCTTTTTACAAAACATACAGTTTGATTTCATTTACGGTATTAAAATAAAGCCAAACGGTGCTACTTCCCCTTCATGTTTTTTCGCTGCTGCGGTCTCTCTCAGCTGTTTGTGTATTAAGTTTGTGTGAGAGCTGAGCGGGCGGGCCAGGCTGAGCCTGCGTGCTGATTGGCTGGCGCCGTTGAGCCATGTACGAGAGGGGAGGGGGAGCGGGAGAGTGCTTCCGTGACAGCTGACTGACACTGACTGAAAGCATGTGAGCAACATGCGTTAATGCGCGATAAAATAAATATCGCCGTTAATAGTCTAATGAATTAACGCGAAATTAACGCGTTAACTTGCCCAGCCCTAATATATATATATATATATATATATATATATATATATATATATATATATATATATATATATATATACTATAGACTAATGTTTACTCCTTGTTTCATGCTGGTCAAGGTGAATTACCATTAAAATTTTATATATAAGTCGCACCTGAGTATAAGTCGCAGGATCTGCAAAACTATGAAAAAAGTGCGACCTTTTAGGCCGAAAAATATGGTGTGTGTGTATATATATATATATATATATATATATATATATATATATATATATAGATATCTATCTATATATATATACTAGTAGCTCGATAGATCGATCGCATAGATAGCTCGCTAGATGATCGACTAGCTCGCTCGCTCGCTCGCTCGCTCGCTCCTCGCTAGCTAGCTCGCTCGCTCGCTCGCTCGCTCGATCGCTCGCTCGCTCGCTCGCTCGCTCGGAGAGATAGATAGATAGATAGATAGATAGATAGATAGATAGATAGATAGATAGATAGATAGATAGATAGATAGATAGATAGATAGATAGATAGATAGATAGATAAACTGTTCAAATGCATGGGTCAACGAACTTCATGACAAACATACTTAGGAGTGCCCAGCCTACAAAAAATTTCTTCAAGAGAGTATCAATGATTCATCTAGGTCAAAAAAAGAACCATGGACAACGTCTAAATCACTTTAGACCTCGATTACCCAAGTCAAAGCCAGTGACTAGGAAAACCTAGACCTAAACAAATGCGGGACAAAAATAACTCAAAAGGCCTGTTTCACATTTGCCAAAACAAATTTAAATCTTGATAATGCAATAATACATGAACATCATTTTGTGACCTACAGTTCAGGTACACATCATGCAGCAAGACAGCGATGCTGTGGCATGGCCTGGAACACGCTGTTAATATTCTAAAGCCGTATAATGTGGCCGAATTTAAACAATTTAGCAAAAAAAGTAATAAAAATTCCTTTACAAGGATTTAAAAAAAATTGCAAATGCTTTATGGCACTTTTTGCTGCCAAGGGTGGCACCACCTGTGATCAGGTTTAGAGAGTAATTGTTTTTTTGTTTTCAAAATAGGGCCATAATTGGATTGCTTTTACCTTCAGAAAACAAATTAATCAATTGAAAAGTGCATTTTGTACTCATTGAAGATCTATTTGATATCAACATTTACTTGATGATCTGACACATTTAAGGTAAAAAAGGAAAAGCAGAATACTTTATCAGTGCAACCTTTTTTCAAATGTACTTTCTGAGGTCATTAAGGAAAGTTAATATGTCTCTGAAGCTGCTGCTGTCTTTTTATAAATGCTCTATTGAAAGCACCATCACTTATGATATCGGTGTGGTTTACAAGATGCAGCTCATCCGACGGAAAGGCTCTTGAGAGAGTATGGAAGTCAGCTCAGGACATTAGAAAGATACCACTTGTCCGCCCTTAATGACATCCGATGCCTGCACCAAGCAAAAATAATCATACAGGAATGTTTTCAGCCTGGACATGATCTGTTTGAGTTGCTGCCATCAGAAAGGTTTCATAGATGAATCTGGGCCCAGATTCATCTATGATAAAAAAGAAATGTATACAACTACTATTAAACTTATTAAACAACAATAATAGACCTGCAATCAGGCTATATCTCAGAGGGCACATTCTTTATGTTGCACCTCATATGTACTATTTTTTTAGGTTCTTGTGTTTCATTCTTCTCGTGTCTTTAATGTTCTTTTTATTGAGCTACAGGGTATGCATTGACTTTTGTCGTCAACGTGTACACCAACAACAAAGGGTTTGAATTGAAAATATTTAAAGTCATTTGGGTTTTATTGCTTGCATTTAACTGAAGATCTGTCAGTCTTTCTCTGTTTAGCAATGCTTTTTGAAGAAGATTCAGTAGATGACAGGATGTGAGCACACTGTTCCACTACTCAAAACTCAAACTGCATTTTTCTATTCATTGCGGTTGCAATCCACAAACAGTTTTGCTTTTCTATGACTTTTATTTTTCAAACAAGCCATCACCTCATGCAACACTTCAGATTACGGTCCCCCCCCCCTTTCTTCTTCTGGCTCAGCGCTAGATCCAAGGCAAATCTGCCAAGACAGACATCCCCAATCAATAGAGTAGAACAGGAACTGAGCATAAGACAGAGGCCGAACTTAATTTGACAAGAAAGCACTGAAGCTGCCAGGGGCTATGTCGATGCAATGCTACACAATTCAAGTCTGAGTGAGAGTTAGAGTTTGTACTAGTGCACCTGAATGCATGTATCTCTGTCCTTTGGACATAGTGGTGCTAAATGGACTGAATGGCGCAAGCATTTAATCTTTGCAGGATTCAATCTTAACATTAAATATGGTTTCTGAATCATTCACCTTGAGGTAACACATTTGCCTTTCTCTGGAATAGCCGGTTCAGTTACATTTTCTCAAACCATAAATTGAAGGATGAACTTTTTCTTTAACGAACGGGCTACATTACCACTCGTTGACGGTAAACAAATATCTGTAGGAGTTTATAATTATTGCTAAAGTTGTTGAAACTAAATCTAACTTGATTTCAATAACATGTAATTGCCTCGTTGATTAAAAACATCCAACATGGCAAGAGTGATCTTGCCATCTTTGATGGAAAATACTTTGTCTTGAAAGGTTAAATTTAATGTTATATTCTAAATTCTTTGACAAAGAATGAAGCGGCTGTTAGCCATAATGCTGCATTAAGTGTTCCCACATCTCCTTTCACACACATAATCCATAGTGTTTAATATGATGTCGGCCCATGCTTTGAAGCTGTGAAAGGCTTTTCACTAGGTTTAGGACTATATTTATGGGAATTTCGGACCATTCTTCCAGAGCCATATTTGTACTGTCAGATACTGCTGCCAGACAAAAAGGCATGGCTTACTTTTTTTTTTTTTTTTCCCCACCTACCTTTCCACTGGAGTAACCATGGCAAAATCAGACAAAAGGGCACATTAATTGACCTCAGCAGAGGCTAGGGAGGCAGGACGAACAAAAAGCGGAGCTTTTGAGTGGCAGGATCCCAGACATATAATTGCTTAAATATTCTTAGGATTTTGTATCCGTCCTCACATGTTTATACGTCTCTGAAATTCATATTTTCCTTTAATTTTAAGTTCTGTATGTTTTTTTTCAAAACGACATTTAAACCCAGCCACCCATGCTGAAGACTTTTTCACTGAGTCTCTATTCAAATACACTGATTAAGTCCGCCAACATTAGTGGAAATATTTAACTGACTTTTGCCTTCAGCTTCTCCATGGTGATGGAGAGGGAATAAAGCCAACATGAAAGCTCTTTCAAGGGATTATAATCAGCCTGAGATACCGATTACAGCACATTTGCCTATTTTAAATTAGAATTAAAAGATACAATACACATCTCATAACCTTAATTGTTAAAGATCTGTGTATTATTTCAAACTCCTGCTGCTTTAAAACTCATTTACAGTCGGTTTCATCATCATGAAACTGTCATTGATCATTTGCCTGGCAACCGCCAAACCTAGATTCGTCCATTATGTTACCAGAGAGAGTCGTCCGATCAGAACAAGACTGGACTCTAAAGCAGTTGTGGGATCCTCAGCTCTCCTAAATCTAAACATCTACACTGCTCTCAGTGATGAAACTATTTGATACAGTTGTGCTCTCTCTGTTCGGTTCCTGAGATAATTTGAGGGTCATAAGAAGGGCGGAGGTCTGTTCAATTATGAAAGTTGTGGACCTCTGAGCAATCTGCGTCTCAACATTCGCTGACCCCGCAATGACTTTGGAACATTTAATAGCGAAGGCATTTTTCAACTGGACTTATTGCACAGGTCGCATCTCATAATAGTACCAAGCCGTAATTCACTAAGCTCCCGAGAGCGACTTAATCCTTCAAAAATGTTTGTCAAAGCATGCCTGGTTGCTGGATTTTATAGACCTGTGATCATAGAGGTAATTGGAATACCTGAGCTCAATGATAAGGATGGAGTATATAGAATATATTGTATCTGTGCAACAAATCTTGATTTCAGACTAGTTTCCCTCTTTGAACTGAATTACTAAAATGAATCAACGTTTCAGTAACATTTTAATTTGTTGATAAGCACCCAAACATATTCTAATTTGAACATTGCGGTTTATACCTAAAGAGTGAAAGGCATCACCATGTTGTCCACACCTTGCATTAAACTCTCATGTGTTTGCTAATATTATCAAGCTTTCTCAAAGATTGTTGTTGTTTTTTCTTCAGGCCCATACTGATCCAACTTGCTCCCAGACAGCAGCCAGAAACTTTCCTACTTCATAAAGATGGATTTACAACCGAACACCACTTTTCATGAATAATATGAGGGCACTGCCATATGTGGCTAATATACAATATATTACATCGCTAAATTATTACTGATATATATTAATCCGTATAGTACACTCAGCAAATATAAATTATTCACTGGTCATTATTCACGTTCTGCTAAATCACGGCCTTGACACAATTTAGATTTGCTCTCAAGTTCTATGGTGCTGCATTTAACTTTTCTCATTTAGTTTTATCAGTCCATTCCTCTTTCTGCTGGCCATTTTTTTTAACATTAGCATGCCTTTTATCCCACCATTCTTGCGCAAACACATTCTCGTACAGCTTTACCCCAATCAAGGGAGGGATATAGAACGAGGAGAGACAGTGCAGACAAAAAGGAGATGACAAAGGTAAGTAGGAGAGGACGGGATGAAAACTGGATTCGGGTTAAAAAAAAAAAAAAAAAGCGGGACAAAAAGGGGAATGCAAATGAAAATGGGAACAAGAAATGAAGACATAAATCATGAAAGTAAGGTTGGTAGAGTAGCTGAGAAAAAGATGGGGGTGTGGAAGTCTTCTTATGTCACATCAAGGGAAAATAATTGTTCCATATTACCTTATACAATAAAATAATAAATGCATTTGCATATGTGCATGGAGAACGTGTGGATATATTTTGACACCCAAATGAGTTCTGAAACGGAGAGCGAGAAATGTTCACTTAGACCTGCTATTAAAACACATTTTACTTAGATTTGAACAAATCTTCTTGTCTCCTGAAGAAGGGAAATAAATAGGATTTAAAGATTTAGGGTAAAATACTGGCTGTTGTATCAATCTGTTCTAAGATCATCGATTAGTTTTAACACTGTGGAAAGAACAAAGCTTGGGTCTTTGTTTCAAGATAATGAAGGAAATAAGTAAGTTATGTAGTGTTGAATCAACCCTTCATTAAATCTACTATCCCTTACAAAAGACTTTAACCCCCTATAGCTTTTTTAAAAATGTGATCAGGCATATAGCTATAGTTGTGGGGCGACAGTGGTGTAGAGGTTAGGGAGTTTGTCCTGCAATTGCCTGGGCAAGACACTTCACCCAAAATTGCCTGCTGGCGGTGGTCAGAGGGCCCGGTGGCACCGATGTATGGCAGCCTTGCCTCTGCCAGGCTGCCCCAGGGCAGCTGTGGCTTCTAACATAGCTCCCCACTGTCAGGGTGTGAATGTGTGAGTAAATGGGTGAACGACTAATTGTAGTGTGAAGCGATTTGGGGTCAGACTAGTTAAAGCACTATACAAGTACAAGCCATTTACCATTCAGTCTTTGGATTCTTTGTGAATTTTGGGCACAGGTGTTCTCTCTGGGTGTAGCGCCGAGTCAGCTGACAGGTTGTTAGGTGAGATGACCAAGTGCAGCAGGAACAGACGTCTCTGAAAACACTTTTGCTTTTCTTTTTACAGTTGCATTCTCACCTACACTTTCCGTGACATAAAATTAACTTAGTTTTTGCTGCTCTCCAGAACCAGTGCTTTAGGTTGGTAGCATGCTAGAATACAGTGCCAGGACTCCTACTTGCACCCCCCCCCACCCCCACCCCCCGGAAACCTCTCCACAGTTTACAGCTTGTAGCCCATTTGTTGATTCTAAAAAAAAATTGCCTCATAAGAAACCTATTGCTGATCAAAAATCTATCACTTCTGAAAAATACTGTTACCGATTATCTCACCTGGATTGGACTTTCCCCCTTGCCTAGCCCCCTTCTGGACACCTCTGCCCTGTGGACTGTTTCTCTGTGCATGACCCCCAAACTGACAACAACTTCCCCGCTTGCCACAATGCATTTTCTCTGCTTGACAACTTCATTACAACTCCAGAGCTCAGGGACCAAACTTACTTCTATGGGAAACCGGACCTCCTGTACAGCTGTACCTCGCTTGGGAAATGCTCTCAAAGAACACCTTAAGGCACCACAGACTTTAGAGTGCTTTAAAAAGGACTAAAGACTCCAGCGTTCAAAAAAATGTATTTACATGATTAACATTCTTTATCTGAATAATTTCTGATTTTGCAGTTTTGTTTTTGATTTCGCTCTTTTGTCTTAACTGTAGTATTGAGAATGGTAAAGTGCAGTATGAATAATATGCATTATTAATAACAGCAAGACAATGTCGATACAAAAAAACTTTTTTTTTTTTCCTAAATGATCCAGTGTTATTTAATACAGCATTCTACTGAAGAGAGATTTCTGAGGTCATTTTTATGAAGCTACAACTAACCTGAACAGATTATGAGCCAATCTAGAAATATCACTGTCTAATAATAAAGTGCTTTTCACAGTAAAACATGCGCGTCACCCGTCACAGCTGCAGTCTGCAGCTCACATACCGGCTTCCCTTCACAATTCACAACATGAAATAAACAATGGTAAGACCGGGAGTCTAAGTTGGATCTCCGGTGTTTAGGGCACAAGTCTAAGTCGAGTCAAAAGGCTTATATTTGTAACTAAAGTGCGACTTGAGTTGGATTCTCAAACTCAAACTGCCATCTATTCACCAGGTAATATGAGGTCGATGCCCAACCTTCCCTTTTAACTTCTTTAGGAACAGATTGTATAGTCGTGCAAGAAGATTTGTTGTTAAAATGCATAAACTCTTTTTCTACAAACATTTTTTTTTTATTTAAACCCAGACATTATCTTACAATCTTTTTACAAGTCATTAGTCCCTAAACGTGTTTAAGTTCCAATCTTGTGGCTGCTCCTTCAAGTAAAATACATGTAGGTCCTATGGCATTATCTATCCTTCTACTACTATCCTTCTGCATAAAATGGCATTTGATGTATTGCAATCCAAGCAGTTTTCCCATAATTTTTTTAGTCAAAGTCCAATGGATCTTAATTCAACCTCTATTTTTAAAGTAAATCTTCATTTCCTAATTGTGTTTTGAATAGGCCAAGGAAAGTTTTACTTTCCTCTGTGGGCATTGTTTATTTTAATTGCCAAAGAACTTGACAGATCTTTGGTAGAGGCTATACTGATAACTGAGAGAAGATTTAAGTAGGATTTAAGCAGGATTTACAGAGCATCCCCTACTCTTAACAATGACTGCAAACATGCTAATTAGGCTCTAACACCTTGGCGGAGTGATCCCAGAGCTGCAATTTCTACCTCTACCCAAATTGTTAAGCCATTTGTCATTTTATACCTTTCACTTGATTGTTAGGATATAAAAAAGTATAATCGCTTTTGCAGAAAAAAAGCATTTTTTTTTTCCTTTTGAAAGCAACAGCTTAGGTCTTTTGAAGTAATGTCTGGATTACTAAAATGCAGCACTGTGTAACCTGTAACACAGTGTAACACTTGGATATGTCAGTTTGGATAGGCGGGAATGATTTCTGATGAAAATTAAACCAAAAACTTCCCAAATGTGACCAGTAACCAAGCAAAACAACTAAGTTGAAATCATAGTCTGCACAATATAATGTGGTGGTTGGGTGGGGGGTGAAACAGCATTTGTTGATTCAACATTTATATTCAAAACAACATCAATAGGGTGTTTTCACTGACGTCACTGGCCAACTTCCGGTCCGCCATATTGGGTGGCACACTTCCTTATCTCTAGTTGTCTTACACGTATTATCGTATCGCGAATAGTTAAGTACGCCAGCACGCTAGAGCGACCAGATAAGGACGTATATCTGAGGAAATGTTCCGTGATCGACCATATGGACCCGTATGCCCTCCACGGTGCCTTGTTTAGCCGTAATCCAGATGATTGGCCAAATGTAGAGCACGGCGACATAGTGCATTACCTGGTGTTCAGTGAAAACCCTCTGCACACTCTTGAGGAAATGAGAGCTTACAAGGATCTAGAGGCTCACAACCAGTTCACATCTGGTTATGTACATCAAGGAAATCGCCATCATACGTGGACGGGTGAGTTTTAATAAGATGGTAAAAATGTAAACAATCTGACGCAAATGTGCGAAGGCGCTTGGCTGCAAGGCCGATCGACGCCGCTCGCGGCTTTAATTATTTAAGCAGAACAATGACCAGTGCAAAATTAAGTTGTATTTACCGTATTGGCGCCGGTAGGAGCTGCAGATCATAAAGCCAGCAAACAGTGGGAACACAGCAACTCGTTCAAAGGTAAGCTGCGATCAGACGGGCTCTGGCCCATGCTAGTTTAGTAGCTGCTAACCGTCAGTGCTAACAACCACTCGCGCATGTAATGTACTTTTAACTTGCTGCTATGTGTTTCAAACGTTTAGAACACACTCTCATTGACATCGGGATACTGTGGAAAGTTATGTTCGGTCTTACAGCCGCGATTCAAGCGAGCCGACGATCTCTTTATCTCTGTAACTCGTTCAAAGGTAAGCTGCGCTCAGCCGGGCTCTGGCTCATGCTAACCGTTAGCGCTAACAACCACTCGCGCATGTAATGTACTTTTAACTAGCTGCTATGTGTTTCAAACGTTTAGAACACACTCTCATTGACATCGGGATACTGTGGAAAGTTATGTTCGGTCGACTTACAGCCGCGATCCAAGCGAGCCGACTCTTTGTTATCGCTAACAGTTGTTCTCCGTGGTTGCGCCTCCAGGCAGGAAAGCGGTGGAAAATTAATCTGTTTCTATGTTTTTCCCATGGCGATCATGTGTTGCGCTGTTACAGCCCACAATACAGCAACGGTTTACCATGGTTGAAATCAAGTTAAGGTGAAATTAATCAAATTAAAACACGGCTGAGAGAGGGAGTACAGTATGCGGTAGTAATAGGCAGTAGAGGCGGCGGAGGCAGTCAACACGACAGCCGCGGAAAGTAATAAGTCATAACGCCCAAGCCCTATTATTAATATATTCTTCTTATATGTTTTAAATACTTAACAGTTAATTACCTGTGACAAAGTGAGCACCGCAGACTCTGGCGTATTCCAGCTTAACACCGTCCAAATCGGACCTGGATATCCGTGTCAGCCATAGGTGACGGCGTTGTTCAGACAGCTGTTTTTTTTTTTTTCACACTGATTCACTATTACGGCTGGTAGGCGATAGAAAGCGTTGATCTCCACCTCCACGGGCCGTGCAACCAACCATTAAACACGTTTTCCCCATTGTTCACTTCCAATACTGCCTAAGGCGTCATACAATGCAGGTCAACGGTGCGAAACGACTGCCACCCAATATGGCGGACGCGCTGAGTAGTCACGTGAGCGTGACGTCAGCTGAAAACCCCCTATTCAATGACATCTTTTCAACATTGATTTAATGGCTAGAATTGGATGATTGTTTGATGGTTGATCCATCTTCAGTTATCAACTTTGACCAAACATCAACCTTTTTGACCATAATTCAACATTGTATTAACATCTTTCGCCTTCTGGGGTTGCAGCTCGGCCAAAAACAGCTATCCCCTCTGGGTTCATCAGTCCCGAGCTGAACACTCCTTTCCTCAAGTCTCCCAACACATGCAGTCTAAAACTGCTGCAGCACACCGTTCACCACTCTCTTCACGTTCATGTAGGTGCGTCACCACCCTGATTTAAAAGAAAGGGTCAGCTCTCCCCCAACTGTTGAACTGTCAGCTTTGGCCTCTCTGCATTTGGGGCCAGTGGGGACTGCCCCCACCAAATGTCGCTGTGGAGCCCTATGTTCGCCATAATGAGTGGGACAAGATCGTTCTTCATAGAGTGTAAAAAAGACAGATTCCCTTACCAATAATCATCAGTTAAAAAATCATTAATTAATAAAAAAAAATCTGTTATAACATTTTTTGTCTATACATCTAAGTCTGCCAGAATACTGACAAGCCCAGTATGTTAAATCGTCTTGAGGCGTCTTCATATTGGGGCCGGCCCACCAACGTTTGTTTAAATAATAAAATACACCTGAAATCGCAATTTGCATGCCCAAAATGCAAATCATCTGGCCCCCAAGCTCGGATCGTCCAATCAAAATACTTGAATTGCACATGTTGTGTTTCAGTTCTCCTAGGTAGTGTGCGACCATCTGGTCAAGGCAAGGCCAATTTATTTGTACAGCACATTTCAAGAAGGACAATGCATTTTGCTTTACATAATTAAAACATTGGGAGATAAAAGCAGAATAATAGCAAGTAAAAAAACAGTTGGAATAAAATGTAGGAAAATTTAAACAAAATAAAACAGGAAAATGGAAACTAAAAGCAAATATTAATCTAATATTAATCTAGTGTTGGTTGTCCTTTGTAGCTTATTGAAGGATTGATGTGAATTGTTTCTATTCAATAAATTAACAATATGAGCCTTTTTTTTTATAATTTTATGTATAAACATTTTATTACATTTAGCTTATATAAAACGGATTTTCTAGTGTGTTGGTTTATGCTAATCTATCTGTTTAATTTAAGTTGTTATTAATTCAGTTACTGCTAATAGGTGTTGCGTTTTTTGTGCCCCACTTAACTTATGCCAATGACACCACTGACTGTCAGCAGGTGCCAATAATTTACGAACAAAAGATTTTGGGAACATAACAGCAAAGGTGTTTGTATGTAACATCAAGAAAGATGCCTTCAACTTTCTCATCCCTACTACGTCTAAAGAGGAATATCGGTAGATGTCAGAGTCATGCTCTGCACTGCATGAGTGCATCCCATAAATCAGCTACCGCAGAGGATATCACGTAAAGAAGTTAGATAACCATGTCCTCTGCAACAAAACAGAGAAAGGATCATTTCTCTGCAGTTAAATGGCTCTTTACCTCCTCAACTTTTACTTTTTTACTGTGTAATAGTGTTGTCAGGGGTGTCTTATACTTTGCAAACGCTCCTTTTGTCTACAGAAAACTATGTCTCTGTCTGTATACTTCATCTTTCAATCTTTTCAGCCTTTTCAGGTAGATAAACAGTTCAGTTTTCACATGGGCCTTATAACTAGCATCCCCCCCCAAACAGGGTCTATTTGCAGTGGTTAACATTTGTGTGCACAAGAGAGTTAGTGGGCACCTGCTGTGCCACATTGGGATGTATTTAACTCTTAGAACAGCAGCTTGTCTGTCACAGTTTGTATCCCGAGCATCAAAAGGAAACTTGAAAAAGTGCAATTTTTGCTAAGTAAGAAATGCACGGATGTGTTCAGAGGGCAAGAGCATCAAATTATCGCTTAGCAGCTTTAAGAAGATAAATTCACCATTAATAACACTCTGCAAAGTGTTAATTATTGATGTTAAACTAGGGAAATATTAAGCTCTCAGTGAGAGCGTGTGTGTCTGCAGAAAAGCACTCCCCGAGACGCCATGTTTGCCAATAAAGAGCAAGCTATAGCATAACCTTTATTTGGTAGCTGGAAACATTAATCTTATAACAAACAATTTTTAAAAAAAAGTAAAGTAAATGTCAAAACCTGAATGTCTCGCAATCACTAATGTCACATCAGACATGATCTTTGACATCCTTTACTAAACTTTTTTTATGCATGCTAGTCGGTGGGCAGTGGCGTTCATGCATCTTAGTCATTTAATCACTTCATATACTTACACTAACTGGCCAGTCAGGAGCCCCTGAAGAATATCCAGCTAAAGTATAAAACCCTTGCATGTTGAATACATATTTATAACATAAACTGAGGACTAATTGAACAATTACATTTTGCAATCATGCATCTGTCCATTAAAAGGGGACAGATGTGTCAGTGGCAACATTTTTACCTGAACGTTTTACCAATGACTTTGTTAACCAGCTCCGTTAAAGATCAGTGTCAGTGAATTCCTGTATTGAGCCATCCACATTTACCGACTAAGAGGTTCATATGCTCCCATCTCTCGGGCTTACAGAGAATGGTTTGAAAAAGAGAATACCCAAAAACAAAAATATCTTGACGTCCGAGCTTAAAGGAGAATACACGGACTGCTTTCAGATCAAATGATGAGCTCCCCTCCCATTTTTAAATAAGACCATTTAGTTCATCTTATCTTTGTTTTTCTGTAAGTTATTCCGTAAGAATACCTATTTGCCTCATTCAGAGCTGTTACTGGACCTATCGAACCTAGCATGCAAGACCAGTCTCGTTCCTATTAAGTCATGCCAGCTACAATACACACTTCATGAAATAAACAATTACAAATTGCTTTAAAAATGGCTCTGCAAAGCTCCATAAACAGCAGTCTTAATGAGTTAATCATCATTACTACCTAATGTAATCTTAAGCTCATTCAGAAGTATTTATTTTTGCGAAAATAACGCATCGAATATTTTAATTTCAACAAACACAATTTGTTTGCATGACCTTCAGATCAATATAAGCTCTGATAGAAAAAGTTGAAAGTGGGAAGTTCTTTATATAATAGGAAGATTCTATTAAGAAATTCTAGTACATTGAATTGTTTGGCCATAAAGCGAAATGTGCATATTTAGTGTTCTCAGAGTTTACTAAATAGCTTAACTTTAAAAAAAAAAAATGAAAGCAGCTTAGAAGACCCAAGATATTTTCATGCCAGAGTAGTAGCGAGAGATTTACAGATTCAAGAAACAAAAGATCCAGAGAAAGACAAAATATAGACATCACTCATTCCCCTGAGAGAGACAAGTCACAACCCACACAGACAAAGAGACAACTGCCGGTAATGTACCAACCTTGTTTCCTCTTCACAGCGCACTTTGTTTCGTTTGTGTTTACCAGAGGCTTACATCTCCTGTCACAGTGAATGTTGTCGCTCACTGGTGCACTGAATCCATCGATGGAAAAAAAAAAAAAGTGCATGCACGAACCGAGAGTGTTAATGTGCTTTGATTCTTGGCTCCCCCCCACCCCAATGTTTGTCTGCATGCTTACATGCATTTATGTCCGAGCGAGACCAGGTGAATACAGAAGGCTATGACGATTTCGAAAAGATAAGTCAAAGCGACACTACAGGGAGGCTCTGTAAACAGCTGGGAGTCATATGCCTAGAGCCATTGGATCACCGAGCTTTGGATACAAAAGTGGGGGGCACAGTGCTGCCGTGCAGAAATGTGCAAGGACATGGATTAGATTAAAACGGATTTGACTAAAAGTACCACATTTAAACATATTCTGCTCCTCTGTCTCGTTGCTTTGGGTCCACTAACAAACAGAAGTGTGCTCCTGCAGCTTTCCGACAAGAAGTGTGCAAAATGTCTTTGTACATGGATGTAAAAAACAAAAAAATAGTTAAAAAGAAATGACTTGCAAAGAGCATACACACACACACACACACAGCTGAGTCTAGATAAAAAAGGTGCAGTAGAGGTAATCAACGCATACTGTGGGCTTGTGCTCTCATTGAGGATTTTTTTATCTGCAGCCACTGGGGACGCAAGTGTGTCTGAGTATGTGGGCTTATCTATGATCTGCTGTCTGCAATAGTCGGCTTCCCCTCTGGCATCTTTTTTATTTTACCTGACTGCATGCTTTCAATATCACAGCTTTTGCTCGAGCGTGTGAGTGGTCCGAGCTGATGTGCTTATAAAGCGCAGTCCCGAGGTCTGAGTGCCCAGGATTTCCCTTCTTTTCTTTTTTCTTTTTTGCTTGTGTGCATGTTATTCTCTGACTGAAAGAAGAAGAAGTGATGAAAGCTGAAAGGTGTGGTAATGGACTCAGAAGAATCATTAAAATTAATTTAGCGGAGCTGAGTCCACATCACTGTGATTGTTGCCACTGGAGCTACCAAAGAAACATGAGTTAATATTCCAATTCTTTTAAACCAGCCCAATGTGATATCAGTTAAATTAAATGTCTAGAGGATTTTAGACTAGGGATGCTCCGATCTGCTTTCTAGCACTGACTCAAGGTCCATATTAAGGTATTTTTAAATTATAGGGTTTTATATCAGTAATTAAATTCAACTCGCTGGTTCATTGACAAGAATTTTACGCCGCCCATTCGAACCCCTATGAGCTGAGGGGGCTTATTTTGCACAGCTAATTTAGAAAACCACCTACCATTTTTATGCATGAATTGGAAAATAGCCTTATTAACCAAGCATTTTTTTCTATATGAAAGAAACAGTTGGCTGCTGCAGATTGCTGGCATTCAGTGTCACGTCACCTGCTCTTTGCACTGTACTCAGAAAGCCATCAGCGTAAGGAAGAACTGCGCAGAGAGCTGCTGAAACAATCATTAATGTTTATGACGTCCACAGCAAAGCGCTACGACTCTGTCAGGTCAGCTGCACACGATTCAGTAAACTCCCTTTAAAATCTGTTGTGAGCCAAATTATCAACAAGAGTAAGCATGTTAGTGGTAGCTTAGCACTTCCGCTCATTGCTTCACATAAATGACGATCAGAAGGAACAATGATTGTTGCTTCAGGCATCAAGTCAAATGCAACTTTGGAAAAAAAAAAAAAGAGCTATGAGTGTTTCCTTTGATGTTTTATAATACCATTATAGCAGATTTTCAACAAAGTTAACCCTGGGTTGGTGGAACATATTAAAGCTCTCCTCCAAAATCCCTGTAGCTGTCAAAAAAAGAACACTGCCATGTCTGGAGTTCCACTGGTAAGAAATTGAGACAACCACAATACTAATGTAGACCATATGTTATACCAGTTTAATCTCAAAAGGGTAATCTATAAAGCTAGATATGCCCTAAGAATATGAAGGACATTGATTTTAATAAAGCATTGGACTGGATCTAGGTATTGGTTAATAATTGGCTTTCAATGGCTCAGCTTGTGGATACCATTACATTTAACCAGCTCAGATCTAAGCAAACCTTGCGCAAACACTTTTAGAAAGACTGCAAAAGTCAACCTTCAGTTTATATGGTACAAAAACTATCCACAGACCACACTATACAGGGCATAGGATGTACTAGATACCAACTATCCAAAATGTGTGGGATATCTACCTGATGTCCACCTGTGACACTGCTCTCCTTTCTTTTACATTTGGCTGAGGTTTATGTCTATCTATCCATCTATGTGCACATCTGCTTGTTAAACATGGAAACAAATTGCATGTCAGAACAGAATGTGAGGGGGCTGGTTCCTGGGCTGTTTCTGCACATGAACCATCCCGGACTGCTCCTGGCTGAGATGATGGCTCCCCTCCTGGGGTTGGCCCGTGATGGTGAGGGTGAGGGGGGGGGGGGGGGGGGGGGGGGGTTCCACCGTCAACAAGCAACAAAGCTGGGGATTCCCCACCCTAGCCCTTGCCTCGGTCTTTGCACTGTTTTGGCAGGGGCCCAGTGATTTGGAAACGACCTTGGGGGGTTCTAGTGGGGGTTGTCCAAGTGTGGGTCTGACCGAGTGACAGCTCTGTGGTTGCCGTTGGGGAGTGGTGGGTTACTGGATAATGGTCCATGGTCCGCAGGGTTGTGTTGGGCTGACTGTGGACCCCGGGGGCTTGCTTGGGTGGGAACTACTTCTTTCAATCTCCCTTGGGCCGACTTGCTGGGTTTGACGGCAGAGAGCCCTCCTTCCAAAATAATCTAATCCCCTGGTGTCTACAGTGAGCCTGTGCTTGCCCAGTTGCTGGGCTGTGGGGGGTCCTCCCTTCTCCACGCTGTTGCTTTTAGGCACCTGGAAGCAAGAGTTTTGCCTTGTGTCTTTTTGTTTGCACCTGGCCTGGAGCCTGCTGTTCCTTTCCTTTGCTTCGAGCTCCCCCCTGTGTAGGTTGCATGCTGCTCTATAGGTGTGCCAGGGACCCTCCTATCTGAGGTAACTGTGACTCTCGCCGGTACATGCTGTGCTTACCCCTTTTGCCACGTTAACCATTATGGACTGCCAGGTAACACATTTGCATGTGCTCAAACAGGCACACACACACACACACACACGCACACACACACACACACACACACACACACACACACACACACAGAAACTGATTGAAACTCTCTTTAAATAAGTAGCCAACCAGACTCTTCATGTGGGAGGGCTAAATTTTCAGGACTGGACATTTAAAAATATTGCTGCCCATCTCCTAAACACTAAGAAACGGGATCACATCACATCACATCAATACTTAAATTACTCCACTGGCTCCCCTTTCAGTTTAGGGTTGATTTCAAAGTTTTCATGTTTTTTTTTTAAACTCTTAATGGTTTTGTACCATTGTATTTCTGTGATTATTTAGCTGGTGGTGCGCATAGCTGAGTCTTGATGGCCACAAACCAGACCCTGTTGGAAGAGCCCAAATCAAAATATAATCACAGGAGTGAATGGATGCTTTCTATGTCAGCTCCTAGACTTTGGAATAAATTTCCAGCTGAATTCAGACTCATTGCTGACCTGGCCCTTTTTAAATCAAGAATCAAAACTATTTAGGATGGCTTTTAATACCTTGTAGTGTAACACTTTGTATATCTTTTTTCAATTGTTTATATTTTATCTTAACACTTATTCCTTGTGTTCTATGTGTTTTATTTTATTTTACTCATGTAAAGTACTTCAGTTACCTAGTGGTTATTGCAAAGAACTAAACAAATAAATGTATAATTGACATATTTTTTTAAGGTGAATCCCATTCCACTCCATCATCAAACTTAGGGGTGAAACGGATCCAGGTGTGGGTGTTGCAAAGGTGCTCCCAAATCAGAAGGGACATGTTTAGTCCTGTAGGTTCTGGGTCTGCCCCACTGCCTCTTCCTAGTGGGTTAGGGTTATGCAGGATGTCAGGAACAGGAGATCTGGATAATGGAGCTCCTCGTGACTGATTTACTATCCTCAAAAAGCAAATTACCAAGCTGGAATAGCATATTTCTCTGGAGGAAAAAAATTACAGTTACAATACCTTTATGATACCTTCGTTAATATTTTAAACACTACTTGTTCACTTTTATTTTAGTGCACAGTAATACAGTTTAGCATATTTGTAGAGATAGGGTAGCACTTGAAAATATGATTTTCAGTTAAAACATCATGTATTAGTTTTTTCTGCTATTTCTAATCATCATTTGAAATGTATGAGTTTTTTTTAAGTCATTACATCTTCCGTTAATATAGTATTGTCCTACCTTTTATGTGTACTTGAAGAACATATCTTTCACATTGTCCCCGTCTTTCAGCGGAGCAACATGTAGTTTTCATTCCTTTTTGAACCTATTCCCATCATCCAAGTCAGATCGATGACCTTCAGCAGCTGGTTGCTGATTGGTTTATGTGCAGAGTACTTGCAATAATGGACTTTAGCGGTTAAAGGACCCTGGACATGTATGGGCCACACGAGCAGATGCCACGGTAAGTAATAGGCAGTCAATGGGAGTCACAGACCTTACAAACCTAATTATGTGAAGTAATGGCAGGCGTCAGTCAGGGAGTATGCAGCGTGTCCCACTTAAGACCGTACAGACCCGCTCAACCAGAAACTAAACCATGGGGATCACACAAACTGGTCATGTCCCAGAGCATCACTGAATCACCAGATAATCTCTCTTACATTTTTTAGTCACTTTTGTAAAAAAAAATAAAAAAAATAGCAGACACATAAAAGACAGCAGTTTGACAACAATTACAGTAAGCACTTTTCAGTGAAATAAAAAGCTGAAGTCACTGACTTAGCAAAAATGCTTCAAGGCTTTACCACATTTCACAAAGACAGTGCAAATATATAACAGCAGGAGATTCCGATACGGATAAAGAAACAAATCTAAGGTACAAACTCATAGGTACAAGAGAGATTATGCCGCTGTTGTTGCTTTAATTCAAACAGTTATTTTGTTTTTTTTCTGAAACATTCATTAATTTATTTTGCATACCTGATGTATTGTGTTCAGGCTCCCAGGAAAGCCTGTCACTTATGGAGACAACTTTCAAGGGAAAATAAAAAGGGACTCCTATGTTTAAGGAAAACTTTTAAATATTGTCAACCCATTCTTATTAACCCAGATTAGTGTTTAGGATGAAGTTATCTGTGTTAAATTTGGAAAGTCTGAACGATCGGTCCTGATTGTGTTTTTCATGCTTAGCCCATATGTGGTGATAGAATAGAGTTGCTTTGTCATGGAAAAACTATCAATACACATTTAGTTGGAATAGAAATATCCTGCATTGTTCCAGAGTGGGGAAATCCAGGTTTACTTATGTTGGAGTCACATTGAAATCAAAGTTATTTAAAATGATTACTCACCAAATTCAGAAAATAAATACCTGTTGCATCTGAAGCACAGTGAATTCCTCTAAACCTGATTTTTTTATCTTCCCTTAAAATATTTGGACTTTAATTCGCCTCAGATCTCAGCTGAATTCTAGTGCCAAGTCTTACCTGTGCACTTTTTCAGCACACCGGGCCGTTTGCCATGCATCCCGAGCCTGCAGTTGAAGTTTTCCTCCCAGAATTCAGCAAACCAAACATTTCTTCTGTTGTTGGACAGAGAGCGGCTACGGAAATACCGGTCAAACGCTGCAAGAAAGTCAGAGAGGGAAAAGGTGAAATACCACGCAAGATTTAAAGAACAGACTGAATCATCATTGCTGATGAAAAGAAGATCCTTAACATCAGTATGTGATAGACTCTGGTGTTTCAGGATTCATACCTTATGCTGAGCTTACCAGCAATTATAAAAATGGGTATCCTTAGCAGTATCACACATTTCGAAACAAAAAATAAACTTAAATTGAATAGCCCCTGTGTGATTTCAAATGCCATTTCAGTGATGCATATCTTTAGGATGAGAGCAAGGAGACCAAACAACTCAAATACAGCTTTTCATAACAATTTGCACACCTGTCCAGCTTAAAAAAAAAACAGAAGCCAGAGGAAATAAAAGCTTCCTGAGCTCAGGAATGAAAATAATTGCTGGTAGATGACAGGATAGCATGATTTGATCAATTATAAAACAACATTTTGTTCATACTAAGTTAAAACACGTAAGGCGATTTAAACCAATTTTCCAACACCATACGCTCCGAGGTTAAACTGCAACACGGTACATGTCACAAGATCCAATGCGGAGTGAGGAACTATCAGATTGACTCAGACGCCCTGTGCCATGAGTGACTCAGTGTACAAGCTGACAAGCGCTGCCTTGATTGATCTCGTCTGCTGTCACAGATGTGGATTCTGTGTGTACCTGAGCAGCTTTACTCATAGACTGCTGGGAAAAGTGAGTTTCCTCCACGTGCGACTCGACGGGGAGCACATGTCATGTGGGATCCCCTGCCTCCTACTGTGATAGCAGATGTGTTCAAAAACGGAATGATAAGCATCCCTTTTTCTGTCAAACACCACGGAGAGGGGGAAAAGAATCCCCACACGGTGGCAAAATTTCCTTGCCACCGTGTGGGGATTTTCTTTCTTGAATACCAAGTACATTTATTTTGATTAATGTTCAAGGGTCTCGTCTTCAAAAAAAAAAAAAAAATCTAGGGCTTAGAAAGAACATTCACTGACGGAGACCTAAAACTTTTTAAGTCAAAAGACTGAAGCAGATCAGTTCAGAGAATTGTTTTTTTTTTTTATTGCCCTGTTTCAAAATATAAGCCACATAGTTTTCACCTTGGTGCCTCCTCACACCAATTTACTGCGATACATCCAGGATTTCTGAGGACCTTCAAGGTAAGCATGAATACGCCACACATGGCTTAGCCTTGCTGCTTTTTTTGGCCACCTTATGACTATGCCACCACCCAACGGTACCTTAGTCCATATGTTTTACCTATAAACATAGTAGGCACCTCCTCCATCAGTTTCAGCCTTCATGTGAAGTAGAAAACCATCACTATGGTTAGCAGCTTATCAGCAGCTTGAGAGCATACATATTGCTATTGTGGAACATAATATTAACCTGGCTCCATCTGTTCACTAGGGCTGCAGGATATTAGGAAACCATGCAATATAAAATATTCGTGAATGTTACAATAACAATATGGCTTGTGATAAATCCTTGCTTAGCTACACGGTGTTAATGCATTTCTGCTTTAGGTTCAATGAAAAAAATGGACCCCAGATTGTAAGCAACATATCCAGCTACTGGAGAGAAAAATGTCTGTATTATGTAGTCAACAATGTGGTTTTGCTGAAAAAGTTAAAAAACTGCTGCTGCTTTCACAATGATACAACTTTACTCAGTTTCTTAATGAACTGAAATGGAAAACAAATACTTGGTACCTTTGTAATTAGCTAAAACGGTACTGGCCATGTGCCAGAAAAGAGCCTGGACTTACAGGAAAACAACTGCTCAGAGGATCACTTGGGCAGCGCTTTGGAAGTCAGAGCCAGCAAGACTCGAGTATCAGATCAAGTCCGTGTATGATGTCCTCCCAAGCCCATGCAGTCTGCATCGCTGGGGGCTAACAGAATCACCAGCATGTCCACAGTGTGTGGGGCGAGGCTGCCTAGAACATATCCTAACCTGCTAGACTAAAGCTCTTGGAGAGATGAAGTACAACTGGCGCCATGACGAGGTGGTGCTGAAGAGAGTAGCTGACGTGATCTGCCCCTGATTCCAGCAGAGGATGCACAAGCTCCCAGAAAGGCAGAACATCACCTATTTTCAGGGCAGGGGAGAAACCTCGGGTGGGACACATGGTTTTGGTGGGGTTATTAGCCAAATACCATTATGGAAGAAATACAGTTTTGGACATGGAATTCATAAAAATGAATTTTTGTCCTGTTAAATTATGCAACCTAAAATTCACCTGCAAAGATTCAACAGTCGAAATTCGCTTGCAAATGGGTTGACCCACTGGTGAACCCAACTGGTGTGTCACATGATCGAAGGAGCATCATTTCAATGGCTAGAAGCCTCTCGACTCGATCGAGTGCAGATTGCTTTGGCTTGAGTTCACCAGAACGTCAACACATTTGCAGGGGAAATTTCAGCTGTTGAATCTTTGCAGGCAAATGTTTTTCAGGGAAAGTTTTTGCAGGTGAATTTGAAGTAAAACCTAAATCAGATACATCGTTTCACAGGATAGGAATTCAGTGTTCTAAATTTAATGTAAAAAAAAAAAGACCAATTCGAATGAGGCTGTATTTCTTCCATAGGACCAGGACTGGCAGTTGAAGGTGGATCTTGGAAGGCAGCTTAAATTCCCAGAGTGCAGAGTAGGACATCACTCAGACCTCTTCCTTTTTTGTTGCAGCCAGAGCAGTAGCAGGACCTCATGTGCATAGCAGATGTAGTGCCACTGTTTTCTTAATGCACCCAACACAACTTGTCCAAGACTCTCCAGAGACTGTCCACATTCAACCTGATTTTAGTGTTGTGGTGCCAAGTCCTATTTCGATGTGAAGGTGTCTCAATTAGAAATAGGTGAATATATATATATATATATATATATATATATATATATATATATATATATATATATATATATATATATATATATATATATATATATATATATATATATAAAACATTCAAAAGCTCCGGACAATAAACTGAAGAAATGTCACCAATGATTCTGAGGATCAAAAGAGAGGCTGCTTTTCACAGTCACAGCCCACTGATTGTATGATTGACAAAAATAGTCGAGGAAGATTTTAAAAAAAGTAGCTTAACAGACAGCACTGTTGAAAATACTATTATACTATTATACTGATGGCACAGGAATAGCTCGTTCTTCAATCAAAATGAAGACCATATAAAATTGAAACTTATCTGCTTCTGTTAAAACGTCCTGTAATGACTCCTTGGCTCTTACCCAAAGCAATTCCTTGCAGTGGCACTTTATTTAAAAACTGATGTGCGTAGAATACTTTCCGCAGTTTGTGCTGAAAAATACAAATTTACTGTGTCCTAGTCTCCACCACAAAATACCAAGGTTCTTTCTAACAATATGGAAAGTGACAGTAAATCTGTGCTTTAGATTAAGAAACAGCTAACATCAGTGAACAGCATCGGTGCCTCTTTCCTAGGCTTTCAATACACGTTATAACCCACTATTTTATCTGCTGCTAAAATTTCTTAAAGTGTTGGGTCAAAGCAAAAAACACTGTTTATATCTGAAGAAAGCAAGTATAACCATTTTCCCTGTTCCTAGCAGGATGATAGATGAAGTAACCTTTAAATAGAAAAAAAATCTTGTTGAATATGCATCTTTTTTGAACTTTGGAAAGAATATTAAACAATATTTATAGCAAAAACTTGGAAGGAAGTGGGCTAAAAGCTGCTGTACTAGAACAAAATCAATACATTTATAAGTGAATGTTGCAAAAAGTATGAAACGCTTTATATTGCATCTATTGCTGGATTTTGTGTTATGTTACATTTTAACCCACGTTTATTTATTATTTGAAATGTCAGTGTGAAACTTTTTCATCCTTTTCTATAATCATCTCCTTATTTGTTCTTCACTACTTTTGAGCACTGGCACCCCTAAAGCTTCCACAGTCCCTCCTCAACATTTGCATTTTTTTATGTATAGTCAACTTTTTAAGTTGATCAAAGGTCAAATTTAGTACAAATTACAAATCTAGTAATACAATCAATGATACCCAAGCCCACTTCTCAATACGAAAATCACAGATGAACAGGCCAGTCATGTAAGGCAGGCCTTTGTTGACCTTCAATAGTGACAAAGTCTCCGGAAAAAAAATTATTTTACGACTTTTTTACTGATCTTGACCCAGGGTCAGTTATCCCACAAGGCTCTTCAACAAGAAACAGCTGCGGCCACATTTCCCATCCTCCCCCCACCCACATTATTTGATCATTTGATTTGCCAGAATCAAATTACACGCACAAATTAGCCGCCATCATAATGACATCCTAAAATCTCCTTTCTACGCACTCTTACCATCCACAGACGCTCGTTTGGGCAGAATAGTGATGGCTCCTTCGGCCACCCGCTCTTGGCCAATCACAGGAGAGATCTTGGACCCCCAGCTGTCTGACCCGACCCACAAGAAATGGCCGGTCTGGTTGTTTCTTTTAGCTGCATCAAGAACTCGCCTGTTAAAAGGAGAAGGTGATAATTAACATTATAACAGGTATTTCAGGAATAGCACTGCTGATGGTGTCATTTAGGGTTAAAGAAGACAGATATGTCTTCCTACTTAATGTTACATTGTTGATAAAGTATGAATAAATACATTGAGCTAACCCCATCTCAGTTAAGTAAGAGTACTTGTCCCTTTTGTTTTGACTGATGCAAGAGTTGTAAAGAAGATATGGGCAATATTCTGTAAACTGGGATGTTTAATTGAGTGTATTGCAATACCAGTGACAAAACACTCCAAAATTCTATTAATTCTTTTAATTGTAATAAAGGACGTAGCCAAACCATCTAAAAAATAAAATAAAATCAGGGCATTTTTAAAGTTTTCATACTCCTTAACCTTTTTCAGATCATGCCATGATAAAGCTGCAAAGTCTATTGTACTGGAAATTGTTTAAAAGACCAACACATAAAGAAACACCTTTTGCTGCTCTTTGCGGTCTTATGCTACTGGGGTGTGTCTATTACCAGCTTTGCACATCCAAAAACTGTTTCTCATTTCTCTTCAATCTATAGCTCAAAGCCAGTCAGGATGGATGGAGAGCTTTTATGAACACCAGTTTTCAAGTCCATTTGAAGATAGCTCTGAAGTTTGACTGTGCCATTTTGCTACATGAATAGGCAACTCTAAAGAACTTCCCCGTGTCCGCTGAAGAAAATGTTCCTCACAGCTTTATGTTGCCACAACTATGTTTTACAGTGAGGATGGTTGGTTGGTTTTACTTGGAGGCCAGAAAAATACATTTTGGCCTCTTCTGACCAGAGCACATTTTTCCCCACATACACCATGTGCTCATCACATGGCTAGTGACACACTGGGCAGATTTTTAGCTTTGACACTTTTCCAATAAAAGACCAGATATGTGGAATGAACCACTAATAGTTTTCCTGTCAACCCAGACTCCCACTGGAGCCGTGGATCTTTGCAGCTCCTCCAGAGAAACCATGGATCATTTTGACTCCTCCTTTGATTGATCCTCTCTTTGCCCTGCCTGTCAGTTCAGGTGGACCATGTAGGTTTGCAGTCCTGTCCAAATCTATTCATCTTCAGGTATAGATTGAACAGACGTTCAAAGACTGGGCCTATTGTTTGATTATCTAACCCTGGCTCAAACCTCTATGGACCTTTGTTCCTTACTGGTCTAGTGTGTTCATTATTCTTCACAATGCTGTTTGCTGCCTAATGTTCTCCAACAAACCTCTGAGGCCTTCATAGAACATCTGCATTTATATTGAGATTGATATATGCACAGAGGTAAATAAAGGACAGCAATCTGACGCCAGCTGTTTGCACCTGATTATATTTAGGGAGATCAGAGCGTAATCAGAGAGTAATCCCCTACTTAATGCTGATCTACCAGATAGTCCCCCTATACAATATATTGACATTTGCGTTTATAACATGACGAAATGTAAAGCCTGTAATTAAGTAGCTGGGAAATTGTGCAGCACAATTAAAAATGAGCAGCACACACACCGTATATCATCTTCATTGGCAAACATGATGATGGCCCTGGCATTGGAGGTCTCCAGCAGGCGTCTGATGATCTTGTCAAACTCCCCTGGTCTTGGCTCCCTGGGGATCTTTAAAGACTGGGCAATACACACACCGCCTGGGATAGAAAAAGACAAAAACCACTTGGTCAAGATCTCTGACGAAGCCCCCCCCCAACAGTTAGAATGGCAGAAGAAAGAGAACACAGAATAGGCAATACAATCTAAGAGGGACTGTACAGCAGCACTGGCAGGAGTCAAATGGTGAGTATAACACATGCCGAAAAAGACAGATCCATAAACAAGTATTAAAATTCAGTGTGAAAATTATCATAAAATAAAGCAATAAACCTCTTTTCAAGGGATACTAACAAAAATAAGCTTAAAAGAGAAAAAATATATAAGCAATTGATTGCATGGGGGGATGCATGAGACCAAATTGTGACTCCAGACATATCCCTTGTCAAGCAATGAGGTTGGCATATTTTTTATTAATGTCTTTGCCAATGTTAAATTTAGCTCACTTTTTTTACTTTTGCACATTGTTAGTTTTCATTTATTTCCGTTTTACCTTAGTTTCAGACATGCATACATGGACACAATTCTGTTTAGTATTGACTCAGGCTTCTTATTAATGCTCCAAACTGGTAACTGTCTTTGCTGAATTACATTGTTAGCTCGAACACAGTTCAAAGGACAGATTTTTAACATATTTTTTTTTTTTTTTGACACAAGAAAAAAAATACTTCTTTGCATATTCAACTTCATGTTCGTGTTTGTCTTTTTTCACCCCTGTGACAGTGCGCAAAGCGGGAGTGAATGATATCTCCCCGCCTGTTCCAGCCCATTTATTGAACATCTGTACAGTCTGTCGCTTTCACTATATCGCAATCCTTAATCAACATGCAGTCACATTGATACCCAGGCAGGCGCACACACCAGAGTGCATGACTGCTAAAACAAATTCTCATTAGCCTCGAATTAAAATCCTCTCAAGGCTAATTACAAAAGTGACAAAAGCTGCACAGACGCCCCATCATCCAACCCCTCCCACAAACACAAACACCCAACCCAACATGGGTCTCAACTCAGAATGCTTCCTCAAGTATCAAGCAAGTAGTAATTTAAAATTTGCAGATCACTGTAATTTTCAGCCCACATCTGCTTCTCACTAAGTTGGCAGCAACAGCCAACCTAGTGCTTTTTTTTTTTTTTTCCAGTTTCTGGAAATCATCCCAAACTTTGCCCATTTCCAGTTGAGGCTTTGCAGAGATGTTCAAGCTCAAAAAAGTCTCACTTTACAGCTGTTTTAAGGTATCCAGATGTTTTAATGCCCTAAATTCTTTAAAGTTCTTTAAAAAAGTGTCTGCACTTTCTAAGTGGTTGATTTCATTAAAAACCTGAAGTTTAAGCAAAACTGGGATTCGGATTAGTTTAAAGATGGGTTTGACTAAGGTTAGCACATGTGGTGTTACGGCTTCGTCTCTACAAACAAATATTCTCATAATGACGCCACCATCACCGTGCTGGACTGTAGAAATTGTTTTGAAGAGGTTAATACTTAAGCTTAATGCTGTATTTTTCCCACAAAGGATGACAAATGTGAACCAACAGCTTAACCCTATGACATGATCTTGCTTTTCATGGTTCCTAGGTGTATTGTTTTTATTACATTCCTGCAAGGAGCCTTGGTGTGGCATGATGAAGAATTCTGCATCCAACAAAGAATTCAGAATCCTTTTTTTGACCAAGACCAACAATCCTAGTCTTTTGAAGCAGGTCGGCATTTCTAGGAATTATCTTGGTCCAAACATCTTGTGTTTTTTGAGGTCATCTTAAGCACTATATATATATATATATATATATATATATATATATATATATATATATATATATATATATATATATATATATATATATATATATATATTTCATGCACCAATATATGTTAGCACTTTACCATTTACTAAGTTTGAATGTTTTGAACAGCATCATGATTAGACTTGACAAGATTTGATTTGATTGGACTGCATGGAAATCAATTTCTATTTACTTATACTGAACTGTATGTACACCGAGTTAAACTGGGTCTTTGTGTTCTTAATGAGATAACGATGTAACTTCATACAGAAAAGTTTCTGTTGTGACTATTGTTTCTCCTGGATGCCAGCACCCTTTCTTTGCTTTCCCCTCTGTTTTGATCCCCACTGCTTTGTAACCATTGTATTCTGTCCAGTTTGCTGCTTAAAGCTGGTGTGGACCATTGTGCCAAGCCAATTATGCAACTGAATGAAAATGTTGTTTAGGGGGGCATTTTCCCCCACAACACTATGCAACCAGATCCACCATTTTGGTTAAGTTGCAGGGGCAGAGATGTTTACAGAAAGAAAAAAAAAGTTTAATCACATAGGATCTATTTACATTGGACAATTATTTTCTAGATATGGCTAAATTGGGCTTATAATTTTGTAATATCTATTGAGATTATTAAATTGGTTATCATTTTAAGCACTTGTCCACTAGGCTACATCAAAACACCAGTTATATTGAATAGTAACACTGTACTGCTAACAGACATGGGCCTATAAGTACCGTTTTTTTTTCAACAGAGACTAGATTATCTGTTCATAAGACCACAATAAGCAGTACACTCCCCTAAAGGTGGACTTTATGGAAGAGTGGCCAGAAAATTTTTTTTGAGTTTGTAGAAAGGCATATGGGCAACCTCCCATATATGTAGGAATGGGTTCTGGTTAGATGAGACAAAAATTTTACTTTTTGGCCCCTAAGGAAATCTCTGACACAAACGCAACACACCCTACCACCCTTAGTTCACTATTGCTATGGTGAAACAGTGGTGGCAGCATGAGGCTGCTCTTGTGGTTTTCCACAGCAGGAAATGGGAAACTGGTCCGCGTCAAGGGAAAGACGGATGGCGATACGTAAATACAGGGATATTTTACCGCCATTTATTTGAGTTTGGGACGGAAGTTCACCTTCTAGCAGGACAATGGCCCAAAACACACTGCTAATGCAACATCTCAAGTGGTTTAACATTGAGTTAAAGAACAGACCTCAATCCAGCTGAATACTTTTTCAAGCCACTGTAAATAAAAGTAAACATCAACAACACCAATTGAGACCGGATACTCTAGATTACAGCAGTGTTAAAGTTTATCTGTCATCCGAGGGTGATCCTCTCTCTCACTCACTCACACCTGACATTCTGCTAGCTGCCATCATCAATGAAGGCCCCTAAACCTCACTATAAAAATAGCCAGAGAATAACTTCTTAAAACTGAGCATCACTTTCAAAAAGAGAAATCAAAATTGAAAGATGGGTAAAAAACTGAAACAAAAATACAGATAAAATTATTTTTTGAAATAGAATGGCTTTTCTTGTGTGTGATAGGGGGTTGCCGGGGTAAATACAGGGTAATGTGCTAAAAGGGATGGTGTATACATTTGATTTTCAATGTTAGACTTAGTACAGCCTTGGTTTAGAAATGTTAAGCTTATCTACACTATCGTATGTGACTGTTTTTTTTTTTTTTAATCTCAAGCTGAACTCTTTCTCATGTGAAGAAGAATGGCCAAGGGCATCCGGTATTCAAATGAAGCAAGCAGTAAACATTATTTGTCAACTGGAATGTAACCAATATCCTCAGTCATTGAATTAAATCTGAATCAGTCATATTTGGAGCAATCAATTAGAGACACAGGCTGAATCGATTTTTACTTTTAACCTAAAGCAGTTGTCTTCTCAACAAATGAAGGGCTATGCTGTGGCTGATTGTGCTCCAAAGGTATCATTTATGATCATTTGATGACATAACACAAGACGCCGAGCACACTAATGGGAGTTTATTCAAAATTCCTCTTCATTTACTTCGAATAAAGCCGTTATTGGCTTTTGCCAACGTTCACAATGCACACATTTTTCAGAGGCTGAATAAAATCTCCATATTCACTTGTCACCAAGGGATCATTGCTAGGTTGTCACCTATAGCCTGCATGCAGCCTAAAGGTGTCTGGTTAACAGCAAACAGTGCGATTTGTTAGGGTCCCTATGCTTACCTGGTGGCCCCAGAAGAAATATAATTTACACAGGACATGTAAACAAACGCACCAGTTCTACAAATACTTAGAAAACCCTCTGTAGTTTCCAAGTTTTATTATTTAATTATTTCAATTAATTATTTTAAGATAATTTAATAATCCCCGCTGCTTGTCTGTGAGCTAGGAAAACTATTTAGGCACATGTTTTCTAAATAGATCTGTCTCGTACTGATGAACCCAAGCTCAGCCTCACACAGAGCTTCATTTAAGTGCTTTTATTGAAAGGTTTGGATGGTGGAGAAGTTGACCAGGAAACAGTACCGGACTGAGGCAGGTGGATTGTGATGACAAGAGCTGGCAGACGAGAAGGAGCTGGAGCAGGATGATGGAGATGGCAGGAACAGGTGGACGTGCAGGAGCTGGAGAGCTGCGGGTTCTGTGCTGTGGAGCCAGGCGACGAGGAGGGCGCTGAAATCCAGGAAGAGTCAGCAGCACGGCAGAGAGAGTTCTTGGAGTGCTGGATTAGCAGCAGAACCAGCAGTGCAGCAGAGAGAGTACTGGCAGGCGGGCAGGCAGGCAGATGTGGGAATCTCTATCAGGCAGATGTGGGAAACTCTGGCAGGCAGACATGGTTTGGATAAAGACGATCCGGTGGGGAAGAGCTGACTGAGGGCGGTTTATATAGGTGAGTTGACAGGTGGAATCAGTTCCCTTTGATTACTGATGGCAGATGGAGGTGATTAGAGTGGAGTGGAGCCGGACAGCATGGGAGGCAGAAAATGCTGGAATTGTCCATGGTGAGACTGGCAAAAACTGAACCCTGACAGGATCAGCAAGTCATTTTTTTAATGGTTGCTTGTAATTTTACTGTCAAATCTGGTCGATGCAATGTAACGTAGAAGGAGAATTGAGGAAAGGCAAGAGGCATTGCATGGAAAATTACAGTTTTAAAAATGTATTGTAAATAAAAAAAAATGTAAATTGTACCACAGATTTATTTGTTTACTCTTTAATCCAATACTCCAAAAATCCAGTTCAGCCCAGTACATTAGTAATTTCCAAGAAAAAAAACCCTCAACGTGAACAATGTAAATGGGAAGTCAGCAGTGCTCCAATGGCAAACTGGCTTTTAGTGGAGGTGGACCCAAAACTGCATAGGGCGTCATATATCCTTAAGCCAGCAGCATATTGCATGTTCCTATTATGAAAGCACTTACTGTCCTATGCACATATTTAATGACTGACTACTGCATGTTCGGTGGTTTGTGGTAAATTTTTGATGTGAGAAGCTGATTCCAGTGAGCTCGTCTCTGGTACTTCAAAAAAAAAAAAAAAAAACTAACAAAAAATTGCGGCTCAAGATGTGAAGGTAAATATGTTAAGTGTGTTCAACACCTCTTCAAATGGAAGCCTTGCAGCTGGCAATTAAAGGCCTTCGGTTTTCAGATTGAATTCTTTCTTTTGGAGGATGTGAAACACTGCTGTCTCAGCGTTTAATTAATCTGCCTCTTTCCCACACACTCCTCTCTCAGCAACATTCCATCGAGAACCCATCAGAGACATAAACACAAAGGGAAAAAAAAGGATACATTCTCTCTGCTCCAGTGTACCACCACCATTTCATTCTCACTTTGAGTTTATCAAGTTTCTTAGAAATCACTGAAGTCCTTTGAAGAATGTTAATAAAGAAGTGACTAAGAAACCAAACAACCCAACGCATCCTAGAATATGCTCAGATACGATTTGGAACATTTTGATCATGTGTGTGTGTTTGTTTTCCTATTATGGACAATCCTGAACATCATCTTCATGACATTGTCTCTTCAGTCAAAGGCTTCTTAAGATTGGTTGTAAAACAGACCACTTCAGGAGATCTTTCCTGCCCAGTCATCACCATCGATACTAACTCCATGACAAAATCAGTTACATCAACATTTAATTTCCCTTTGGGATAAATAATGAATTTTTGAATTTGAATTTGGGGAAGGCATCAGACCAGATACTTGCTCCTGAGATCCTTTCCTGTCCTGTAAGTCATTCACGTTTTTCCCCCTGCAGATACCTATGGCTATGGTGCTGGATCTACACCCAGCTACAACCATGTTCCTGTGTTCCTGAGAGAAACCAAGTAAGCCTGCCAAGCCGTGTGCTCAAGAGCCTCTCTGGAACTCCTGTTTGTCCATGTTCCTGTGCTGGCAAGAACTCATCCCATCACTGCACTGAGCCATCGCCCGCACATCCCTCCCCCTTACATCTACCACCACCACTACTGAGAACCAACACACAAGCCACCGCTCAGACTACCTACCACAGCTGCCTGCGTACCGACTCACACCCTCCCTGGACACATCAATTAACCTACAATGTGAGCCAGCCACTGAACTAGTTAACTCTCTAACCTTGTTCATTTATCTGGTTTTAGTCTGACCAGAGCCCTCCCCGTTTCCTCAATAAAATACTATAACCATCCACCTGCTGTTTGCTGTCACGTTCAGAGTCAATTTGGAAAAAGACACACATGATAGGGGCTCCTCACAATATTTCTGTCCAAGAAGTCAAATAAATCAGTTTTGTCTGAGACCCAATGGCAATCCAAGAGTTACAGAAAGACCTGGAATTAGCAAGTACATATTTTTAATGAAAACAATTTGAGAATAACAGTTTTACAATAGGGTAAAAGATATTAGTTTGCTAAGAACAAGACATCATATTATAATCTGATACACTTTGCTGCATAAGACCCAATTAAACATCAGTAGCTTGTGTCAAAGTGTATACACAGTAATTCAAATGGGAACAAAACTAACTGAATATATGGAATTGTAGCAATAAATACTCAACAGAAACAGGCATAATTATTGTAAAACAATTAATCTTTAAACTATGCTGCAACAGACTAAACAATGAGACACTTATGTTAAATTAGATGCAATTTAAATACTCTATCTGCAGAATTGCCCTCTTAGTTTGAGTGATCTGTTGGAATGTGATACATTTTGTCAAACAGACGGCACAATATTGTCACCTATTAGTAAGAGCGCCTGCAAGGTGGTGACATTACCTTGGCTTCATGAACACACATATTTTCAGGATGTTTTATTGGGGGGGGGGGGGGGTGCAGGCGACTGCTGCTGTGTATATGGATACATGACATTTTATCACCCGTTTCTCATTACTGACCCTTTATTTTATGCAGGTTTTTTAGCTGCAACCTGTGCACGTCAAAGGCAGATTTCTTAGTTGCTCACTTGTACCCATATAACTTTTCATCTCCTGTGCAAAACATGTATTAATAACTGCAGAAGTGCCACGCACTCTCACTGTTGCATTTGCATTCATATATTTTCTAATGCGTTTATACTAGCATTAGGGCTTGAGCACACAGAGATGCTAATATGGCCTCCTGTTGAGGAAGATGAGTAATAACGGTAGCGTTAAATCTAGATGTTTTTCAGCCGCTGGCGCAAGCGTTTGCAGTTTTTCTGTTCGCTTCAGTGTTAAATAAGACCTTTTAACTCTAGGAATGAAAGCTGGTTGACTTCAAAGTATCTGCCTTTAATGAATCTTCCTTTCACAATGCGGCATTGTCTCCCACTGATTATGCTAAGTGTGTCTCTGCTACTAAGAGACTCGCACTCAATGTCAATTATTAATCTTAGCACAATATTCAGTGTCGTTGGACCATACATGAGGGTTTATGTGCCCGACAAGTCCACACAGTGGGAAATTAATTTCTCCCTGCGGCTTAGTGGGCCTTTCTTAGATAAAATAATAAAAAAAAAACTTCCACTGCATTTACCCTCTTGTGAATACCTGCCAGTGATTTGTTACCAAGACAATTTTTGTGGAAGCCCACAAACTGAGGCGGACACAAATATTCTGCCGCTCACACTCTCTCTCCAAACCTCATTAGCGCATGCTTTAAAATTAAAGTCGCCCTCTGCTTCTCCATGCTTTGTCCGTGGCTTGCAGCACAGCGGCACGGGCCTTTGAAGTCACCGACTTAAGCGTGTGTGTTTCCATGTGCTGGCCTCTAAGACATGCTTGTGTGAGTTCCATGCTCACCAATGAGCATTGGCCTCTCTGTGCCATTGTTTGAACTTTGTTTACTATACTGGCTTTTGTCGTCGGCGCTGTAGATTAAGAGGGGTGATGAATGCTCGGGTTTTTTTTTTCTTCTTCATTTTTTAACACGACTCAAAATTAAAAGCTTCTCCTTGGGCATGTTAATGAATCATTGACAACACCCACAAAACAGCTGTCCCAAGAAAATTTACATCCTCCCATTAAAATATGCCTTAAAGGACACGCGACTTGGAGCATCCAATGTAACTGGAAGATTTAGGAAAGCTCTAACCTGTACTCTTCAAAAAAAAAAAAAAAAAAAGGAGCTCAGTCCCAAAGTCAGCCTGAGGAGGAAAATCTTTTTTAGTGAACATAATGGGGCTCAGCTCGAGATGGTTTAAAATTTGCCGATAATAAAACACAGACATGTTCATTAGAAAAAGTATAACAATGGTGTTAGTCTGCAGAAGGGGAAGCCATGATATAAACACGGCAGGAAACTTGCACATAAAGTGATTTCAAGTATAAACAGAAGCGCCAGATTGTATCAGAAGGTAGAGATTGCATATTTGTTTTGGCTTACATGGTAAAGATAAGTCTTCTAGGTGATGCTAGGACAAACTCATTTAAAATGTCTATATAAAAACCCGTTTCCCATTCCAATTCCAGTGCATCATAAGCCCTTCACTCTGCACAGTTATTGTTTTACGTTTGTTTACCACAGAGCTCCTCATATTCTTTAATGTATTTTACATACAGAGCTAGTCTGTATAAAATGTAGTTACTTTAGTTGTAGGAGAACATAGAAGAAACTCATAACCATCCATTAATGATTACAGGTATTCAAGCTTCTTGTAAAAACACAGATGAAACAAAAGACCTTTGTGAGACGTGCACTCAAAACCAGATACACACTTCCATATAATAATCATGACATGTCACATGTTAACAGTAGCTGTAAAAAATTATTTGTAGAATAAAAATGTTTTAATTGAATATTTCATATGGATCTGTATTTGCTTAGAGGGACGCCAGAAGAAGATAGGGTAAGCACAAAGACGAGGATGAGCATGTGGGGTAAGTAAATGCAGAGGGACTCTATTGGGCTTATGACACAACAATAAGCTTCTTAAAAATTAATCTGTCCACAGTTACTTGCCTGCTTCTGAATTTTTAAGTCTGGTCAGTCTGGTGAAAGGCCCTGTTTACACGACAATGATCCAAAGAAAATGGGACTTTTTCCATTGTCAACACGTTTACGAGATATTCTAATTACAATCTCTGTTTACACTGCAACAGCAGAAAGTTGAAAATGGTGCAATTCCCACACCACGCTACCAGTCGTGCTATGTGCCACAACTAATGGACAGACGATAAGGTGATTTTGAATTATAGCTGTTCCAAGCCATGGTTACATTCAGAATAGTCAGCAGCCAAATCACTATTCAGCTATTGGCCTTTTCTTCCTTCGTCTGTGGTTTTGTAATGTAGTATGCATAATGTATTATTGCCTGTGTGCGGTCATTTCCACTAATTTCTGTCATACTTTACTTGAAGCACAGATTCACCATGAGCAAAGTTCAGCTTCACCTGTTTACACGACAACGGAAAACAGGATGTCTTCAAACCATTACATCCTGGAACCTGCTCTATCAATCTCGGAAACGTTTTGCCGTGTACCCACTTCTTTTCTTTTGCATTTTCTTATCAATGTTTCTTGGTTTTGGACATGCAAATGATTGTGATTATACTGTCAGCTATGGGTCCAAACACTTAAAATGGGAGTGCTTCCTGTAAAACAACCAAACAAAAACAAATAAAAAACTTAAAACCTCACCTTTTGCCTTGTACCATTTTTTTTTTTTAGATTAGAAGTGAGAGCAGGAACAAAACTCTGACCAATCCCTCTGCCCATGGGATCCCTGAATGACAGGGGATTGGTCAGAGTTTTTACAGGCCTGCAGCTCTCACAGAGATCAGATTTTTTTAACCTTCTTTCTCTGAACACATAATTTATTGATTACTGTCAGAATGGAAGGACCATTTAACCCAGTATAAAATAAAGTGTTTCAGAAAAGGATTACCAACTGTAGCTTTAAGCTGGTAACATAAATGTAAAAACTGTTGCTTCCAAAAACTTTCAAAAATGCACATTTACATAATTAGCTTTTTGCTATACACAAATATTTAAAAATACACTACTCAACAAACACCACAACAAACACTAACAACTACAGAGTTGTCAGTAAGAAGCCATCTTAAACATAAATCCAACCTCTTCAGCTTGACTTCTAAGACTAGTTTATTAGCAGTGAAAACAGCCCATATCAACATGTTTTTGTTCGCTCAAGTTTGGGTGAAAATCTTCCAGGTATGACAACTAAACATATTTTAACACTGTGGATTGTGAGAGGTAATTCATCCGGCTTGTAAGAGAGGGATTTACTTACTGAGAGTGTGGGTATTGACATTATTTACAGTGGCCTGTGCTATATAATTCGTGAACAATAATACAATGTCTTTCTGGAGTGAAGATGGAAATTGGAACTTATAACAGAATGAAAGAGTCTCCTCCGTCCTTGTTGTATACATAAAGAACCCAATGTGCAGATTTTTAACCATGGCGATATGTAAAAACAGCATTTTAGCATATGACTTTGTCCACCACCTCACAGAAAGTGTGTGTGCGTGTTAGTGTGCGTGCGCATATGTGTGTGCGTGTTAGTGTGTGCGTGTGTGTGTAGGGGCAGCAGGTCTGTTCTCACCATAGGAGTCTGGCAGTCTAGCTGAATCAGCACTTGTTCAGGTCTGAGGGGAGACAGGTACTGCAGGAAGTGCTGTGGATGTGTCAGATGTGCAGACTGAAATAGAACCGCCCTGAATGGGACTGTTCACTACATTTTAAATTGTCCCCAGAAATATAAAGTGCACACACGGAAGTTGGAGTTTACTGCTACAAAAACTTCAAAGTACAGCAGAAAAAAAGACAGTGCCATATTTTGTTCCTTTTTGTACAAGCTATAAAGTAAACAAAGGATGTGGATAGAGATTACCTCAATAATTGCTGTATCTGGAATATCTGGAAAACAAATACATATGTTTCAGCCTTTTCACAATCTTGGATGAAATGCAGTGATAAAGACATGTGTCTCTCGAACTTTTGCATATATGGTCTTATTATATGCTGAATATAATGCACCTTGGTAGCATTCTATTTGAAGGGCCATGAAAAAGTAGTGCCAATTGTAAAGTGGCCAGAAAATTTTAAACAAAGAATCTGCTACCTTGTAAGAACTACAAATGATTGCAATTTCAGTTGCAGGTCTTGTGAACTTTGTCTCCACCAGCTTTGTATGTCAACAGACTATAATTTGTCCCTACTCTTTTTTTTTTTTTTTTTTTTTGCAAAATGCTGAGACAGATTGGATAATGTGAGTCAAAAAAGTAGTTTTCTTGCACAATATTCTCATTGGGTGTTAGATTTGGACTTTGACTAGACCAGCCTAACACAAGAACAAACTTTGATCCAGACCATTTCCCTGTAGGTCTGGCTGTTGAGAATTGTTATCCTGCTGGAACATTAACCTCTGCCAAAGTCTTTAAAGCCTCACAGATAGGGATGTACAATATGTCAGAAGTTCATATAATGTTGCAATGCCAGTGTGTGCGTGATAATATCACAAATAACTGCTTGGAGTGCAGTATTTGCTGTCTGTTGGGGTTTCAGTGCAGTAAGTATTCACATCTGACAGATAATAGTTTCTAGGATATTAAAGGTCACGGGGGGTAACGCGAGCATCTTAATAAAAGATGAGAAAGAGGAGGGTGTCAAATGAGGATTTGTCGCAACTGATATAAGTGCAATATTTAACAGTATTATCAACACCACAAGTTTTTTCTTGATATTGTGTAGCCCTAGTCAAACAGTTTTTTTACTATGGAATTCCCCTAGTTTTAGCTTATTTGATCTACCCATCAACAATGTGCAGCTCCCCTGTCTTTGCAGAAGGGAAAACCTCCCACAGCTGAATTTCTCACCAGCCAGAAGAGTTGTATTTACGGCGAGATGAAATTACACACAGGCAGACTGTATTTAATGAGGTGACTTCTTAATGCTTGCGATTGCACTAAATCTTATTAAGGGGTGTTAGCTTAAGTGGGCCTCACTTCAACTGTACTCAACATTTTTGTTAGGATTTTTGGAAATACTTTTTCAGTACAGTGTGTTAGCCTATCACATAAAATCCAGCAAACTACAGGAAGGCTCCTCACTTCAAGGCACAATAAGGTTAAAAAATATGAAATAAAAATAAATACAGAATTGGGAAATGCTGATATTGTACTGCAGATGTGCTAAAAAATTGCTTCCAAAATTAGTTTCCTGCTTTGTAACTGACTGACTAACACATTTCAGAGCTATATATGTAATCTATACATGTACAGGAACTGCAAAGCAGCCTTTTTTGGTAACTGCTTACTATCAGTGGTGCCCTGACACTTGACCATGTATCCTCCAGCAGGAAACAAGTCTGCCTGCACTGAGTCATCTGACCTCCTGGCAACCTGTCACACATTGGCAGTACTTCCAATCAATCAGATCAATCCCACTGGCTTCCTGTTGGGGGATGGGAGGACTGAGTGAGACAGACAGACAGGAGGTAAAATATGGCAAGGGACAGAACACAGCTGAAAAATGAGGAGCAGGACAGATTGACTGATAAGGGGAAACAGAGATGAATCAGAAGATGGGAGAAGGAAATGGAAAAGGATGGAACGATGAAACGATGTGTAAGGCAAAGGTAGGAGAGAGATAAGCAAAGGATGATTGGATGTCAGACCACAGATAAAAAGCACAAGGTCAACGCTGAGCTCGGAGATCACAAAGTGGAAACATGCCCACTCCTGTGTCTGGTACTCTCTATTCCTCCTCTTGGTAACTTACGAGTACCAATCCGTTCATTCAACTTCAACATTCTCCATCCTTTGACTCAATAACTTTTTTTTTTTCCTGGCAACCACCTCTCTCCTTCTAACACAGACTATTCTGGAGTAATCAGACTTCCAATTACAGCAGTGCCCTCAGATTGGGGTTGTGTGTGTGTGTGTGTGTGTGTGTGTGTGTGTGTGTGTGTGTGTGTGTGTGTGTGTGTGTGTGCATGTTATTCAGTGTGTGCTTGTGTGAGTAAATGTGTTGGTTTCTCTCCAGCAAAAAAAAAAAAAGAAGCTCCCCACAAAACACAATCAGATTCCTACTGATGCCCGCTCCTCCCCAACTAGCATGCCATGCTGTTTACAAGCCCAGGCCTTATCTGGCGATCAAGCACCAACATTTCAACAAAACACAAACTAACACAAACCCAAACAAAGAGGAAAAGCTAATAGTTTTTTTTCTTTTAGTCTCTATTGTGCACTAATTTTACAGTGACAAATATATTGAATACAAATCAAAGAATGTGTGTAAGAAACAAAACAAACCCTATAAATGAAAAATATTCTGGATAAAAAAGGGAAGAAATTGAGACGCTATTATATACAGTAGACTATAAAGCATTCTTACCTCTCAAATGTTTTCATGACTTTTGTCATTGTAATACCAAGCAATGTTGGAATTACATTTGGAAAACTTATGAAATGACAGGAAAAAGAAGTTTTCCAGGAATTCTAAAAAATAAATAAATAAAGAAGCATCTATAGAGTCTTGAAGAAACTTTGTTTTCTACGGAGGGGAGGGGTGTGGTAGGGTGTTTTAGGGTCGTGTTTGTGAGTAAGGGGAAAATGAAGCGAGATATCGACAGATGATCGGTACAGCCGCCGCACTAATGCATACGCTGCACTGATCTCTTTTGGTGAAGCTCTCAATTAACCGATCGGCTTACGTTCCACACTCACCTGTGGTTATGAAATTTAGCTCATGGGCAAAAGAACGAGATTCCGGATACAAGCGGCTGAAATTACCTTCCTCTGCAGGGTGGCCTGATGATCCCTTAGAGATAGGTGAGACAGTGAGGCGCTCAGCCATTTAGGAGAGGCTTGGAGTAGAGCCACTGCTCCTCCACATTGAGAGGTGGCTCGGACATTTGTTCTAAATGGCCCCTGGACGTCTCCCTCGGGAGGTGTTCCAGGCATGTCCCAGTCCCAGGACACCTAGAGATACTGTGTCTCTCAGCTAGCCTAGGAATGTCTGGGGCTTCCCCAAGAGGAGCTGGAGGAGGTGTCTTGGGAGAAGGAAGTCTGGGCATCAGTGCTGAGTCTTATGACCCCCCCCCCTCCGGAGAAGCTGAAAACGACGAGTGTGTGTAAAATCAAAAGACTTGGGTCTGCATTTGTGTCCAAGCCTAGAATCAGGTCTGGACTTTGACTAGGACATTCTAACATTTATACAAACCATTCTGTTGTAGCTCTGGCGTTTTGTTTTTTTGCCGGAATGGTAACTTCCTCCCGATCTCAAGGCTTTTGCAGCCTCTAATCGTTTTTCCTTCCACGATTGCTCTGTATTTAGCTTTGCTAATCTTCCCATAAACTGAGCAGCTTCCCTACTACAGACTAGCTGCCACCACCATGTTTCACCTTAGGGGTGATGTGTTCACTGTGGTGTGCAATGTTAGTTTTCCTCCATTTAACATTTTTTACATTTAACGTCAACTGAAGAACATGCTTCATAAAAATGGACACAAAGTGACAGGAACAAAATTGTTGTGATCTAACAATGCAATGAATAATTCAAAGTGATATTTAATAAATAATCAGAAAGATTTTAGGTCACAAGATAGCTCTGGAGTCTTCCTTTATGCCATTCTAATGAAATATAATAAAGATGACTCCCTGACGAAAAGTTGTAAACTTCCCCACTTACAAACTAAATGGGGCAGCATGAAACTAACAGCTCACATTCAACGCACATTTGTCCTGTACATGGAGGTGTTGGATACTTTCCTTATTCGGTCAAATAAAGGTAGGTTTGGAGATGAAGATTTAGAGTGAGACAGTCATCTTGATGAGGCAAAAACACAAATATCCCCCATAAGAAAAACCTATCAGTTAAATGGCTACAAGCAAATACAGCAATAAAAACTGAATTTTTAGCGTGGATGTTAACAAATTTATTGTAGCCTTTGATATGTTAGACTTATATACCCTGCATATCTGCTCACTGCAATCTGAGAAAGCTAAAAACCTGAAAGTTAAAACATTTTACTTTAACACAAGCACAGCTCCAGAAATTTGAATAGCATAAAAATGTTCCAATGCCTTTTGTGACTCATTTCAGAAAGTGAAACTCTACATTCTTTACACGGAGTGAAATACATCAAGCCTTTATTTCTTGTAACTATAATGAGCATGGCTCACAGATGAGAACCTAAACGCTAGTTAACCTGAATATTAGAAATCTTACATAAGTTTTATTTTATAAAAAAAAAAAAAAAAAAAAAAAAATATATATATATATATATATATATATATATATATATATATATATATATATATATATATATATATATATAATAAACAGTTTTCTGAAAAGTATGTTAATTTCTCTGCACTGAATACTTGGTTGACCTTCCCTTTGCATGATTTACTGTAGCAACACAGTTTGGCATAGAGGTAATCAGCCTGTGGCACTGTTGAGCTATAATGGAGCCCAGGTTGCTTTGATAGCTGCCTTCAGGTCATCTGCATTGTTGGGTCTGGTTTCACGCATCTTGCTCATAACAATACCCCACAGATCTTCAATGGGGTTCAGGTTAGGCGAGTTTGCTGGCCAATCAAGCACAGTAGCGCCATGGTCATTGAAACGGCTTTTGTTACTTTTGGCAGCGTGGGCAGGTGCCAAGACCTAATGGAAAATGAAATTAGCATCTTCATAAAGCTTGTCAGCAGATGGAGACTTCAGAAACCACACTGGACTGACACCAGCAGGTCAAGTTCAAGTTTTGTCTTGCCTGGACAAGACAAAACTGTCAGGGAATGTGGTGAGGCGTGAGTCCCATGCCAGCGTGTGCAGGTTTAGATTTCCAGATATGGGTCTTTGGTGCTTTCTGTCACTCTGTTGTTCTCACCGAGTTAAGTAGACTTGGAGATTAAATCAACTCCTGTGTTGTCTTTCTTACTCCATAGAATCTCATGAAAAATTGGTTTCAACCTCGTAATGAGTGATCACATTTTTTGGACTGCATTCGTTACCAAAAGAAGTCAGTTGAGGTAGTTTAGGGATCTGACCATGATGCCCCTTGGGCGCCTCTCAGCTGAGATTTTCTGGGCATGTCTCACTGGGAGGAGACCCTGGGAAAGGACCCTTAACTCACTGGAGAGACTACATATCCCGTCTGGCCTGGAAAGGCCTTGGGATCCCACAGAATGTGCTGAAGTATGACACTGGGGAGAAAGATGTCTGCGATGTCCTCCCAGACTTGTTGCTCTCGCAACCCAATCTTAGATAAGTTGAAGACAATGGGTGGAAGGAGGACTTGTAAGCAATTATTACTTAAAGACATGTTGGAAAATAAGAATGTTGCGCTTTCAAGCTCTTGAAGATTTCTAGAAAGGCTTAGGATTACTATTTCCTTTTTTTTTTAGGTTTGCCCTTAAAAAGACAGAAAGTCAACAGCTGAACATGTTTTGTAAGATGTTTCTGTATAAAACAACTTATAGTTGATTGTATGTTTTTCCTCCTGATGTTAAATAAAAAGTAAAATGTCCTATAGAAAGTACTTTAGGACTGATTCTGGGTTCTTCTGTGTTTAGTCTATCATCTTCCTGTGTTCTCAAATCTCTTTTTTTAGACAGAACACCAAGTGTGGTGGAAAACACTTAATTTCGAAAAAAAAAAAAAGGAAAAAAATCAACGTAGGGATACTTAAACTACAAAGCAAATAGCCTGAGCATAATTTGCAGTACAGATCACCAATCTCATTCACTTCCTTAGATCCTTGACTAGAAAATAAAATAATAAATACAATCCCAAATTGGTGCTTAGCCCAGATTCTGGGGGTGGTTCTGGCTTTAACACTGAATAACTGCTCAGATTTCTTTGTTGATGCTTGTTACTGTGATCTGGTCTGTTTTTCTCACTCATGTCAGCCCTTTTAGTAGAATGCTGCCAGTTTTCTTCTCTTGCCAGTGGAAATGGCAAAAGAGTTTACATTTCAAGTTATGTTGACAGATAATTTTAATGAAACTACATAACAGGCCTTTTTCCTTCCATTAATTTGCACTTTTTGGAATTTTTGTTCACTTCATGACACAAATAAAAAAAAACACCACAGATCCAAGCATTTCAAATCAGTATGATGATTAAGGAAAAGGTTCAGAACCACTATTTGTCTTCAACATAAATGACTCTTATTGAGCCTTAATAGAGCCTTAATAGAAACCAAATACATAGGAAGCAAATTTGATTTGTTTTTAACTACTTTACTCATCCAAACAATAGTACTGGGAACCGCTGAATAGCTATATGGGTAAACTTATATTTAAACTTGTGTGTACAGAGAGTCTATAGCAGGCTTGGAATTCACTGGATCTTTGATGCAATAGTACAGCAAGAGAGACAGAAAGAGAATTTGGATGGACTGCAGCAATAAAAATGGCCAAACTTTATCCCTCCCCAGCAGATGTCTCAACATTATTATCGCTGCATGTTGATTCCAGTGCTCATTAAATTATTGCAGATACCCTTGTACGCAGCGGTATCACCAATACTGAGTGTTTGTGATTTGACACCAACCCTGTTGGTTCCTCGGATATGTTTGCCCAACATCTACGTAGTGCCTCCTCACAGCAGTCATTTCAAAATTGTCATTATTTTCGATCACTCGAGTGTGACTAATAAAAGTTCTTTACTGCAACAAAACTTATAACGCAAATGCATGACATCTAAAGACAGAGTTTATAGAAACAGTATTTCTAATATTACATTGTCCGATGTGATGTGTGCTTTGCTTTGACAATAGTGGTTATGAGCTTATTATAACAGTGTCATGATCGTGGATTGTGTATAAACGTACAATTTATGTCCTTGATTAAAGTGTCAAAGCTTCAAGCAGTATAACTCATTTAAAAACGTCTTGACAAAAGGAATTTGTAAATTAGATGTTTTCTTCATATATTTGAAAGCTGAATGTTATATGGATTAGATAAATACAGCAAGGCATTTCTCAAACCCAGCTTAAATGGTGACAGGCTGCATAAATGTGAATAATACATAAGGAGGGCATAATAGAAACTATAGATCTTCTCCCAACTAAATGACCTTATATAGTAGCAAATGCACAATAAATTTCATAGCTAAATGCAAATACATAACATTTTCAGCTAAAATAAAGCAACTGAATACAACAACAGCAAAAAAAAAAAAAGATTCAATCAGTTGCACTAAGATGGAATTAATGTCAGGGAGTTTTTGTTTCCAAAGTCCTGCTGCTAACAGGCTAAAGCGTGGAAAATCATAGCAATCAATCCACTTAAACTTGCCTAATCAGTGTTTTTAGTTAAATCAATTAGACAAAATATTTTCATCAACATATTTCTACCTCATTCAGAAGTCATTTAAAAATTAAAGGGCTCCTTACTTAATTCAAATGCCTTTCTGGAAACATTTCTAAGTGTATGGAAGAATAAATAAAACAAATTCTTTTAGGGTAAAACTGTGGGTTGTTAACACTGCCAAAGTACAAATTTAGTTCATTTATGTGAATTTCCTGGTACAAAAACCAGCTAGCTCACATTCCTTATTTTGCTCTTCAGATGACTTCCACATCAGGTTGTTAATTATTAGTGGATGCAGTCTAGCGGTGTTTAGCATATGCACTATAACATGGCAGAGATTTGGCATTGTGCATTTTTAAGAGTTGTAATCCTTTGCTTTGGTTTGCTACTCTTTAATTTCAAAACAGCTGCATTATTAACACATTTATCCGTCTTGGTTGATTTAATTAAAAACACATGAAAACTGCAATAAGCAAACTGCAATGACTTTTTTTTTTTTTTTTTTTTTAAATCAGACCTACAAAATCTTGTAATTTTATTTTCCTTCTGCTTGTCATCAAACCCCACAGCTGCCCTCCACATTTGCAAACATGAGGTCTGAGCATTCAAGCTGGGCGTCAATCGCCGAAGATGCAATGCCACCCCAGTTCAAGACAACTTTTCACTTTTCAGAGCCATATCGTGAAGATTTGAATTACTTAAAAACTCTTAAGAACCTTTTACACCTGAAGTGAACATTTCAAGTATTTCTGGAACTATAGGGATCAGACCACATCCTCATACATTATTCAATGTACTGTAATAGCAATGAAAAGTGTCCCCTTTGAATGATCATAGACATTTATTTCAGAATATTAGTTTTAGCTTCGTTACATAAAGAACAATGTGGGATCAATTTATTAGAAATGGAACTGCTCAATATCCCGCAATGCTTCATCTGGTTTGTCTACAATATTTTTGACGAGCATGGTTAAAGACTGACCAGCTGTGAATACATTTTGAAGAAAAATTATTAACTTTTAATTTAACATCAGCATATAATTACTGCAGATTCACTGTGTTCTCCTACTATGCTCCTTTACATTTAGAAGGTGAGGCAATGTAGCTGCAACGGTTGGGTATTTGATGATTAATTTAAAAAGCATAGGGGTTTGCTACCAACCCCCCACCAAAAGAAAGGGCAACTATTGGAGGATTTGGGGTAATTGGGTGAAAAACAAAATGGATACACATGCACAAACTTACAGCATATGTGTTATAGTTCTTTTCTATTTTTTTGATAATCAATCAGTGTTTTATTCCTGTATAGGGCATAAAATATATATTAAAAACATGGTTTTTAATATATATATTATGGTTTTCTGTTGAAGTAGAAATATTAATTTTAAGCTGTAAACTACTATAAGGCGGTGTGGTCAAAAGAAACACATGCTGCTGCTGCTTTCTTTCAGCATGTACTTTGTGCAGTTCCAAATGAAGCATGAATACCTCATTAGGTAAATCATTTCACAGGCAAAATTGATTCTAATAGTTCCTAGAAAGACACCAAGCAGTGACATATTTTTTCAATCAAACCCAGCAGCAGGGATCCCTCCAATTAGTTATTCAGGATGTAAACCCTAAAAAGCTAGAAATGAAACTCACAGCAATTCAGCTTTAGAACACACACACACACACACACACACACACACACACACACACACACACACACACACACACACACACACACAAACACAAATAAATCTTTATCTCTGCCAAATGATCAAGATTAGTTCCCCTGATGTGCAATAAGAGGCAAATGTGTTTTTTTCTGAAGTTGTGAAGCAGAATTTAAATGAATCCATTTGTAAGTGCGAATTATAGTTTTAACTAAATACAAACTCCCACTTTCAGCGACTGTTAATCTGTAAGTCTATATGGCACAAAAATAAAAATAAAAAAACAGACACGCACACAAAAAACAAGCCAACCCATAAAAAGTTCAGCAGCTAATTTGTTTTCTTTACAATCTGCCATGGCACACAATATATAGATAGCATTATGGCTTTTTGAATAGCAGTGGCCACACAGGCTTATTGCCGCTGATAGCATCTGCGCGGGAAACATGACGCCTGAAAGGCAAGAAGAAGAATGGGCTTTGCGCTCATCGAATACATTATGGACCGTACATATGCCTAGGATTATCTATGCACATGCCTCTAAGAGTGTTTCTTTCATTCAACAGGCCCTTCTTCAATTTACTGCTGGAAACAGGCTATTGTGCTACGGCAACATTGGCCTGCAGTTAGGCAATACGGTGGCAATATATTTTATTATGAATCTAATTTAGCTGTTGGCTGGTTTTTGAATTGGAAAAAGCAAAAGCAAGCCATGGAGAAACTGACAAAAACAAAAAAATTTCTACTTTTTATGTACTTTTAGTTTTAAAAGGGAAGACTGAGTTTTATGAAGTTTGGGTCCCCTGGAGTTGTAGTTTCATAATTGACATCCTATTGAGCATCACCTCATTAGTAATGGAGCTCTTAAACTTTAAATTCTATTAACCAAACTGTGTTACATTTTGTTCAAAAAGTGAACTTTTTAGCAGAATTGGATTGAGGAAATAGTGTTTTGCATGAGTAGCCTAAGTTGACTGGGGGGGGGGGTAGTAGAGTCATTATCCTCATCAAAAGGAGTTAGGTGAGCTGCTTTATGCATCTGTTCAGCATATCCCCTTGGAGCCTCCCTTTGGAGAGTTTCTGGCCATGTGCCACTGGGAGAGGAGACTGAAGACAAACCAGGACTAGCTGGAGGGGCTATTTATCTCTACTGGCCAGGGAACGCCTTGGGATCCCCACAAATAAGCTGGAGAGTAGCATTAAGTTGAGACACGCATGTCTGGCTTTCCCCCCTTTACCTTTTACCTCAGCAAGTCATTCTTGGATAAGCAGAAGACAACGGATGATTGATCCTGTGCACGGTAGTGGCATTAACCTTTGATTGGAGCAGAGTTTTTATTTCAAGTGCGCCAAACCCGTTTATGGATACTCCTATAAACCTAGGGCTCATTTTCTGTCAAAAAACTGACTGCAAAGAGGATACCTAATTCCTTAACATTAGCAGTCAGCCATAGCCTTGTGTGCAGCAGACACCAGACTTAACATTACTTTGGAGAAAACGACATTGGGTCTCAGAGAGTCATTGCTTACCCTGAGTGAGATTAGACAATTATGTTCTTTAAAAATAAGAAATTGTCTCAAACAAAAGAGAGTGCCTTTGTCTTGCAAGTTAACTCTCCGCCTATAATCTACTGTACATATTACCAACTTTATACACATGGCTACTCTCTCTCCTCAAATCTTAATAATTTTGACACATTTCCCATCTATTACTCTTCATATTTGATAATGAGAAGAGCTGTATTACAGTTCAGGAGCAATATGTACATTAGTTGAAATTAAAATTAAAATGTTAAGCTGTAGGATTTCATATAGATCTAATCTAGTTTAGTTCAAAACAATAAACCTTTTATCAGTTTGCTTACCACTTTTGGGCCAACAATCTCCTGGGCATAAGTTTTACTTCACCAATACATCTGACATTTTCAAAGAGACCTGCGGAGGTTTCAGCCTTGACAGCAAGTGTTGGATATTTCGGTGACTTGGCCTGAACTTGACTTCACTTTAGCAGACTGAGAGGTTCAGCGGGGGTGCAATCACAGGGAAAATGCAGCAGAGTGATTTCAGTGTTCAGGATTAGGGTTATTTGTGGTTGTACTGTTTACCTCTTCAGACCATTTCACAAAGTGTAAGAAATGGCACAGGGAAGAGAATGCAGTGTGTTCTCCAAATTAAAATCGTGGCGGTTTCACATTATACCAGCATGGGTAAAAATGTGGAACCGCTACAACTGTAGGGTGTTCAGATATTTTATTGCAAAGTGTCGCCCACAACTTCCTTCTCGGCACAGTTGGAGAATCAGCCTCTCCTCTCTACTGTTGGCAACAGGATATAAGGGGGTGAATGGAAGCAGGAAAGATTAGTTGCTAGGCCCACATCATTTATTTACAATTATTTATAGTTTTTTTTAAATGATATGAAGAAAAAAAACAGGCATAGCTGTATTGAGCTAGCCAAATTAAGCAACCAAAGACAGGCAAGTCAGCTTGGTACCAGAGTATCTGTTCAAATGGCCTCAGTATTTTCAGTTTTGCTGTCATCCCTTCTCCCCACATGCTGGATTATCCAGCGCTCCCTTTTGAGTTTGCCTTCTTTTTTATTTTCAGCAGCATGGTGCTTATCGCCCCATGAATCTATCCCTTAATTATTTCACCCCCTGTGCAATCAGTTTCCCACAGTGAATCTTCTACCTCACTCAAATTCCACTACACTTGAATCCTCCTCCCCCCCACCCACCCCCCCACCCACCCCACACACACACACCACCGCCCAATGTTATTTAGTTTGTATACAAAACCTCTTCGCTGTGTTTCTTTTAAAGTTTTAATTTTACTTTATTTTATTTTTTTTTGGTAATCCTTAATTTGTGTCTAAGGCATTGTTGTGAAGTAGCCTTCTCTCCTGCCTTTGGGTCCAGGTCGCCTCTTTGCCAATTTCTATCCCCGCATGACAAATTCATCCAAACCTAATTATATTTTATACCCATAAAAAAAAAAAAACATTCCTTACCAATGTACTCAACCATTGTATATTTGTTTATTTCTCTTGTTTGTTAATTATTTTGATCCCAAACATTGGAACTATATTTAAGCACTCTGCTCAATTCAGCATAACAAATGTATAGACTACAGCAGAAATTGCAGACCAAATAAGAAATTGCTGTCAACCAAAACTGAAACCCAGGCAGAGCATCAAAGAATCAGCCAAGAGGCCTTTGGTAACTAGAGGAGATGGAGAAATCAACAGGTCAGGTAGCAGGATCTATTAACAGGACAATTACAATCAGTCATGCACTAAAAAAAACAAAAAACAATAATCTGCCTATTTTGATAGGGTAGCCTGGAAAAAGAGAAACACTTAAAAAAAAGTTATTAGACGTAATGTTCAATGTTTCCACAAGTCATTTTCAGATTTGGCAAAGGAGAAAAAAGTTGTTTTTGATCTGCATGCACAACTCTAAGAAGAGAATTTAACACTGCTAGTCACACTGACCACATCATCCATCGTCCTGGTAAAAGATGGTGGTGGCATCTCTGCTAGAGATCCAAGACTGCTGTGAAAGTTCAACTTCCTGCACCGAGGGCTACAATGAAATGGTCTTGATCCAGGCAGATTCATTTGTTTGAATGCCCCAAGTCAATGTTCAAATTTGATAGCTCCCCACCCAGCTCGACTGAACCTGAGCTATTTTACAACAAAGAATGGGCAAATATTTTTAATTTATATCTAGAAATTTGTGACATTGGGAGATAGAATGTTCAAAATACCCCAAAATCTACTCACGGCATCAGATATCTCAAAGTTACCGTCATCCTTTATCTTTACTCCACAATTACAAACCGTGTCGGCCAGTTTTGACTTTATTTGCACACTACATTAATATCAACAGAAAAAGACTTGAACAAACAACAACTGGTAAGCTCTGTTGTGGCTCTGATGTCACAATTTAATTAAAATATCAATCTTTTTTTGCCATTTGGCAGTAAAATAGCTTTCATAGTATCCAGTTGTGAACACATTGCTCATTAGTGTAGCAGTGAGGCAGAAAGTCGCCTGTACCGCTGGACCAAAACCGGTTGGTGAAAATGCCATGAAGCCCTACCAAAAATAAAACAAATCTAATAAAGCAGAGAAACAGAGAACATCGCAACATGTCCTGGCATTTGTTTTACTTCAGTCTGAATGTTTATTAAAATGTCATTTGATTATAGGGACCTTGGATGCGAGAGCAAAGCTGCGCCAAATTATGAAGGACAGAAAGAAAATGCTGGGAAAGGTTAGAGAGACAGAGTCCGTTGGCATTTACTAAGTACTTAATAAGGTGAGTGTGTCACAGACAAATGGGGACAGAGGACATAAATATACTCCAGTTAAATAATCAAACACACAAATGCACCCTCTTTCCAATGGCTCCCATAAACACTAGGGTTTGTACGCAGCTAAAAACACACAGCAGCCAAAATCGCACTAAAACACACTTTTCACTTTCAGCGGCAGCCAGTTGGGTGTGTTGGCTGAAGAATAAAATGGTCAGTGATGGCCTTACGGTTCAATAAGGAGAGCCGTGACAAGATAGCCCTGGCAGTTCACTGAGAAGAGAGAGGACTGTGAAGGCTAACCTAATATTTTATGTCCTTGAACACAAATTCCTCTTATTTTGCACCCGTTTCTGTGGCGGAAAACAGATGCATAAAGTTTACCGAATTCAGTCATTTTCTTTTCATTTCTGTTTCACTTTCAGATGCCCTGCATAAAGATTATGTGTTTTAAAGTATTTAAAATCGAATTGGCTCATCATTTAAGTGGCTTTGCTTGGTTTTAAAACATTCCTATGCAATATTACATATTACAAACCCACACAAAAATAACCTAGTTGACAATGAAACCCATATCCAAAAAAAAAAAAAATAACTATTAAATGATGGATTACAGTTTGCAAATGCAGACAAAGAAAAACATCTTTGACCAGTGTTACATTCGGAGTGAAAAGGACAAAGCTTGCAATCATCATCAACTGGGAGGTATGCAGGTGATGACATTATGTTGGTTGTTTAACTGCAGGAAGAGCTGGTGCAATTCACAAAATAGATGGTATTAAAATTAAAGTATTAATCATGTGGAAATTAAAGCAAAATCCCAAGACATTGGCCAGGAACTCATAGCTTAGGATCAGACGAGTCTTTAAAAACAGATGACGAATCTAAACTAACCACCACATTAGTGTAAAGTGCATTAAGTACTACAAAATCATTGTTTTATAGTGTCCATCATAAAGGTCTCAATTCCACCTAAAATTTGTAGGAATAGCTGAAAAACGTGTGCCAGTAAGGCAGCTTTCTGCGGCATCATTTCTGTCAGGATGAATGGAAAACTTCCAGCCGACTATTGTGAGAAGCTTGTGGAAGGATATCAAACAAGTTTGATCTAAGTTATTGGTTTAAAATTATAATATAGGAAATGTCAATTTCTGACGTTAGAGAAAACCAAGAATCCCATTTTTCTTCTTCTATTTCATAGTGTAAGCATTTTATGAATTAAACCAAATTATATTTCTAGTTGGAACCCATTCAAGTTGGTCCGTAGCCAGAAATAACAGAGACATTTAATCACAAAAACTTTAACTGTGAAAGCCAATATAGCTCTATTGTCATACTGACAACAATTAGATAGTTGATTGTCAAGAAAAAAACAGTTCAAGACAGCAACAAAAAAAATAAATCTCCAAATTTTAACATCACATGCAATAAGAACTGATTTGAGCCACAGAAATTATGACTCCTGTTGTAAATGTATGGGTTACAACCTCTATTACAACTGTTGTAAGTTGTATTTGTCTTGAACAAAAAATTATTAAAATAAAAAAGTATCCCAAAAGTCAAAGGTATCTGCAGATTTCATAAAATAAGACATATGTAAAGTAAAAATCCAAAGAAATTTACATTTGGATACAATAATAGTCTTTGGAGCCAATTTGCATCTAATGATATACATGAGTTGACCACAGACAGAACCCCTTACAGTCTGTGCTATTGGTCATCTCAGGACTAGGTTAGAAGACCTGTGGACAGACCAATAAAAGAACAGCAGCTACTTCTGATGTCTTCCTTTCAAAACACAGAAAAATTTAAATCTCTGCCGTGTGTATGAAAGGGGTAGGTAGACGGAGCCATCTGCTCTGATCATTAAGCATGAAATTCTTTTAAGCTTAATGTCTGCCAAATTAAAAAAGCATCAAAAATGCCACAAAGGAAAGCATTAAGGCAATGACATTAGCATAAATCCTTTTAAGTTGCGAAAACACAATGCTTTCACAGGTATTGTTTGAAGGCCAACAGCTGTTTCTAATCATTGAGGAATGTTAAGCTGTCATCTATAGAGAGCACAAAGCTGTAGTATCAAATAATAACCTGTATAGAAAGGTTAGAAAATAACCAACCATCATTGCAGAATGAAAGTTCTGTCTTATATTCACTAAAAGAGAACCTGCAGTGATTGAACCGATGGCCAGTTTCAGCTATATTGACGCATCTGTATCAAAAATTAAATTGAGAGCCGTTATAAACTTTAGGAGAGAAAAAAAAAAAATCAGTCTGAGGAAAAATTATTTTCTTTTTATCATTGCGCTACTTTTAGAATTTATCAAAAAGTAAGGATTTTATATACTGATCCAAATTCTAATTGAAAATAATTGAGGATAATGTTCATTGTCAATCACAGCAAGCTGTTCTTTACTGAATAAATCAAACAAATGAAAAAATGTTTTTTTTATTATTATTTGAAACATGACCCTGATCAAACAATAGTAAACATTTGTTCCCTCAGCACAGCTGGCAAATGCAGATAGACCCCTCTTAAGGATTTTACTGACATATCTAAATCTTGAAATGGAACATTTTAGATACAGCACAGATTATGCATTTTATTAACCCTAGTGATTGGCATTGGTTTTACTGTAAGAAAGACCACAGACATCCAGTGACCTTACTATGAATAAATGTATGTATACACAAATATATATGTGTGGTGATCAAATACCACAAGGCTAAAAATCTAGATGCCACTGCACTAAAAGTTTCACTGTTAATCAAAGGCTCTCTTGATTTCTCTTTTGAGGTAAATCGGTTTGTGAAGAAGACAGAAGTAATTCAAAAGAGTAATCTTGGTTGGTTCCAAAAGTGCCATAAATTAACCTGATCAGCAGTGCCTCACTGATTAAAGAGGTTGTTGATTTTCTTGGAGCCAACTTGCATTTCTTTGGTAGTGTTCATCAGCTCGCTGCCTTCTGGCTGGAGGAAGGTTAGCTTCATTAGTGGTCCTATCTGCCCTGTGGTCACAAAGGAAAGGCAGTCATCACATGCTGGTAAAGTGTCTGATAGTCTCAGTGGTTCCTCTCTCTGGATTCTGTACCAGATCAATAACAGGACAAAAAGTAAACTTGCTGAATTAAACTGGGGCTTATCGGGCTCAGTTAAATTGAAGAACAGTCCGGGAGGAACGTAAAATTACATTAAAGCTGTGAAGCTTACTGTGCAAGCAAAAACGATCACGCGGACCAAATTGAACCGGGGCGATCATGGTTGGCTCTGACAGGATGGACAATATAATTATATTCAGGACTTTTCTCTTTCTTTTAAAACAGGAGTTTACCTCTGGGTGGTGACAGCTTCTGGCAGAGAAGAAAATGTCATCAGGCCAGATCTGAGAGAACATGCAGCCATTATACATTACACCCCGAAGTCAATAACAAAATACAAAATTTAAACATACGGATATTATATAGATTATTTTAAAAAAAAAGCTTTCAGAATTTCTATATCTTAAAAATTAAATCAGGCACTTTAAAAAGACTTTAACCTGTGTTGACATACAAAAACATAAAAAATATAGCAATGAAAAACTATATCTTGAAGGATTAGGGGCAGCATCTTTGGGATATAAAAGATACATTTTACCAGAACTAATATAAATTTTGGTGATCATAAAAAAATAATAATCACCAAACAAAAATGTTTTGTCAAAATTTAAATGAAAATAATCTTTTGCGACCTGCGCTAAAATATCAGCAACTTTGTTCAGTAGAATCAAGATGACCTTTTCAAATATTAGTCATAATAAATGTTGCATGTATGGATTTTTATATATGAACACATTCAAATGAATTAGAATATGTGCTCCAATGATGATTGTTTATCAGATTAAAAGTACTTTTTCAAGCAGGTTTTACGCACATTTTTTATTAAGCCTACATTCCTGTATTGAAATGGGTTTGTTTTGTTGATCTGATGCAGTATTATAATTTAATAAATTAAATGTCATGTTTTCTTTTGCTCTAAGTGCAAAATCATCATATTTACCAGAAGACTTGAAAACATCACTCTTTGCATAATTTATCTACGGTATGTGCTTCATTTAATGAATTGAGTTACTGAAACAAATTACATTTTCTATATATATGTATAAAAAAATGCTTGAGTCCTCTACCAGAAGCCTTAGCAGTTCCTAATGTAGCTGGGGCATCTTGTCCCAAAAGTACGGTGCTGCACGCTCTTCCTCTTGCCCATATATGGAAGACGCTGTGACAGAGTGCAGCTGGTTTGTTAGCGTGACAGGTAATCAGCATTTACATTTAAAAGCAGGTAGATCGCTAAGGAGATCAGGTCCCTGGCTGATGATTCCCGCAGAGGCATGTTTAAACATTGAATGTAAGGTGGGTTTAGAATTATTTCTGATTTCTCCTCTTATTGTAGGTAACGCATTTCTAAAGTGACGTATAGAGCGCCATTGACTGGTTTCACTTTAGAGAAGGTGAAGGCAGTTCCTTACTACTTGGTTACTTAAGGTGCTTGTCTAACTTGATCTCTTTTGTGTGTAGGTTGGCCTGCTACTGTTTCAGTTTCACTTTTAGCTTCAGGTCCGGTTTTTGTATTTAGTTTAGAGTCTTTCTTTTTCGGATAGTTATTATTGTTCAAACTTGTATTTTGCCTTTTGCTGGTTTGTGGAAGGGAGAGGAGTTTTTATTGTTTAGCCCTCTGACTTGTTTTAAACACAGGTCCCTGGGTCCTAGGTTTTTTATTTAGATTGGGGGGACTAATGGAAGGGGAGTTTTTCTTTTCTTTGTTGTATTCACCAGGGCGTTTGGCGTACGTGTGTTTTCGTTGGGAGACACTAGGTGTCTCCCAACCTGTGGATACTGGATTTGGGGTGGAATCCACCATGCATGGTGAGTAGCATCATGTCTTAACATCCTCCTTTGGCCAACTTAATATCCCAGCAGGGTATCTGATTACTGGGTTAATATATAGTTTACGTTGATATGCTTATGCTTATCAATTTAGATAAGCATAAGGGGCACTGGAAATAAACTTTCATTGCAAAGTCTGAGATCTTAGCACACATGCCATTTAAAATCTCCTACATGTCACAAGCTATTGATTAAATGGAAATTAAAGTATACAATCTTTATCAATCGTCTTAATATATGTATATAAAAAAGGGAGATTCCCCAAAAACCAGGAGAAGAATTTAGGTGGAAGAAGTGTTTATAAAGTTGCTTAAGGTGTTTTCTTTTCCCTTCCATCTTCGTTAAAAAGCATCAACAGTGATCTGTCTCTTTGTTGGGCAACTTTTGACCCCCCATCCATGGAGTGCAAGACTGATCCACTCCCATGCAGACCCCCCATGTTGCTTGGGCCAATCATGGGGCTACAAAACACCATTATTTTATATTTCTCTGCTGAGGTGTCAGAATCCAACCATTGACCTCTCCCTTTTTTAATACCACTCACTAGATATATTCATCTTTTCTCTTTCACTGTCAACCCCCTGCCCTCGCTTTCCCTGAAAACTCCCTTCCTACTTTAGAGTTTGCCTGTTCTGTTCTCCACCTCCATCTTGCAACTCTTGTTCGTCCCCCATGCCGATCTCACCATCTCTTCCCTCTTCTGAAAGTAGCCATCCATCTATCCTTTCTTTGAAGCCCCTTGTGGCGAAAGCTCCATAATGAAATCTCAGCAAGCCTTTTTGTGTTGATTAAAGCTGTCAGAAGGAAACTAAGAGAGGAAAAATACAGCCTGCAACTGGGGAAAACAAGGTTCAGCTGTGGTGTGCCTGTGCCCTTTTTTTTAGTCATTGTTTAGACTGCTTCCCTATGTTCTTACAGTTTACTCATACACATTAAATTCAAACTCTTTCCACCCAATTTATGTCAGACTCTCTCTCTCTGCCATTCATTTTGTGTAGGCAGCCCCACCTTGAAATATGCTTCCAACCAGATGTAATTTAATGGAATTATGTCAAACAACATTTCCCCCTGAAGCCACTTTCCTTAGAGCCGTTTTCACTCATACCTTAAGACTGCATATGTTGTTTTATTGTAGCATCTAGCACAGGTTTTAGATGCTAGAATAGGTTGGTTTTAGATTTTCAAAGCATTAAACAGCACCGTTATCATATTTTAGTGAAAGTTTAAACACTCTTTGGTGGCATGTTGGACCAGTGCACGTGTCGTCACATTTCCCTTAGTTCCATTTTGTCCTTGTTTTACCTTCTGAATATTGTTTTTGAAGAGTTTTTTTTATTTATTTATTTTAATTGTGGTTCTCATATGGTGCATATTATGCTCTCTTGTATAGGTGAAAGGTGGTTTGGCTAGTGGCACGTGACAGTGAGGCAATGTAAAGTTTTGTGCAATTTTCTGCAGACTAAATGTGGTAGTCTTGCTGGAGTTTTCATTATTGATATTTAGCCATTTAAAGCTTTAACTCACCTCTCATACATTTTTTAAAATTCTAACTTTCATATCCCACAAGCTTCCATGAATAGTTCATAAATTACCTGCATTCATTTCCTGGAAACAAGGGAAATGTTTTGTACCCGTGTGCAATGATCACAGCCAGAAACAAGTAGTCTGCCACAATTGCATCAAGTAAAGCTACAAAACAGTTACACACACAAACACTGTCCCACATACACATCCATGAGCACGCAAGATATTGATATTTTTCTAGTGCTGTTGTACAATTTTCTTTGTTTTAAAAATATAAAAAATAAAACAATTTCAAACACAGAATTATTGTGTAGACAGCGTTGGAGCATGGTGCAAATAATAATAATAACAATAATAATAATAATAATAATAATAATAATAATAATAATAATAATGTAGAAAATAGGAGTTGCACAATAAGAACAACACATGGATCACAGGCAGAATAGCATACAGTGTAACAAAGCAGTGGCAATATGCAGGCTAACAAAAAAATCCAGCAAAGACCAATGAGAACATTAAGATTACATACTGAGTGAAGAATGGAGAATGACATTGGATGTAGGTAATTTAATCAGTGGATTGTGTGGAGCAGCTGAGAAAGAATGAAAGGGGAGACTGAGGGAGAGAGACTAAATAACACCAATGGTGCAGAACTAAGACACAAATTAACTACTGAACCAAGGGACTAAGACTAACGGAAATCTAAAAGAAATAAGTCCAAATGTTCAAAGAACAGAACAAGAATAAACTAAGAAACTAAACACAGTAGAATTAATATGGCAACACCTTTCAAACAATAATGAACACAATGAAAGAAATGTAATTTGACAAGACCATTAAAACATAAATACCATGAAAATGATCAAAACACAGATACAAAGGAAAACCAGAACTCCAACATGGGTCATTTGTGAACCACACATGGAAGAGTGTTGGGTCCTGTCACTCATGCATTTAAGGCTTAAAATTAAAAAGAGAATTGAAAACAATTTTTTTCCACAGATTTGAATATGATGAAATGATGATGAAATGAAAGACAATCTTGTTTTAAGAAAACATACCTAATGCGCAAAATATGTAATGAACCTGACCGGTTGACACTGGCAACAATTTAACCAGGTTATTGTTATCCGCAAAAGAATAACAGAAAATGCTGCCTATTTTACAATAAGCAAGCTAACTTCCCTAGAGTTTAGCAATTCTTGGACTGAAAGAAGCTGTACCAAAAAAATAAAAATAGGTAGCACTCCATTAGGAGCCAAGCCATCCCAGTGGACCATCATCAGCCAAGAAAAACAACTAATAGCAACTGATAGTATAGCACCAATTGGAGTAAGGGAAGTCCTATTCTAAACTAGGTACCTTGAAATTAGTAAGGGGCCCAAGCCAGGCAAATTTGGCACTTTTTAACTTAGCAAGCCAGATTGATTATTTGTAGGACTCTTGGTCTAGTCCTACACATGATCAATGTGGTCTTGCACCCAATGAATTCGTTTGGGGAAAGAATGGACATTCGGCAGCACATTCCAAGCTGATTGGCCGAAGCAAGACTTAGTGCCCGCCTACCAAATTTGGGTTTGAGCCAATCATGGTATTAAATGAAAATGTCATAACCAGCAGGCACCATCAAAAACCACAAGTTATGCTAGGCAAGGCGCACTTATTTGGATAGTGACACTAATGTCATCAAGTGGTTGAGGATTCTACTGCCATGTTTATTTTTGGTTCGGTTGTGGGCTCGACAACATAAGAGTCACTGAGTTAGAATTAGTCACGCTGTTTACAATTTGCTACAGTTATATAAAACAGTCTATTGAAGGCTGGGAAAAAGAGAAAATATTGACAGACGAAAAACAGCAAGAATCCAAGTGCTAACATGCATGTGTGTGTGTGTTGGCGGGGGGTGGCTTTTACAAAAAAAATAAAAATCCCGCAGGGATTTCCTGAAACAAGTTTAAAATCACTTTTATGGAAAGTAATGAGCTGAAATTCCAGAAAATAGTGAATCATTACTTTAACAACGTTATAGCTGTAGAATGGGTGTCAGAAAATTTTCAAATGGGAAAGATGCAAAGGAAAAGCAGAATGAGGAGCACGAAACAGAGTCCTTCTAACGTGAAAATAAAAGACAATTATACAAAGCAGAGAAAGGAGGAAGAGGAACCTTGTTAAAGACGACTTTGTTTGCTTTGATCTGTAATTTAAAATGCATTCATTGGTTTAAAAAAAGCCTTTAGTTCTAATACATGCAAAATTTTGAAATAATATTGGAGGTGGGTACATGTACATACAACTCCTTATCCACAAATAAAATTCTGCAATTATCCTATTTGCTGTTATATCGCTGAATAAATCCAGTGCAATAACTTGCCTTAAGAAGACAGTCCACCAGTGTACAACCTGCTGGTATCAATCCAGCTGTTTTGTTAAGGCCTTGCAGGTTTGTTAGAGAACATTGATGAACAAATTTAAGGTTATGAATAAAACCCCGGTTCTCTGATTAGCATGAGTGAGTGTCTCACTATGAGGAATGCCTCCAGCGTGACCTCGACAGAAGCTTAAATGTCATTATGGCAGCGCTGAGTGGCTGGCATCAGTGACATCTATGCCAGGGAGGGTCCAAACCCCCACCCTATAGTTCGAGGTGTCACACACAAGTCGTCACCCAGGGTCTCTTTGGTGCAGTGGTTACCACCATGCAGATCCAACCAAAATAAAAACTTAAACCTATGCATTATTTCCTTTGAACTACTCTCTGCTGGTTTGCTACAAAAAGTATTTCTGTAAATATCATGAAGAATATCTGTGACTCAGCAAACATCCCAGAAGGATAAAGATGAAGTGTTTTTATCACTGAGCAGCACCGATGGGTAATACTTCAGAGGTCAACCCTCTAATAACTTCACATAACACATTTACAGACAGGCAGGTGTGTGACAGCCTGACTAGGTTGTATATCAACAATATCTATTTCAATTATGAAGAAAACTTTATAAAAGCCCACAAGCAATCTGGCTAGGCATCCACACGGGCTCTGTTGAGGAATCTTTAGAGGCCAGGGGATGGCACCTCCCAGATAAGAGTAAAAATGAGCCCAAATGTTTTTTTTTTCCCTTTCCTCAATCTAAGGCTGAAAAAAAAATGTCCCGAATGGAAAGCACAGACCTTCCAAGCAAATATATTTTAAGCTGCCACCACTGTGTTCATAGAGTAGCTTGTAAAATATAACTCTGAGAAAGAAGTTATTCTTTTGTGCAGAACTGCAGAATCATTCTACACTGAGCAATGTAAAAAGAAAAAAAACTTCACCTTTGTTGATATAAAGAGAAAAATGCAAACTATAAATCTTCTAAAAAAAAAAACTATTAAGTTAATGCAAGTGAAACATTTTTTCATGTATATTTTACATCTAGTTGATCACCATGACAACTGATGGAGAAAGGCAGCTTCGATTTGATTATGCTGCAGCAGTTTAAGATTTTAGAGCTTTTTACAGATCTTTATTTACAATATTTACACTAAATTGATTTACTGTGTAGTGAAAATAGTGAAAACATAATTAATATACGTCAGGTTTTAAAGTAAACTGCTCTAAATGTCACTTTAGCTTTTAAAGAGACGCAACAAAACCTTAAAACTGTAATGAATAACATAAATTAGACAGTTGAAACTTTAGTTTGCAGGATTTCAATTTATATGCTATTGAAACACCTAAAAAAGTACACCTAGCTTCTTAGTGTTTCACAAAACCAATTTAAGGCTTTTACTGCATTTTTAGAAAAATGTCCATACAGTAATCTGGTGATAAATGGACATCCTCAAATGCCCATTCCGATTATATAAGGAATTCACTGCTCTAACCTTTTCTGTTTTATCCAACTATGTAGTGCACCATAATCTGAAGTTGAACTGTTGTGGAGCTGCTGTTTTAATAATGCTGCATCAAGCTGAACTTTATAAGGTTACAAGGGATCATTTCTACCCTTACAATTTGCAACTTTTAATTAATAAATAAATATATATGAGGTAACTGGATGCAGTCGTTGCCCTTTATATATGGTTCACCTAATAAACCAAGTTTATAGATGCACTAATAGGAATACTGCAGTGATTAATCTTTTAAAGATAAAAACCTTTTGTTACTTTTGAAAGAAAGTACCTTTGTGAACACCCAATGAACTGATGTTGAGATAGTGGACTCTTCTAAGTACCTGAGTGTTCACGTTTACAATAAACTGGACTGGAGTCACAACACTGATCCTCTTTACAGAAAGGGACACTGCAGACTCTGCCTGCTGAGGAGGCTGAGGTATATTGGAGTAAAAGGGGGGCTCCTGAAGACCTTCTTTGACTCTGTGGTGGCATCAGCTATCTTTTGTGATGTTGGAGCAGCAGCTTATTTGTTGCTGTGAGGAAGCGGCTGAATATGCTCATTAGGAGGGCCAGTTCTATCCTGGGATGTCCCCTAGACCAAGTGTAGGTGACAGGAGACGGAAGGACTGGAAGAAAATCACACCACTGATGGGCAAGGTGTCCCACCCCATGCATGGACAACACATGTTGCAGAACTGGAGTGCTCTTTCAGTGACAGACTAGTGCATCCCAGATACTCGCAGGAGCGCTTCCGCAGGTCGTCCCTCCCAGCTGCTGTTATGGTGTGTTCACACCGAACGTTTTTTGTTTGGCGACCAGAGAAACGGATTTACACGTTATCCTTATGTACAGGTGCAACACAGTCATGTAGTGACGCAAAGCAACGTAACAGATGCATTTCTAGCCGTGCAACGGGTACAATTTTAGCGACTACAGCGAAGCCACAGCGAAACATCGCAACAACCAATTAGGAACTGGATGTGGCAGCTGGAGACGCAGCTGTATTCATTCAACATGGAAGACAGGCTGATAGTGGCGGTCTGTGGTCGGCCTGAGTTGCAGGTAAATTCTCTCTCCCCTTCATGTTTCTATTCTGCGGTGTAAATTGTTAATCAGATGATCAGAAAGAGATGGTCAACATTGTATTCTGAACAAATTAAGATTAAGAAAAAAATAAGAAAAAATATATCTGGGTAATGTGCTGCCTGAAGAAGAATGATGTTGAATATCATCTTTACCACTCACTGCCTGAATGTAGTGATGTCAGGATTGTATGTACAGTGCCTTGCAAGAGTACACCACATGGTATTGTTTGTGTCTTGTTACCTCACATTAAAATAGTTTGTATGAGAGTTTACACCATTTCATTTACAGGGCATGATTACAACTTTGAAGTAGTATTTCTTTTTATTGCGAGGCAAAAAAAAAAAAAAAAACAAATGGGAAAAAATAAAACTTTAGTATGCTTAACTGTTCACCCACCTAAAGGGAGTACTTTATGGAACCACCTCTTGCAGCAGTTAGAGCTGCTAGTGGCTTTGGATAAGTCTCTATGACCTCACCACATCTTATCACTGGGGTGTTTTGCCCATTTCTCAAGAAACGAACTGTTAAGCTACCGCACCCTGTCGGCTCTTTTCCTCTTAAGCAAACTCCACTTGTTGTAAAGGAGGTTTTTAAGTAATGGCACTCAAAACAGGAAACTATACTTTAACACTTTTAATCTAACAAGCGAGAGAAATGGTACAGAGTTATCAGTGCTGGTGGGTTCTATAGATCACGACGCAGGAAAAAGGAATGGAGAGAGCCTTGTATCATCCTCACATCAGCCTTATATAGAAATCTTGATACACTCCCACGCAAGGGGCTGTACACATCCTCACCTGACATCAGGGGAATAATGTGTCACCACTGGGGTGCCATCTGATAGACTGTCATAAAATCTCCCGGGATAACAGACTGCTCCACGCATACATACCATATCAAACAGAACCTCTGCTGTTCCTTCATGTTGAATGGTTTCCACTTATTAATGATTTTCAAGTCCAACCACATATTCTCAGTTGGATTCAGGTCTGGATTTTAGGCTATTTCAACATATTTAAATGTCTCCCCTTTAACCATTTGAGTGCTGTGTTAGCAGTATGCTTCGGGTCAATGTCCTGCTAGATGGCGAATCTCTGTCCAAGTCTTAAATCACAGGCAGACCAATAGCTTTTACCCAAGAATATCCCTGTATGTAGCACCATGTAACTTTCCTACAACTCAGACCTATTGCCCAGTCCCTGCTACTGAAAATATCCCTCCACAGCATAATGCTGCCACCATCGCCATGTTTCGCTGAGGTTCTTGGGGTGATATGATCCATCTTTTTGACTTTTAGATGACAATGATCATTGTGATTATTGTTACAAATGTATAAAGTATATGTAAAAGCTGTTAAAGTTGCTCAAAAAACAATCAACATTTCAGAGGTGGGTTGCAGGAAGTATCTGTTTGACAAATTATGTTTTGAGTACAAAATTAAGATTAATAATAAAGATTCTATTCAATTTTTTTTTGGTGAAATAATGTAACAGCAAAGCTAGTTTTAAATGATTGAAGCGTGAAGACTAGGGACACCTCCAGTGTCATGACATGCTTGTTCAAAAGGAATCAATAACCTGATCAGAAAGTCATTTTGAGGCTTTATTGGTGGTCTGGATAGAAAAGAGGTTGGTCATCAGAAACCAGAGGTCCAGGAAAACACATGACCCAGCCATTTCTGCAACAGCCTAGATCAATAACAGGATGATCAGCGAAAGATATTGGCAACATGAGAGCACGATGAGCAATACTCTCCCTCAGCACAAAACAATTGAATGGCCAATCTATCTTGGCAATAGCCAGGAGACACAAACAGTCTGTCAGACACAAAAGATGATGGGTTGCACACATGCACTCACACAGTAGTCAGCTCAACACTTGGAGAACTATGTCTAAAGATAAGGGCTCAATTTAATGTTTATATATATATAGTATTTTTTAAACGGAAATAAAATATCCCCTATCGTAGGGTTTTCCAAAGTGGCCATTTGCAATTAAAGAATGATTCGGCCCACCAGCGTGAGTGGGTGATACAGATGGAGATTTTTCGTTTTAATAAGTGCACCATTTTTACAAACATGGTAAAATATTTCCTTTTCCTTATACTTTTTGGTCATCTAGTACTTTTGACTTGACAGTTTTGGCTCACGTGATGAAAAAGTTTAGACACTCCAGCTCTATCCCTTCAGTGTCACGCGGGCAGCTTTTATATTTTGTAAACAGCTGGAAGGCCTCTGGCTAGTAAAAAAAAAAAAAAATAAGTAAAAAGCAAACAGGAACAGGTAAAAGCAGAAGGAAAGTGGCAGAAAGGATAAGAAAGCAAAGAGGGAAAGATAGGTGGAGGAGGGAAAGCTTATAAAAGACATGGGACTCATTGGGTATTCACACTGTGCGCTGGAGAGCGTCGATGTCTTGCAGTAAAAGACAGATTACATATGGGAGTGGATTGGGGGGATGAAACAGGGGCCGCAAGAAGGAAGAGAGGTACGTTTTAGGAAAGCAGGTGGGCAGAGAAAGGAGGGAAAGCAAAAAGATTGAAAGAAAGACTAGCTCCGTGACATCAATTAGTGCTGTGGAGTGAAAGGGTGAGCCGGTGTCTGCAGAAGTGAAACGGACAGGAGAGAAAGAAGCACCAACGGCTGTAACGCAGGGAAGAGGGGAGAGAAGATGGGATGATGCAGTGACAGACTGAGGCAGCAAAAACAGGGGGACAAGCTGCCAGGAGGAGTTTTGCGGTGCCATAAAATGCCAGCTGTATGCCTCTGCAGTCTCTGCCTCCTGTTGCTGTGGTGTGTGCGACATCACAACACTGGCCATATATACACAACCCAACCCTCACTTACCCCCAAACACACACACAAACACTTTCCAGCATGTTCAATGACTACTTGGATTTCCTCACCAGATTTTTATGAGCTGAGGAACCAAAACTGACTGCAACATTTACTGGCTGCTTGTGGGCGTGACAACAAGAGCGCGTCTGTTTTCACAAAATGATAAAATGCCAGTTTTTGGAGATTACGTCTTTACTGGGCATAAAGAGATTTTTTTCTTTTTTTTCTTTTTTTATCTCCCCTGTAAGGCAAAGATCTTTATGCTCAATATCCATCTGGACAGACAGTCTGCCTCGCAAAAGTATTGTTAAACTTCTTCAAAAATTTTGCTGTGTGGCAAATACAGAATTCAATGGATTCCCCCCCCCCCAAGCAAATTTAAGTGAAAACCCCACAATGCCCATTTTCATATTTTTTTTGTTTTTACATGTTTAAAGGTCTAAAAACTGTGGCATGCATAAATCTCACTGAGTTAACGGTTTAATCACATTTCATTAAAAATATGTCTGCAATAATAATAATAATAATAAAAATCTCTGAATTAGCTTTCCTGTGCCTTCAGATGATAAATATCCATACATCATGTCAGTCAGATTTGGTGCTGGTGCAAATGCGAGTACATACAAATGCTTGCCACACTTTTCAGTTTTTGAAATCAAATTTGAAAACCATCCGTCACTTTCTCTCCACGTCACAGTTGCTCTGTGTTGGTTTTGTTGTGGAAAAAAAAAAAGAGAGAATCCAGGGGGTTTGAATACTTTTTCGAAGGCACTGTAGATGTACAGATTTAAATAAAACTAAATACTTGTTGCATTGTGGCAATCTGGGCGATGAAAGCTTTAATGTAGTGTGTAATTAAAGTTAGATCTTAAAGAATTAATGCACCCGGTCATTACCATTGCATGGAATATAAAATATGTACATCTGAAATTAGTGCAGATCATTATTCCTGAACTTTTTACAAGTGAATTTCTGTGTTTGAGGGCAGCAGCTGCTTTAATTCATTTCAGCACAACATAGAAGAAATCCATTTTCCGAGACTTAAATCTAGCTTGAAATAAGTAATCCATCAAACTGAGCAGTTTTCCGCTTTTATTTTGGTTGCACAACTTGCACTGTCACCATGCAACAAAGCATTTCAGCACAGAGACATTTGAAAGTGGATGCTTACTAGGGGGACAATATGACATTTCAGATTTCAGCGTCAGGTGGTGGAAAGCGGTGTTTTCTCGTGCGTGACACTGCCGCTCTCGCGCCGTTCTCTCCAAAACTCTAAAGTAAAAAATTTCTTACTTGGCAGTGCATTTGGCAGGCTGTTATCAATCCTCAGATGTGTGAGCATCTTGTCTGCAGAAGTGAGGACAGTTTTTTAAAATGGCTGCCAACTTAAAAGCATTAGTCACCGAAAGCCGAGCGCTATGGCACTTTAAGTGTTTTTCCAGATCACTGGTTTATATAAAACTCATTTCATGTTTGTATTCTGCACCATTCTCTTTTGCTTTCGGTTTTTATTCACTGGAGGGTTATGATATGAGCTATAATTTGGTGCTTCATTTTCTACTAGACTGTAACTTTGAGCACAATTAATAGAAGAAAACCTCTCTTAGTAAAGAAAGGCTTCATTTGCCAAACCGTGCATATACGTGACTATGTTTCCCCCGCCATGGACCAATGAGAAATCTCATAAGAAGAAGCTTTAGCTCAGTCACTAATCGCAGGTTTTCTTCTTACAGTGTCATGTTAAATGCATTTTCATGCCTTGCTATTGCAAAAGGCAGGCACACTTATCCACACGGAAATGCACTTTCAATGACTGACAATGTTTGGTCTTATCATTGGTCCCCGGAGGCTTCTGGTCTGTCTCATTCTTTCTTATCTTAATAAGGTTGGTCTTAACTGCCCCTCTCTAGTAATAGATTCACAGAGACGTCAACTGTCCTAGTTAGGTCACACACTTAAACCCACGAAAAAAAACATGACGATCGTGATGAGGATTTTTTGTATTCTTCATAGCAAGAATCATTCTGCCAAGACTTGTTTTTTTCCCCCCTCTCCCACTGAAACCCATCAGCACTTGTGTCATGTCTTTAAAGAGAGAGCGGTCTTAGAGGTTGAAGTACACAGCTAGACAAAAAGAGGCTTACACCAAAGTGGACTTCTACACTCTTAAAAGTCTCCTGTCTCAGAAAATGCAGTGCTATGCAACAGCTGCTTTATTGATTTTTTTTTTTTTTTTTTACTGCTTTACTTTTTTTTTTTTTTATCAGATAGTTACTCTTACCAGAAAAGCTTATATTCCTCCATTCTCTGCACATTTCAGAGAAGTTAATGATTGGTAGCACAACAGAGGTGTTCACAAGTCATCTTTTCTAAAGTTGAAGTCAAGTCTCAAGCCTCTGAGGGAAACGTCCAAGTCAATTCCCAAATGATGGAAAGATTTTTCTCATCTAGTCTGCCAATAGCATTTCATTGCTGTAGTTTAGAAAGTCAAATCCTGGATGGCTCGACTTTGGATCTAGCTTAACAAACATTTAACAATTAATATTTGATAATTGAATTATTTATTGGCAAAAATATTATTATTAGATATTTTTAAAGTGATAAAGTTATTAACAGTAAGCTTTTTTTTATTTTCTTAGACAATATTGTATTGAACAACTGTCATAAATTCTGAGGCTTAAGCAACAAGATAGAACCAAGAACAAATAGTGCTAATTATTTTCATATACAATTTGCAATCAATAGTCCCCCTTTCATACACTTATTAGCAAGGATTAAAATGGTTAAATATACCGGTTTCAGTATGGTTTGCTTTCATTCTCACCAGTAATCAGTATTAAGGTGTTACTTTTGGCTTTACTGCTCCAGTCAAGAAATTGTATGGCTCAAATTGGGTATTTTCTATTTAATTTACAAAAAGGGTAAACTGGAATCTCTGAATACGCTTTATTACCAAGTACTGCATGCAACACAAACATACTTCTGATGGTCAACACAAGCCAGAGAATAGAATTATCGTAATTGTCCCTGCTCAGCTTTTATAGGTGTCTTGGAAAGGAGGCATGGAAACACAAATGATTTTCTTGGCTGCCCCTCCGGTTGGCTGCAGTCCTCTTCTGTGGCAGCTCGAAACCAGAACATGATGGATGTGGACAGGGCAAATTCAATGAGTGTAGTCGAGAACTGCATTAATAGGTCCCATGGCAGGCTCTGCTACCTCAGTTGGTTTGAGAGGGGGGGAAAAAAATACTCCGCTGGGCCATTTCTTTAAAGAATGGACTTGTAGATAGCCTTCCACCAGGTTCTGAGAGATTACAGCTCCCAGAAATTTGCTATGTAGATTGGTCTCTTAAGGGCATATCTCATCCCTGGAAGTGTCGGATGTGTTCAACACCATGTTATTCCTACGACACTGACCTCTAACTCACCACTGCCAATTTGGATCGATTCTACGATTTTAAGTGCTTCACTTCAGCCCTGACAGTTGGGATGGTGGGCATGCAGTCACCAGGGAAGAGGGGAAAGAGTGCGAGAGTGAGAACACATCTCTGTGGAGTACCAGCAGGGCTCGCCAGATGTCAGAAGTGTTTTTTTCCCCAAAATTGTACTCACCGTTAAAAAGCTGGTGACCCACCGGAAAATTCAGGAGGGACGTTAATTAAAACAGCTTAATAAGAGGAACCCTGGAATGATTGTGCCGGACGTCACAGGTGAATTGGTGTCCAGAGTGGTAATTTTATTAAGTGAGATAAAATTAAGGGAAGAAATGTGCTTCCCTCTTCTAATCTCAGGGGTGCTTTGTCTAAACGATCGGGGTCTCAGTTAAAATTACAGCACTGGCAAACTTCTCTACATTTTCCCACCTCCTTTCATAATCTCTTGCTACCTTTGACCACCCTTTTTCCTGTTTTTCTGCTACTCCCTCTCTCATAGTTATCTTTGTCTCCATCTATCACTCCCGTTCACCACTTCCTCCACCCTTCAGATCTTTATCGCTGCCACTTTATTTCTTCCCATCCCTCTATCCCTATTGCATTTATCTTATTTACCACATCGCCTTTTACCTCCTTCCCAAATCGGTGTCACCAGCAGTGACTGGGTGAAGGGAATTGTATATTGTTTCTTTAGAGTCCCTTCAGGAGAGTCCGAGTTGAAAACTGCTTTGCCAAAAGATTATGATTAACATATGTATATATATTGGCTATTAAAGTTAATAAAGTGAAACATTGGATCTGACTTACCCTGACTGTCCTGGATTTATGCAGAATCTGATTTAATGTTTTTATTTTACCAGTTTTTTTTTTAAAAAGTACATTTTTGTTTAGTGACCTTTACAAGTGTGGCATTAGGATAAAAATCTTATTTTTCCCTTAGCACAGCATAGGTGAGCAGCATGAAGTTGGGCCAGAGTTAAACAGGGGTCATCTAGAAGCTACAGGTTTTTAACATAAAAAATTTAGCACTACTCTACTCATTCATCGACAAACTTAAAGCATTATTATTGAAACTATTTACGTGTGTCAAAGAAAGGCTTTCATAGCTAATGCACAGCTCAAGTGGTCAAAATGATTAACAATCTAATAGTTTGAAAGGCAAGTTAAAGCCACACTAAGTAAAATTTTTAATATATCCTCTTCTAAGTCCCTGTGATGGTAATCTAAGTGTCTATGAGACAAAACAAAGGTGATTTAGCATGAATTAATGTTCCAGAACTTAATAGAAACATTGTAAATAAATGTAGTGAGTTTAGCTGCATACAAGAAGGACATTCTAGTTGTTCATATTAGTGGCTTTGAAAAATGGTTAACTTTTTTGTTTTATATAAGCTTAAAAAACATGAAACTTTGGGAAGTTTTTTTGTATAAAATCTTTGGTTCCAAACAAAAATATTGAGCATTTAAATGTTTTGAGTGGCATTTAAAAATTCTATATTTGGCACAACAAAGGACTGTAAAAAAACTTAATGAAATAATGAGCAATCGGGTACACTTCTGACTTCTGTTGCATGTCTGCTTTTACTGAATATGTTCTTTGCTAGTCTCTACTCAGAGTTAAAGACATCACTAAAAGAGGTGAATCATCTCCTTATAGTATCACAGCAGCTTCCGCTTTGGAGACAGATATTGCCAGGGGAAAATATGACTCTACAGCTTTGTAAGTTTATTTTTTATAAAGCAGAGCCAGAAAAGATAACATGTCTCATTCTCTTATTCCTCTTTCCCTTTCCTTCTCAACCATCGTCTCTCTGACCTCCCAGGACCTTTGTTTTTTTGTGTTGCATTATATTTTTCTCTCTGGTTTCCATGTGACTACACAATGAATACAAAGCAGTGTTTCAACCAGCCAAAGTCATGGGGAGACCGAAAGGACGGAAGAAAATGTAAAACACTGGGATCAATACAGAGAGGAAGGTGACAGGGAGGAAGGTATTCATATGAATGTCAATTACTGGGTTGTATGACAGTTTTTAGATATGATTTTTTTTGTGAATGAAAAACACAGTACCCTATAACTTCAATCACAGTATTTCCAGTTTGTTCCCTTTATCCCTCTTTGTGCAGTCTCTCTGCAGTTTCTTCAATCCCTTCTCTGTCGAGACGGGAATGAAGAGAAGTCCCAGCTTTCACCTGCTGGGGATTTTTCTCCCCTGGGATTCTGACTTTCAGTTTTAAATTCAGTGACCTTCATTGGCAAAGTGCTCAGAATGTCTCTCTCCCCTCCCTTTTGTGGGGGCTTTCACAACCATTTTACTAAATATTTCTTCCTATACATTTTTGGTTTTATAACATTTTTGTACATTTAACTGACATATGTTGACATCTTTGAAAAAGATGTCAAAAAGTCGTGTGTATGGAGGCTCCCCTCCATACGCACCCCCTTTTGTTAAGTTTCCATTTACACCTTTGATTCTAGCCTCTGCCACCTTTTACCCTTCTTGTATCTATCTTTTCTACAGAAATGACCAAATCCTACTTTCCTGTATTGCTCTCTAGTTTCTTTCAACATCTCAATTTGTGCTTCTAACTCAGGAACATTTAAGTGTTGCCACCAAACGTTGACATGCACTGAAACACTGTATGAACTGATAAGCACAGTGGTGGTAGTATTAAGCTAGGGGAACATTTCACTGCCAGTGGTATTGCCCAAAGATGATGGAATAATGAGACCTACAAATGATGCATCTTCACCTCAAACAGCTACAGTGTTGAAACACGGATACAACTTTGTGTTGTAAAAGAAATATAATTACAAACACTTTAAAATTGGTTTAAGAATATGCAAATTGGGGCAAGAAAATGGAAAAAATGCTGGGCGAGAGATGGATAATAGCATAATAGTGGATTGTTGAAGCAAACCAAATTAATATTAAACTCCTGGAATTACCCTGGATTGCCAAACATCAAACCAGAACTAGAACAGAAGCTTAATGATGGCTACCAAAAATGGTTGAGATGCAACTTGCCAAGAGAAATTTAAGCAAATATTGCAAAGTGTGTCTGTATATATTTGAGCAAATATTCACTATGTATGATTAAGAGAAAACCCCACAACAATTTCAAGATTCTACACACAATTCTGGTTTCCACCCTGTAAAGGAACTCTTCAAATATACAATTAGGCTCATGAACTCAGCATTTTATTAGACTTCTAAGCATCACCACTAAAACATCTTGTGTTTTCTCTGACCAACCACAATAGTCAACTAGTATCTGTACCAACATTTTTCATCAACATGCAACACATAAGGTAGTAGTTCTGACATTAAGTTTATGTAGTGTTACAAAATTATCAGAGAAAAGTTTTGTTCCACTCGAAAGTCATGAAGAATCAGAAATTACTTTGGATTTACTATGCTAAGATGTATTCTGATATTCATAAGCTGCAACAGATTACATTTTCATGTATCACACGTGCAATTGATTCCCATGTTGTGTAGGGCATATTGATTACTTTTAGGCCAGTTTCAATGACAACTTCCCTTATCTCTAACTGCTTGTGTTTGTGGCTGTGAGCTGAATTGCAAAATACATTGCTAAAAACCCTCATTACTGTACAACATTTTTTCACCATCACTTCTAGTGATATTCAACACATGAATATAGAAATTGTAGCTGTATTATGAAATGACAACAAAACCTTTACTTGCAGAAGGAACCACTGTGTGTGATATAGGTGCAAACACCAAGGTTAGCTCATCATGTTACATAAATAAGCTCAATCAAAAAGCAGAAGCTGTCTGGTGAGGATAATAATAAGATGACATATGCTTTTCTTTGAGGTGATCAGAGATTCTAGGGGACATTAATGGGAACAAGAACTGTACATTTTTCTAATAAACTTTGAAAAAGTTCATTTCTCAAGCTTATAAAACATGCATCAGCTGTGTAGAAAGAACTGACGTTCCATTTTTCACCCAAAGAGGTGAGCACACAAAGGCAGCAATGGAAAAAAAGAAAAACATTTAAAAATGAGTTGCTGTAGTGCCATTATTTTCATAATTCTGCTTAACATGTTAACAAAAAGGTGTAGGAGATATAAGGCTGTGTGAACTATTTATGAGATTCTAAATAGCCAGTTATGTTGCTATTAAATGAATAAAATGACAGCCTTGAAGCTACCTTTCAATGTAGCTAGAATCATCACCCACTCAGTCAGCAAGCATATTGTCAATGTATAGCTGACAAATGAGTAGAATAGTTTGTTTCAAGTTTAAAGTGAATTGTTAGCAAACGTAGATATTAGTGTTGCAGTTGACAGAGGACAAGACATTTGTGGTAAAATGCCTTAGTAATCTCATACTGTCCTAAACATTGATCATCCTACATAGCTCCTTGTCACATTGTACTACATCTATTTCAAACCAAAAAAGTTGGATCGGATGAATCACTTGTCATCAAAAAAAGGTTCTGATGTGCCTCCCATACAGGGAGAGCTTTTCAATCCAGTTTATTAGAGAGAGCCAAATTACAGCAAATCTTATCCAAAGGCCCTTGGATGACACACAGCTGTAGTTCATATTGGATTATTTAGAACCCAATCTGGTCCAAATTCAGCTCAGATTTATCCAAATGATTCCAATAAAACCAATTCCCATTCAGATCTGCTTACACGTAATGCAATTCCACCCAAACTGTAACCCAACATAGTCCAACTCAGGGGTCAGGAATCTTTTTTGGTTTAGAGAGCCACATATTTAAAAATGTATATTGTGGGAGCCATATCACTTTTTAACACTGAATATAACTGAACGTGTGCATTTTTAAGTAAGACCAACAACTTTAGAGTAAATTAGGTCTCTGGATTTGTTCTTTTTATTAACATCATTATACTGAAGCCAAACAATAATAAATGAAATACTTCTTACCATTAATGTGACTTTTGGGGCTGTCTGTCTTTGCTGATGGCCTTGTAGTCTTGTTGAGAAATTATAAGGTTAAGCTTCATGCAGACATTGAGGCTTCCATCTGTTAAATGTGATCGTGGGTTGATCTTGCTATTATTTAGATGTGAGAAGAACGACTGCTCACATGCATACAAAGAGCCAAACATGGTTAATATGGTAAGACTCACATGCTGCAGTGTGTGGTATGTGAGAGGAGTGAGAGGAAGTTCCAAGTTTTGACAATCAGCTGGTTTGCAGGATGAAGTTTTTTTTTTTTCCATTTCTCTGCACTTGTGTTTTCTCACAAGCTCTGCTTTCTGTCATGTAACTATTTCCAAATCTTCATTCAGTGACTAGAACTTATTCGCCCACATTTCTGAGGCCTTCAGGTCATCAAGTTTTACCTCAGAATCTCTGACGGAGACACCAAGGATGCAACTCAGGTCGACTTTGTCCACCGCACACTCGTGTGGATGATCAATGAATTTAAAAAGAGGTGTGCTCAGGAAATTCCCCAAGGCGTGCTTTGAATGATGGCAGGAGATTAGATGTGAAGCCAGCTGGCTACTGGAGATCACCCGCTGTGCATGCAACTTTAAATTATCTCAGTAAACATTTTAATATCAATGATAGAGAGGTCCTGCTTGTTTTCAAATGCAAACGCTGCTTGGTGAAGGGATAAGCCTATATTTCCAATACCAATACTAAGCGCTTTGGGCTCGTCAGACTAGATAAAGCACTATAGAAGAACATGCCATTTACTTTTTTACCATTTTTACATTGAGCTGGTTCAGATGTCATGTCCACAAGATAGCAAAACTTCAGGAGCCACTCAGTATTGGCAAGCTCAGGATGCTCGACGGCCTTCGTTTCAAGAAATCTCCTGATTTCACTCAGGCAAGCCGCAAAATGGCTGAGCACCTTCCCTCTTGACAACCAACACACATTGCTGTGCAAAAGCAGACCGGGATAATTATTCCCAACTTCATCCAGCAGTGTTTTAAACTGCCGATCATTTAAAGCTCGGGCTACATTAAAGCTGACCGGCGACATCACCTCACATTTGAGCACAAAGCTTGTGTGGAATGCAATGAAAACTAAGAGTGGGTCTATTTTCATTCGCCATCAGTAAACACCCAAACAAGTTTATCCATCAGTAGATTTATTTATTTTTGGCAAACTCGGTGAAAGACTTGAATAACTCTTTGCCTCTTGAGGAGCCTTTCATTAGTGAAACAGCAAGACTTTCCTCATGCAGTGCGTCACTGACTGCACACCTTGCAATCACACTGAACTGGGATAAATGAGTTACAGCTGTTGACTCATCTAAAGCGAGGGAACAGTGTAGTGCTGCATTTATGTCCTTCACTATGTTTCCACCTCTTGATTTGCCATCATGAAGGTTCGATTGTGAACAGTTCTTGATGACAGAGGCATGTCTTTTGATTATCTCGTGCTTGTCCGAAAGGTCCTCAAAAAGTTGTTGACCACATCAAGCATAAACGTTTCGGCATTCTCGGTATCTGTGAACGGATTTCCGCTCCTCACCATTGCTCAAGAACCAACAAAGCTAGCCGATTTGAAGTCATCTTGTCGAATCCACACACGGAGTTACTGCTGACCAGCTTGCACTCTGCACAGCAGCTCCTAGCATGCCTTCTACCTAGTGTCCCCTGCTGGATATTTTGAGTTAAATGTGGCACATCGTGTGTCAAAGTGTTGCTTGATATTTAACCGTTTCATCATTAAAATTTTATCATTGCATATTAGACACACTGCAGCACCTGTTCTCTCCACAAAGGCGAATTTCTCTGTCCATTCGTGCTGAAATGTACAGTCCTCATCTTTTTTTTTTCCTTTTCACCTTTTTCATTCTAAGGGTCTGCTCTGCCTAAATTACCAAGCAGACGAATTAAAACACAGGAAGTTTAATCTTTGACCTGAAAACAACCAGTGTAGGCCACTGCATTATCAAATTCAAATAGAGTTTCCGTGCTGGACCCTCTAGTACTCCGAAGGACAGTTGGGATCGGCTCTGCCACCCACAATCCATAATGGAGCGGTTGCAAAAGGATGGATGCAAGAAGGCAGCATTTCACAGTAAATCAACCATAATGCCTCTAAGTCTTAGATTCATTAGAATCTTAGATTCTAAGATGTATCTGAGAGCCAGATGAAATCATCAAAAGAGCCATAGGTTCCCAACCCCTGGTCTAACCAGACCAATCATAAGATTGGTTGGTAAAATGTTATCCATCTACAGAAGCCAAGCCAATCGAATCCAGTCATTGCCTATGCAGCTATCCTTAATTCTGAGCATCAATACTATCTAGCCATCTGTTTTAGTTGTTTATCTGTGTTTTTAATGTCAAGAATGTTATGCTCTGGTTAGTCGTCATTGTTAAGCACATGTGGGCTCTAACTATCTGTACATAGAATTCATGTTTACCCCTAAAAAAAAAATATTACTAGTTTTTGCAAAATGTGTATTCATCAGTCAAACTAAATTTTTAGAATGCACAGTGAAATTGCAGTTCAACTTTGTGAAGGGGACTTGTTTTAGATCATGTCCAATGTTGCGTTCTGTGGAAGGAAAGCTGCTGAGCATCAAAGTCAAGTCGCAGTTCAATACTGCTTTATAGGGTGCAGATTTATAAATAGGCATTATATTATAGATAAAAAATGTATATATATACTAAAAAATAATAGATGAGCATAATCATAAGTTTGGGTTACCCTAAACAACCCATTTTTATCTTTAAAATAGATATTTAAACCTGATACAAATTCTCAAAGGGCCAGGTCGATGGCAAAATCTGATCCGCTGATGTGTGTACATGAATGAAAGAGTCACACAACTTCTCTCTTAAACAGAAGTTGAGGACATCAAATGGCTCTCAGGCTGTCAAGTGTCTAAATTAGCTAAAGCGGCCGTACCTGGGCTTCACATTACTTCCATTTTTCCTGCTCTTATCCTGTGCTTTTATAAGGTCTTGTTAGCAATACCTGTGCTTCAAATAAATCACTTTTCAATCTCTTTTTCTTGTTAAGCCGTCAGTCCTCGTCTCCTTGTGCTTCAAACTAACTCCAGCAGAAGCAAGCCGAATGAGTTCCGTCTCGTCTTTGTCGCTTTTCCATATCTTTTGAGAATTAAGTGACATGGCCTTCATCGCGGCAAAATAATTCACTTACTTATACCTTATTCTTTATTTGTAGATATTAGCCTTCCCTGCCATCAACTTAGCGTTTCCTTTCTTGCACCCTTGTCACCCCTCTGAAAGCGGGATCACTCTGTACTGATGAAACTGTCACTTTTCACCGACCATCAAGCTCAGTCCTTTCCTCGTCCAAACTTCTGCTTTCCTAGTTTTACATTTCACTGAATCAGAGAAAGCAGAGCCGTGCGATGCCCTTGCATTTATGTTTGTCCTTTTTCCAGAACACCCCGGGTGGCAATAAAAGCGCTCTGAAAACAATAAGGTGTGATCATTTCATATTAGGCAGGAGACACAATCCATGTGCAATGACCCATTACAAAATCAAGATAAAAGACATCAGGCATATGGGAGCAGAGAGAGTACGTGGTAAAAAAGATTATTTTTTTTTACAGTTCGAGTTTGCTGTAAACTATGTTACTGTTAAAATAAGAGTTGCAGATGCAAGTCGTGAATGAAAAGTTTTTTTTTTTTCGTTTCAGCACTTTTAATGCCATTAATCAGCTGGGAATCACATGTAAAAACAATGTTTACAAGTGAAATTAGAACCACTATAAAAAATGGGGGTGCGAAAAAATTTCTGCAGAATTTGGAAAGCATGAGAAATAAATCAGCCAGACAGGTACTGTAAACTGGATCATAGACTTCTCCACAAATGAGAAACTAAAGACCTCCTCAGTCACTTGAGCCATTTAGTCGAACCGATGCCAACGTTAGCAGCATTTCTATGAGGACACTGAATTTTAAGAATGGAGCAACCTCTAATCCAAGCAAAATGTCATGATTTAGGTTTTAGTTTGTCTTTTGTATGGACCTTTCTAAACTAATTACAGGTCCCACTCCCCTCTGCCATCAGCCACCAGTCGTCATCCTATCAGCTCAGTCTCCTACCAGCCACCACTCTGTACCAGATCAGCTCCACCTGCTGCACTAATTACCGGCTCAGTTCACATGGTCATCTGTACTTTCTGGTCTCCCTCCTGATCCTGCCGGTCTCATTAGCTACCAATATTGATCCTTTCCTTAATAAACCTTTTTAAAAGAATCGAAACTCTGTGTGCGGTTGGAATATCGGGTTCATCTAACTATACACAGTACAGTAATTCTGTGTCATTTTATTTACACAAGCTGAAAACTTTACTGTTTTTTTTTTACCTACTCATGTTACTCGCGTTTGATGCATTAAATGTGATTAAAACATTTTTTTCATCCAGTTTAGTACAATCAAGACACCGGTTAGGTTTAACCCAACCATGTCGTTTTACGAAACCACATTTTAGTCCACAAGTTTCGCAGGATTCCTTAAATTATTCACCCGAAATACAGCATTTGCAAGTATTTTCTACATCTCGCAAACGTTTAAGTTCCCGCAGCAACTTCAAAATGTCCATCAGATGAATTGAAAATGACCTCAACCTTACTTCATTGGATAAATGCCCCAAAAATTCCAAAATTCCAAAAACACTCAAATGACAACAAAGCTACTGGGGTGCCATAGATCCTGATTGAAAATGGAGCCATCGTAGATCCAAACAGACCCTATGAAGGGCCCAGAGGGTGCTGTTTCCCCTTTTATGGTTATTGCATGATCAGGTATTCTGGCTAAGCACTCTCAGGGGAACTACCAGATGTGATGTTGAACAGTGCTTTTAGTCATCACTGTCACTATAGCTCCGCTTTGTAAGTGTGGCATTTTCTACTCTGCGCCCTGTGAATCTTTCATTTTCTCTAGAGGTTGTCTTTTTCTCTCTTCTACTTTTCTGTATAAAAGTGTACTACATGTCCAACTGACAAACCATAATACTTTGATGTACTAAAACAGAATTGTTAGGGTTTTGTTGCAATAGAGGCTTAGGTCGGAGCAGATTTATTTTTATCTATTCGCATCATTTTGGCCATATTTTGTGACTTTTATAATGATTATTAATGCTGGTATTAATGAAATCGGTCACCTACTATTCCTGTGTCTATTTGTCTACATGTCTGTGCGTTACTTGCTGCAAAATTAACTTTGTCTCTGATTATACCCAGAACATGTCTTGTTGTCAGTGGGCAACCTCTCTTTTTCAAATAATTGACACTATTTTATATCAAATGTAAATATATTGTAATATGTACCATTACTCTCTTAAATTTTCACTCACACAAAACAACTAAGTACTTTCCATGCATTCATCTACATCACCATAATACCATGGCTACACAAAAGTCAAAAGCCAGGGCCATTTTTCATTGGATGAGGTGACTGCTTCATGTATATACATGTGTATATTCATGGTACCCTGTGCTTCTTGAACAACTACCCCATAATATCAATATGATGAAGTTGAATATGCACGTGCCTTTAGTGATGGAAAAAAGGTGCATTTACTGTAAAAGTCAATTAACTTGTCAAGATGGTTTCATTCATCATATCAGATGCTGACCAGCAGGAAAAGAACTCTGGATGCTACACCCCAAGGTTTTTATGATTGGCGAAAGGGATGACATCGTTAATACCCATGACTACATCTCACTGTAATTGGATAAATAAGGACTCCGACCAAATGACCTTTTGCTGTAGCTTCAGAATATAATTCTTATGCTGTCTTACGAGTTAAAGCATTTCACCCTGATTAGCTTCAATAAATGGGCTACAGAACACTAGCACTGGTGCCTTGACTTTATTACGGGTTGTGAAAGTAAAAATGCTCTTACTTCCTGCACGGACAAGATTTATTCTCTTCATAATATTATGATTTGAATTCACCAAAGTCAGCAAAACAATGGAAGGCTCTTTTCCAATCCCATTTTCCCTATATAAAAATGTATATACCATATACAGCATAACAGCCCGTTACGCTGAAAGTTGAAATTAGACTGTGAACGTAGCGGTGCTACGTGCTAAGCTAACAGTACGACACGGATGTTTCAGAGCAACATAAAGCTCACATGCATCTGTGAACTTGTAAAACGCCCGCACAACAGACCTTTAAACTAGCACTCGCTGTTATTAGCTTCACAGACAGCCCAATAAGAGGGTTCTCTCGCAGTCTGAGCTCTCCTAGTTGCACCACGCAACGCTCTGCTGCGTGAATGTATACTGTAGCAGCGAAAGAACATAAAAACATGTGTTCAATCTTTGTTGTCTATAATTTAATGTTTCAACTAATTTTTAAGCCTAAAGTGCCCTCTTGTGGCTATAGACGGTAATGTTTACTACTTGGTTCATGTTGGACCGTTTAAAATTGATATACAAGTCGCACCTGACTAAGTTGCAGGATCGGCCAAACTATTAAAAAAAGTGGCACTTATAGTCCGAAAAATACGGTAATACATGATCATTCATAATGACTAAAACTTGTTAGCATCACCAGGTTATACTTTTGAATCCAGCTTAATCAGAATTAGTTCTAGCTCAAGTTACCCAACATTCTGAACTGAGATGGTGCATTTTAAACTATTTATTTTTATTAGATAAGGTCTTCAGTACATTCACATGATCACATATGTATTTGAATAAGACTGAGTTTACAGTAAAGCTGTTTCCAGTTACATGTAGAACGAATACGATCCCAAATTCAGACTGAAATGCGACTCAATGAGACTAATAAATTGCAGTCACCTTAAAAGCACCACCAGGTTGAAGCACTACTTAAAAAAAGAAAAAAAAATATTCCAGCACAATATCAGTTGATGAAAACAGCACTGGTGAACATGAAAGCATGTATGCTGTCATTTTAGCAACTCCTATTGTACAACTGTCAAAAAAGAAAACCTTAAGTGAGAAAGACTGAAGAAGGCGAGTGCTTATAATTTGGACTGCACAACATGTGCAAGCAGCTGATAACCAGACAGTGTCCTCAGGGGGAAATATTGGTTACTAATTGAAGTAGAAGCCACTCATTTCCAAACACAGCCTAGGTTTAAATTCTCAGAAAATATTATTTTCCCTCATGAATGCATTCATTTAATTGCATTTGTCCACTTTTCCCAACTGCACTGTTCCAATTTAAGGCTGTCAGCTACAGGCATAGTTAAAACAAAAGAGAAAAGTTAAGTGTTTTCTTTTTGTTTGTTTGTTCCAGTCTGTATTAGATCTATTTTCTATTTTATTTCTAAAAGCCAAAAAAGACAAAAGGGTGACAGAGATCATGGGAATAATTCCTATTCAGGGTAAACATGCAATTAATTGTAATGTCCATAACATGCTGCAAGTGGATACTGACAGGCAAAGTTTTCTCAATTTTAATTCTTGATATGTGTATGTTTACATCTAAGTATTAGTTATTGTAAGCCAATTCATGCTCATAATGTCCAAAATTGTTCATTAAGGCTGAATTTGAAATAAAAAATCCAAAATGAGACTTGATGCTGTTTGAATGTAGCAATAATTATAACAGTAATGATACATGGTCATTTGATTTTGATGCATACAGAATAGACCTTTCTTTTTTTTTGCAGTTTACATATGCTTATTACCCAGAATACAGTGGGTTTACTGTATAAATAGTCATAATAATAGTGACAGGGGCCTCTTGTATGGAAATGGAATTTCAGCCAGCTCACACCCCGTACGCGGTAAAGTGGGAGGAGTGAGATGGCACTTTACAGCTGGTCCTTCTGTGACATTTGATTTTTTTTTTAAACTAAACTGCAGAAATTTTATCATGAAATGTTTTAAAACACTGGTATGCCAAGACATTTAAAGCATATTACCAATTATTATTGTAAATAAATACACTTGCATTGTCATTTCCCCAAAAGACAGCAAACTTGAAAATAACACAAGAGCCAGGAAAACTAAAAGAGTAGCAAATTATAGTAACACAAGGAATGAGTTCAAATGTTTCTCTTTTTTAAGCAATAGCACACAAGAATCAAAGGTATGTGTATTATTTATGATTAAAAGACTCAACCTACAGGGACATAAAGCTGATATGAACACGAGGTTCCACTGGAAGGCAAGAAATATAAGCTGGATAAGCTGATCTCATTAGCGCATTTATATTCATCTGCAACTCATGCACACAAATACCAGGAGTAATAGACACAAACGGCACAAAAATGTTCCCTGGTAGTTAATTAATGTTTTGACAGGACAGCTTATGACTGGCTGGTGAACAAAGCTAGCCAGGCCATATTCACAGTTGGCTTTAACTGACAGGATGAGCAGATGGGTTATTCATGAGTCCTCTCACACATGCAAAAATGTATACAAAAAACAACAACACAGCAGCAGGTAAAACATGCACACACACACACACACACACACAAACACGCCGAGTGTTGTAATTGGCCATTTTCTGTTCAAATCACATCTTTAAGAAAGGCTTCGGAAGACTTTATGAACTTATTACATCAGTGACGTTCCTGTGGGCCTTCATTAGGTGCTTCTTCCACATATCCATATGTAAACACACAACCACAACTTAGCCTTGCAAGCCAATTACATTGGCAAAAACAGGAGGGCTGGAAAGCTCTTGAGGCAATTAGATGTTTATTAAGAAGACCATGAAGTCTCAAAAGACGAGACATACGGAAACAAATACATCATACAGTGCATCAGTCTTTCTAAGGTTCTTTACAATTTCCCCTTTGTTTTTATATCTTCACTCATCCATATATTGATATAACGCAGACAAGATTTGAACTCTTTTTTTTCCATGCGTATCAGGCCAATGTAGTGCTCCCCAGTTCAACATGAAATAAAAAGATTCAGTTCTGTCCTGCAATGTGCTCGAGGGTAACAGTGGAGCCCATTCGCAAATCCTCTCTCTTCGGTCGCCGTCATGTTGAAGGTTAAACCCAATCCCATTATTATTTCTCAATAAAATGACCTCTATTGAGCTATCCAGCTTTTTCTCCAGTGTCCGTTAACAAGCAGCTTACACTCTTCAAAAATAAAAGTTGACATACACTGTTTAAAAAGAAATGTGTTTTCCTCAGTGTCTGGCATTAAATCAGACTGAGTTTCAATTCAAATCTGTTTACGTATATAGTGTCAATTCACAACAAATGTCTCAAACTTTGCAAAAAATTATCCTAGTGTCAGTCTAATAATAGAGAGACTTCAAGTTGATTATACACGGTGCATTCTGAATTGTTCCTAGTTATCAAACAATGCAGTTAAGCTCAGTTTATTATTTAAATTGGTTAAAAAGTTTCCTGTTGCTTTTAAAATAATCTAAGAAAGCCCAGATAATGTCATAGCTTTGCATAAATATGATAGGTTAATTTGAAACATTTGGTTTTGGGAGACAAACCTATTGATGTATGTTAAACACCTGCAAATACTGCAGCGAAATGATTCTAGAAGCTGCTAGCTGAATCTGGAGGGGGGTCATTATTCCTAAATGAAACAAGTCCTGTACAACCAACAGGATAAGCGTCTTAAAGGTAACTAAAAATCATTCTCCAAATGTAATGCAAATTCAAAAGTTAAATGTAAAAAAAAATTTTAAGCCTAGTAAAATTAATCTGTACAAGTTACATTTTAACTCCCCTGGAGGATAAAAATAACAACATGCTTTTGATGTGAAATGTCTAGTTAAGAAGTGAATCAATTTCTTGACCCGTTTGAGCCCTAATTCTTCTTTATGAAATTAGGGCTCTTCACACCTTACACATCTCTAACACTTAAGGAAGGCAGAAAGGTAGGTAGGTCGATCGATAATTTTATTCCCTTTGTCTTTCTACTCTGCACCAACCGTTGCTTTAGGGAAATTGCATTATCTAAATTTACGCAGAACTCTTCAATTTCACCCGTTTACAGAAAGAAAATAAAAAATGTCAACTTGCAGGACCAACCTGAGTTATTAGTGAACTTGTGACCTGGTAGAAATTCTAATCTTGCCTGCAAGATAAATTCTCACGGTGTTTGTGCGTTTACAAACAAATCCATCTTGTACCACTCCCGCTTCAACCGCTTGTGACCGAAGAAAAAAAAATTGAGCCAATCACGTTGCAGTGTTGGGGTTTAAGGCAGGATGAAAGCAATAGCTGCTGCTTCCACCGCCACGCCAGCATAAACATGGCAGCGCAGTAGGACGAGTGCATAGCTGCTACAATCACATCTGTTTTGTAAGAATTCATGATTTCAACTTTAAAGAACAGCAAAAAGTGCCTTGACTAGCTTACCTTTTTGTGGTTCCTCATAGCGCCTGCTTCAAACATTTTTAGTTGATACCCTGACTGACTAAAACCAACCTTTGGTAGGTGGGCACAAGGTGTCGCTTCATCCAATCAGCTAAGAAAGTTTTGCTGAAATTCCCTCCTTTCCCCAAACAGATTCAATGGGAACAGTCCTAGATTGATAATGTGCAGAACAGAGAGTGCTACATGTTATCAATCTGGCTTGACAAGTTATAGAACTCCCTCGAGGCACAGGAACATGTTGACAAATGCAGTAGTTGCATCAATACCAGTTAAATATGTTTTTTTTTTTTTACAGTATTTCAATTCAAAAAGCGAAATGTATTAATTAATTGCACATAATTTGTTAGAGCTTCCAGAAGTTAAGAATATGTTAAGAATTGTTGCCAGTGGTACTAAATGGGCAATTCTGTCATAGGTTAACTTCTCTATTCTTGAAAAAAAGAGTATAAGGTTAACTTGAAGTGACAGGGGTCAAACATTTTGTTATAGTTTGGTGGCTTTTAGCGACTCTGTGAGCGCGGGGTAATGTATTAACTGCAAAGCAGAAACCAAAGAAGTACAGCACAGGCTGGCTCAGCATACACGAGACCTAAAGTCCACACACGGGTAAAAGCTGCTTGTGTACCCTGTCAAATCAATCCTGCTGTGAAACAACCATCATGTAGCCTGTCAAATGTAGAGAGCCATGGTATGACATTCAGCTCACAATGCAGACAGACCTTAGTGTGACCGTACATGGCACTATGAGGCTACAGAGATTTAAAAGGTGTATAGATAAATACACTTACAAGTACATGTTGAAAGAAAATAATTTACTCTCTTTGACATGTATTACCTAATTTATTCCTCATTATATTTGTTTTCACTTGTTTAAAATTGTTTTTGCAGATATTGCAATTGTATATCAAAAATGGTTAACGTGGTACTTATTTATAGTCACTGCAAACCCCAAGCAAAAAAATGTTAAATACTTAATATACCACACTCAGAAAATAATGGGTTTGGAAAAAATTATTTTAAAAAAATATATTAAAAATAATATCTGATTAGCATTTAAAGAAAAGGGTATTTAAATCAAAAAACACGTTTCTAGCTTCAAGCTGTATTCAGTTGTGTTTTGATGGTAAGGCTAAACTGTGCATAGTAACAAGGGTTACATCTAATAATGTTACCCATGGGATCTACAATATAGAAGGGATAAAAGTAATTTTAAATTCTTGCCGGTACTATTACTAACTCCCGCACCCCCCGTTTCCTTTGACGAATATCCAAATTGGTCGTTTTGGTAAAAAATGGTCAAATTCTGCTAAAAGTGTGTTCAAATTTGGTTATTTAACATGCAGTGTGGTTCACTATAGTTGCAAATATTTGCTCCATTTTTTTGTCATTTTGTGTGTCCCAAAGGTGGAACTTGGATTAGCACTGCCCACAAATGGCAGGTTTAATCATCATGAAGAAGATAGAGACCAAGGGGAAGGAGAAAGTACCTTCTCTGTTCTCTGTTCATGTGAACATCTTTAAATTCAAAGAAGAACAAAATATTAACCAGAACCCTTTTTCCCTCTAATATGCTTTACAGCCATGAGCACAGCAGAGGACCTTCTGGATCATTCCAATAAACCATGGTAGCGTGTCCAAGTCATCATCCATCAGACAGCCAGGACACATCAAACCGTAGTTTTTTTTTTTTAAAGAGTGGAGAACTGATTTTTATTTATAGTTTGGACTATGTAGCAGCCAGAGTCTGTAACCCAAATCAAATTTCCTTTGGGACAATAAAGTTAATCTATCTATCTATCTATCTATCTATCCATCTATCTATCTAAATAGTCCCACTCAGGCGGAGTGACTCAAGGCTCCATTCTTGGCCCCTTTCTTTTCTCTCTTTACCCCATCCTGTTGGGGTCAGTTATAAGAAATGAAGGTTTAGCCTTCTTTTTTAGGCAGAGGACAGTCAGACTTGTATCACACTAAAAAGCAAAATAGTTGCTCTAAAAATAAACTTCTCAAATGTGTTGCAGAAATCATGGATGTCAATAAACTTCTTACACCAGAACAATAAAAAAAATAGTTTATGTTATTTGGGCACAGTGATGTTTCTAACATACAGTAAGTGTTGACCTGGAACTTTAAAGCCAATATCTGCCACAGACCTGAATGTAAGACTTGATAATAATCTTAACTTTGATGTACAGTTAAAATCTGTGGTCGTTCCAGCTATTCCATACTGAGACAGCTGACTAAAGATTTTAATCCATGCTTTAATTACAACCTACTTAGATTACTGCACTGCACTTTACTCCAGGCTTAAAACTCTAGTGGCTTGACTGCAGCTGGTCCAAAATGCTGCTGCTATTCTTTTAACTGCTACCAGAAGAAGAGAGCACATTTCTCCAGTTTTAGGAGCAATTAATTGGCCACTGGTTGACCTTCGGATTGATTTTAACATTATTTGAATAATTTTTTAATGTTTTCATGGCCTTGCTTTCCATAATCTGTCGGACCTGATTCATTTGCACGCTCCTACTAGTTAGCTCAGGTTGGCAGATCAGTTTTTATTAGTCAATTGAAAGTAAGTGCAAATAGGTAACAGCACTTTCTCGTCGTTGCACCAAACCTCTGGACTAGAGTGGCTTTAGATATCAGACAGGCTGACTCACTTTCTGTTTTTAAATGTTCTCTTAAAAAATGTTTAGCTTTTAAACACAGTTTAAAAAGTTTGTTTTGTGTATCTGCATTTTTTTGTACATTCCATCGTATTTGCTGTCTTTAACTTATTTATTCTGTTTTGAATTATTAGTTTTTAGTGTATAAAACACTCGGAGCAACTGAGTTTTATTTTAATGTGGTTTAATAAATAATGTTGAGTTGAGATTGGAAATATGGTTGTTTTGCAAGCAGAAGTTCTCACACACAATCTTTTTTTCCCCACTGACTTTAATAAGTAAAACACTGTACTCGATTATAAAAGGCACAATCAGAATTATAAGATTCACATCTTGGGAATGAAAACACCCCCAATTATCATTAATGTACAGGTTTGTTTATCAATCAAGGCCTATAACCTCATTTGTGACTGAATTTCATCACACCTTCCTACGGCCAAACATTTATCCCTCAGCTGCGACACTTGAAGCACACTCGGGGTCTCGCTCTGCATTTTTACATATGATCCTGCTGTTGATTTTTCCCCTCTGTTCAGCTCCCTGCACTTCTAGACTGTTATAGTTTCTAACCTTTGTCGTCACCACAGCAACGGGTTTATCATCTCAGTCTCTGCTTTGTCCAGACACATCTCCTCTATTGCACAGGGAGCTCTAGTGCGTAATTATGCATGCAGGTTGAGTTTGAAGTTTTTCTCCAAGCAGATGTTTTGCTTGTGGTCCGAGTGGACGGAAAGATTACTTTCTGCTTCACTTTTAACCCACTAATAGTCTTAAAGGCTGAAGCCTATATGATATAGTGCTTTTATGTTTGTGTTGTAATCCCAGATTCTATATGTATGTGCGCAGCTTTTTAAGATCTGTGCCTCACTGGTTCCTAGTGACAGTTGGGAGAAGAAAAAAAAAAGTTATTTGGGAGCGGATTGCCTGGTCCCAGCATAATTTATTCTACCGTGTTGAGGTGGGCAGATTTTTTTCCTTTTTTCCCCATTGGTGTGCTGCACGCGAGAAATTAACTGGGGAAATATGCATAAATAAAGACTGTAAAGGGCTCCTTTAAAGAGAAGAGGAGGAATTAGGGGTCGGGGCCCCAATGTTCCTTAAAATGCCCCTTAAAAGTACGCACCTGAATTACATGTGATTAAATCATGCGCACCTGAATCAAGCGCACGGCGACGCAGCAACCCTCCGAAGCAACGCTTGCTCTGTTAAGATTGAACAAACTAGCACGAAACACAACTACTAACTCTCTCATTGATTTTATTTGGGACATTTTGCTATGGGTGGAAGGACATGAAACGTATTGGCACACGTTTTGAAGGCCGCATGCTGATGAGAGCCCCTTGCTCCGAGGGAAGGGACGGGAGAGAAGTAGTAAAAGAGTTGAGGCACAGAAACAGCACATATAGTTCAGAAACAATGTAGAGTTAATAAAGAAGAAACATATAAACAGGTTATGGTGTTTCAGACTGCATTAGCAGATTTATTTTCTGATTCAACATGCAGCAGTGACTGGTACTGAATATACGCTTTATAGCTGGCAGTCGTTCTCCCGTTACCGGTACTATGTTCCGGCTTAAATAATTTAAACGATACACAATACCGGATCATACCGGCTTACTTTCACCCCTGATCTATAGCTAGATTAAATTGTAACAGACAGAAAGTAATGTGTCCCGAGAAAGAATGGGTACCAAATTCTGTACTTTTATAGTTACCAATTGAATCCCGTCAGTACTACCGAGGACCAATTCACATGAAATTAAACAGTACCATGTTGAAAAGCTCCACTTTTCAAAATGCAGTGCAGATTACGCTCGCGGCAATAGTTGTGATGCGAAGTACAAGGCCAGCACAGACCGCTGCTTCTTAGTCTTGAAAACTGCCTGCAGTCAGAGCAAAGAGCACAGAGGAGAGTCTTTCTGTTCCCTCTTTGAAAATGTATCCTGCACTGGATTACAAAACAGGATAAAGTATAATATTTTTCAATATAGTTTTTTGTTTTTTTCTCTGAAACTTTTGCAGTAAAATAATTCACACACATCTTCAATCCCTTATTCACCTTGTTCACTCTGTGCCTCTGATTGCTATTGTTTATGTAAAAATGTGTTTTATGTGGTATAGATTCAGGCAATGTATTAAAATTCATAAATTAATTCATAAGGTTCATTTGTAGCTCCAGAAAGGTTTAGATATTGAGAAATGAATATGGTAAATAGAAAAATGTTGAGATTTTATATATAAAAAACCAAACATTTATTACTACATAAACACACAAAAGTATCGAAAACAGGTACCGTTGAGTACTGGTATCAACTCCCAGGTACTGGGTATTGGCATCGCATCGGTTCAAATGTGAAAGGCACCCATCCCTAGTCCTTAGAGTTGCACATCACAGACACTATAAATGCCACGCAGTAGTGGCACTGGTAAAAAAACTTATGTTAAAGTGCTGTAAAACTGAGAGTGTTTGTGAAAATAAAATAAAAAAATGCCCACTTGTTTTAGCAATATTAAAGCCTCAGAGGCATTTAAGGCAAACAAACATGACTGTTTGGTCTACTTTTAAAGCATGATTAAAAATGGGCATGGCTCTGTTCATACCGGTACCAGCATGGATGAGCTGGTAGGCAGTTGTAACAAAGATCCTATATCCTTTAACCTTTATGCAATATTTTTTATCACCATCTATGCAGATGTTTTTTTTTCTCTTTAATCTTCAAGTGGTACAAAAGGCAAGGGGACATGGCCTCATTTTCTAATTCATTCACCTAACAATTTTCTGGCCACTAAGGGGCACTAATACTGTGTATCCAGCACTGACCTTTCAGCCGGAGATGGTCAACTGAGAATTAGGAATAGGAAAAAAAGAAAAAACTAAACTAATGTAAATGCACACTATGCATACATTATATTAATAGGAGTTTATTTTAAAAGATGTATATATTTAATACGTCGACTGATAGGAATGGATGTTCCACAAATTATGTTTGGGTTCCTCACATTTAGCAGCATGCAAAAATAATATCCAGATGCAATAACAGACGTAAGGACAGAAATCGTCACAGCAGCTGAAGTTTCTGACATTTCCTTTGTTTCAGTCTTGTCTTGTAATTTGAGAAACTTTTCAGAGCTGTACCGGCAAACCTTAAAATAATTGTATTTTGATGTGGATTATGTCATCACCATCTCATACTGCTGGCCCCAGGAGCCTTGCATTATATTTCAATTCAAAATACATCAACTGAAATAAAAGATTATAGAAAAATAATGTTGATTACACTTTTGTTACATTCATTCACTATGCACTGCACATTCACAGAGATTGTAACAAACATGCAGACAGATATGGAGGAGCCTATTTGAGAGGAAATGGAACTTTATTGATTTATTAGCAGAAATGAGGCAGCATGAAAGGGGAAAGCATGTTGTGTAAAAGGCACAATAGCTTGAAAAGGTAAAATTATGATATTATATGTTCTTGCGAAAATGAAAGCACAACACAATTAAGGATGATACGAGTGTTGTGACAGCGCAATTAACAAAGCATTCACACACAGTATTGAAATAAAAACATGCTTAATGTTAAGAGCTATTATATTATATTAAGAAACATTAGCAAGCAAACAAGACTAACTGTGACAAGTGACATTGCTGCTGAAGCTACCAAGATCAGTCAGAATGGCAGATTACACATTAAAAAATATTAAGTAAACAGTTATCTGCTAGTCATGAGGCTGCAAGGCCACACTGTTTACTAATGAATGCACTCTGAGCTATGAAAGGATCTTTTGTTCAGAGGGTAGCGTGCTTTTTTTATATAACAGCTGTACCAAGACACGCAGGGTCATGCATCAAAATCAGCCATCGCAAGAATGTGAATACATTTAAGATCCAACTATGGGCTACTTATTATTCATGAGCTGTGATCCCTGTAATGTTCATTTCGGCTATGTCTGTCATCCTATTATTTTTACCACCCATTTCAATTGTTATGTTAAATAGTTGTTTACTTTGCCTCTAAAAAAAAAAAAAAGTAAGAAGTTTGTTTTTTGTAAAATAATGTATTAACTTTCTCTTGAAAAATAACTAGAACATAATTAACATTAGGCTGAACTGTCTTCTGGATATTACCGTATTTTTTGGACTATAAGTTGCTCTGGAATTTGAGTCGCATCAGTCAAAAAAACATAAAAATCGCACTGGACTATACGTTGCATTTATTTAGAAATGTATTTTACACAATCCAAAACTAAAAACTTACATTTAATCTGGTAAAAGGATTTATTACAGTACACAGCTGCGCCACAACCGGTTGAATCATATGAATGAGCTGCGTTCCTTGAAGCACAATGTTAGGAAATTGGAGAGAAAATGGCAAGAGGAATCCTACCTAATCTGGAGGGACAGTCTATTGTTGTATAACAAGACCCTTCGCAGAGTTAGAGCAGCATATTTTTCATCATTAATTGAGGAAAATAAGAATAATCCTAGATTTCTCTTCAGTACAGTTGCCAAACTTACTCAGAGCCACAGCTCTGTTGATCCATCCATTCCCTTAGCTCTTAGCAGTAATGATTTTATGGGATTCTTCATAAATAAAATTGATTCCATTAAAAATAAAATAATTGGCATCCTCCCAAACATGATTACCTCGTCCTCAGTAAGTGAGGCAGCATTAGAGGAATCCTTAGAACCTGCGCAGTGTCTGAACTGTTTAAAAGCAGTAGAGTTTTCTGAGCTATCTAAAATTTTAGCTTCCTCTAAACCTTCTACCTGTATGTTAGACCCAATCCCAACCAAGTTGTTTAAGGAGGTATTCCCTCTGATCAGTGGTCCTATTTTAGACATGATTAATCTATCCTTGGTAAATGGATATGTACCACAGGCTTTTAAAGTAGCTGTTATTAAACCTTTACTTAAGAAACCATCTCTTGATCAAGATGAGTTAGTAAATTACAGACCTATATCTAATCTTCTTTTCTTATCTAAAATTCTTGAGAAAGTAGTTGCTAATCAACTATGTGAACATTTACAAAGTAATGACCTACTTGAGGAGTTTCAGTCAGGCTTTAGAGCTCATCATAGCACTGAAACAGCTCTGGTGAAGGTCACCAATGATATTCTCATGGCCTCAGATAATGGACTTGTGTCTATACTTGTCCTGTTAGATCTCAGTGCTGCATTTGATACAGTTGATCACAATATTCTCCTACAAAGACTTGAGCATACTGTAGGGATTAAGGGAAAAGCATTAGGCTGGTTTAAATCTTATCTGTCGGACAGATTCCAGTTTGTCCATGTTAGTAATAAATCTTCCTCAAACTCTAGGGTCACTTGTGGAGTACCACAGGGTTCAGTCCTTGGACCAATTCTATTTACTATATATATGCTTCCGATTGGCAAAATTATCAGACAGCATGGGATTAATTTCCACTGTTATGCTGATGACACTCAGCTATATTTATCCATAAATCCCGATGAATCCAATCAGTTACTTTGACTGCAGTCATGTCTTGATGACATCAAAAGCTGGAAGACTTTAAATTTCCTGCATTTAAATTCTGACAAGACAGAAGTTGTAATCTTTGGGCCAGAGTCTTCAAAAAATAAAGTTCTTAATCAATCACTTAATCTGGATGGCATTAACTTGGCCTCTGGTAATAAAGTTAAAAATCTTGGTGTTGTTTTCGACCAAGACATGTCATTTAAATCCCATATTAAACAGGTTTCCAGAGTTTCCTTTTTTCACCTCCGGATTATCGCCAATATTAGAAACATTCTGTCCAGGGGTGATGCTGAAAAACTAGTCCATGCATTTGTTACTTCAAGGCTGGACTATTGTAATTCTTTACTGTCAGGAAGTCCACAAAATGCAGTTCGAAGTCTTCAGCTGATCCAAAATGCTGCGGCAAGAGTTCTGATGAAAATTAACAAGAGGGATCATATTTCTCCAATTTTAGCTTCCCTTCATTGGCTTCCTGTTAAATCAAGAATAGAATTTAAAATTCTCCTTCTAACGTATAAAGCCCTTAATAATCAAGCTCCATCATATATCAGAGCTCTGATTACCCCGTATGTCCCTAACAGAGCACTTCGCTCTCAGACTGCAGGTCTGCTGGTGGTTCCTAGAGTCTCTAAAAGTAGAATGGGAGGCAGATCCTTTAGCTATCAGGCTCCTCTCCTGTGGAACCAACTCCCAGTTTTGGTCCGTGAGGCAGACACCCTATCTATTTTTAAGACTAATCTTAAAACGTTCCTTTTTGACAAAGCTTATAGTTAGAGTGGCTCATGTTACCCTGAGCTATCTCTATAGTTATGCTGTGATAGGCCTAGGCTGCTGGAGGACATCAGGGTCTAATTTTCTCACTCTACTGATTTTTACTGTTCTTCATTCTACTGTTCTCCAGTTTTGCATTGTATTACATTGAAATGACTGTCGTCATTTCAGCTTTTAACTTTTTGCTCTCTCTCTTTTTCTTCATAGTAGGTACACCTGGTCTGGTGTTCTGTTAACTGTGACATCATCCAGAGAAGACGGCTCACCCGCTACTACCATCTAATGTAGAACAGATTACTAGATCAATGTGTGCTTCTGTGCTTTTTTGTCTCTCTTGTTGTGTCTCTGCTCTGTCTTCTGTAACCCCAGTCGGTCGAGGCAGATGACCGTTCATACTGAGCCCGGTTCTGCCGGAGGTTCTCCTTCCCGTTAATGGGGAGTTTTTCTTCCCACTGTCGCTTCATGCTTGCTCAGTATGAGAGATTGCAGCAAAGCCATGTACAATGCAGACGACTCTCCCTGTGGCTCTACGGTTCCCCAGGAGTGAATGCTGCTTGTCGGGACTTTGATGCAATCAACTGGTTTCCTTATATAGGACATTTTTGACCAATCTGTATAATCTGACCCAATCTGTATAATATGATTGAACTTGATTTTGTAAAGTGCCTTGAGATGACATGTTTCATGATTTGGCGCTATATAAATAAAATTCAATTGAATTGAATTGAATTATACCTGGAAGGTTGAATGGGGTAAATGAGCACAAGCCAGCAACTCCAACCGGGAAGGTTTTTGCCAGCGCATTTTTGCATAATGGACCATTAAGGTTACGCAGTTAGTGCAACAGTGCTATGTGCTAAGCTAACAGTATGACACCAATGTTTCAGTGAAACATAAAGCTCACATGCATCAGCGAAGTTGTACACCACCCGGACAACAGAGCTGCAAGCTAGCGCTAGCTGTTAGCGGCAACATACAAACATGTGTTCAGTCTTTGTTGTCTATAAGTTAATGTTTCAATTAATTTTTAATAGTCCGTGGGCCAGAATCTGTAGGACGTCTCCATAAGAAGTTTCGTATGAACTGTCAGGGGGCAACTTTCTTCCACCGGGATAAGTTGCTACACATAGCAGTGATCTCAAAACACCAATGTTCCCACGTTTTCACTTGCACATTAATAAGTTATAGCTGATAAAAAATCTAAACTATGGCGCTCCTGTCCAAGAGGTCACGTGATTCGTTTTTTGCTGCTCAGCCAATCAGATCACTGTATTGTCATCTGAGCACGTTCAACCGTCCATCATGGCTGTGCCTGTAAAGAGTGGTAAACATTTGTTTTCAAAGACAAAGAAAGCCCAATAATAGCATTTTCTGGCGCCAGTTGGCAAAGATCTTGATGGCAACGAAAAAATAAATTGCCTAGACCATCCATCCACCCATCGATCCATTTTCTTACACGCTTATCCCTGCTGGGTTTGTGAGGGGTGCCGGTGTCTATCTCCAGCTGTCAATGGGCGAGAGGCGGGGTACAACCGGGACAGGTCGCCAGTTCATCGCAGGGCAGAAATAGCCCAGACTTTTGCCCAATTTACTGTGATATCACTGAGACCTGCTGTGCTAGGATAGCACAGCCAAACAACTTATCCCCGGCAGAATTTCTATCCCCAGCGTCGGGAGTGCATTCAGCTGGAAGAATGAATCCAGTCAACTCCGCCTCATCTCCAACCTATTAGGCGTGGAAATGAAGATGTTTTACTTTTCTTAACGAAATATAGCAATTTCAAATTTTTCAAATTTTGTTGTTACATTATCGTTCAGTTAGTGTGAAAAAACTGAAAATGTAACACTTGTTAGTGCTATCATAAGGGATTGCTATGTCGGTTAAAACTCGATCACTCAATATAACACGTTATTAGAAAGAAAACGGCTCTGTGGTCATTTCCAGATGTGTCAGGAAAATATTAGCTTAATGTTATTAGATTGTCGCATTGTCTGTCTGCTGAAACCAAAATCCACCTTCCTCAGTCCATCACAGCTCCTTACTTGTTCGTCTTTTTTCTTTTTTGGTAGCTAGACCCGCGTGAATAGATCATATAAAGCGGATTTCACGTGTGATCAAATGAACACTGAATAAAGGTACAGCCAAAATTAGATTTCATGAGATTTTAATTCAACCAAGAACCATATAGAGATATTAACCATATTAAGAAAATGAGATATGTCTCTTTTAAAAATAGAACAATGTATTAGGAGTTTAAAAAAATCTATTTAATTTTATTAGAATGTGATGTTTAAAAATATCTAGACTTCACAAAGATGGAGGTTAAAAGTTTTATTGATTTCAAACACTCTCCCGACGCAGGGGATACAAATTCTGCCGTGGATAAGTTGTTTGGCACGACATCTTGCTGTTATTACAGTAAATTGGGCAAAAGTCTGGCTATTTCTGCCCTGCGATGGACTGGCGACCTGTCCACGTTGTACCCCGCCTCTCGCCCATTGACAGCTGGAGATAGACACCGGCACCCCTCACGCACCCAGCAGGGATAAAGCCTGTTCGAAAATGAATGATGGATGGTCTGGGCTATTTCTTTCTACTTGCCATAAAGATTTTTTTCCAACTGGCGCCACAAAATAATATTTGACTTTTTTTCATCTGGAAACAAATGTTTACAACACCTTACGGGCGCAGCCAAGATGATGTGGTTGAACACGCTCAGCTGACAATACAGCGATCTGATTGGCTGAGCAGCAAAAATCGAATCACGTGACCTCTTGAACCGGTGCGCCACAGTTTAGATTTTTTATCGGCAATAACTTATTAATGTGCAAGTCAAAACGTGGGAACATTGATGTTTTGAGATCACTGCTATGTGTAGCAACTTATCCCGGTGGAAGAAAGTTGCTGTCTGACAGTTCATACGATAAGTCATCGTACAGATTCTGGCCCACGGCCTATAAGTGGTACAGGAGCAGCATGTAGTTTTCACAAGCATAGAGCGCCCCCTTGTGGCTTTAGATGGTAATGTTTACTACTTGGTTCATGCTGGGCAGTATGATATACCATTTAAAATTGGTAAGTCGCAGGATCGGTCAAACTATGAAAAAAGTGTGACTTAAAATACTGAACATTGAAAGGAAGATCAGGGATGGCATATATATATATATATGAAAGGTTGCTGGGGAGCATAGATTAAGGCAGTTCTGCAACAACTGAAACACAGCGCTGATGATGGAAAAGGACAAACAAAAATAAATAGGATTGAAGAAATAAATAGGGTTTAAATATAGAAAGGAAGAATCAAACAGACAAATATAAAAACATACAAAGGAATAAATACATTTAAAAACTAAGTAATAAAGTTGACAATAATCAAGTAAATAAGGTCATTATTAAACAGGGGAATAAATTAGCTAATTAAAAAAGATAATTGTCTCACTGTATAATTTAATTATTGCTTACATTGATTTGCTGTATTTTTGTGCATTTATTGTATGCTTATTTATATGTAGAGCATGTATTTATTTCTGTATTTATTTTTAATTATGTCAGAATTGGTCCTCTATACAGGCATGCTGGCACAAAAAGGTCATTTCTGATTAACCAAAAACCTGGATCAGTCTGACAGGCTTTAAAATTGGAAGCTTCTTGCATGTTCCTATTTGCAATAGCATTAAGACCTTGCATTTTGATGGCTTGCTAATGGTTTATAGGTACACCTACTGTATCAGGGCAATAATCATGCAAAATTAGGTACCTAGGACAGCACAAATTGTTGGCGAGGGAGGCGTTGAGTGATGGCTGAACATTTTCTCTTTTTCCAGACATGCATTTTTCACACTGTGTTAGCATCCAGAGAGTTTATCTTTGTTGTTTAGAAACTCTGCTTCAGGCAAAAATCTCTGCACATCTGACATTTGTCATCAAACTTTGCTGTACTCGTACGGTGCAACTCTCCAAAGCTTGATAGCGCCAGAAGGAACAGGAACATTTCTGAAAACGTATATCAAAGTCAAATCCAAAATTGCATCAAGATGTATGGATATCATCTGTTCGGGTTACAACTGCGTGAAATCCTAACATCTTGTTTGGGTTCATCGCCTGTTTGGAGAATACATGGAAAAATACAGTTTCCGATGCAGTATGCAATACTGAAATATATTTTGAAATTTTCAAATATTTACCATTTGTCATCTACAACTTATTTGTCAGTCAGAAACATCACAGTCTGTAAAGAGCTTTAGTTATGACTTCACACGACTTGGCACACCTACTGACCCATCAAGGCATCCTGACATTTCAATAACGCAAAGGGTCTGCCACTTGATACTCTCCTGCCCTGGAGGTCTGTGGCACTGCCTCGTGTTCAGCATTACACCCCTGTCATGAGTTAGAGCAGGGAATTTCATCAGGATTGCCAGCATCGACACAGCAAAGAGAGAGTACGGTCGGAACGATGCGGGATAAAAAAAAAAAAAGAAAAAAAAATTAATAACACAAGTGTGAGGAGAAGAAAAGAGGTCATCACGGTGGGGAGCAAGCAGCAGAAAAACCGAAAACTCCAGGGAGGCAAAGACTCAGAGAGAATCCAGAGTGGTATCAGCTGATTCAACAATGCCCTCATTGCATGTTTTAAAGCTACCTTCTGAAGTTTTTCCTCACAGAAACCACCATCAGGCTATTTTCCACTATGTGCTTCAGGGTGAATAAAGCAGCGTGCATAAAACTGTCAATAGGTGGAGGTGCAGACTAAAGATTGCTGCATTTACCCTAGAATGGAATAATTTTCAGTCACACATGCACATTTACTCCCCAGAATCAGTCATGCCTGCACAAATATATTGAATTTAAACGTAATAGCCACTGTAATGTTTCAAGTTCCTGCCAGATTGTAATAACTAAAGTATTTAAGAGATGCACCAGTCAATTGGCCAGAGATCGGGAACACATTAAGTATAACAAGTCTCAATAAACATTAACCAACATCAAGCCCTCTAGCTGCGTTGTTTCAGTTAAATAAAAATATGCTAAAGGTAAGGGTCTAGGCATAGTCTTATCACCAGTAAAGAGGACCAATTTATCCCTCCTGGCCTGGAGAGTTTCTCATGATAGACCTGGTTACCCCCACAACATGATCTTGGATGAGTGGGAGAGGGAGGGAGGGAGGTATGGATGGAGCAGAAACATTAAAGTATGTCAGAAAATGCAGAAACAGGAGCAATCTGTAAGGGGGAAAATCCATTGTTACAACACAAAATCTTGCTCAGGTGTAGCTGCAAAGTTACAGATGGCGTTTAAACAGAAAGTCAGTGCAAGGGGAAAAAAAGTCACAGCAGAAGTATGGTGTACTTACATCACATCTTTTCAATTTATGCCGTGTTTAGGGTTTGTCATAAGTGACTTTGGGCCGTTTTTGTCCGCTGAACACAGATGCACCTGGACACTAAATGCGATCTACCATCTTAGGACATTTGTTAAGTCACAACCAATCTGTTTCCTTCTTCGCATATGACTAAAGACAGAGCTACTGTAAACTGAAACAAGAGAAAGCACTAAACTCTTAAATTGACTTAAGATGAATTAGACAGGAACAAGAAAAGACCGGATGCACCCAAATTCACCAGGACTGCATTTCCTCCAGTCAGCAATCTATTGCATTGCCACTGTCACAGCAGATAAAATAAATAGAGTGTACGATTAGAATAACACCAAGACATGTTTACCTTCATCCTTGCTAGACACCAACTCAAGAGTTGGAAAACAAGCTATAATGTATGTGGTATGCTGAAATTATTACTGAAACAAAATTTCGTGCTCAGAAGACAGAACTGCGTCCCAGCTTCGTTAAAAAGTCTGACCTGGACCAGAACCTGCTGACTGGCCTCACAACAGCGTCAATAAAACGCAGAGAGTGAGAAGTTTATGGCCACATGGGATTTTATTCATTCCTAAGATTGCTCCTGTATCTCACTGAAGTTGTGTGCTTTTTATTGCACTTCACTTGTTCAATTTTTTTTTTCCCGGTGTAAATTTAGTAATACAGCAGCCTCCCTGTGGAGGCTGAACAGATGTGGCACTTTTCTAGTCTTTTCATTAAAACAGGGCCATCTCTGTATAACAGAGATGATGCGGCCGATGGTGTCGACTATGTCGTGGACACAATTATGGTTTGTCACGCCATTTATATGAATTACAAGGTTCCACACAGAGGAATGGGAATAAACCAACAGCAAAAAATAAATGTCTCCCTCTAATAATTTGACCTTGATACTTTTACTTGACGTGCATAAGAAAAAAAATTACATTGAACTTCATTAGACCCTTTGTTACAATTTAGTAAATCATTTATTTTTTTCTTTACTGTCTTTTGAAATTAAACAATGTGATGTCATCGTTGTATAAATGGAAAATATGTGCAACAGTTAAGGGTGAAACCAATATATGGTTCAGCTCTTCCAGAGACCTTTATTCAACCCTCCATGTAGCCATCACCCAGAAAAAAGAAATAAAATAATTCACTCAGACCTCATAGGATCATTTTAGACTTTTCTTTTTAAATTACAATTTTATAATTTATATCCTTATGGCTTTCACTCGGTTTCAGTTTATGCAATGTTGCCTGGCAGTTGGAAAGACAGCTGCACTGAAAATTAAGCTCAGTGATAGGAAAGTAGATATGTTGAAAACTCCTGATGAGATGGGGCCAATCTGGGGAACATCATGGGAAAAAATATATAAATGTAAATGCTACTCAGTGCTTTTTGATTAAAGCTAATTAATTACTGATGATAGGATTGGACTTTTAAAATGTTAGTTTCAGAAATGAAAAAGTTTTCCATCACATCATGCCTACGCAAATGAATGCCAGAAATGTTTTTTAAATTCTTTTTGTTATTGGGTTTGGGTTTTTGTTATCCCACTGCAGGTCCGTTTGCGCCTTCACTAATTCTTACTCTCATTTATTGCTTTCCTGCTTCCACTTTGCATCAGTTAAAGGAAAAAATTTGTGCCCATGTACTTAAACCCTGGCATATGAGTATTCTTTTTGTATTGTCGTGCGTTACAGAGATAAAGTTATAGACATCTTAAGTCACATCTTATTTTCCCTTAATTTCTGATCACACCGAAATAACATGGAAAAACTTTCTGCCAGTTTTACTAATTAAAAATGATGACAATCACTTTAAATCACCAGCTGTCAGAGCAAGACCAAAATATGAAATAAAGCTATCTAAAACAACCTGCCGGTTTGTAGAAACAGAACTGCCTAAATGATTGCTGCCAGACCTGTAGAATCCCAGAATTGCTTAAATACAGCCTGGACAATGACAAAGCAGGCAGAAAAAAAACACAAAAAGGACCACACTATTCCTAGCCTCGTGAGACCATCCTGATCTCGCGAGCTTTCAAGGTTTCACTCGCAGATCAGTCTGGCTACTCTCCGTTAAAGAAAATTTGGAGCCGTTCACCAAACGAACGTCCAATCAGCGTTGGCTTTGAGGCGGGTTGAGGTGTGACGCAACGGGAAGCGCGTCAGTTCAGTCTAAAGAACATGGCGGCTTCAGCTGATGAAACTAGCGTTAGCGTGGCTATCAAGCAAGTTTTATCGGAATTACAGAGTATTTCTCTGCTGAGCTAACGAGCCTTTACCTGCAGCAGCAAGAGCAGCTTGGCTTGTGGTTGTGTTTTCGTCGTCGCTCGTAACAGAGCGACGACGAATCTGATTGGTTTATTTGGCCCGTCTATTACCAACATAGGCCAATCAGCTAACCAGTATTTTCGCCCCTTCACAAAATTACTTCAACGGAAGGTTTCCAGATGGATATGCGGAGCAAATCTATCTGGCAGAGTCAGGTAACACTATTCCCTGATCTGAAGAAAATCAAGAACACATGCTAACAGAAATCAAAGTCAAAAGCGGTTAAAAGTGTTTTTTAAATTTAAAGGGAAAGTACCTATTTCACTTAGGGCCAGGTTGGTTTGTTCGTTATAAAAGCTGTCTTTTGTTATACTTCGGGTCATGCTACGAAGTTCAGAAAAAAAAATAAAAAATAGGGGTGAGTAATCAATGCAACAAGTTAGCTTGAAGGGGCTTTGAAATTTGAGTTTTTATTCATTTTAAAAAGCCAAGTCACTCTTTACAGTAACCTCCTGCTTTTGCTGTAAATATCTTTAAAGTTCATCTCAATTTCAAAAATCTGTCGACACATTCATCTGTGTTCTCTCCACATGTGGGTACATGAACGAGAAAAAAAACAAAACAGTAATGTAATATTTTACCAGTAGCATCAATTAACCGCTATAACAAAATAAATTAGATAATTTCATATCTTGTTCATAAACACATTTTGATATTGTGTTACTTTAATTCAAAGGCGTCATACTGTGAGACACCCACGCCTACAACTTGTTACATAGAAGGCATAGGTTGTGTTGTATTTCACCTTTTAATAAACACAGCCAATGCTGATGGATGAAAAAAAAAAAAAAAATGCCACACGTCTTTCCATCAAAGCTAGCCGGCAGCCCTTCTCCCTGCTTGAAAGACTGCGTGCACACACTGGGAACCAACGTTGCTCGGCGGCAGGTGACGCACATATGCGACAGGCGGCTTGGCCAACGCCTCCGAGTGTAGCCACAAGAAGACATATGGTCATTCCCACCACAGGGAGGGAAGAAGCCAGAAAAGCTCTGGCACAGACTCCGCGAGATCGGCTTGTGAGTGTGTGTTTGTTACTGCTCAGTGTGGTGTTTCCGAAATCGTCGGCCCTTCCAGTCCGCAAGGAGGCCACTTCGCCTTTACACTTCAGTGAACCCATAACTGCGAACCAGACAGCGAGATGTACGGAGGAAAAGACTGAAGGAGAAGTGCCCCAGCTGGGAGGGGTAAGTGGGGAAAAAAAATATATAACAAAGAGAAATAACATCTTTGAACTAACAGCAGACGAATGGAGGGAGAGGAGACGACACTCAGGTGGATGCTCTGTGTTGCAGAGGGAAGCGATAGAGAACGCATTGGAGGAGGAATGCGTGTGTAGGTGCAGGGGTAAGTCTGTATATTATGCCTAAGCTTCTGGATTTGTCTCCTCAGAGCGACTCCGATGGAACAAAGAGCTTAAGGCCATCACACTGCAGGGATTTGATACACAAATGCACCGTGCACACCCGGGGTTATGCACACTTCCTGCACAAACAAGTTGACAGAAAAAAATGCCTGCATGTGCAAGAGAATCACACAGACCAACAGAAAAGATGACTGTGCATATTTATAATTAAACTAATTATCAACGGTAAACAACCACAACCATATTGGGTGAAGAAAAAAAAAAACATTTATGGAATATAAATTCTTTTTAAAAGGAGAAAAAGAAGAGGACAGAGACGTTACATTAGAATTCTAAGCCGCCTTCCTTCTTACCTCAGTGTTGACACTTATGGCTTCTTTCAGAGAAACATCAAATGGTATCGATTACATAACATCTGAACTTGGACGTCAGAATCTCAATCTCCATCTTTGATGCAAGTACTTAAGGGTAAAAATTACAAGAACAAAAGAAAGGGGGCAATAACAGTTAATATTTCCCTAATATTTCTCTGAGAATTATTTAAAGCATCATCTTTAATTTTTATAATTAGCTGGACTTCTAAAAATGCCAAAAGAACAAAATTAGACCTGTAAAAGAAGCTTATAATCTAGAAATGACTCCAGTGGCTCTGTTATTCCAGATGTCGGCAAGAGTATTCGGGATTTGCTATCAAGTAAAATATCGGTGAGCCTTTTGCTTCCACAGGATCAACTAGCCATGTACCTAATCTCTGGTTTACCTTTTAGTTTTTGAAGCATTCATTTTTATGGATGATAAACTTCAGTTTCATATCCATATCCTTTTATTCTGATCCTTATTTGAGCCAGCTGATTTATGGAATATGCCCATGACCAGGTATCCAAGTAAAATACTACAGTTAAAAACAAATATTTTAAAAATGTCCAGGACATTTCATCACTTAATTCAGAAAGTGAAACTCAGTTTACAAAATCCTTACAGTTGGTGTGAAATACTTCTTTTTTCTTGTAATTCTGATGATTAATGGCTCACAGATGATGGAAACCCGAATACAGAACATCAATAAAAAAGATATTTCTTTCAGTTGTGTTAATTTACTTCCAACATTCAATTTCTTATTAGAATTTTTTTGATACTGAATTTTTCAGTTTTCATAAAAGCTTGAAATATGCACTCTAATGAATCTGAGGTTAAAGTTTCACTTTATATAGTTAGTGACAGAATCTTGAACTTTTCACAATATTTTGATTTTATTAGAGGTACTTGTATTGTAATATGTTGCTGGAGTCACTTAACATCTCCTTGTGGGAAACTATGTATAGATTACAGGATTGTTGTCTGTGGTAAACTGCATAACTCCCCCCAGAGTAGAAAACATCCTACAAAAGACCAAAACTCAAAAACAGAAGAGTAAAATACTGTAGCAACCAAGAGTACCATCACCTACTGGCCAGTGTAGTGTTTGGTAACCAGTGAGACTAAACATATGCTAGTGGAGAGACGTCCGACAACGGTGTGGCCTCAATTGTTTTTCGTCATTTTGATCTCAACATCCTCTGTACAAGAGAATTGTACATTTCATTTTATTGCATATTTTTTAGGTAAGTGAGAAAATGCCCTTGAAACTAAAATATTTGTGCTCCGCTGCTTCTGTGGTGACTGCCTCCTGTTTGAGCCGATACAGGGAGGCTGATCTGGGGCTACTGTCTGCTTGCTGCTCTGCCTTCCTCCTCTCAAGCCAGATGGTGCATCAGTTGGGGGAGGGGGGGGGGCTGTTTGCTTGATGGTGTGCTACGATTGAAGAATATAAATAACGTAGAAAGACAACGTACGTAAAAAGACAACCTGTTCTCTGATCTGACCGTTTTTGAACAAATTAACAAAGCTGACTGCCTCTGAGCAGGTCATTTGGTATTGAATTTTGACATATCAGCGCACAACAGACCATATTATACCCCCCCCCCCCCCCAAAGAAAAAAAAGTGTCGTCATGGCCCCTTTAAGAACACCTTTAAAAAGGGTGAACCTAGCTGTGTGTGTGTGTGTATTGGAGGGGGGGGGAGGGGGGTGGGGGGGGGGGTCAGAATTTTGGATCAGTAAGATCAAATCTTATTAATCAGGACTTTAAAATTGGCAACAGATCTATAAACGTACATGTGTCCTTGTTTGAAGAACTTGCGTTGGCTAAATGCCTCCATGCATACATTGGTGTGCTGAATTTCAGTTTGTCATTTTCATTTCCTGCCTCAGGTTTGTGGGTTGAAACCCAGTTCAAAAACATGGATTTGAATTCACCTGAAATTTTAACATTTTCCTTTGAGAAAGTGTAAGCATGCATGGTTGCCTGTCTTATGTGTCATAATATCGCCATTAAAATCCATTTTTAAATACAAATTTTGTTCAAAGACCAACTTCAAAGTGAAAAGTTGGGCCCCATCCAACCGGTTTAAGCAATTGCTTAAAGTCAAAAGGCTAATTGGTAAGAGGCTTTAAATCAGGAATTAAAACTCAAATGCATTTATGAAAAGGTAATTTGCATAACATATTAGCCACCCAGCCGTTTTTCTTTTGTATCCCCTCATGTTTGACATGGACCCAAGGTCTGTCCTAAAGGGCCATGGCCAGGAGGTTCAAACTTCCCCGCCCGCTCAAAAAAAGCTCATCAGGCCTCTGTGAATCCATTCAGCTGTTCCTTTATTCACTGCAAGAAGTTTTTACAACTTGCACACAGACATGGCACACAGTTTTAATGCCAGATACCCTTCTTGACACAAGCAGGATTTGAACCTAGGTCCTGCGTATCAAAGCGAGGACTTATCTGGCTACAACACAGAAGGACTATAAGGTCCCATACCAATACCAATTAACCCACAAAACACTTGGACAGGCAAAGTCGCAAGTGTTCTCCTGAGCTGTAAAAATAATTACCTGTGAGGAATTTAACAAGGCTACACTGCAAAAACGGAACTAGAAATAAGTAAAATGTTCTTAAAATTAGTGTATTTATCCTTGATTTGAGCAGGTAAATAAGATGATTTGCCAATGGAATAAGATTTTTGCACTTAAAATGGGAACAATTCTTCTCCATCATCTTATTTCAAGTGCAGGATATCTAATTATCTTATTTTAGTGGTCAAAATACTAATTCCATTGGCAGATAATCTTATTTACCTGCTCAAATCAAGGATAAATACACTCCCTTTAAGAACATCTACTTATTTTTAGATCTGTTTTTGCAGTGTAAGAATACGGGCTTTGATGGCAGCTGCACTGTCCCTGAGGTTTTCCATTTGGTAGGAGTCTTCTTTCCAACACCCGTGGGCAGGTTTTCTCAAGAAGGGTAAGAGATTATGCGATAGGTGGAACCAACTTTTCTGTCTCCTTTCTTAGAATTTGGCACTTCTACCTTAACATGATGCACAATCTACAGGTGTCCAGGTGTCTCGTTTGTAAAGCTTGTGTGGCACCAATAATATGTAAACAAAGGACACATGAAAGATGTCAATTATAGCCAAATAATATGGGTCATTTACACGCATTAACATTCATGAGGTTCTTGACCATTTATGGTCGACTTTATGGTGTAGAGGGCTAAACTTGGCACGCAAGCGTTCAGGTACAGCTGTGATCTATAAAAAGGGAAATTGCGTACTGGTTTGCTCGCACATGGTTTTATAAATCTGAATTTTCTTTTTCTTGGCGTGTGTACACTTTTAGGATGGATTCCACACAAAAATTTATAAATGAGACCCAACATCCTTTAACATCACAAGACAAATTTGGTTCCATTCTGGCACCCTGCTGGTGAGGTTCATGACCAAGTTTGAATTACCAATTAATATAAAATGCACGTCTCTCAAGAACACAGTAAAAAAAAACAAATAGGAAACCTCTAAATCACAAGACCCCCCCCCCCCTAAATATCTAATAGTCCAAACCCAGAACCTCACTGCTGTGTGGTTATAGCGTAAAATCCTGCCCTCTCATAGCTTATACTAGTACGCATCTAAATGGACTTCCCCTGTAGTGTAGCACGCATTCAGGCACAGCTGAAAACAAACGTTCAAATTGCCCAAAGAGCTCCACAGACAAGATTTGACAAAGTGACCTGCTGGTATGAGAGCTTATTATTAATAGGCAACTAACACCTCATTAGATTAGGATGAATAATTGATGCGTGTGCACGGAAGGACAGAGAGATCAAGAGACAGTCACGGACCAACTGCTGACTGCCTGAAGGAGTCTAAGAAACGAACCAAGGGTGAGACAAAAAGTTGGACAGACAGACAGAGAGCGAGTCTTTCCCCTTCAACCGCTTCCTGGTTTCTGGTGTGCTGTGGGAACAGCCGCAAGCATATTCACGAATATACAACAACCGAGATAAAGACACAAATACACAGGCAGCAGAATAGTGTGCTGAGCAGCATACTGCTGTATTTTCTCCCTCATGAAATTTTAATAGGGTCAAAACCCTTTTGGAGGAACAGGTGCACACATTTATTTATTTATTTATTTTGTTTAGTACACCTATAGTGCTAGAAGCTTATCAAAACCTTTTAATCCTGAACAGCAACTAGAAGCCATACCCTAAACAATATGATTTATCTAAGGGCTGTAAATCTAATCTATCATAGTTAATTGAAACAGGACTAATTCTCCAGTGGCAAACCAACACAACTCTGTGTGGACTAATAAAAATGATGAGAAGCTGTGCAAAAAGATGGTTTTCACAAGAAAAAAAAAAAAAATCACCTATACACCGTGCTCTCTGCTGCCATAGAAACACAGTAACTACATGGGAGGGAGGGGATGCACCTAATCAATTGAACCTAAGGGCTACATAAATAAGTAGAGAAAAGGAAAAAACAATAATCATTTCATGAGTAAAACTCGCTTACTTAACATCTATTTGTGTTTTTGTAGGTTCATATTTGACACACAGGCCACCACAGTACTTGAACCGTTTAAAGAATTCAGTCAATTTTGAAGAGGAAATTATGCAGAGCGTGTGTTCATTCAACTTTGTGTGTAATTTGCTCTTCGCAATGGAATTAATAAAAAGAAATATTAAATGGCAAAACGGAACAAATGTTAGGATTTTGGCCCCTTCATTGCGACTTTAACACACAAACAGACCAAACAAATCTTGCTTCTTATAATAAAGTAACGAGCCTCACGGATATGAACAAACAATTCCCTTCCGGTTTTTGATAACCTGGCTGAAATGCTATTTTGAACTTTTAGCGACCGGTATGAGTGTGAGAGAACAGGAGCCCAAAATTTAACACACCTGACACCTTGTAACACTAACCAGTCACATGGCTCACTGGGCACAAATATATATATATATATATGGGCTGTACGATAATTCAATAATATATATCGATCGAGAGGCATATATCCATGAAAGAAAAAAGGTCAATAGAACAGTTTTCCTTCCTTTTGCGTTCTAGCCTATCATGTAGGTTAATATTACAATCATTACATCTTCCCAACCAATCACAATGCAGACCCAGGAACACTCCGCCCCCAAGCTCCACCCACTTGAAAGAGTTCAGAGAGCACGCGTTCTTTTTAATTTTTTAAATACTTGCAGTTTTGGTAAAAAAAAAAGTGGGTTGAATAAAGGGGTGAGTTTGAATTCAGTGTTCTGTATCGAAAAATAAGTCGCTAAGCAACAGTATAAAATTGCCAGGTCTGCACTTAAAAAAAAAAAAAAAAAAATATATATATATATATATATATATATATATATATATATATATATATATATATATATATATATATATATAGACATCTGAATAAAGAACATCTGAGTAAAGTCCGCTGTCCTTTTTTAATTACAACTCAACAAACTAAAAATAAAGCAAAAAAAAGTTACAACCTTTCTGTAAACACAAACATTCACAAAAATAAAGGGTTTCACCTAAAATAAATTAAACATGTGCTACAGAGCTTGGAAAGATGCCTCTATAATGAAAAACACAAAGGCTGTAAACCCATGAGAAAGAATAATACAAAGGAGGAGGCGAAGTGAAGATGTAAGGCCGTGTCTAAGCCTGCATAAATTCCTATTTCTCCTTTGAATAATAACAGTTTCACTCTGGAGTGAAAAATGGGGAAGGCTTGGATAAGCGGTGAAACTTTTTAAATCTGTGGTTCCGTGCTCGCATGTGGGAATACATTACTTTGTCAAGAGTTGAACTGGGCGAAACACAGCCATGTTTCTTAAAGTGGATAGTGTCGGAAAGGCCTCCAAGACCCAGTCAAAGCTGCGTTTTGTCAGGTTTCCTCCGCCATTTGAGCCATGTAATTGGGTCGGCACTACCTGTCACCATCAACCCACCATTTAGATGTAAATACGAGAGCAGGCGATGTGAGAAAAGCACAGCACTTTGGTGGGTCAGACTCCAATGACTTCTCTTTTCACAACTGAAATTCATTCTTAGTCTGAACAGTTGGAGACCGCTTTTACGGGGAACGTGAAGCAGAGCGCCGACCACATAATGAGATTTCAGATTTTTTTTTTTTTTTCACCCCCAATGTTATGATAACGTATTTTAGATTCAAATTTTAAATGGCTGCACGTTCCCTACCCTGCAATTTTAAAATTGTCTTCTGCAATTGATTATTTCATCCCAACCTGGCAAGCATATCCCAACAATATATTCAGGAATAAATTAAAAAAATTGAGGAGGAAAAAAAAAGAAATGTTTTCAAAAGTTGCAAATAGAAATTGGAATCTGACAAGGACAATGTTCACCATTGGCTCACTTGTGAATCAAGTTCCATGTTTATCATTTATGACTTATAGTGGTGAATGGAAATTATTTTGAGATGTACAATACGATTTTTGTTCACAAAAGCTGCATAAAGGCATCATATTCTGATATTTATGGTCTCTGAGGGGTTTGTTATCGGCTCTTATAATATGCCACTCTGAAGGATCAGATAAAAAAAAAAATCTCAGAGCTCACTGCGGTGTCACGAAACCAAGCGTTTAAATACTTTGTTGTGCCTTCAGGGAGATAATACACAGGTGACAGACTGATACACTTAATGCAGCATAATCAAAATCAATCCAACCTTTAATTTAATATTTTTTTTTAGCAATGGCCCAGATGTCATATACATTGTTCCCCCAAATATACTGCCATTCGTCAACCTTCACACAGATACAAACTTGAAAGACATCCCATTTCTGATTAATTTCATACGATGCCGACTTAACATTTGGGCACTAACAGTGCAACTTCCGTGGTAAGGCTATCCTCAAACTGTTGGTCCAAAGTTAGAAGCAATAAACTGTTTAAAATGTCTTAGGATGATGAAGCGCTATTAGCTTCTTTTGCAGCAACTAAGGGGGCTGATTGCAAAAACAGCCTAACGCCACAATCCCCTCTCGACCCAACTGCACACTTGAAACAATCGAGTTAGTTATGGGCTGCTTTCATTAACAAACCCAGATTCATCCATTGGTTTATGCCAGACAAGGAGGGAATACTCATCACTCCAAAGAACACATCTCCACTGCTTCAGACTTCGACAGTAGTGTCCTTTTCAACCCGGACACTTTGCATTGCATATTGGGGAAGTAAGCCTCAGCCGTGGAAACCCAGTCCATGAAGCCATCTACACATTACTTATGAGCTAACCAGAGGAACACATGATGTTTGGAAAAGTTAGTAGCAAGCGCACTTCACGACTAGACTTATTGGTGGCATCCTATCACAACACCACACTGGAATCCACTAAGCCGCTCAGAGCTACCCATCCCTTTGTGTTGGATATTTTTTTTTACATCTTTGGCCATGGAAGTGATTGGAAAACCTGAATACAATGATATGGCGGTGTGAGCAAATGCTGATAATGTAGTGACTGTTGGCACCCAGGCTGGTAATGATTTGTTTGGTCATTCCGACAGGACATAGGAAGAGAAACAGGACAACTGCATCACAGATCCTCTAATATCTGTTGACATGAGTTGTTTTATCCCCCCACATTCAGTCTTTCTTTCATTTCAAAACCATCGGCAGTGTTTATTGCTGAAAAGTTCAGTTTTAGTCTCATCTATCCAAAATAAGCTCTAGAAGTATTCAGGAAGTGGAAAGTTTTTTTTTTTTTCCTGGCTAGCCTTCCCATCAAGTCGTTAACATTTGGAGACCCCAAGGTTATGAACGCTTTGGTTCAGTGAGCTTAGAAGATTTTGTTCTACCTTTTATGCAATAATAATCACTGTGCATGGTGACCAGATCAACGTTGGCCCTCATCCAGCATGGCTTGTCAAATTCTAGTTGTTTCAAACGTTAGAGTCATCTGCTCTAACTACAGATGTGGTTCAAGTCAAAAAAAGGAATTATTCCCATTTGGCCTTTTTCCTTGTGAAAAATTACTTGAAAGCTGTGTTCTCTAAGTCTTTCTGATTTTGTGGGATTAAATTTGGTTACAGTATATGTATAACTGTAAAACACAGAGGCGTAGACTCAATGAAAAATTACCATATTGTTTTAAAAAGTAAAACATGCTTTAGTTAAATTTATAAGAATTGTTAGGCTGCCAATTATTGAGACAGTAAAGCGGAAAAATCATAGCTTTTTAACTCATATTTACCAATTTTGCCAATAGGTTTGGACTGAGTTAAATATAGTTAGACAAAAGCTAACTTACTAATAAAAAAGTTTATGCTTTAAAGCCAGAAATTAGACAGTGGAGGGGCCAGAGGCTGGTAGGGCAATGAGTGAAAAAGAGAAGTCGAGAAACGTAGAAAGAACAGTAGAATGAGTCAGAAAGACTCGGGCTGGTTACAGAGACACTGAGAAAGATTGAGATCATTGATTACTTTTCCCTCATCCCAGCATCCCGACATGGATCGTTGTCTAAGCAACAATGCAATTGCAAAGCCGACAGAGTTGTAATTCTGCCCCTTTCACTCCCCGCTAATCAGCCTCTGCCAGCTCCCCATCCATCAGCCTGTTGGCCCTTGTGTGTGTCTCTGTGTGTATGTGTGTACTTTTAATAGACTTTTTTTCCCCCCACAAGTAGGAAGTAAGAAGAGACATGGACGATTTAAGTAGACGTCCAGGTCCATGCTTGCAGTAATCCAAGTTTGATTTATTAGTCCTATGGCAAAACATAACAGAAAATGCCCAAAGTAACTCCAGCAATCAGCTCTGCCAGGTGGAAATTCCTCAGGTGGTGTATCACACTTGATTTGTTAGAGCAGTAAAGCTATATCACAGCCCTCACATTACAGTGAAATTTACAAATTACTGGACTTTTACTGCCCGACAATTTTAATACCATTGTACTGTTATAGAAAAACAGCAGCAGGGAGTGTATCGGACGAGTAACTGGTTTGGGATGAAACTGAATCAAGATGTACGAAACGTTTATTCCTGAAGTAATTACCGTGAATGTTTTAAGTGTAAGCCACCCAGTAGCCAGGAAAATATTCATGTAATTGCTGTCCATTTTTGTGTCAAAGTTTTAGACTTATCTAGACTCATAATTCCAGATCCAGATTATTTTACCCCAATTGTTTTCATAAATAGAAAAGCTTACAATGGATTTCAAAAATGTATAAAAGAAAGGATTAAAACAAACTCTTGGTCAGAAGTACTTGGAATGAGAGAAGCACAGAAGTAAGGAAGGAACAACCCAAGGACGGATACAAAAGAAACAACCCAGAGATGAAAAGATGGGAGGAGGCACCCTGGGATGAAAGAAAAGAGGAGACAACCTAAGGACAGATCAGATGGGAAGAAGGGAGCAACCAAATGAGTGAAAGATAAGGGGGATGGAAGAATTAAAGGAATGATTGATCAAAGAAAGCAAAGAAACACTTGAAGGAATAGTGGAGAGCACTTTCAAACAATAAGATACAGGATAAAACCCTGAGATAGGACTATTGTACAATTAGTTTGCTATCATTTTATCATTTTAGTCCTGCAGAGCAGGTTTGCTACTGAATAAACGGTTTGCAGTGGTCTTGTTTTTGTATGGCGCCAGTGAAAAGCCAGAGACTGCTTATATATTTATTAAGCGTGCTGTTTGTAATTGTAGGGTATGTTAAATGCTTTGTATAGAAACGTAAGGACCTATGATCACTTCACAGCACCCTCAGTAAAAACAGCAAAGCTTCACCATAGCAGCTGCCCCTGCACAAAGTGCGTAATTGTAAAGTGGAAGGAAAATGATGTGTGGACTTCACACATTTTATAACTAAAATCTTGAAACGTATATTCAGTCCCTCTGTGTCAGCTGTCAGAATCGCATAATCATCTTTCAATGCCATCGCAGCTGCAAGCCTTTTGGGGCACCAGGTATGCACAAGGTTGGAAGATGTATTCCAACACATGCATATGCTTTAATCTCGTTCCTTTTATTGCACATCTGGTTCTTTGTTTGGGCTTGTTGTCCCGCCGGAAGGTGAAACTGTGGCTCAGCTGTCTCGAACAAGCTTCATCCCCTGTACTTAGCTCACCCATTACTAAACAACAGAGATGCTGCCATGACCACTTTAAACATGGTGCGTTTTAGAGTGATTAATAAAGTATTTTCTGAATTGAATTCTAGCGTCAGTTTTGTGCCGAACATATTGTTTTGCAAGTAGGCCACAATGTTCACTGTAGATCCCATCTGACCAGAGCAGATTCTTTTAGAGGGTTGCTGTGTCCCTTACATGGCTTGCGGCATACTTTAAAAATGAACTTCTTTTGGCTTTCTATCCGTCACTCTTCTACACATGACAGATTTCTTAAGTGCGCAACAAATAGTCGTTCTGAAAACAAATTCCATCACCTGAGCTGTGCATCTCTGCAACTCCTGACATTCCAGGGGCCTCTTAGCTACATATTTAACTAATGCTTCTATGCAAAGAATGAGGATAGCGACATCTTGGTAGATTTTGGTTGTGCTGTCGTGTTTTCACTTACAGATGAAGCCTTGAACAGTGCTCTGTGAGACGATTAACAATTGGGGTTTCCTTTTAAAACCCCTATGCTCCTTCAGATATCTCCATTTTATTACTGACAGCTCCAATGTGTCTTGATGATGTTGCTTTTTTTTAAATGTTCCCTAATAAACCTTGAAATAAGTTGTGGGCCATGCATTTTTACACCTCGGCCTTCAGTAGTGCTCCATCTGAATCAGTCCTCCACTCAACTATTTTATGGCAATAAAAATATCCTATTATGCAGAAGGGCACTATAAAGAGCCGTTGCATCATAGACAGACAACTTCTGTTGCCAGCATGAATGCCATTACTGAAGAAACAAACCCGAGGTCCGCAAAGTTGTCTCCTACCTATGCTGAAATTACAGCTGCAGCACACACACACAAAATAATCATCGATGACCTGATGGAACTGCAATGATATTTAGGAAAACAGCAGCATATTACACACCACAAATCCTGATTTGTACACAAAATCCATTCTACTTTTATTCCTCATGAAGAGTTTATTTACTAGTCGTACAGATTAAAGGCCGCTACATACTCCACGGTTAGGGTGGGAAGAGCACGAAAAAAAGTTTGTTTTTGCCTCCGTCTATACATACTGCACGAGGCGCTCAGCTGCAGAAGTCCGCCCAAAAAGTTCTGTCCAGGCGTTGTGCCGAGAACATCCAGGGAGACTCTTAAAGATGGGGCTGAGAGAACAAAATGACGTCATTCGCTGCAGGAGCGAGAACAAATGTCTCGTTTTTCTTGGAGGATGTTCCAGTTCCATCAAGAAGCCCATCATCAAAGCCGATGCTGAAAGTCTAGTGGATCAGGTCATTTTCTATTTTGCCAGGCGTCCATTAAAACACTGTTAGTGCACAGGTGGTCAAGCAGGTCTGTGGTGCTATCAGAAATGAGAGAAAGAAGCTCCACACAGGCCATGTCCCCACTGGAGGTCTTAATGCTCAATTCCAATTTTTTTCTGAAATTGGATTTCTTGCGAGGTCGTTCACATGACTTTTAAAATGCTGCCTATAACCGACTCCTATCTGAACAGATTTACGGCTCCAAACTGACCTGCATGTGCAAAAGAACAGAACAAATAACACTGACTTCAGATCTGAGGGTTCACACTGGTTCTAAAAAGCCTGACCTGGTTACTTGACCTCCAAAAAAATTTGATCTAGGCCACATTTCCCTGCATTAGGACAGTTTCCTCTGCTTTCGGATCCAGTGCTTTCGCCATCACAGAAGTGAAAATTCCTGCTTTTCCAGTATTTAAGATTTCCCTCTTTTTCTTCACCTTTCTGTTGAGGAACTCTACTTCCCCGTGCAACTGCTCGCTCAGCTGTAGATCCACTCTGGTTTCCTCAAAAGTTTTGGAAATGACCATTGCTTGTTATTGTCCGACAATTGCTTCAGTGTCTCATTGTCACTTTGGTTAGACAGGTCAGCTTTAAAAGCCCAGTGTGGCTCCAAGCACCATGTCAATCAGTGGCAAATAAGCACTCTCAGCAATACAATTTGCAGTGTTCCTCGGAGGCTGTGAGATAGGCTCGTAGCTAGTTAGCTGAAAGTAGAGGATAAATCCTTTTCCTGCTTCTGGTGAGCTTTTAAAAAAATCATTCCTGAAAATGGCTTTGACAATACATCTGCAACCAAGTCCACTTCTCTTTTACCCATTGTGAATTGACAAAACAGCAATAAAATCAACACTTGTTACAGATGCAGTATGCTAGTCCAAGACTTTATGCAATCAAAGGGCGGGAATACACAGACCTTGCCATACGCCTGCTTGAAGGTACCAACTATGTCTTCCTCTTTTGTAAAGATCATATATATATATATATATATATATATATATATATATATATATATATATATATATATATATATATATATATATATATATATATATATATATATATATATATATATACACACACACACTTACAAAAAAACAATATACTTTTCATTTTGTACATTGATACCTAGAGTGAAGAGTGAAAGTTAAATTGTTTATGTGCACAAACTTGGCTATTAAAGCAAATTCTTGCCATGATTTTATTGCACTTTTATGATCTACTTTGTGTGTCTATCAAATAAAATGTCAATATTGGTTGTAAAAATCTCAAAGGATTTAGGAGATATGATACTTTTGCGAAGCAGCATAAGACCATAGTATAAATGACTTATTCCAAAACAAATCCAAGTTTCCTCTTTATATCCCAAATCATTCTTATTTGCAAAGATACATGCATTTCTACCCATGAAACTGAGATGGAACCATCAAAGCTGCTCCGGTTTCAGATTTAAGATGGCATTTATTTTAACTCCAAAAGGAGCCTGCGAAGCTAACTGCAGCGCTAGCCTGCACTGGTTCTCACCATTTATTGTATCTGTGACCCCAGAGTATCACTTTGGACGTGAAACAAGTAAAAAAAAAATTTAAACATAAAAAACAGTAAGTGGACTAGAACGGCAAAGATGTCCCAGAGTGCTTTTAAGGTGCGCAGACGCTTTCTACGTAAAAGGCACAAACATAAAACCGCACACACACACGCACACACACTTCCTATCACCTTTGTTAAAAACACGAACATATTCCCAAATAAAACAACCACATCAGACATCAATGTGGAAACACACAAACATCACCACCTGACACAAGCTATGCAAGCCCAAACACACACGTTCCAACAGGAGCAGTAATATAGCTGAAATTACTTTTGGGGCTTTGCAGGTACCGACTTAGTTGTTTTTTTTATTCTCTCTCCCTCTCTCTACCTTATCTGCTGGTAGGCTTGAAGAGGCCAAATAGGGACAGGGAACGGAGGGCGAACACACATATACGTAAACTAGCACACACTAATACTCAATTTCTCCCTCTCTCCTTCTCTTTGTCTGTTCTTCAGTCTGCCGGGCACCTTCTCCTGCGCCTTCATAAGGGAATATGAGGAGTGCTCACCTCTGTCAAGAAAACCACTGGAGCTGAAATGGACTTTATACATGCAACTGAGGCACAGTTCAAAATACAGCAGAGGCACTAAAGCACATTTCCCCTTTGGCCAGAAGACAGCTAGAGCATTTAGCATCCTGGTAAACGCAGGGCCATAGTCTCAAATGTCAGTCGGAAAGTCTGAGATGGATTCACACTTTCATCACACTGCAGGTTGAAATTTGCTTTGTAGCAGCCGACTCCTTTCTGTTCCTTCAACTTCCAACAAACCACTGTGACCGGCTTGAAAATGCTAAAGTAGGTTTGCAGGTCAAAAACAGCGTAGCAGGCAGTCTCTGGGTTTAATGGGAATGAGCACCTATTTTCTATTGGATGTTTTATTGGGGTGACTGCAGGGAAAATAGCTAAAAATGACTTTTTCGACTGGATGGGGGGGGGAAATTCACCGAGCTGCTCGGGTAATAATTACCTTGATGACCCCTGGCAAAACTAATGCCATCCACAGAGGGTCGTTAACTTCTAATAGATATTGCCGGATCCCACCGTGAAAGACAGGCAGTGTAAGGCGGAGGCCAGCCACACTATTACCAAATGTGAACACAGTTCAAAAGATGTTTTGGCCTTCTCCACAAAATATTATTTAATACAACTGGGAATAATTATGTATATTTTGTATGATTAAATATTATATAATTACAAATAGCTGGTTGATAACTTTGATACCTTCTTGCATTTTTAAATGACTGGCATCAGCCAACTAATTATAAAAGTCAACTAAATTGTTACATGTACAACCTCAAGTTTTAATCAGTCATGCTATAACTCAAACAAAAGGCGGGGATTTGCCAAACTTTAATTTAAATTTTCATCTTTTTGTTAAAATAACTGTAGACACCCCAGAATGTTGCTTTCTTTTAAAAGAACAACGCCATTTGTACATTTATTTACTTATGGAGCACTTTTAAAAACCTAAATTGCACCAAAGTGATTTCAGGGGTTTCATAAAGATATCAAGCACAATAAATGCAGCTAATAAAAGAAAACAATGAAAAAAAAAACTGAAGTAAAAGCTATATCCAGACAATACAACCAAAACAAAGAAACTGTAGCAAAAAGCCTTTCTAAATTGTTTTATAAAGAAATGTGATTTAGGAAATCATTCACTTGTCAAGCTCTCTGCTAGGTTCACAGCCCTTTGCTTTTTAGCTTGGACCTTGCAAATAATAAACCGTTATCTCAAAGAAGAGATTAAAAGGCTTCATTTCCATCTTCACAAACAATAAATGTATGTTTAACTTATTTGACATATACTTTTAGATGTAGAGGCAAGCCTTTGATCATCTATGGCAGCAGCATGAATGTTCATTTCTCTTTAGGATTTGGGCCAAAATCAAATGCACAAGCTTTGTGCATGTTTCTTTTTCTCTGAGAAAAGATCGGCTTTTAAAATAGCACCACTGAGCAAACATTGTTTGCCCTGTCTGATTCTCAGTGGGCCAAAATGAAATGAGGTATTATTTATGCATGTAGTACCCACATACCTAGCATTCTGTGGTAAAGACCTGATCCTTTTACCCCTCGTGATTAAGGTCAGGAGAGCAAATGTATTTTTTTTGGTCTGTCAAATTAGCACAGTACATATGTAAACAAACTAGATGTAATCATTTTACAAATTTGATTTTCTTTAATTCCTGTCAATTCTCTTTGTTCCTAAATCTTGTAGGACTGAATTGGGCCTGGAGCCCTCTGTATGGAAATATTTCCCCTGTCGTTAATCACTTCTGCTGCTGATGTGTTTATGACTGACAAGAAGAAATACAAAATATACAAAATGGCAGCAGCTAAAATAAATAACATGCATACTTTAAAGATATGACGGCACTCTGTTTTACACAAAAGTCCGCCAGTTTCTTGAGATTTAGGCCAAGATAAAACAGGGTTTTAGATGCACTAACACGGCATCTAACTGAAAGAGATGCAATATGTCTTGTTTAAATCTTCAGAGGCATAACAAATAGGGTAAAAAAAATAATAATATAAAAAAAACCTCTAAGAGCAGAGAGTGTTTTGGGCCCCTTCACAAAACAAAGACAGCTTCACCTTGAGATGAAAACCATGGATGGTGTAATTAGTTACAAATGGATGGGCTGATGTCTGCACTCGGTGTTTGTGTGCGTCTGTGAGTGCGGTGATAAATAAGTCTTAAGTTGTGAGGAAAGTGTAATCAAGGACAAGAAACAGAGCTAATTCAACCCAAGAGACATCGACTGTCAGTTGAGCGAGTTAAACCTTGTGTGTGCTTTATCTTTACTATTTTGTGCCATATTCAGGATCTCTGTGCCTTACATTTACTGTTTTAAGTCATTTAGGATCACCACAATGATTATCCCCCCCCCCCCCCCCCCCCCAAAAAAAAACGTCTGATGATAAAAAAAAACGTTTTATTCAGAAGGTTACATACTCCTTTGCATTTTGGAATGGCCAGATCAGGATGTCATGGCTAAGTAAGCCTGTGCTTATTTCACACATGAGTTAATTGGAGGCATCACCCCAACCAAACCATTTGTTTGAGACAAGGGAAAATCTAAAAGAAATCAGCAAATATACTGAAGATGATATTGTGAGCCCTCAGCGTGAACAAAGTCTTGTTCATCCTCGGGTACAATTTTCAGATGCTTAATGGTGCCACATTCATCTGTTCAAATAGTCATATGCAAGTACAAGCATAAATGAAATGTCCAGACATCGAATATTCACCAGAACAAAGGCTAAAGACCTTGTGCTGGCTGAAACTGGAAACGGATGACACTGGTTGACTCAGAGAAGAATAAAGCCATAGTCCAAAAACGACAGAAATAATCCAATTACAGTTTCCAGATGCACCCAGGGACAAATATCTCAGTCTGATTGCACTGATTGAACAATGTACCCATTGTTACATTGTTCTATTTGTAGGAAAAATGGAGACGCTTGCAAACGTGCAACCTCCATCCCATTTGTAAAACACATCATGTGCTTGTGTTTTGCTGCAAGACAGGAGTAGTGGACTTCACAAAATGCATGACGCCATGAGCACATGAGCAAAGGACATTGTTTGGAAATACTAAATCAACATCTGAAGACATCGAGAAGGAAATCAAAGCTTTGACACTAGTCTGCCGAACTCTGCTAAATTAGATACCAAGTAAATCCAGGACGAGTCAATGCTTTGAAATGGAAAACATTCACTGTAGAAAAAAACAACAACTTGTGAGCAAAACTGAAACCGGGTTGGTGAGCTGCACGGCCTTACGAGCCTGACTCAGTGACACGAGAGCTGCATCCTTGACCATTCATGAGGTCAACAGTAAGAAAACTATGGTGCTGTGCCGATTTCGGGCAGCCTTTAACTTGTATGTCATTACGCAACAGAAACACACATGGATGATTCTTGTCAAATCTGGGCCTACAGCCTTCGGATAATGAGCTACATAGTGCGGGCTCTCTTCTCTCCATTTACGTCCATTTCCACGAGGTGGGCTGTGCTTATATATTGTGTCACGCAAAGGATGGTGGGATCCCTCATAGCTCCTTAGCCCCTGTAGGGGATATTGGGAGGTTCCTGTGCTAAAGGAGCCATGATGAGATGTATACAGGCTCCTTTTCCTACCTCCTTCGTTACTGACTGCACTATTCGGACTTATCATGGCGAACTCTGATGCACTTCGGCTTTGTCTCAAGAGTCCGTAGCAATTAGACCTTTTCAGATGCAGCCCAGTTCTCTTAGGAGCTATTGGGAGAAACCTGTTGAAGGATCACAAAAAGAAACATTTGACCCAATTCATATTATTTAATTCAAAATTCTATGAAATAGTAAGGACAAAAACTTCTGACTTAATTCACAAAGCTATGATTATTATGGCGTTGGGCAATTAGTGAAATGTCTGAGGAGAAAATGGTGTCTTTTCATAGTGAATGTAAATGCCCAGTTTCAACTGTAATATAGACAATGGTGTATCCCCTGTTTCCTACTCCTGAATAAAACAAGATAAGCCAGCAGCAAGACTGATAATAACAAGGAATACCCCCATTGTGGAGGGAATGGGTGGCCTGACAGCAAACTAAGAGGCAAAGCTAAGCAAAAAGGCTGAAGATTACCGAAGAGCCAGAGAACTAATTAAATGAACCCAGAGATAAACATTTAATTATTTTCCCCTCTCCTGCTCATTTCCTTCACATCTTCCACCCTGCCTTGTAAGCTTCTGTAGACCTGCCAGAGTCAAAGAGAGGTGACTCCTGAACCAGTGAGTTCCCTTGCTCTAATCTCTTCACCCACTGATTCAAACCACGGTCACTAATGCAAGGATTTTTACTTGATGCCTCTGTTCTCGCCTTCTTTTATGCACCCCCCCCCACATCCCTTTTTAGTCTTTCTGCAGTCAGCCTGAATCTGGATCTGGTGGTTTTAATTCTGGCTGGATTCCACCAAGAGGGCAGGAAATAGAAGGAGGGTGGGGAAGAGAGGCTGTGGCTTGATTTAGAAGATGTTTTCGGTGAGTACACTGCCACCTCTTGTTTTACAGTGCACAAATCCATATGTTGCAAACACACCGCTTGATTTAGGAGGCTGTGGCTCACTGTGTTTGCCACACCGAGGGTCAACAGCAGAGTGGCACGGTGATAAAGTGGATTTCTCCTCAGCTGAAAGATTTAGGTTGAGGAATCTTTTTTTTATGAACTGCTGAAGTAATAAAAACCAGACACTGCTCCTCTAAGCCATACTGTCTAATGCAAAATGTAAGATTATACATGTTTTACCACAGTTCCTCCCCCACTTTCCCCCAAACGCACACTTGACCTTTGTGTTATTTGCTAATTAACCTTTCATCATCGGTTTATTGTGTGCAGACGGATTCCTATTTCATTTTGCACAAAGTCCATGAACGGTTATTAATGATGAATAAACATGTTTGGAACATGCTCACTGAGCTGTGGCTGCTGCTAGTTCTGCATGACTGCAAAACCATAGCTGCGGGTGTGAGCATACATGCTGAATATGCTGTAGAAGTCACGGTAAATATATTTCAGGATGTGGGCACGGTCGAGCAAATGGTTTCACTGGATTAAGCGCGGGATGATTGAGCACTTGAAGAGAAGCCGCGGCAAAGAAATACATCATTAGGGAAGTAACCTTACATCTAAGCTATACACAAGAGCGGAGTTTAACAAGCTAAACAAGCTTGACTTTTCAGCTTCTTTGTTTGACCTATGCAAACTTATACTCACTGGCCACTGAATTAGGTACACCCCTTTAGTTGCTTGATAGCAAAAAGGGAATGGATCAATCTCAGACATGGTGAAAGCAACTTACTAAGGTAAAAACCGACCAGCAGAATAGGGAAGAAAGCGGATTGAAGGGACTTTGAATGTGGCACAGTTGTTGGTGCCAAATGAGCTGCTCTGAGTATGTCATAAAAAGAAGACCTACTGGGATTTTTTTTAAAACACAATCATCACTCAGGATGCCTTCTCTTTTTTTCTATTATCTGTAAAACTTAAGAAAGGGAAACCGAGGCTACAGTTTGCTCAAAATTGGAGATTTGCAGATAAACACTTTACCTGGTTAGTCAATACTGGATTTCAACTGCAACATTCAGATGGTAAGGTCAGAATGTAATGTATAAACACGACAGAACAGAATGGATCCATATTATATTGCATCAACGGCGGGGCTGCAGGATATCATGAAATATTTAACTGTGACACTACTGCCACAGATTGCAAAGATTATGTCAATTATAATTAACTCCACTTTTATTGATACTTTCCTCTCTTTACCATTACACAACGTCCCTTTCCACTCTCTACGTTTAGCATCTCAGCCATTAAAAACGGTGTGTGGCCATAAAGGGAGGGTAGGTTTTTCAACTGGTTAAGTATATTATTGATGTTAGGACCATGAATAATATATTCTGCCAAATATTGCATCCAAATAGTTAGTAGCAATTGTGTCGTTGCACACACTGAGATTGTAACGAGGATTGCAATTAGATGTGGTATGCATCTGTAATCCACCATTTAAACTGATGGTTTTGCGTAATGCTGTGGGGGATATTTTTGGTACATATTTTAACTCTTTTTTTACCAATTGAACATCATTAAAAAAAAATTCTCTTGTAAAAGTGTAGGCGGTTCATATCAACCAGTATAGTGGCTAAAACAGGGATAGCTGAATAGCTGTAGCCATTCACAGCTCTGGTTATTTCGTTTCTACCAACTTGAAGATGATATAATATATTTATGGAACTGTTACGTGAAGTTTGCTTCTATAGTAGTTCCCTTCAGGATTGAACACTCTCACTTCTTGGCCGATAATTTGACTAAAACACAGTTTAACCAGTAGTTCCAATTGCATTTTTATTTTTCTTCACTGTGATAAGTGTGGGATAACAGCATTTTTGCAATATGTCCCCCACCTAAGTAGTCAATTTCCATTAGCTGTGCTGGACATTGCTTGTTTGTGCTTTGAACTCCTGTTTGTGAAAGCTTCAATCCAGATTTGCATTTTGCCAGCATATTACTTCTGCAAATGGTTCGACTGACGTCATAAATGGGGGCAAGGAACATACTTGTCTTATTTGTTGCCCGAGACAGGAGGTCGTTGAAGCACAACCAATGACCAACACTGGTGATGAGATGAGGCAACTCTAGATTAGACTGCCCTTTGGAGAGTTATGCAATGCAAAGGCAATTCATTTCTAGCGTTCAGTACCAATAGAGGCAAATCTACAATCTCGTGGCACATCAACTAGGTGGAAGTTGATGGCATGAACAGCAGCAGCCGGGCTTTGAATTGACTCATTCTTCCCTGCAACCTAAAGTCCAAGTATATTTCCAGCTTTCCCCTAAATCAGCTCTTGCAAAATAAAGATACTGCTGACTGCTGCGTGAGCTCGGCTGAAAAATTAGTCGTGCACAGTTCCTTGCAAACTTCTCATGGGAGTTGCACAACACTGCAGCTGTGCAGCGGCAAATGTAAGTAGGACATACCTAGTTTTAAAGAATATGTTTAAGTGGGAAATATTTCATTTCCCTACAGTGCTTCATTACAAATAATGCACGGGTCAACAGAGCAGCTATCCCTAAACATGTTCCGTACTCTAACACGCACCCGAGACGACACACTCGGTGAAGTCTGACTCATGCTAATAAGAATTGTGCACCTCGGAAACCTTTAAGTGATTAGCATGCATGTATATAATCATGGAAATGTTCTCTTTTACATCCACACCGTCAAGAAATAAGAGAATAATTACACACCAATTTCTATGGCTGACTGGTGCTAGTAATCAGATTGCCTTGCAATTATTACACTTTAATCACAACATAATCACCTTGAAATTCCCATGGCTGTTTGTGCGGGGGTTACAGAATCCATTTGGGAGTGTAAACACAAAGAAAAGTGACCACATCTAAAAGCGTAGGAGTAATTTGCAAAGCCCTTGTGAATTTGTACGCCGACATTCATACCCTTGGAATTTGTGCAAAGAGAATTTCTATCATTTTTTTCCATTGGCATCCTGTACAATATAACAAAAAACAAACAAAAGGCTGCAATGACCCTAGATGCATAAATGTCTAGAACCTTAAACCAGGGGTGTCAAACTCCGGTCCTAGAGGGCAACTTCTAGACGTGTCCTTGATCCAACACAACCAAATCAAATGGTTGAATTAGCTCCTTAGTCTGCAGTCAAGTCCTGCTAGTGACCTGATTATTTGACTCAGTTGTGTTGAAGCAGAGTAACAACTAGAAGTTGCAGGACACCTGCCCTACAGGAGTGGAGTTTGACACCCCTGCCTTAAATAAGACTTTGCTCAAGCACCCTTTGAATCAATTTAAGCATTCAGTTGTTTTTTTCTTCACACTTGCAATCAATCATTCTGAATCTTTGAAATAAAGGTCAGCTGTCCTTGCCAGACGGTCCTATATTTAGTTGCTGGATGTTTTAGCTAAAGCAGTGGTTTACAGAAAGGTTGCAAACGATTCAAATTATCTCAGTTTAAAATTAACAGTATTAACAAATTAACAATATCCTGAGTCCTTCATATGTCCTGGAAAGGTAGTAGGGTTAGAGGACAGAAGACCTTTTCCTCCAGAGAAAAACCTCTAGACCTAAAGAACAGAGTTCCAAACCAGTTAAAGGGAATGCGTTATATTTGGATGAAATTAATTAGTTTTGGAGCTACAAGAAGAAAATGTTTGTATTGTACAACAACCCCGAGTTTCATCCAAAAGGCAGTTCCAAGTAGTACTCTAAGGGTATGCCAATTTATGCAACCCAGACATTCAAGTCTATTTTTCTATGCATTGACATTGACATGACATGACATCCTAATGCTAATTTGTGACCTAAATTCTGACAGTTTATGTTGGAGCGTCATAGTAATAACCGTAAATATCTCTTCAAACGGTTGGCTTATTAAATCACTGTGAATAATTTCCGAAGAATTAAGCATAGCTTAACCCTAACATTTTAAGCTGTGTCATTACAAATACACTGGAAATCCAAAAAAGTGAATACAGAAGCACTCCCTTTTCTGTTCATCTGAAAGCATCCAAATAAAAGCTATTCATCTTCTGTTCATTCAGAAGATATTACATTTGAATGAGGGTAAATATTACCATTGAACAATTTTCAAAATAATATAATTCAGTCTTTAGTAGATGTTTGAATGGTAAATCACATGTTATATAATTACAAGATAAATTAATATTAAACAACTGAAAGGTAAGTATCAGATGTTCATTTGGTAATTTAAAGCAGTACAGGTTGGAAATTCAAACTTACAGTAATGCATAGTTAGTGGTGACATAGATATCATGGATTTGATAAAAAATTATTTAGGTCAGAAACTTGAGTCTTCACTCTGAATTCAGTCAAGAGACTTGACTTGGTACATAAGATTTGTTATTTTTAATCTTATGTTCTGCCTGCTGAGCTCATTAAGCCATTTGGAGGTCAAATGAACATACAGTAAATGGTATATATTGTCATTGGAAGTACTTTCTACTGTTCTAACTTACAGTATATACATTTACTGCTGTAAGTATTGCTTTCAAGTTTAATGTTGAAACAATGATTTAGAGAAACGTCTTTAAAATTCGAGGATTTGCACATTATCTTATATTTTTGTCTGCCCGATTACATAATTTTTAAACATCAAATCATCAGTTGTTATGATTAGTTACCCAGTACTTTTATTTTATTTTTTTACTCTTTCTGGAGTAATTTCTTGGCGGACAACTTTTTGCTTTTACTTAAGTAAAAATACGTAAAAATAAGTAGTGCTACTCTTGAGCACAATTTTTGGCTACTATACCCACCTCTGCTCCAAAGTCATATTTCACATCCAGGTCGTGTTACACCTTTATTAAAAAACACAAAACACCCTTTAAAGACTCCCTCGTTTACTTTTCAGTCTTTCTTACTATGTCCTATTCCTCAGTGCTCTGGAAGCGCCGCTGTCCCTCCATGCTCTCGGTCGGCTTCACATCTCCAGAGCTGCAGAGTAAACAACCGGCTGACTGCTGTCACATCACGTACCCCCTCCCGCGTACGACGAAGGAGAAGAAAATACACTACGCCGTCCTCTGCACCGCAAACATACACCAATGCCGAGCACTGCTTAGTGCATATCCAGAGATCTGACAACCCAGAAAATATCTATGTGCTGACTGTCGCAGCGTTTGGCCTCGGGTGAGGCTGCTCCAGAGACGCAGACAGACAGAGATGGACAGATAGACCACAGAAGACACACAGGGCTGTCATCTTGACTGTAGCGCACAAACTGAAGAGAAAGAGTGATGTTAGGGAAGACTGGAGAGAGAGAGAGAGAGAGAGAGAGAGAGAGAGAGAGAGAAAAAGTGATCAAAATAGATCAAAAGAGAGGGATCTCAACTGACATCCCCTCAAATGGATTCTTTATCCGTCTTTAGTTCCGTTGGTCTGTAAATATGTCAGCGCCCGACGTTATGAGTTTTCGATCAACATGTGAGACGTAAACAGAGAAACCGACAGCATTTTGATCTGTCAACAGCGCTTGGATAATTTCATAAACTGATCTGAGGCTGCGTTCCCACAGCCGGATGCTCTCGAGAGTGCGGAGATCAACCGGGCTTCGGAGATTTTAATCAAAACAGACAAGTACTCCATCTGTCTGTGATCCCATCTTTTCTGTTGCTCTGCCGCTTTGTTTTATGAATTTAATTCACCAAATTAGTTGCAAGCTTACACACTGGTCTATGGTTGGGGTAATTTTAGATAGGTTGTTCATGACTTTGGAGCAGTGTAGGCAAACACGCGTTTAAACTCTTCAGGAGTTGTAGTCAGCACCAGGGAGGATGTCCCACTCTTTATTCCAAGGGAACCACAAACATGCCATGCCTCAAAACAAGGAAGCAATACAATCAATACTTATTCTTGACAGTGTAGTGTCACCTAATTTGAGCTACAAGCACTACGTGAATTGACATCACCTCAGATATAGAAAATATAGCTTTTATTACGCAGCTGTAATTCAGAAGATGAATACTGATATCTTATACTAGCTGTTAGTCATTTTAGGTGAGTCCATTTCTGAAATATCCCTTACATCATGTCTTGTCCCTCTGGAACTTCATAACATAAAAACAGTCACCACACATGAGTGTTTGCACAATGTGAGTGGTAAATTTGTGCACTTCCCTATTTGTAAGAATCATATTTTAGGCAATCTAAGATAAGCTTTCCCAGTAGTTCTCCATCAGCAAAGGTTTGTGCACCCTTTGACATATTTTTGTTGAACCACTTTTGATTCCATAATAGCATTCAGTCTCAGCATCCCACATCTAGATTTGACTCCACCCGGTCAAAACACTCCAACTCCTCTCAGGGCATCTCGGGGGTCCCTGCATACAGCGGGCTACAGAAATCATGGATATTACTTTAGACTTCCTTTTCAAAGTCCTAAACTTTTTATTTAGCTCCAACCAAAATAAAACTAGTGTTTTTTTTGTTGGTTCTTTTATGTGTTTTTTTTTTTGTTTTTTGAGGTGGTGTTTTGCAGTCTTTTGATAGAAGCAATATACAACAAGGGATCTATTGATTTAGGTCCATAAATTAGCTCTGCTGCCATGGTAAATTTAGGAATTTCATTAACAATTAAGAATAATCGTCAGTTTCAATGTAATGGTTCAGATTAAAAATGTATTCACAAATATCACCTCGTGTAATGGCTAAATTAAAGTATATGCAAAAGTTATTAGATTAGCCATCAAGTGGGGACCCGTTTGGGTTCAGGGGTCCTAAGTGTGCAGTGGATGTGTAACTTCTACAAGGTGTAATGACAAGAGGTGGATAATATTCTATAATGTTAGCACCAATACATGCATGAGTTTAATATTTTAGACTTTATACAGTTTAAACTGTATTTTACTGTTCAGGAGCATGTGTACCTTTTTGGCTACATGACTTTTTTGTGCTTATTCTTTTTTCTGTCCATCATTATAAAGTAGATTAGTATGATTACTGTTAGGTCTTGATTCTGTTATTGGCTACTTTTAATGTATTTGTTCATTTGCAGTGGAGGGAGGAGAATTTTCCTCTCCACCGTTGCTACATGCATGCTCGGTATGAGGGATTGCTGCTAAGTCAACGGCGCATTGAAGCCGACTGTCCCCTGTGGCTACACGGTCTATCAGGATGATAGACCGTTTATATCAATGATTTGAATAAACTGACTTGCCAAAGTTTCTTTATTGTGATTCTGATTAGAATGTTAATATAAACATTTAAACCTCACTACTGATCATTCAAATTATGCAATAAGATAGCTAAATAATCAAGGGTCAGAACTGATCCTTCAGGCAGATTTCTATATTAAACTGAAAGCAACACAAAACATTTCATGGTCCTAATAAACCATAAAATACAGAAAATATAACTTTGCTTTTATCATCGCTGCACACTACCCTTTTAAGTCCACAAAACTATACATCTGAAGTCCAAATTGCAGTTGGTAAGGCAATAATTTTGCTCTCATCGGATGACATTGGCGCTCTCGTCGCTGTGCACAAAATGCATAGGAAGAGCACAACAAATTGAAAGTTTCCACACTAAAACTGCTGTCAGAATAGAGCGGTGTGGCACAAATTGAACAGCTTGAATCTGCAGCCAGCCTCAGAGACAGCAATAATGAGAGAAAGGAACAGTTGAAACAACTTGACAATGACAGCATCACTCTGGGCTGTTTTTACTTTTTACTCCATCTCGTGTCACAAGTGGTCACAACATGTCATACGATGTGACAACAACATCTGCACTGTAATTAATGTCAAAAAAAAAAAAAGACACATGAAATACTGCTTGGAATGGAGTCACAGCACTCATGACTGTAAGCCACATTAATTATGAGCCCTGCCGCCTTGAGATTGCTGCAAGGATTTAATCAACTGAGTTAGAGGAGCTTTTCACACACTATAAAGCAGCTGTGTACTGTAAGAATCACTTAGACTAATTAGAAGATGCTTTATTCCCTATTGTTGTGCACATCATTCAGTTCGTTTGCTCTTGTTGATATTAAAATAAAGCGTAAGTACATCAGTATAGTAGTGTGAGGAGACATTTAGAGCCATTTGTGTTTTCTTCACATCCATTGGTATTCATTACAAGCGGAAAGCAGAAAAGGGCAGAAAAAAAAACAGCCAAAAGAAAGAATGTAATGAAGCAAAGAGCAAGAGGTTAAGACTCAAAGCTCTTCTCAATTCTCAAACACTGTATACACGGCAGTGAGCATTTAACATTGCCAACACAAGGTTATTACCGAAGTAAAAGTGTGCTCCATTAAAAACATGCAGAGCAAAAAAGAAAAATCAAGCTAGAATTGTCAATATTAGGCACAAAATGTTGTCTACAGATGCATCTCAGTACATTAGAAAATTGTTGAAAAGTTTGTTTTCAATACCTGCTTAAAGGTTATTTGTAAAATGTACTTTAAACATAAACAAGCTTTAAAATGTATATTCCTTGTCACTGAGAGGTACCTGCATGTTATGTAACCTCCTTAAGGTGATCTCAGGTCCATTATCACTTTAGTTTTCACTAGAGTTCAGCCCTTGACTTTCTACCATACACCCATGTAGAGAACAAACTGCATTATGTTATTGGTACTAGACTCCAACCTTTCATGCGGCTGCATTTTATAACTGATAAACAAGTAATACATCAACTAATAATCTGTGCAGCACAACCAGCAATCAGAAAAAAAGCTGTTGAAAATCTGTCTGATCGTGTTAATTACTTCACATCAAACCAAAGACCAAAAACAAAGTCCCTTTCAAGGGTCTTCATATTTTACGTTGGGATTTTGAATGATAGAACAAATTAGCGCAAATTTGTGAAGTGGAGGGCAAATCATGCACTATTTTTAGTATTCTTTACACGTAAATGTCTGCTAGGTTCCCCATAAATAAAATCAATGGCAAACTCTTGAGGGCACCTAATGAGTAAAGGGATTCAACAGCCGTGCCATTTTTTTTTTTTACTGGTCAAATATGGCTGACAGTCTAAGAAGCCCTATTTAGGTTTTCCACACTCATCGGGACAAAGGTGCTCTGGCGAGAGAAGCCCAGTATTACATTTTCTACCATAAATAAAATTCATGTCAACCTAAACACACCATCTCCGCAATGAAATGTGGTAGTGGCAGCATCACGCTTTAAAGATGCTTTGCTTCATCAGCTAATCGATGATCAAATTGACATTGACATTGTTTACAGACATCCTAAATCCAATATAACAGACACTTTGCAAAACAATGAGCAAACATGTCAGTCACTAGTATTGGAAAAAATTATAGAAACATGGAAATGACTTATTACTGCAACTGTAGCAAAGGAGTGTTTTACAAAGTACTGACTCAATGTTTTCCAGTTGTAATTTCTTTAGCTATGAGAGGCCAAGGAAAAAAGGAGGAAGACTGGCATCCATTTTTAAATCTAGTTTTTTAATTAGTGGCTGATATCCTTTGATTCCTGCAGTTTGAGTCTAAATAATGGGGGCAAGCTTATCTCTAATTTCCACCTTAATTCACTGCACACCCAGGTACAGCAAGGATTTCCTTAAAGATTTGAGTCATTTTTCCATGTTTTGGTAGATATTAACATTCATATTTGCACTGCTGCACACGAGAAAGGTCATACTTCAGACGTTGGGAGTAACTTAAGTGCTGTGAAGATCGGTAGAACCCTTTGATTGGACCAACTATCTGTGCCGTTCACTACAATAGTCACTGGAAAGAAGGAACTACTTGCAACCTCCATGCATTATGCGCATCTAATTAACTCCACAATCACATCACATTTCTGAGAGATTTTTAAATACTTTTTGCTTGGTGAATTGCAGCTCTGTTCTCTGCCCGATGTGGAGGACTACACTGACCTTTTTTTAAATGTGTTCTGATCATTTTGGACCTGGTTGTTCCAGTGAGCTCTAAAGTGATTAAACCTACCACTCATCTTTAGCTCAATGGAGCTAGCCACGCTCTCTGATGTCAGTGCAGACGTGCTGAGAGAAGATGGAAAAAGGATCACTTAGAAGTTTCGCTGGAGATCCTCAGAGACAGCTTAACAAAAATACCAAAACCCTGCTAAATCTGCCAAAAAAGAGTTTTTTTTTTTTTAATCTAATGGGGTTTTAAATAACTGTCACATGCCTCTGGTTCTTTTAGATGTTTTTATTTGGTTGTAAATCCATGTGTTGCTGGTCACGTTGTTGGATTTCCTGCACTGGAAATATTTTAAAACAATTTTTTATAGTGAAAGTCTCTGCTCTGACACAGACAACTCATTCATGCTCTGCCGTGTTAGATTAATTATAGCCAGTGACACTTCCTGTTTTACGGGCCACTTTACGTCAGATGCTGCTCTCAAATTCACCTTTGGACAGTAGCCTTTCTTGTTTTCTTCAAAGTAGTATTTCATACTCTTGGTCCAACATGTCCCTCTTTAAACATGCCGTTATGCAGCCCATCAAAAGACACAGAGGTCTTGACTTAACTTAACTCTTTAGCTACAGACCAATATAAAATTCTAATTTCTACCAAAGATTTTAGAGAAAGTAATGTTCAATGACCACAGATATTTATAACTGCAATTAACGTTCATAAATAATTCCAGTCTGATTTTAAATCCCTCCACAGCTCAGAGAAATTCATTGCGAAGGTTTTTAATTTAGTTAACATATTAACGAGTTTAATATGTTAATTTATTTTTCGAGAGAAGGGCCATGCCTCCACCATACCTCGTTACCCAGCAACCTACTTATACCAAGCTCACCCAACTCCACAGCCTTGTGTTTTTTCGACCCCACCTTCCCTTACCGTTAAAGCCTTCTTACCTCATCCCTCATCCCTCTCTTCATCCCATCCCCCTAAGTGGGTTTGTGAAAGCCATTTCCAGAAGATACCACCCCCCATTCTGAGTCATATCCTCCCAAACCTTCAACCAAGTCTCCCCAAATGACCCAATCCTCGTCTTCCATTCATCCAGCCCTTCAACCCCTTTCTTTAATAAACCTTTAATCTCACATCTTTTTGGTGTGATCATTGCTAATGAAACTCTTAACCATTGATTTTGGAAACCCTGGCCTTTTAGATATTCCTGCTGCTTTTGACACTGTAGCCAATAACTGTCTGTCGACACGACTTGAGCTGTTTTTCAGCATCAGAAGCACATTGTTAACCTGGTGTCATTCCTATCTGACGAACCAAAGTTTTTATTTTGTTGGGGAAAGTTCTCTTCAGCAGCTCTGACTTGTGAGATCCCTCAGGGGTTAATCTTGGGTCCACTTCTTTTTAATCTGTACTTTCTCCCTTTGTCTTCTTTTTTAGAAAGCGTTACATCCCTTTCCGTTGATTTACTGATCATATCCGGGTTTATATGTCCATTAACCCAAAAATTATAGACATTAATTAATTTTTAATTGACATAAAAACAATTAAATTTCAGTACTTTTGGGAAATGTTGCACACTTCCTTGGCTTCTTACAGTCCCTCTGTTGATGGAGATCTGGATTTTATTAGTGATAGCCCTTTTAAAGTAGACAGATTGCTGCAACTTTTAATCAAGCTCCCCACCCCCATTAGATTTAAATTGTAAAAAATACAACTATATCTTCCAATTAAAGATGTGCAAAAGGTAACTCATGATCCTCTCGTTGGTGGCTGGCTCCTAGTCTATTTCATAATGGGTTTTAAGGTTCTACTGATTACTTTTACTTTTTTTTTTTACTTTTCTCAACACCTTCACCCAGCCAACCATTCTTTTGTCTACCAGTCAGCTTCTCTTAAATGCTGAGTCATTGATGTTGAAACAAAGTTGAGCAGGCCTTTGCCGTGGCTGATCCAAACCGAGTACTTTATCGTGTCAAATCTGGACCACAGAGAGTTTTAAATGCATTAAATATGCGGAAAACCCCTCAATTCTCCTTGAAGTTTGATGGAAGTGAGATATGAGCATTATTGCCAAATTTTGCGAGACAAACAAGCAACCAGCGCAATAGAAAGAAGCCCAAAACCAACTGCAACCCACCACACATGAAAGGAGGGGGTTCAGACGTAGTATATGTAGACGCTTCACCCAGCGATGTTAACACATTGTGTAAATAAATACGCATTTTCATGCCAAAATACATTTTCCATAAATGGTGTTGCGTATTAATTAATGTTCATTATTTATTGTTCTTTTTTTCACTCTCACACACATCTAACCCTAATCTGATCATCTAATCCTGTGTTTTCTGTGCACAGCAACAACAACATCATATTTTTTGCGTACCGTTTGTATTCACGTGCATACACAGTTTTTTTAAAAGCCTGGGAAAGTGTTAACAATTTCCAGGGGATTTGTGTTTTACACTTTGCTTGCAACTGAGGCAGTTGCTTAATATCCTTGATGTAGAACCGTTTTGCACGGCTTCTTGCATGTGCTGACACTAACTCCAGGGTACTTCATTAGGCAGTATGATTCAGCCTTAGTGTGTCAAATACAGAGACGACAAATTAACAAGCACTAATGTATGGTGTATGGTTTAGGTTTCTGCAATATTATCAGCACGCAAAACACATATAAACTCATCTTCACAATCTCAGCGCAAAATGGTGATCTGCACCGCGTAATCTACTTTCAACAGTAACTGCCGGTTATTGCAGCCGTTAACTGCATTAAATACGGGCAAAATTGCTCCCTCTCCCTTTACTCCCATTGGCTCCTATGTCAGCCTAGACTAGAAAAGACCCAGCCAATATGGCGGCGACACAGAATATGCTCCAGCACGTAATGAGACGTCTAGTATATTTTTTCTATACGTAGGAGTGTTTGAATGCGGAGGGTTGGAGGGATATTTCAGCCAGTACTGTGTCTGTAGCACGGCAGTGCAAGCGGGTATCTAACGCGTTTATCGTCACTTATTTTAGAATCCAAATAAGTGACAAATGAGCTTCACTCATTTGTTACTCATTGGGACTCTACGCTTCTTCAGGAGTGCTGCTTGTAAAGACTTTAATGCAATCAACTGGTTTCCCTTATATAGGACATTTTTGACCAATCTGTATAATCTGACCCAATCTGTATAATCTGATTGAATTTGACTTTGTAAAGTGCCTTGAGATGAAATGTTTCATGAATTGCCACTATATAAATAAAACTGAATTGAACTTCATTTTCAGAAACAAGCCCAAAAAAACGCAACCCGCGACTCACGAAATTTACAAGTGACTTTAAAAAAAAAAGAACCCCAAAGTCGCTTACAATATGAAGACTTGGCAACACTGAATATGAGACCCACATTGATCTGGTAGTTGTAGGTGATAATTGGTATTTTATCCACTTTAAACCTGAATGCACAGAACTTCTATCAGTTTATACTGCAGTCAAAGCAGTTTGCTATGCTACTGGTATTGATTACAGAGATACTCCAATAACAAAGTTATGATGTGCTGTATTGTGTAACCCTAGTTGAAAACCCATGTATCCTTTTCCTTTCAGTTCACAGTTCTGCCGTATTTTCTCTTGCTTCATCATTTAAGACGTAATTAAAAGTGCAGTTTAAACATAGCATGAAAGCCTTTGCGGGGCAGTGAAGAGGATGGAAAGTCAAGTTGCTTTTTTCCAGTTGGAGGAAACAATAATACTGAATATAATAAATGCCATTTCCTACCAGTTTCTCTGGAAATCTGGATGAAGGCCTCCACTCCGCTCTCGCCATAGTTGCCCTCCGAGGCCAGCGTGGACACGTAGTTCCACTCCATCGCTGTGACTATGTCCATCATGGCCTGAGCCTGGTAGGAGTCTGGTGGCACCACACGGGAGAAGAAGTCATAGCGGCTGTTGTCGCTCAGCTCTGGGGCAGTGGAGGCATAGCTGATCTGGGGGATCTAGAAGAGAAAGAGGACTGTGGTGACGAAAAAGAGCAAAACAAAAAACAAAAAAAAAAACAGTTTTCTTTTAAATACTTGTTTCCTGACTCAGTGACAATTTCAAGTAGACAGAGGACCTGGAGCAGTGGGAGAGACATGAAAATGGCAGGACGTTGACAAAATGATAGCAAAGTTGACAATCCAAAGTTGAGAGAATGACAAAAAAAACCACACAAACACACGTGTTGCTTCTGATAGGCAACGTAACAGGCCGAAGGTGTTCATTGGCTGACAGGCAGATAGATTTTTCCCTGACAGCGCGGGACAGTAGAGGTGGGCCTGTACCTGTCAGTGTTGACAAAAACACACACACCAACGTCGGTTACATCTCATTGGCATTCAAAAGGGGTAACACTAATCTGCCAATCTCAACACAAACATCAGGGGCGTCGGTTATCTGTCTCCTACACAATCCCACACACACAAAGGCACAATATATTACAATTGCTGAACGTAGCAAATCCAGTTGGTTACAGAATAAGGAGTTTAGGACAGATGGTGTGTGAGCGTGTGTGACTTGAATGTTCATGAAGATCATCACTCACTGTCTCCACTCCCTTTGGGCTTCATCTCAAATCTCTGCCATCCACCGTCTACACTTGTCCCTTGCCATTTTAAAAGGTTAGGGATCTATTTTGACGGATTTCTGATGGCTCTGGAGCTTTGCTGTAAGCAGAATTAAATAGCTGTGACTTTCACGATCAATACATTGGCCTGCACAGGCTTTGATAAATAGCAAATTAAGACTTTAAATCACAATTAATCATTGACTCCAAATCAGAAAGCATTTGAAGGGTAACATTCTATGTATAAATACAACAATGAGCCCAAACACTTTACAGTGCACATTAGTGGTGTAGGACCTGTGGATTAGAGTCAATAAATCTATCCATAAACGACAAAAAGTTTCTATGCGAAAAGTTTTTCATTAGCCATGTAGAAGACAGTAAAAATGGGAAAAGATGTTCTGAAAAAGCAGACCTACAGTGAGTTTTTTGGCCCAAATGTAAAACACTACGTGCAGAGGAAAATCAACACTGCACGTGAATCTGATTACAATCTTTCTCACAATAAAACACGACAATGGCAGGATCATGTGGAGAGGCTTTGCTTCTGAAAGGCAAACAGGCTGGAACCAGCTTAATTTTATTGCAGTCCCAGAACAAAACCCCTTCGAGGCAGGAAAAGACTTGAGCCACACGCACAGAATCACCCTCTGGTATGGATTTGGCCTTAAATGTGCAGTGTTATCAACAAGGGAATGGTTTAAATTGTATACTTGTGCGTCAATGGTCTAGTTAAAGCCTAGATGTAATTTTCCATCCAATCTGACAGTGAGCTCTTTTGCAAAGAAGAACAGGAAACATGTAAGTCTGTGCAAGAAAAAACAGACATCCACTGTGTGATACACTGAAATCTTGTGAATTACAGTGGGACAGTGTTGTGAAAGCTAAATAAATTTCCTCCAATTAATTCCAGTTGCTCGGCCATCCAAATGATTGAAATCAGGTGTTTGAATCACTTCCCTGGTCCTAGTTGTACAAAAATCAACCACCTAGGCATGCAGACTGTTTCCACAAACATTTGTGAAAGAGCGAGTCGCTCTCAGGAGCTCAGTGAATCCCAGCGTCATACTGTGATAGGATGCCACCTGTGTAGAAAGTGCAGTCATGAAATCTACTTGTTCCTAACAAAGTAGAAGTGATTCGGCATGTGAGCAGCTCAGCCACCAAGTGGAAGGACATGTAAACTGGCGGAGCGTCGGCAGCGGATGCTGAGGTACATAGTGCGCAGAGACCGTCAACTTTCTGCAGAGTAGATCACTATAGAGCTCCCAAATTCATGCGGCCTTCAGATTAGCTCAAGAACAGTACGTAGACATTCATAACATGTAGGATGCAGTGGTGTAAAGCGCGGCACCATTGGACTCTAGAGCAGTGGAGACATATTCTCTAGAGTGACTAGTCATGCTTCTCTATCTGTGATGGATGAGTCTGGGTTTGGCGGTTGTCGGGAGAATGCTACTTGTCTGACAGTACCATGCCAAGTGTAAAGTTTGGTGAAGGGATTCTGGGATCAGTTTTTTGTTTTAATGCCGACTTTACCGAAATCACCAGTCGTTCTGGAGTCACGTATATTGAGGCAGCTAGAGCTGCCACCTTCGTTCCCACTTCCCTCAGCGCTGTCTCACAGGCACACCACAGCTGCTGCTGACTTGAAGTATATAAAGCTTTTTGTCTCTGAAACTGTTGCATTAAATAATTCCTTGAATTTGATTCACACACAGCTTCAATCACTTATTCACCTCGTTCACTTTGTGTGCATCTGATAATTGTCTTTTTGGTACAGTTTGTTTTATGTAGTGTGGAATCAGGCAATGTATTCAAAGTCATAAATCATTTTGAAACGGTAATTTTGAATTCCAAACGCATTTAATCATCATTTTTAATAACTTTTTTTGTCTTGGGAAAAGCGCTCCTACAGCCTGGGCCACAAATGTATGAACAAATATGCAGATTAGATGGTGTCGGCAAAATTTTTGCCTGAAGCATCGCCAATCTAGCCGAAAGAGTGGCATTAGCAAACTCCTGAGGGACAAAGTTGCTGCTCTGGGTGACACAACCAGTTAAGTTTAGCAGAGAAGTGCTTTTTCAATAATTCTTACTTTAAAATTAGAGTCTCAAAAACAAACAGGGTGACTAAAGCCGAAACCTCATTATAGCTTAGATTTACTCCAACAGATGAAGTCACAGGCTGACAAGCAATAGAAAAGTGCTTTATGAGACAGGCTTGAAATTAGCAAGAACTATTGTGCTGTTCTAATGTAGGATCCCTTGACACATGATTGTCACACCCCTCTTCATAAGCGATGAATTTGCTCTAAACACTTATACTAAATTTACATACCATTACATTTCTAACTATGCCTCTTCCTTCATTGACAGTGATCAACAGAAAACACTACATCAAACTCTTGAGCGACTCTGTTTCTAAACAACAGCTCACTCCTCTCAGTGAACTCACGAGTTCATATATATAGAACATTTGAGCACTGTTATCAGGCATCCTCTGTCAGGGGAACACAATTGGAAACTTTCATAAAGTCCAGGATGGGTATGTATAATTCATGGAGGATTGGGCTAAACAAATCAAAGGCATGCAAGGAAGACAGAATCAACCGAGGAAACAAATTGTGTGCATTTGGCTCAGCAATGCATGGGCGTTCGTACGAGTGAGTTAACGTCTGGCGTGCTATTTTTTTTTTTCCTTTTTTTTGTTGCACTCGGGCTGTACATTTAAATATGTGAATATCCATTTCAAAGAGGACTGAATGCACTCCCGCAAGAATATGAGTTATTTGTCTGTTTACAATAGCTATGAGAAAGAAACCAAGTGACCTGGGCAAGCCTGATACTTTGATCTTTTGTTATTTCTCTCCTCAATTTGAAAACAGACCAGCACAGACAGACACGCACGCATATATACGCGGCACAGTCATCTCATTGTTATTTCACAAAACATTACCCTGAATAGACAAGGAAAATCTAGAGCTGTAAGAAAGGGAGAGCACAATACAAATGAAGTGGCATCCGGTTTTGTCTGCTGCAGGCTTAGACCCAAACACCATCCACGTTTGCACCTGGGTTGTCAGATAAAATAACTTCTCTGCAGACATTCTTAAAGCCCCGCATGCAACGGTCAATCAGGAACAGAAATACTGAGGTTATAATTACCAAAACCTAGTTGGAGGGAGCACATTTAATATGTCGGCGTAAATTACTGATATGCCGTCAGTTGACGACGAGGTTTTTCAAAGCAAGTGCAACTGGAGGTGGCAAATTAATGGCTTGGTTCCCCCACATGGCTGTGGAAGATTATTCCTTCAATCCCCTTAATTCCATTAGCTCTAATGAATATGTGCGAGAGTATGTGAGAGGGGGAGAGAGGAAATCACAAGTGTATCCAAGAAAATAGAGCAGGCTGATGCGTTTTAATTAACACTTTCTCACTCCTTGCATGCTTATCAGTAGGGTGATGTATTGTTTTTGTGTCTTGATACACAATTGTCTGAGATCATGTCATTGTATGACTCTTAATCAGTGTTCAATGACGTCCCGGAGTCATCCCACTGGAGCTCGGGATAACCGTGTCAGACGGTCAGGTCTGTCAATTAGATCCAGACAAAAACTGTAACAACTATTGGCAAGAAATATTGATCTATGTTGCCCTCTGAATATATCCAAATTACTTTCATTGTGATTGAGAAACTGGGCGAAATATTAAACTGCGGGATGAAATACCATGAAAGGACAGCGGTGCAGAGCAAAACCTTTTGACAGTGTGTGGATCTCTCTAATGGGTTCAGACAAAGGATGCCTTCAAATAGTCCGTGTTCCATGAGTTAATTTTTTTTCTGGCAACTGAAAAATCCAGAATGTGTAGAAAATCTGGATGGGCCTAAAATACAGACCCAGTTATCGGACACAAAACATTGAAATATGCTAATTACTGTGTTCAGTAGCAAGCTAACTTCCGGCAATCCTAACTAACACCTACAGGTATTCAATTGTATTCAATAGTGGCAAAGGTTTAAATCACAATATTTTAAAAGTCTTTATCCCTGCTAATGATAATTTTATATTTCAATAATCTTCAGGTCTGTAGAGGGGGCAGGGTGGGAAAGGCTTTTTTTTTAAAACCTACGTTTCATCTCAGACAAAGAATAGAGAAGATTGCCGTTATGTAGAAAACTTCCTCGGTGGTGCTGATCTCCCTGTTCAGTTATCATTGAGCTTTTGTTTCATCAATTTTATCATTTATCAATTCTAATCCCTTCTCCAATAAAAGTAGAGCCTTTTTGTCTTTTGTAAACTAAAGCTTGAAGCATGCAAATTAACATTCATCAAAATCACTTTGGGAAAGCTCAATTTGTTTCCAAGTTAATCAGATTCATTATAATTGATGTTGGGTGAGTTGCCAAGAAAACTATTTTCCCCCAAGGATGCCTAAAACAGATCTGAAACACAATTTTAAAATTTCACTGTCAACTCGTTGTTTTCTCATTCCTCTTATAAAAATGAACAGAACTAGAATATTTTAGTTAAATATGAAATGTATTTGTGATGTTTTTACAGCATTTTGTTGACTTGATACATTTCTAGTCTTTTGTTTTGAATAATCTTTATTAATATAGCAACACAGGAGCATGAAATACTTGGAACACTCCAGCCCATTTAATTATTTTTTTTTATTTTTTTTATTTTTTTTATTTTTTTTATTTTTTTTTTTTACATGGCAAATCTTTGTCCCTGGGTTTTTAATCATCTTTAAAATGACCCGCATTTCCTGACTGAGAGTCCATAAATTATATTTCTATTCTATATTTATAGAATGGTAAAATTTCACTATTCATAAATATCCCCATCACAGTACAGCTATACTCATCAAGGTCATGCAAAAAGCCAAAAATCATGTTTTTGGAACTCCCAAAAACCTTTGAAGAAAAACAAAAACAAAAATCTAATTTCATGTTGTATGGTTTTCACTAAAAAGCAAAGCATAACCTTCCAAATAACTGCTGACAATTAAAACATGGACTAGATGTCTCTTATCAGTAAAGATATTAAGCTATCCCTCTTTGAGCAAAGAGGGAGGAGACTATGGTTTGAGTCAATGAACATCAAAATACATGAAGCAATCTCACTTGTTCTGATTGTCAAATGATTTTCTAGAAAAAAAAAAATGTACTGATAACTCTCATAACCAATTATGTTGTATAATTTGACCATCTGAGGGAACCCATTTGGAGAAAAACCAATATACTACACTCCAACATCCAAGAAATCCTGCCAAAATGGACAGTTAGGTCTGCTCCATTTATTCCTTAATGGTCTTGGCAATAGTGGGGAACGGTTTCATCCCTCAGAAAAGATCAGTATGGTTCACATGTAGGAGCCGGTAACTAAAGCAGGAGTTGGACCTTTACAGGAGTAACAATCTAGGTCTGTGGCTTTTTCTAAGAGTCTCAAAGAAAGACAGTGATCGCATGAGCCCTGCTGAATAGTTAATAACTGGAAACTCCATGGGCCATCTTTGCTGCTGCTGCTACTGCTGCTGCTTCCAGTCCTTATATTCTCATAAAACAGAGATGTTAAAGTATGACTGTTCCCATACAGTGAACAGAGAGAGGCGAGACAATGACCTAAACTGGCCCTGGAGTGTGTCTGGTGGTAATGGAGCTGTCGGGGGCCAGAGACTGAGCATTAGGTTGATAGATGGCAGTGGTGTGATGCTAATTAACCCTGATGCTTTACACATACACATCGCCTCTGTCTCACACATACAGTCGGGTAGAGGAACGTGTGTCGTATGTGGGCAGTTACACCGAAATGCTCACTTTGAGTCCGCTGCGCTGTTTGCCAAACGTGTGTAGATGTCTCTCTTTATCCCTTTAATCGAGATTTAAATCTGTCAACAGGTTTTTAATAAAACATGCAACAACTATATATATATATATATATATATATATATATATATATATATATATATATATATATATATATATATATATATATATATATATATATATATATTTCTCCCGTACTATGCCCGGAATGATAAATCTGAAAACTTAGCCTCGTTTATGGGAGGCGCACACACTGTAAATTGATCTGAGTCAGTTTGAGGAATTGTTTGCTTACTCAAAATTTGACTCAGCCCTTTAATAGCCAACGCTAGACTCTATTTAATGAGACGAGGACTGGCACTGAGGAATGTTATCTTGCTAATTTGACCGAAAGACGGCGGCTGGGGCTGAGCTCCGAGCATCGGGTCTCCCCACTGCCTCTGCCTGAGTCCATCTGTCTCGGTTTTCTGCTCGCCATTTGTCCTCTTGCCTTTGCATTCCTCAAATTATTAGCAGATTCCCCTCTGCTGTGTGGATTCTCTGGGGGTTTTGATGCAGGAGTCATGAAATGCAACCCAAGAAAACCTGACAGCAGGGAAATCTCAGTAAATAGAAAAAAAAAAAACCTTGTTCCTGAGACCAAGCATAGAATGAAACAGTGTCTTCTAAGATGGTAAATCAGACAGAGTGGGAATCTTTTCTATATTTTACCATCTCTCTTCCCCATTAATGTTCTGTTGCAATAGTTTTGAAAAAAAAAACATGGCAATTTGCTAATGGTGATAGGGTTTATTGTTGCTTTCAGACATCACCGTTCTGTGAAGATTTGTTCTACAAAAATATGACCTTTCTGGAAGAGAGGTAAGAAGAAAACCATTGTAGAATGAGACTAACAAATCCTTTTTAAAGTTTGCCACATTCCATTTAAACAACAGCGCAAACAGGTGGAAGGAGGAGCTCTGGATATCCCATATTGATCTTCTTGGTCTGCATACAAAGTGCCATGTGGGGCAAAACTAACTTAGGATCACCCTGAATACTTTATCCTCACACTTACGGTGTTTTCAAGATCATCCTTTGAGAACCTTCTTTTGAGAAGGGAACAAAGAAGCTGGTTAGAATTGGTGGAAGGATGAACAGGATAACTGAGCTGGGTATCGATTCAAGTTTCAAGAATCGATTTGATTTCAATTCTCAAGATTTAAAATCGATTCTTGCTGTTACCCGAATTACATGACATCTTGATATTATATTAACATTCAACAGCAAATTAATAAAGTGTTGGTAGTCAATGGCTGTAAGGACCAAACCTTCTGCCTGAACATTGGGACAATTGCTTTCATACAAATGCTATGGGGCAGAATACCCAAACAGGTCCAGGGTAGAAAACAGAGGATGCCAGAGATATCAACAACTGCTATTTAAATTCAGTTAAATACTTAAGTAATCCTACAGAGACACTAAATTTGGACGCTAACCTCTTGCGTTATTAAAAATATGACGTTAAGAATTCACCTCCCGGAAGGTGAGCCAGACATGCCAGCTCACACTCCAGGAGATTAAGTCATTCAAGTTCACAGTGGAAAATGAATAAAATAAATTGATCTTTGATTATATGAATCAATCTTTACGAATTAATAAGACAATCAAATGGGAAACTCAATTTTTTTTAACACAGCCCAACAGGATAATACAGCGAGAAAACCTGTGAGGCTGCAAATGACTTGCCTGTGGTAGAAGTCTAGCTTCTTCTAGGGCATAAATGCTAGAGATACAATTGAATTAGACAGGTCAAGGTAAACGTTGTGTTACAAAGTCAAAGTTCATTCCTTGATCTAATCTGTAAAAAAAAAAAAAAAAAAAAAAAACTTGACAAAAAAGTCCCACATGCTGCCAATCCAATCTGTCTGATCCAAAGCCATCTTTAGAAGAATGGGCAACAATGTTCATTTCCACACGTGGAAAGTTCTGCAAGACATACCCAAAAAGACATGCCGATGTAATCTCAGCATTTCGAATGTACATACGCACTTCATATTCAATCATATTTTTCTTCCATTTTACAATTATGCAATACTTTGTGTTGGTCTGTTATGTTAAAATTCCAATAAAAACTTGGTGGTTGTTAAAAGGTTCAAGGTTCAAGGGGTATTAATAGCTTTCCAATGCACTAGAATTAAGGTGAGACTGTTAGTTTGACTTGCACGGATTAAGTGTCTCGCCACGGGTAACAGATGGCTACAAACAATTTTAGCATGTCTTTGTAAATTCAATTTCTTTTTATCATTTTGTTTGCTTAATGTACCACATATTACGTGCATTGAGCAACACAATTGGTCATAACGTTTAATCGAGTCATTTTCCGGGAGAAATGAGCCATTGTTTCAATGAGCCATAAGGGTACCATGTTTCTACCTGCATCAGGAGAGTGGATGAAAAGTGGCAATGCGGAACAACAGGTTAGAAAAACGAAAACTTTAGAGAAAATCAAAAAGCAAATGGAAAAACAGCAGAAAAGACAGCATAAGTGAATGACAATGAACAACGGCCACGGCAATCTTCTCGTCAAAGCGAAGAGTAAAAGGAAGCGTCTGGGAGAGAAAAAAAACAATCAGTTGAACAGATGTGTGAGAACTAATGAGGGGATGTTTAGCGAAAGCGTAAGGACAAAAGAGGAGGCAGGGGAAACAAAGGGAAGAAAAGAGGACTGTTGAGTAAAGAAAAAAAAACTATGTGACTAAACATCCAACAGAGAAAAGCAGGGGAGATAAAAACGAAAAGATGAAGAGACTAAAGGAGAGGAAACGGAGATAATTGGTACAACACAAACAGAGGAAGTGGCAAAGTGATGCAGGTTCCAGGAAAACACAGGGAAGTACAAAGTAAATGAAATTAAACAAGAGAAGTGTTTAGATTTGTTAAAAGCTTGAGACTGACACCGATAGATGAAAAAGTGACCATTGTGCAGCATAAATGAACAGAAGGGAGACTGATTTCAGCATAGGCAAAAAAAAACAAAGCTTTTTCAAAGGGGGAAAGACAAAAAAGGCAGAACAAAAGAATAAGACATAGGGTAAGTTTTAAAAATCCTCACAAAAGCTCCACACAATCCCGGTCACATTTTTCTTTTCATGTTTTTTTTTTTAAAGGAAAACCACGCTGCTATGTGTTATCTTGATGATGTAATTTTTGAATAGCTTCATGTAGGCCCAGGTGGGTTAAAGTGCGAAAAGCTTTAAATACAGATAATTAACAGAATCGATGGTTGTCTAATGTGTGCCAGTTTTTATCTCGCAGACTTATGTATAAAGGAAGCAAGTGAATTAATGGCCCAGCGAGCCAATGATTCCCAGGAGCTCCTCTGTGGCAGGCTGTAGCAGAAAAGGTCTGATGGTGATAATGCTTCACCACTAAAGGCATGGGACTCACCCAGCAAGACCGCTTTACACCCCGTCTGCTTTGCCTCTGAAGACTGACTTCAAATGTTAGCAGCCCATTAAATAGCCATTATCAGCTGTGCTAAATCCTTAAAGGATGCATCAAAATGGCTACATAACACCTAGAAGTAGGAGTAAGTAAGAGCCCGATTTGTGTCTTTGAAATCCAATTGACATTAAAAGATGCAGTTACATTTCAACATAATGACACACAACCTTGTTCCTGATGGATGACACTTGCCTTTTGAGATGAAGTAAACAAAAGGGTTTAGCGAGCAGGAATGCCGCTACAATCCGGAGGTCTGTGGATTAACACTTGCATGTGTTGTTGTTCGCTTGTCTAGTTAAAGATTTTCTAAGACTTCCTGATTTGCGAGAAGTGGCCCAACTGAACACATGGTACAAGCTTATTTCAGAATCTAATAAGAGCAAAATGATGATGGAACATCTTAAACAACACCAAAGAATGTATTCCATATAGGAATTTCAGGTGTTACTGTTCTAACTTCCTGCTGGAGCAAGCTGTGCTACAGCGCTTTGGGTCTATTATAGCCTCTCCATTTCTCTTTTTGGGTGTTTAGGAAAAGAAACGGGAAGTGATCCCTTAAATTATGTTCTTAGTGTGTGCAGACAGACAGACAGACAGACAGACATTCTGAGCATTACGGTACACTGTGTCCCTATCTGATCAAACCCCTGAGCTGTCTACAAGAGTGCCTGACTGTAATGTCTAAACTAGACGTGCATTTATGTAAGGCAACCTGCGCCCGGAGACTGATAGCTCTCCCTTTCCAGAGAGAGCTGTGTACGTTGGGGGAGGGGGGGGGGGGTGACGTTACACACTTGGGAAGAATATTCAATGCGCCTTATAATCCGGTGCAGCTTATGGTCCGAAAAAAAAGGTACACTTTTATGTACAGTGTCAAGTTAATCATGGTTACCTAACATGTCTTAGTTATTCTTACCCAGGAACCTAATGAAAGCCAAAGATCACCCTCTCTACAATCAGTCTAATTGTTTCCTAATTATTTGAAGCAATGATGTATAACCTGCTGCAGTGATGACGCTAGCTTGTATGTAAACAATTACTTCAAGCAGAGATAAGATTTTAGATGTACCGTTTTTGATTCTGGTTCTCAATACAAATATAAGGATTTTGGCCCATGCAAAATTCTATTTTAACAAGCCACATCCAGGGTTATGAACATCCAGACTTGGCTTGTACAGGCCCAACAAAGAAACCCTAAACACAGCTTCAACATAAGGTAAAGATCTAAAAAAGAAACCCATCCTGCCTTGACCTAAAGAAAATCAAGAACGGATGACAAACAAAGTCATTGGAACTGAAGCTTACTGATGACCATTGTCCACAAACATAGCAAACATGTGGTGAACCTTCCAAGAGTCGTTGGGGTACTGACAGTACTCTCCAAGACTGCACGTGTATCATCGATTGGGCTAAAAAATAGACCCAGAACAACAGTTAAAACACTACTTTTGTTGTTTCATCAAAGGTCAGTGTTCATGGATCAAAAAAATGAAGGAGAGACAGGGCAAAAATGCAATTATGTAAAAGTTCAAAGTCAAAACCAAAAAGGCCTAAGTGCCTGTCTCATTCTTCTGGCACAAAACTGCAGGCATTTCAGAAAATGAATCTCCTACCCTACATTCAAACACAGTGGTGGTAGTGTGATAGTCAGGGGCTGCTTGGCTGCCTCAGAACTGATATTTTACTATGATATATGAAACCATGTAATCAGCATCATCCATCGTTGTTGTTTCCCCCTCAACATTCGATCAGAGGTAGGAACAAACTAAACTTTTTGACTCAAATGAACACAACACTTTATGGCATTAAGTTGGTCAGTTATGACAAATGTTGCATTTATGCGTGAAGTTGAGACTATATTAAGATATAGAAGTCTCTGAAAAGAACAGTAAACTCCATATAACTTGACTAATTTTATGGGTTTTTTTTAAAACCTTTGAAAGTACTTTTGAAAGTCACAAACCGTATGTAAAATCTGCTAAACTTTTAGTAGGCTGTCTGTTTGGCCCTGTGATTGTTTTTCCGCATTTGCAAGTAATCACAGGTAAATTGTAAAACCAATAATTAGTTTAATGTGGTCTTTGTGGGAAACTTGCAAGTGGACTCTGCAATCGGAAGGCATGAGGGTTACTTCTAATTAAGCAGAGGAGGATGAGCTGCTGTAATCACCTCAGAGACAAGATGAAAGGCTTGGATTACAAGCCATTGGAAGGGAGGTATTGACTAATTATAGATCCACTTCAGGAATCCTAATCCAGCTGAGATGTCCATCCAAATATTTGTTAATTTGTAGAGTGCTCATTCTTAAATAGGAATTCCATCAAAATGCATTAATGTGATTTGAAGACGGGCTGTCCATAGCTGCACAGCACTCATGGAAGTTTTGAGGGAAGCTCAAGACACGCATATTACTAGACAATCAGTTCAGCGGCCCTACCTGAAGACTTAATACAGCAAAGATGATGCGGTTAAAATTTTTTCATAAAGTACAATGTCCTATTTGCCGAGGAGGAGTAATCCGGAGGCAGAACATGCAACAGCAACAACAGCTGCTCCTGTTCGTTTCAAGAGGAACTTTAATAAAGTTGGCAACAGAAAGTTTTATAAATGTAGAAATGAATCTGTGCCTGATGCTTGGGGGGTTGGACAGGGAAGTACAGTGTATATATACACTTGTTCACAAACTCAGAGCCCAGGCTTGTGAACAAAAACTGTCAGACAGTGGAGAAATCTGATGCAGGAAAGACCAAAAAGGCTGACAGGTGTGGCTAAAGCTTTTAATATAACTATTAATAATATTTAAAAAAAATTCCCACAAGATCATTCATTAAGCTAAACACACACACACACACACACTTACAGCACTGTGTCTAATTTACTGAAAGCAACACCAACTGGCACACACGGAACAAACGCCCATCTGTTACCATCCAACTGAATGCCCTGAATACAAATCTAGTAATTATACACAATGGCTGCACAAGAAATAAAAAATAAACACACACACACACACACACACACACACACACAAACCAGTGCTGGGAAAACAAAAATATTTTCATCGTTTTGTTCTCGTTGAACACCTTTTAGTTGTACGTAGTTTATAGTACAAGTGCATGCTCCTGTCAGTTCAGCCTTTTTGGCGTGACACTGTGAAAACGAAGCAGCCCAAACAGTTTGACTAAAAATCACCTCCAATGAATTCCTACAAGTTTACAAAACAGGGCTCTCTAAATCAGCTCCCAAACATGCTCTAAAGAATTCGGTTCCACTTCCGTCAGCTATCAAGAGGAAAGTCAAAGTGACTATATGCACATGCTCACCAAAATCAGACATAACTTGAAGTTTAGCTACAATAGGGATCCTCAATCCATCCTGCCATGTGTCAACCATTGAAGCTGATGGTGGTGGTAGAATAATGGTGTGGGAAAGATTTTTCTTGGCATAACTTGGACTCCTTCAACCAAAATGCTCATCATTTAAATGCCACAGCCAACCTGAAAATGGTGCCCATGCTTTTATGACCACAGTCTGCCCATGTCCTGATGGTTACATCCAGCCGAACATTGCACAAGGTTAAATCATCTCCCGCTGTCCTCCCAAGGTATTCCAGAGTCACTAAATCCCAATCCAATCCAACGCCTTCGGGATATGGTGGCGTGTTAGATTTGCATCACATATTAGCATACATATTTGTTTCCATTTTTCTAAGTTAATTTGTGTTTCCCCAGCATGGTTCTCTCAGAACAACCAAAAATCATTAATATTTAGCCGGAAATCTTGTCGAATTTACAATTTTGTCATGCTGAGATAGCATGCGTTGTTTTGTTGTTGTTTTTTTTTCCTGTTTGCACACATTATCTGAATGAAACAGCTTCTCAGCTCCAACATTTCAGCAGCCTACGTCTCATGCAAACTAAAAGGCGCCGGCCTTATTGATCTGTGACACCTCCTTTGTGTTTTGGACTCCCCTGCTGTTGGCACAAAATTGTAATCCAGCGGTGTGTCACGGCAATATTTGTGCTCCGTTTTTGCTTTATTCCTCCGGTGACGCAGGTGCATGCATCAGCATTCATTCTCGATGTCCCACCACGCACCTAGAGCCATAAATGTCAAGGCAAAGAGGAAGGACATTTCTTTACATTTCAAACACAATTAGAGGGGTTGACGCATACATCAAAGCAGCAAACAAAACCTCCTGGAGTTGGAGTTATGAATCAGCGCAAGTTTGAGTTTCACCAAAGGTATTATCTAGTATCAAACCCATTAGGCATCTATTCCCATTGCTGAACTCTAAAATGAGTCTCATACATCATGCAAGATGCCAGCAAACCTGCGAGGAAAGCACTTACAATCTGCTTAATGAAAAACAACTTAGCAGCAAATTAGGGGGCTACAGTAGGACGTCTTTGAATATTACCGTTTGATGCGAGTTGAGAGAAAAATCAAAAAAATGCCAAACTTCACAGAAAGCCGGAAGAAAAATGATGTGCGGCCATGCATAGCTCAATCATGCTAAGCAATTGTTTTGATTAAAAGGAGCGTGCGTTTCCTTGAGTTACGGTGGGGCAACGGGACTCGTTGCCACATTGTGCACGCGTGATTTGTTTTTATTCGTCTCAGTTTGTCGCCCCTCGTCTGAGCTCCATCATTAGCCCAGCAGGCAACCACTTCAGGCATGTTGTTTTTTTTTTTATATTGCTCTGGAATCTTATAACTGGAACAGTTTAAAAACTTTGCCAATTTACCTGCACCACGTGCGTCTTTTTAAACCACAAAACCAGCGTTGCATACTAACACACAAAAACTACCACATATGTTAAAACACGTCCTTATCGTGGTACTCTGGAAGATTATTTTGCATCCTTTCTACCTCCGTTGCTTTTCTTGTGTTTATTGTGAACATATAAGACACTTTTTTTGTGTGTCCTGTCTGGCAATGTGGCAATAAGAACTGCCTTTCTGCTTTTGCCATAGTGCTTCGCTTGATTTATATATGAAATAATGTTTATAAGAATTTATGCTGGGACTAATCTTAATGTTCAATGGACACTGAAACAGGAAGGTAAAAGAGGAAAAAAAGAGAAAAAAAAGAAACTAAAAACAACTACGCCCACTCTTTATTGAACACTGTTCTCCTCTGCAAAGACTAAAATAAATGCTCAAACAATTCTGCAGGCCATCTGAAGTTTATGGCTGAAAGGGAGACTTGGCACATCAGGTAACTTCCTCAGATCGGTTATGAATGATTGCCACCGCCGCCACACAAGTTTACCGTGACAGGCCAACCATTAGCTGCTAACGACACTTTGGAGCTTCCTACAGACGCTAAAGTAACAGACTATATCCCCGGTCCATGAGGCTTAATGGCTTTGAATTTTAAGACAGCGCGGGGAACATGGGCGTAGCGCGTGGCCAGCTCTGGTCTGGAGTTTAACTCAGTAGAGTTAACACTGGAGAGACTTGAAAATGGCAGTACCCATTTCCCCATCCGTGCCACATCCAAACTCATTAAGCCTTATGCGTCTCAGCCAAGAATGCTGAAAAGAAATAAGAAAGCGTGGGCTTTAAAATACTTGCTACGCAGAGTGCCGTGTTAAAGCTAAATATTAAAGAAATATGCTGCATGCTGCTAAAATCCCAGGAAGGAGGAGAGTTTCCTTTACGTCTTGTGTCGTGCACAGGCAGATGAGATTAAAAGCCCCGGAGTGTTGGTTGTGACGCTGATTAAAACCACTCTAATTTGGAGAACCTAACAGCCTGTTGCCAGAGCATTCCCGGTGTCTTCACAGAGTAGGGGAGAAAAAGCACAAATGCTGTCTGACATTCTAACATTTGTTTCGAGATTCAAACAGCGGCGCAGCAGATGGCGAGACTTTCTGCTCATCTATTTCTTGTGCTCCCAAGCATCACTAAACGACCATTTATGCGCAAGCAACAACAGGTTAACGGTGAAAGCGACAGAGGCAGCTCCAATAACTGCGCAAGCAACACACAAAGTTGCATTTCTTTATTTTGTTTTTTTGTTTTTTTTTTGAAATACTGAAAGGTTTCTATGCTAGTATTAACACCAATCCCATTACTTTTAAAAGGTTACAATAACAGCACCCAGAGGAAAATGTGTTAGAAATATCTTTAAAGATGTGAAAGAAATGTTGAATCATTGGTAAATGGATTTCTCCAAATATTTTTTTATTTTATTTTTTATTTTTTTTACACAAACAGGGAAAGCTACTCCTACCTAGTGAGCGCTTTATGGATCGGTTATATTGTAAAAACTGTAGTTCCTTTTCTGGAAAGATTAAGCCTTTATAACAGGTTTTAGGTGAAAAGCCTGGGTTGATTGCAGATATCAAGGCATAGTTTGGGTTTTAGACAGCTTTATGGAGTCGGTGATTTTGCCTCTTCTTTTCATACTATTGCGGTTTTAGTTTTATAGCCTTAAAAGTTGGGTAGAGAAAACAGCCATCTGTCGCTTCACATTCCCCGCCTAACAAATGGCACATTTAGAATCAGAATCATGTTTATTTGGCCATAACTGTGCTAAAAAAATCAAGGAATTTCACAATGGCTGTGGCGCTCACAGTATACAAACATTTGGTACACAATGTTTTACCTGAATGTGATGTCTGCCTCGTGCAGAGCCATCTAGTTGCCATCAGTCTGTGTGTGAGTCAGCTCAAGCTCTTATTAGCGACAGGGTGGAAAGTTATTTAAGCTTCCCAAACTGTATTTCTGTTTGAGCTCCTTTTCAAGTTGCAGTTTATTTCTGGAAGCTAAACTCAAGGTTTATTTTTTCACGAATCTTCACTATAGTTGATCATCTTAAGTAAAAAAAAAAAGTATAATATCCACTGATTTGATATTTTAAGTCCAAATTTATGATTGGAGTAACAAGATTGGAGAAGGAGGAAAGAAATGAGGATTCTTTGGTATTCCCAAAAATATTGGGGATATGCTTGCTCATCGTCTTTATGCTTTTTGGCAAAAAGATAATGACACAGCAACCGGTGCTCTCGCTCGAAAAATATTTAAAGAAAGTGATAATGATTTTCATGAATTTGCAGGGGGATACATCAGTCATTAGCTTCAGTGTCACAGAGTGACAATCGACAGGCACACCTTAAAAACAGCCGGAGCCGATTGAAATGATTCACCTGCTTCGGAAGGATGCCGTTAAGCAGGGGGGGGGGGGGGGGGGGGGGGGGGGGGGGGGCTGTGACGGTTTCACCCTTTTGACCTTTGTTCGTGTTCCTCTTTCATAAGGTGTCTACCAACACAAATTATTCCTGCATCCCACCGGGGAGCATACAGGCGAGAGAGCTGGAGGACCAGCTCGTTATCTGCTCCATATGGTCCCGAGGGAAGCGCCATCATTCTGTTTCGGGGGACGAACGCGCAACACGCTCACCCGCTGAGTGGAAGCAATTCCATTTCTGAGCTAACCCCTCCTCATGTTTTCCATCGGCTTTCTGCAATCGACAGGTATTCACATGCAGCTGATGCAAAAAATAGTCATACCCCGTGAGCCTTTCTGCATTTTGGTGTGCATCAGCTACAAATGCTATCGTGTTTTATCGGGATTTTATGTGATAGACCAACTTCATATAATTGTAAAGTAGAAGGAGGAGTGGAGGTTTTTGATATGGGCCATTTGGCCAGTTTCCTCTGGCAGCATTGGAAAAGGAGGTGCACAATCACCAGATGAAAAATTACATCTCATCCGTCAGTTGCAACTAAAATGTAAGTTTCCCAGAAATTTTATGAATGTGTTGTCAGAGGACCGTTTGTGGCCCCTGCTTGCTCCTGAGATTCAAGACAGCTTTGGACAGCTTTGGTTTGCAGCTGTATAATACTTTTCCCGTTTGAGATGAGACAATGAACAATGCTCTGGGAGATGTTCAAAGCTCGGGATATGGTTTAGTAACCTAGCTGTGCTTTGAACTTCAACAACTTTCTCCCCGACCTATCTCCTGTGTTTTACACCCAGTTCATGAAGGCATGGCAGCACCTTTTTTTTTTTTTTTTTTTTTTAAAATCACATCTTTAGCTGTGTTGCCAACTAAACAAACTCATTACGTGACTCATCATTTGCTGCATTAGCATTCACAAAACTTCTCCGGACTCTGACTGGGCGGATATTAATTCTAATAGGTTCCCCTTTATGCCTTTCCCAGGTGTGTTAATGTGGAGGATGTATTTTAGTGTGTGCAAGCATGCGTGAAAGTCTGACAATGTAATTAACTTATGTGGGTCGGCATGAATATTTAAAACTTTGGGAGGAGTGCATGCGCACAGGCGGGTGCGCGCTCGGGAGCATTAGAAGGCAGCTAGCCGCCTGCCATTATGTTGTTAATGTGTCCATCTGAGTAACAGGCAGCGCCGCGCACACGGACGTAATGCACTAATGCAGTGCTGACTAATAGAAAGAGCTACTGCTGAATTCATGCTCTCGACGGCACATTAATACAACGGGACGCAGGGAAGGGGAGTTCAGGGTGGGGCTAAAACGGGGCGGATGATATTAACATAACCAGGGGGAGCGAACTGAGGCAAGAAAGAGACGAAGTGAGGAGGAGGAGAGAGAGAGAGACGAGCAACATGAGGGATGTCAAATTGAAGTTGAAGAATAAAAGATCAATAGGAAGTGTTTATACGAGAATAAAATGAAAGGAAGCAAGGACGAGACATGCAGAGATGGAGAATACAAAGATTGAGCGTTTGAGTATAATGATATAACAGAGAAAAGACGAGAAGTTTGGGGACCAGTACCGACCTAGCTATGTGGGGAATGAGTCAGCTTTATTTATCAAGCAGACACTCAAGAGCAAAGTTAGAAATGACCATGATGTATTTGAATTCCATAAATAAAAACCACAAGGTTTCATTATGAAAAATATGATGCTTAGGAGCTATGAGGTAGGAAGGGATATTTAAAAGTTAATATAAAAGACAAAAATAAATAAATAAAACAAAACATGACAAAACTAAAAAAAAAACACCAAGAAGGCAACAAAATAAATCAGTGCAAACATTCGAGGTTTGCCCTCATGTCTTAATGTCATAGTGCTAAAATATATCATGATGAAACACAATTTTACACCAGTTGGAGGAACTGGTTCAGTTAAACATAAAAATATAGCTCATTAATATAATATATATACAAAGAGACTTTCAGCATTCGTTTCTGTTGGTCTTACAGTAGATGCAAACCTAAAATTCAGTTTCTCTGCATTTCAGAATATCACCAATAAGACCAATACAAAGGACTTTCTTGCAGAAATGTGAAGTTAAAATCATGGGGAGTTTACTTGACAGTTTTCCAGTCTCTGACACGCAATGCAGACAGGGTAAGGTACAAAAGGTCTCTGCTAAAGAAGCTGGCTCTGTGTGCTGTGTCCCAGCATAATGATGTAAAGTTGAATACGGGGAAAATGTGTCGCAAGAAAACAGGAACAGCTGCTGTCTTGAGGGGATTTTTAAGTAAAGCAAGGCTTTGAAGGAAGATCGCCTTCATGCCACGGCACGCTGATGCAATTTACACAAAAATAGCTCTGACCAAGTATTAAGTGCACTAATATGCAGTACATAAGCATCTTTTTCAGTAATTTTACATTTCTGTATTAAAAATTCTCAAGTAATGTTCTAATTTAAAACTAGATTTTGAGTTTACCATCAGCTCTAACCTACAATCATCACAACATACATAATTTTTGAGGATATTGGAATGTATGGATCACCAACATGGTGTTTGCGGGCACCAGGTAGCCCACAAGGACCAAATGTGGATCCCTCAAGCCTGTTAAAAAAAAATGCCACAACGCTCAAGTGAGCTGCATTTAAAATGCTATTTTATTCAGATGCTCTTCTTTTTTAATCATACTTCTATTTACATAGACTTAAAAATGACAAAAGCATTAAAAACCTATATTATGTAAAGTTAAGGTGAGCTTGGACTCTTCAAAGGTCAGAACTGGTAGGCCTTCGCCTGACAGTACCGATGAAGTAGCTCTCAGTTTGAAAAAAGTTGGTGACCCCTGCTGTTAAGATGCATTTGTATTTATGAGTGACAAAAAACATCTGTAGACCTGACTTCTCTGACAATTCTAACAAACTTGGGCCTCCCCTGCTTGCAGGTTCTAAACAGCAGCTTAGTTTTATTGGGCTTTGATCCGGTTCTGCTCAGTAGTTTAGTGCTCACCCTAGTTGTCCCTGAAAAGCCTCAACAAGAATACTTTTATGCTACCAACTACTAGCTCATAATACTCAGTTAAGAAACATTTAAGAGCTATTTTTTTTTGTTTTTATAAATCTATGTCCAAAACTACATTTCCATTCCTTCCTCAAGTCATTTTTTTCCCCATTGACCCAAAATGTCTAGTGAGGACTAAAACTCCAATTTTTTAAAATATTTTCGCACGTTTGCGTTGGATTTGATCTCGTTTCCTTTCCATTCATAGATCATTTTCCCATCCACTCGGTTTTTCTGCTCTCCACATATCCTTCTCATTTGTCTCATCTGGCGGCAGCCTCTAAATGTCAGGTGGTTGGTTAAGGTCAGCTCGTTTGTGCTGCAACCAACAAGTGTTCAATTAATCATCACTGGCATTTTCATTTGCTTTACGAGAATCCCAGTTTTGCCAATAATGGATACAGTATCATGCGGCCATGATGGAGCCAATATCCTGTCAGATGATGTTCAGAAAACTCCAGCAAAGACAAGAGCAGCAAGAGGGCTCCGAGTTCAATTTAAAAAAAAAAAAAAAAAACTTTTAAAAATATGCTTTTCTCCATGAGCTGCTCTCATCTCCTATCTGGCATTCAGCAATCACTACTTCTGTGTCATCTCAACGTGCTCCTTTTCATCTCTTCTCCTTTGCTCCCCTGCCGTCTTTCCCCGACCTCCACTCCTCCCTTCGCTTATTTACACCTCTGGCCAAACACCCCTGATGTACTGTTCTGTCTCTCTCGAGATCTCAAAACCCTGCTGCGCTACGAGCTTTGATCACTTGACTTTAGAAGTTGGACAAACAAAACTGTGTCCTGCAGCAAAAAAAGCAACTGGATGTTGCGAACATTAGAAAATACTGACAGATGATTTCGAAGCGCAGCTGTAAACTCTTAAATATACAATGCATGCACGCAACGCATATTTATTGTTTTGCTTTTTTGGTCATGCTTAGACATTTCAGATCACACATTTCCATATCAAACAAAGATGACCTGAATAAATGCAAAATGCAGATTATATGATTTCCTGAAGGAATGGGGGGGGACTAACCAGACCAACTGGGCTCTGACCCCTAATGTGCCACTCTTGGCCCCAACAAGTGCTAATAAGCATTTACAGTACAGAATTGTTTTAATATGATTCAATTTCTAGACTTTGACTAGGCCACTTACACGCTATCGTTTGAATATTTGAGCCACTCAAAGGTGGACTAGTGTGTTTAGGATCACTGTCCTGAACTCAAGTGCATTACATTTCTAGAGATTTTGGTAAAGGGCCAAATTCATGGTAAAATCAGTGTAACAAGTTGCCTCACGCTTGAAGGAAATGAGCAATCCCAGAGCATTGCAGTATAACGAGAAAACTGTTAGTATGACATTGCAGTAATGTGTTGCTAGACACTAGACATTTTGGCCAAATTATCAGTGAAAATAACTCATTTCCTCCCGAGTCATGAAAGGTCCCACTAACAAATGTTAAAAAATGTACCCACCTCCTGTCCCACTTGCATCATAACTGTTCTCTATGTGTCATTCTCACCAATTCTCACTCTTTCCCCATGCCATTTCACACATTCTGGGTTTTTCTAGCACAGTTGCGTTTCATGCCCACGTCCATACTCCTCTGATTTTCCAAGGAAGTTAGTTTGCCTCGTATTTTGTTAAGTGGGTCTTTTCAACTTGAGAGCAAAACGTCTTGTTGCGCGCTCTCTCTCTCCTTCTCAGCCAGCCACGCTTCTGCTTTCGCCCTTATCTCACCAGTCTTGATCAGCAGCCAGCCTCTAAGTGACATGTAATCCAATGCTGAAGTAATTGCCTTGAGAAGCAGATTGTGACAGCCGCGTGTAAAACTCCGGCTTTGCCGCAGAGTTCAGCGATTCTTTTATTTAATATTGCCTTTAAGCTACCGTTGCATGATATTTTTTTTCCCCCACTTAAATGGTAGAGTTTCCAGTGTAGTTTGTAGCTGCTAATGCTTAAAGATTCAGACATCTAACAAGAAGTGGATTCACAAGCAGAAGTTGAAAGGAGAAAAGATTTGTCTTTGGAGAAAACACAAAAAAATTGTTCTTATCCACCTCATTCAGTTTATTTCTTGAGAATTAATGTAAAAAAAAAAAAAAACGAATCTCACCCTTTTTGGGATAGAAGAAAAATTGTTTCCAATAAAATTGAATACTAACCATAGATTATAGCTACCAACTAGAAGAGAGTAAAACCTTAAACCAATGAGCTGAATGCTGCAAGGCAGCTGACCCGAAGAATACACGCATGTATCTACAAGTTTTTAGTGGCTTTGTATATGAAAACAATGAACTGGTGTCCAAGCCTAAAGTGGTTAATGCAGAGAAAAACTAAGATGAAGACTAATAGTTGTGAAAAAAAAATATTATAGAAAATACTTTTACTTCCATTCATCCTCTATGGGCCTGTTGAAGAACCACATTTTGAACATTAAAACGTGTGAAATAATGTTTTGGATATTGATTTCAACTGTGAACGCTTCAGGCTGTTCTATTTCTGAAAACTTAGAGTTTAATAACTTTGACATGCATGTTTCGTAAGATGAGTAATTTTGGTTTCCCAAAGAACCATTTAAGCATATTTTCCATACCACTCTTTGCTGCAGGTTTATTCATTAGTAACAGTGATAATGGGTTAGTCACATGACTAAACAGTTAATTGCCTCACTGTTAGCCATGTGATCTGGATGTGCTTCCAACATAACTTCTAGCCGTCGTCTCCTTAAAGCATCCCTCCACCATGTCAAGTAACCAATTCAAATCTTTTGAATCATTTCTGGAGATTCTGGAATTACTTTAATTAAAAATCAAATCCCCTAAAGGTTCTTGATTTTTAATTTGCCAAATCATTCTTTAAAATAGTACTTTCCCAAATAATGCTTCATCTAACTTTGAACTGCATTGTGAATGAGTTGGACATATACCAAATGTTAGTTAAGCTAATTTAACCCAAATCCAAATTCTTTGAGATGAACTTTGGTTCTCCAACTTAAAGATTCTCACTGAATTCTTAAATTCGTTGAATAATTTTATGGTGATGGTTTTCAACCATTTGCATTTGTCCTTTTGTGCCTTTGTGTGTCCAGAGTGCCCCAGTTTCTTCAATCTTGATGTTGCTCAATAGTTTTAATTTAATTAAGTTTCACCAGCCAAGTAAAGAAGAGTCGTTGATTGAAATATATTGTTAATTCAGGTTAACAACATTATTAATGGTGTTTACTTGGATGGACCTGTACTTCTGTTAAAAAATGTGTATATTTGAAGACAGGTTGCCCCTCATTTATTCCATATGTGTGCAGAGTTTGATTTAATCTCTTGTGCTAATATCAAAGCTAAATTGGGCTGATTGTCACCTGACAGATGTAATAATTAAATAACTTATCATACAAATATACAAGTTTAGTAATAATAATGATGTAGGGCTTAGTCTCTTTCACCATTTCTGCTTTAATAAAGAACCAAGGTGGTAAGAGGCCTCACAGTAAACATGCCACTGAGCAGAAATTTATTGTCAGTACAACATATTGGAAAGCTTGCCGTGAAGTGTGTAGTGAGAGAGCAGATCACTGGACTTTAACTCAGGGTAGTTCCTTCAGCACTTGAAAACTGAATAAAACTGATCAGATGTCATGCACCAGGTAAACGTTTTTCTCTGTAGAAATGCAAGATGCCTCACACACTATGTGTAAAGCTGTTTGCCGACCTCGCCGAGCTCCATTATGCTGCTGGCTTGGTCAGTTTGATGGGCGATGCATTAAAGGTCAAAGCGGGTCAGACTTTTGACAGACTCTTATTCTGATTCATGAATGGCCACAGGACGCTTGTCATTGTGACCATATAATTACACTGCTTTGTGAATGCTAAAGACAAATAATTCTGGAGATAAACAGTAGGTTGATCCCTAGGATTAACTGTTCAACTCAGTACGTCAAAGCTCAGTGCTAATTTGTTTTATTGGTAAAATGCACAAACCAGGAGTTTGTAGTAAACAAAATAAAACGATTTGAAGAACTCAACACATCTAAGAGGTTTCTCTTGATTAAACACAATATACCACTTGTAATGTCTGAGTCATTACAGTCTTGACATTATTCGACCCTTTCATGCAACTATCTTTAGTGTTTAGTATCACACAGCCATACCTCGGCTTCTGGCAGCATTCCTCAGGAATCTTAAGCCACACGTCAATGGAAAATGTCTCCGGTTCAGTCATTCCTGTGTAGTGCCATCACACCATGGCTAAATTGTGTTAAAATTTTAACATGTACAATGGGAATCAACATGCATTTTAAGCAAAGAACTTCCTCACAGCCACAAAGGATAATTCAGCCTAGGACAGCCTCTCTCTCAGCAGGATGCCAGCTGTGGACCACTCCCCACAGATAAAAGGTCAGAGCACCTCAGAAAGCTCTCTCTTCTGATCAGACGCTCTCACACTCCTGACTTCACTAAGACCTGGAGCTCATCGGGAGCTCCAGGTCTGGAGCTTTAACTTAACTTAAAACATTATTTCATCAAATAATGTTTTGTTTAACTCAGGATTCGCATTGTGAATGGATTGAAACACATGCCAAATGTTTTCCTAAATTAGTTAAGCTAATTTAACTCCATTCCATGCTTTGTGAATCAGATCTGCAGTAAACGGCATTCACAGAATTATTCTGATTATGATCAACCACTTTTGTTTTGTCTTTTGTTCTGTTTTTGCATGTAAATAGTTCCTTAGCTTAGTTCCTTTTTATCTTTATTTTGCTTAGTAGTTTAGTTTCACTAGCCTAGTAGAGAGGATTTGTTAATGGAAATATTGTGTTAATTCAGATAAACAGCATTACATAGTGATGTTCTCTGGATGTTCATTTTATTTCTGTTATTAAATTCTTGAACTTGAAAAGAAGTTGTCACTCCTTTATTCTATGTGTTTGCAGGTTTTGGTGTTAAAAGATCGCTAGTGCTCGAATTCATCCCTTTCAACCGTTGTCTTGATATCAGCTTAAGAGCTGATTATCACCAGACAACACTTAACTGACAGAGGGTTATTTAATAAATATTAAATAACTTTAAACAGTGTATAATTGCACTACACCTGGAGGTTGTGAAGTACAACAACCTTTTTTTGAATCTTAGGGGTTTTTAAATGGAGTTTAAATCATATGACTATGATAGCTAAGCAAATGGAATTCAAAATGTCTTTTGAACCAAAGCCTCGGCTGGTTTTTGAGGCAATGACACCTAAGCTCCAGGTTCCTCACAGATGTTTCAGTATCCCCCCCCCCCAGGATTTGCCCATATTTGATAGAATCCGTCGAGCCCACCAAGCACTGCAGGTTTCCAGTGCCAGAGAAATTGAACCACCCCATGGTGTTCTTTTCAGTGTGAACTTCAATTTTCCTTCTTCTCCAGACACAACCTTGCCAGAAATGTTTTGCTTTTGAAAAATACACTTCACACAGCAGAATCCTGAAACATCCTTGACTTATGCATTTTACTGCAAGCGAATTATTGGGCCAACAGTGGTCTTTATCTGGTGGACAGACATGGGGCCCTTAACATTTCATATTAAAATAGGATCCTTTTTTTTTTCCTAAGTGTTCTTTTGTACCAGAACAATTTTTAATTTTGCCAATAAACCAAGTTTAGAGTGCAGGATAGATGACGTTAGGTGCAACAATATATTATATTCAATACAACCCCCACCCCCCATCCCCACCCACCCACAACCACCACCAAAGTCAACATCCAAAACTTGTATAACACCAAGAAAGTCAAAGAAAGAACAGTACTCGCCCCCTAAAATGCATTAAACGTCCTATCGTCTCTGTCCCTGTCTTGCCCCTGGACTTAGGACTTTGTGTTTTCTGTTATTTCTGGCTTGCTGTCTCAGTCCATCTGTCAATCTCTTTCTGAGGGGGGTGGTAATATGACTTCCGCCATAAAACAAAGCACATTGTAACACACCGAGTTTAGCCTTTCAGGCTGTCTCACTGTAATACAAGATCAGTCTAGGACACACACATAAAAAAAACATTTGCCCTCAATTCTTCCTGCCCAAAAGTCACAAAACTAGGGATCTTCAATCATTATGGGGAATAATCAAAATTGTTTCAGTCCCTTTGACAGATAAGACTATTTTTGCCCAGCAGGGTAGTTTCTCACATAATGAAATCATTATCTACAGTGCAATCTGCAGTATTAATTTAGAGACAGCGGCTGCTTAACTGCGCACACAAGCCACCAAATAGCATCCTCAGGAAATAAACTGGCCAACTTGGCAATGATTAGGAGGTGTTGTGAGGCCACCGGTCATGTGCTGCAAAAGCCCTGCAGGCAGTCAATCATGTGAATGGATGAGTAACAGCTGGCTTTATTACCTGAGTGCCATCACACTTTATCAAGTGCTCTCATTCGATTTATTTCCAAAAGGAATTGTCTCTGAAGCCATAACATGGTCAACGGTAATGTCAGAGGAAAGCTGAGGGCCCTGCCGGTTTGTGAGACCTGTGCAGAGAAAACCTGGATTCGCAAACAAGCACGCATAATCAAATGTCGAGAAAAGTTGTTGTTTTTTTTTCCTGTCTTTTAAATGTCGTACATCATTGTACATTGATTTTGTCACGCTGACAACTGTCAGGGACCGTCACCTGCTTCTGCGGACACCTCCTTCCGAGTAACCATCCAAACCATCAAGTCATTGAAAAAGGCATCCCACTTCATCCCGTGACACAGCAATTTCCCTCTGGTGTGTTAATGGAAACACCCAAATCGAGGAGAAGACGTGCATGACTGTGACCTTTTCAGAATGACAACAGCGACAAGTCTGTTCCCTTATTGCCATTTAAATCCTCCACTTTCCTCTCATCTGATGCTTTCATTATAGATTTATTTGACTCCCAACCTTGTTAATTATTCAAACTGCCTATTTAACTAAAAATGAAGCAGTTACTCATGCTAGGGAGGAACTTATAGAACGAAAAATACGGCTTTTGATAAAAACACAACCAAAGCTTTAATGTGCTCCATTTCACTTTTCCATGATCAAGCAGTGGTTTAGAGAGGCTGATGAGATTGCGCCGACTGCAAAAATTGCATGGCTGTTCTTTTGTATTTTGTTCCTCTTGCCGGATGCATCAAAAGATCAGAGAAAAGGCATCTGCACTCCCCCCCCCCCCCCCCACAACCCCCGCATATGTGTGTGTGTGTGTTTGTGCGCAAGTCTGACGGCTTTGAAGCTCCCTCTTTGCAGCCTGCTGCATCCACATACACCCACGAGGCTCAGTTATTGTTAAAGGTTTACATACACTTTGGCCAAATCCCTTATATTGCTTGGATTTCTTAAATTTCATGACATTAATCCCTCTCAGCATTTCCCATCTTGGTTGAGAGTGAGGGATTTCTTTCTTCATCTTAAATGGTTAAGAAGTCTTCATAGTTGTTATTTTTTGTCGTTTAAATAGGATTTCGTCTAAATTGCACAACATGTGTCAAACAATAAAAGTTTTGCTTCTTTGAATAGGGCGATTTAAGGCCTATTCCTGGTGAACGTCTTGGTAGAGCTGATTATAGTTGTGCGGTCCGTCCAATAAGGTTGATGAGCCATTACAGTTTACAGAAGGCTCAATTTTTGTTTAATTTGGGCTTTAGCCCTAGTGAACTCAATTTAATGGCCCCCCCAATGTGGACATTGCAACTAAACTTTATGTGCTCGATTTTAATTTTTACGTTTGCACTGGGATGCCCTCTGGACCCAGTGCAGGTGGGACTGTAAAGTGATGAACAATGTCTTTAGAGCCAACTTTGGTTTACTTTTCTTGTATTCTTCTTTTTTCCTCTTTCTGAATCACTAATAATTGCGTGTGTTTGCCACTGTCACACCTGAATTTCCCCACTGCGGGACATTAAAGGAAGTATTATCTTATTTGTACAGTTAAAAAAATAAAAGCACCACAATGTTGCCACTTCCATAGCAATCTGAATCGGTCTTTCTGGCTCAGAAACATGTCCTTAAACCAAACAGACCAATGGTTCAAATGATAAAGCAATTCAACAGTTTAACCATGATCAGTGCCTGGTCATCATGGTTTTAGAACAGGTGTCTCCTTACAGAGTAGTCTTCTAGTTATATTGTGCAGATATGCACCAGTTTATGTTAGCATGCCAACAAAGCTGTGTAGGTTTTCTAAAATGTTCTGCTACTTTCAAGTGATCTGTGTTTTTACCTTCAGTAGAAAGCAGTGTGAAGTTTTCTTTTTTTTTAAGATGTCAAGGAAAAGTTTTCATGAAAATGTAAAGCTAGCAGATACTCCGAGTGGGGCTTACATGAGCCTTCTAAGACATGTCCAAGGGCAACAATCTTACAGCTACAAGTAAACACAAATTTTTACCATTGCACAACAGAAATCATTGGAAAACAATTTCCCTACCTTTAGAGACAGTTTAAAAAAAATCTACTGCATTTATACCTCATGGCCATTTGCAAATGGAGTTTTTGCTGAAGAAACTGATTTTTAGAAATCCTTTTCAAAATACAGATTCTTAACAAGTCTGGTGTTTCAGTGCTGACTGGACATCATTAATATGATTGTGTGGACACCCACAGTGGATAATCCCGCAAGGGTTGCGTGTTTAAATGCTGCACTTTTTTTATTTTTGCTAGACTTTGTCCTGAATCCTTGCTCAAAACCTTACATTTAAGCAGTAGTTGTTAATGACAGAGAGAAAAGCATGCAGCAGGGTAAACACAGACATCTAAGACTGTCCTGCGAGAAGCTTTTGCCCAGCATTACTTTAGCCACGCATGGGAATTTTGAATTCTGTAATGTTAACACCCACCGCCAGCGTGGGATATGTATAAACAGCATTTTTAATGAAGTCTAACAGATGGTGTTAAAAAATTTAGAAACGTATTACTTTGAACAAATATCCAGAGTAGTTTAGCAGCATCCTGTACCTTGTCTGCTTAGCCATCTGATGCACAAGTATCGGGGTGAAACAATCACAACAGCATTTGTTTAAACTGTTAGAGAAGTTGACTGTTCAATTGTTTTACATACATTGCTAAATATTCCCTCTGAAATAAGCTTCTGTGTGACTAGATCTTAGCTCAACTCCACGAATACTTCCCACTGCTTTACTCTGCAGCCATTATCTCCATCACATCATTCATCATAATACATATAATACATCATACTACATAAGAAAAACATATGACATGAGTGTCACAACTCTAAAACAACATAAACAGTGCATATGTTCTGTTGCAGAACACCTGAGAGCAAGTGGTGCTAAAACGGTGCCACAATGAACAGATAAAAGTACCAATTATCATCCTATGCATGAAGATTCCTTTACCTCAGCATCCTTAATGCTTAAAGTGGCTCCGACATGAGGGGCAATGCAACCACCTGGAAGTGGTACTCGTACTGTACATGGCACTGGAGTTTATTATCCAGACTCATAAGGATGGTGGGGGTGGGTGGGGGGTCGGGGCAAGCTTCGACATGACAGGGAAAGTAGAGGACAACATCCTGATGTAGCATAACAACCACTTTTACAACCCAATATATGTGTGGCACAAAATACAAACACATTAAAGTAACATACATGCTTCATAGAAAGGACTGGATTTTGTGCAAGTGTGCTTTATTTCACATTTACACCCATGTAAGATGCATTCTTTTCACATACCAAAATACATAAAGTGTGACAAACTACTTAATACTCATCCTTTTTACAGATCCCTATTTAAAAAAAAAAAAAAAAAACGTATCCCTTTGAGAATATCATAAAACGGCAGTCTACAACTGTACGTCATTGAATCACCTTCCTGTCTTTTGCTTGGCCGACTGTATTTGATACGCACACAAATATTGACAAGCCATTTTATTTCCCACACACTCTTCCCTGCATTATCAGCGTCTCTTCTCCCACACCTCAAACTTTAGCGCTATTTTTTTTTTTCCCCTTTTCTAATTATATTTTGCCGTCTCCTCAGATTCTTTGATCACTTTGTCCGTTTCATCTTTCCTGGTTCCTCTCTCACTTTGATTCGCTCTTTATGTTTCTTCCCCTCTCCTTATCCGTCATCTCCACAGAGAAACTCTCCATTTAGCGGCAACGCCAACATCTCTAGTGATCCCTCACTCCGTTTCCTTTAAGCACAAAAGAAAAGAGAGCTGTGACAGACACGAGCGCGCCCGTTTTAATCACAAACCGACTGGTGAAGTGTTATTTTATTTCCGACGAGGTGGGGTTGGGGGACGTCGATGAAAGAAAGATTGGAAAAGCTCTAACAACTAAAAGCAGAAGAAAGGAAGAGAGAAAGTTTGAGGTGTATAATTTATTCTCTCAGCATTACTTTACATAAATACGGGGATTAAAGATGAGAGATCCTCATGACTTTAGCGTCGTCGGCCCACTCCTCTCAGAGCTTTCCCAGACAAGGACACACCCATACGTGCGCATACGGTTGCACCAAAAGGCATCAACAAACCGTCTCGCACACACTTCACACCAACATTTCCTTGGCAGGGGAATCAACTATTACAGTGACTGTCGGTTATTACGCCTTATTCCCCCAAGTGATGGATGTAACACTTTGTGGCGCGGCAAAATGTGTTTTGGAAATGTGTTTGGAATTGCTTTGTGGCAGTGCTGAATGCTTTTGGAATGAGATCATAACAGGCTGAGAGCCACTGTAATACGATTGAGGAGCATGTGGCAGGGCACCGCTTCAGTGTGAGTGGTGTCTGTGTGTGCGCGCATAAGCTTCTTCAGGTAAATTCCCCACATCTGACAGGTGCGCGTTTTCTGTGTTACGGCGGACTGGTGCTTGTATGTGCACGCTTATTTGTACAGGTCACGGAGGAAGTGCATCGGTACAAGTATTTATACGCGACACGGACAAATTGATCTGGGCTTGCCAGATGTGGCGATTTCTATTCCTGCAGAGTCAGAGAGTCATTTGGTTTTGTCACCTGCATTATGCTGCATTTTTTTTTATTGCATCCAAGCAATAAAAAAAAAAGGCATTTCCCATTTGCGGAAGTTGCGATTTAACCCTTTATCGGGCAAGTGACTGTTTTTGGTAATTTCCACACATGTTGGTTATCGTGCCCATCCCCCGTCTCAGTGAGTTCAAGAATCATGGAATCTTTATCCAGCCAATCAGCAAAGATCACCCTACATTATAAGTTACTTTGTTGCGCAGTTGGACCAATAAGTAGAGACCGCGGTCAAGTCAAATTTCTCTTTGTCTCCAAAGTCAGAAAAATTCACTTTTGCAGCTCGGTTCACTGGACATTTTCAAAGGAAACATCAAAAATAACCATGGTAAGTTGATGAAACTCATACATTTTATTGTTGAATAGTTGTGTTTAGTGTTGACATACAAGTTGTTTGCTGAGGACTTATTAAAATGATTGAAAATACAGCATGAAAAATGCAGGCACCATATTTGATCATATGCCCTTTTCACTAAAAACTAGATTTTACTTGGTATGTCCGTTTTTGGACATATGCCCAATGCATCTAACAAACCATACTAAGTGCATTTTCTTTACAAATTAAGCAATACAACTTAGCATATTATGTTTAAGGTTGCAAAAGTTTTTTATAACACTATACAGTGACTCTGGGAAATTTCAACACTGTGTTTTTAGTTTATGAATAGTAATTATGAATGATTTTTGTCAGTTTATGATGTTATGACAGTTGTTTTATTGCATATGTTTAATTTTTAGCTTCCATCAACCTTTTATGGCGAGAGGAGGGAAACTGCGGTTGTGCCAGTCCACCCTGACATTAGTGATGATGATGATGATGATGACGAGGATGAAGATGATGATGTGTCAGACCCTGACTTCGTCCCACCCACCCACAACCAGGACATTCCAGGCCCAAGCAACATGGGCCCCACCACCAAAAGGAAACGCTTGCAGCCTGCAGTGGAGGTGATCCAGGACAGTGGCAGCGACAGTTACAGTGAGGACAATGATGATGATGATAATGAGCAGCCAGCACCACAAGCCAAGAGGCCCAGCAAACCCAGTAAGTCAGCAGCCAGGCCAACAATCTGGCACAAAGTTGACCTGAACAACACAGCCCTGCCTGAATACCAGCACTACACCCCTGACTACATTGATGTCCCTTTTCAGTACTTTACAAGGTACTTTGACGACCAAATCATCAGGCATATCACGTACCAAACCAACTTATATGCTGCTCAGAAGGACATCAACACCACTTTCACGACCAATGAGAATGAAATACTTACTTTTGTCGCCATCCTCATCTATATGGGTATTGTGGAGCTCCCGTCTGTTGATGACTACTGGGCCATAGAGACCAGGGTCCCTCAAGTTGCCCAACTAATGTCCTCAAAGAGGTTCAGGCTGCTGAAAAGGGTTATCCACTTCAATGACAACTCCATGATCTGTGGTACCAGTGACCGCTTCTTCAAAATCCGACCACTGTTCAGATTCATAAATACTGCCTTTAGACGTGAGTCACAAACCCCAAAACAGTCTGTAGATGAAGTGATGGTTGCCTACAAAGGGAAGAAAGCTGGCAACGTTTTTCTGTTAGCACTTTAATGTTCTGAAAGTGATGTTAAAATGTTCAAATACATTATATGTGTTTTTCCTGTATTTTATCTATGTATATGTATTGTAATTTGTTTTCCCATTTAGAGGCAATAAACCAAATTTGATCACTTCATTGGCCTTGATTTTTTTACCACTTAAGGGCAAGTTACCAAATATGGTAACTTCATTGACCTCGATTTTCGACATGAAAATAAAAAAATTTGAAAAATGTAACAAATGTAATGAAGTCTTATTATGTTGTCCAATAACACTCTAAGTTTGAATTTTTGAATTTTAAAGTATTTCATTGAGTGCCCTATAAAGGGTTAAAGTTTGAACCGTCTGAAGAATGCTGTTAAAAGAAAGGAAATTACCAGTCCTATTTTGGGCATCTCTAGACAGTCTTTTAGCCAGGGACTGAAATGGCCCACTACAACTTTCTAAAAGGGAAGAGCAACGATTACAAACAAGATTACAAACAAGGAATTTGATGTTTAATTTCCAACAGTTTCGTTTCCAACACTCGCATTGTAATCAAAAATTAGATGTAAACTACAATATCTAACAAAACACATTACGGGGCTGGGTAAGAACTGGAGCAATGTTCTTAAGGTTTAAAACCTTAGGATTGTTTGTCCTGTTGCAGTAACACAATCTTGCGCTGAAATGTATAGAAATTTCCAACCATTAAAAGTATTTGGTCAGGAAAGAAAAGTTAAATTTGACTGATTCTGCACTCAGTTGTGCAGAATCCGTTTTTAATTGAAATACTGTTTTATTTGGTTTTCACTTTTCTAATGCACTTGCATTTGACCTCTAAACGTGTTTCTACCGTCAGTGAGATGCCAAATTAATTAGCAATTGTTCATTTCAATATTGCACACACAATATGTGTTCATTTAGGTATGACGTGAATTAGAAACAACAGGAACATAGGGAAAAATCTATCACATTTTCCAGTCTCAATAATAGTAGATAATTGCATTTAAATACTTCAAAATAACTTAATTGCTTCACAGTCCAAGGGGCCTCTAGCTCGTTAAAAATATAGTATTTATTTGTTATTGATCATTTAATTATCATCTAAATTGATCTTTTAATTCAGTGCTGCTTACTTATACAGAGACAAACGGGTGTGTATCTACAGTCTGAGCAACAATTTAGAAGTTAAAAACAACTAGAACTGTGACAAATCAGGCTGGGCATTTCTCTTTCCTATTCTATAATGGAAAAACCGACTGAAGCACCCACATTTGGTGTCCTATTTTAGTTTGTGTCAGTGCAGATGAACACAAGCATTGGACGTATGCACCAAAGATACACACACAAACAAGACACCGCTCGCATTTTTACAAAGACAACTGCCAGGAAGGAGGTAAAGCCTCAGTCATCACTGCAGAAACCCCACGGCCCCAGGCCATCCAGGATAAATCAATGCACCTCAGCCTCATTGATCCGAGATGTGGATACCAGCCATGCATACATTAAGCAGGTGTGATCCTCTGCCGTGCAATTCAACTTCTCTAGATTTGAAACTATACACTTTAGAAGTCTCCCGTAGTAGAGAGTTTCCAAACTTTCACTCAAACTAAATTAGCATTCCAAGGAACCCAGAAGAAGAAAAAAGCCACCTTGATTATATCGGCTCAAAGCAACCACAGTAACGGTTACAGAATGAAGTCTACTGTTTAAGTAATCCACAAATAATTAATGGCGAATGATGGGTGGAAGAGCAGATCATCCATGTCTCATAGCAGTCTATCCCATATGGGATCTGCTGGCAAACAGTACAAATGTTCTACCAAAACTTTGTGTGAAATTAATATTGAATTAGCCATATTTAATTCAGGCTGGCTCTTAATATTGCATTACAGAGAAGGAGGGAAAAAAAATCCATCCAAGACACACTTACCATGAAAGAGATGCGCAGGAAGTGTTAGAGGACATGGGCCTCTCTAATGTTGGCTAACATCACTCGATTCATTAAACGTGGAGTCAGGACACACGAGGCATGACCTTAAAATTAATTCACCACACACATTCTAAAGTAGGGCTTAAAGTTTCGGATCAATCGGAATTCACAGATGACCTCCTCGACAAACGGGAACTCAGACTTTTGCATTTTAGATCGCTTCCCTCGGCACGCTTGGCAGGACAGATTGTTAGGAAAAGTCTTTTGCTTTTTTCTGTCGCAGCATCTACACGACAGGAGTTGTTGCTCACATAACAGAAAACAAAAATTGTCTCAGTGGAACAAATGTACGTATACACACACACACACACACACTATACAATCAGCAGGTCACACAAACTTGACGTCTGCTAGGAGATGCCCTTGGGTGAGCAGGATTTCAACCAGACTACCTCCTTCCACATGTCAAACAGACAAATGCGTCTGTATGTGTGCGCGCGTTTCGCCCCTAAAGATAAAATCTTGCGGCTGAAGAACTCAAATGCCCTCTTGGAAGCAAAAGAAATGGTTTCAGTGAAGTGTTTTCAGTGACTTGTGTGTTTACCATTTACTGAACAGTACGAATAGTCCTACATGTTTTATTGGGATTTTATTTGATGAACGGATTGCATGGTTGTTAAACAGCTCAAGCTCAATCAGATGGTATGAAGAGTATCTGTGAACATCAATTTTCTAATTTTGCAACAGATTCTGAGTTCAATTTAGATCTGGACTTTGACTGGGCCATTTTAACATACTTGTGCTGTAACTCTGCATCTCTACATCCAAATGTCATTTTTTCTGGTTTGAACATTCATTTTCACAGTTTCTCTAACATTTTTCCATTCCATTTGGCACGTGGGCCAAAAACTGTAACTTTGGTCTGACCAGAGTACATTCTTGCCGTGTTTGACAGGTCCCCTACATAGCTTGCAGCAAATCGCATGTGATTTAAGGTTTCCTTTTAACGACGGCCACTTGCTACTCTTCCATTACCGCGGTATTTGCTTAGTGCACAACCAATAGTTGTCCTGTCAACATATTCTCCCACTCTCTACGCAGCTACGTCTAGAGTTACCCCAGTCCTCTCGGTTGCTTCCCTGAAAGAAAGAAAAAGCGCTCTCCTTCAGCAGCCTGTCAGTTAAGTTCGACAGCTGTGTCTTATAGGCTTGCAGTTACCCTTTCCAACTGCGGATGATGGATTGAACATGAGATGCTCCATGCGATTTCTCAAAGCTTGGCATATTGTTTCTTAACCTAACCCTGCTTTAGACTTATCCAGAATTGTATCCCTTAATCCCCGTCATGAAACCCGTGCATCCCTTTCTTTCTGATTCAACATTGCACACTACTTTGTGTTCATCTAGCATATAAAATCCTAATAAAACACATTGAGGTGTGTGGTTGTAATGTGGCCAACTTTGTAGAAGTTCACTCTTGAAAGGCACAGTAGTTCTGGATTATGCAACATTTATTGGGTTTATCGGTATAAAGCAGATTAATTTTAATAAGCATTACCGGCCATCATTTGTCCTTATATTGCGATGACAAACTCTTGCAGCTGGTCTGAATTTTTCCCTGAAATGAAAGCTACTCAGCAGGAGCAGCCAAGGCTAAATCCTGGCAAAGAAAGTCCTTGAAATGCTGTGAGCTAATTAAAGGGATTTATCACGTTCTACACAAGAGGCAAGGTACGCAATGAATGAATTATATTCTTTGTAGCTGCGGTGTTCATCAGCAATATTTAGTTTAAACAGTAAGAATTAATTTACCAGCTCGTGCCAAAATCCGTTGCCAAGTATGACACATATACCTACAGACGATTAGAAACAGATTTGTTTGAAAATAACCTATTGCATGCTATTGATTAATGGCAGGTAGCCAGTGAGGATGCAGAACAAGCTGGTCTGTGGTGCAAAATGATATAGGAAAAGATGCTTACTCGCAATAAGGATCACACATGCTTCTCGCCATTTATGAGTATGCGTTTAGCAGTCATTAAGAGAACGGTGAAAGACAACATTTATATAAAAATAAGAAGCCTTCTCAGTACACCCGGAGTAACAGCTTTAGAGCTATATACGTTGGAGTTTCGGTGAACACACGATCATAAAACCCTTTAAACAATTCTCTTCTAGACGTCTTCATTTTGCGGCATAATTTTTTTGCACATACAAATGGTTTATATATTCTCCTGTACACTGAACGCACACTGTTTCTTTCTCCTGCATTGTTTACATTTCAATTGTTTACTTTTAATCACTGCTGCACTTTGTACTGTAATTTGCAAGCTGTATGCAATGAAATTTCATTCTGTATGCACTCTGTACATACAAAATGACAAATAAAGTTGTCTAAGTCTAAGTAAAAAGCAGAACAAGTGAAAAATCGGTCCTTTTAACTTGTTTTACATTATGCATTTGAATGATCCGTTTAAGACCATCTTGAACCCTTCCACATCGTCACGTTCCAACCACAAACTTCAATGCATTTAAATGGCATTCAATGCGATAGACCACAAGCAGCTGTAGTTATGCAGCGGAACTGGCCCTGGAGTAGAGGGGGATCTGTCTGCCGCGGTCTGCAAACAAACTCCAGAACACTACTGGATCAACGGCGAAACATTTATTCACTATTTGAAAATCCAGAGACCATTCAACATTGCACGAGAATAAAACACCGAATGAAACACAGGCTGACCCGGTCCGAACAATTAACAGGATGCGCGTCACAACTTACTATGACACGGTCAATATATTGAAAATATGACATCCCCAGTGCTCACCACACTTCCTCATCCATCAAAGCCCAGTGTGCCATTAAGCACACCATTCATACCTTGTGACACACACACACAAAAGCCCACATTGACTCATCAAACACCGAAACGTCGATGCTGCGCATTCACCTGACACATTAGGAAATTGTTTATTTCACTCATATGGCTCTTACAACTGGTATGCAAAGAAAAATGTGCTACAGATCTGATCAGCTCCATATCACATCCCCATCAACTATGACACTCTTCTGTGACCCTGCTGAAGAAACCAGAACAAGTGTCGTCGGCCCACATCGCCTTCTTTCCACATGTTGGCTGTGTTTCATGTATGGCCCCAAATTCAAAATTGGACTTCTAACAGCTTCCTTTTAAACATCGGCTGCCACTCGTCCACAAAGCCCAGAATTGTGAAGTGCACGGCTAACAGTTGTCCTGTCGCCAGATTCTCCCTCCTGAGCAGTCGGTAGCTGCAGCTCCTCTAGAGTAACAACAGGATTTCAGGCAGCTCTTTGGCTCATTACCTACTTGCCAAGGTTGTCTTGGTAGGCTTGCAGGTGTGCCATAGTCTTTCCAGTTTTTAATCTAACAGTCTCCTGTGCAACGCTCAGAGCTTGGTGTATTGTTTTACAACCTAACCCTCATTCAAACCACTTCACAACTCCATCCCCGACCTGTTGCTTGGTCTTCTTGCAGTGATCTTGGTCTTTGTGTTGCTGTGTGTTCACACATAAACCCCCAGAGGCCTTCACGGAAGAGCTGTAATTACACTGAGATTGAATTAAGCAGATGTGTACTCTTTTCCAGGCAACTTCAAAAGGCAAACAGATGTACCCTTTTTTCATTTAGGGTAGGGATTGTGTAAAAAACAAATATCAAAAAGTCTTCAGTCACCAATTCATTACAAAAGCTGCCGTTTGTGCACAAGCCTATCAATTTCCCAGTCAGGCATAGCTAAAGATGTGGACGACGCTGACAGTTTAATTTGTACTTGACCTCAGCTTGATTTGACAGCTCAGTCTCCAGCTACACAGTTCTTAGTTAAAAAAGCAAACAGTAAGTAGCTGTCAAAGCAGTTTCAATTTATAAAAACCAATCAACATACAGGACATCTCAGTTTGTACTCTGGACATTTCAGGAAACCTGGCAACCATATTTATCTAAGCAACAAAAAGCTCAGGGTGGGGGGCATCCACTCCCTATTTGGTGAGCATGTAAGAAAGTGACTTAAGTGCTTGAACCGCCCAGGATCTGATGCCAGCCTGGGTGGTAGACCATATAAATAAAACCACCACAGACAAGATATGATGGTTAAAACCTCACAATGTGGCTTCTTCAGTTGATGTAGCACTGTTTATTTCCTTCTTTTGATGGAAGAAGTCTAGTGCTTTAAATAAGTAGAAATTGCAACAGAGACTCCAAAGACCCACACTGCACACCGGCACAGAAATTGCGAGGCAGAATCTCTCAGGTCTGGGGCTCACATAAAGTATTTCCATTAAAAGCAGTAAGAATGTCTCATTTGTAAAAGAAAAAAACAAATCTGAGATGAAATGAAAGTTGATTTTACTACTGTTTGGAGCCTTTGCATGCATTGTTGTAACCTAGACATGAACAGACACTGGGTCATGTGTCTGCAAAGTCCAAGCATCACAAATAATACGGAAAGGGATATAATCTCTTACCATTCCCGAAAAATGGTCAACATAGTAACTACATGCTAAGATGGGACAGAAAAAGAAAAAATATCACATACAGCCTTCTAGACTTTCTTTTACACTAATGGAAAATCTTCCCATCAAACAGCATCCAGCAAACTGTATTTATTCTATTGTGACGACGCTAGGCAGCTCCCCCCCCCCCCAAATCATTGAAAAACTTCCTGACGCCTTCTCAAAAACACCTTACCCAGGATATAAATATTGATGAGAATACGCTGTCAAGCTAAAGGTGCTAATTATATTATTGTGCATAGTCAGCAAGTAGGGTTTGCACTCCCACCTGCCATACTCATCTTGGAAAATATTTGCCTCACAAGCTTAAAAAAAAAAAAAAAAAAAAAGCAGAATCTATTTTAGTGCCAGTGTGTGTTACATATATGTGCAGTTAAACGTTAGCTTGTGTTTACACCGGGCATTCAAATGGTGGAAAAATATTTTCTCCTTGCAGATTTTGGTCTACCCTGACTGCAGACAAAATACACAGTAGCTTCCACAGTGACGTAATATTTATTTTTTCTATGCTGTGAGTGAACCGCAAAGCTGAACATAGCCTAAACTCCTTTTATTACTTGAAACATTCTCAAATTTTATACCTTTTTAGTACTTTAGTAGTATAGAAAAGATAAACATAAAAGGTTAAAGTAAACATAGATCTGCCCCCCCCCCCCCCCCTAGTTCGAACTACAAAAGTATGGGGTTGAAATTTCCCCCAAACATTATCAAGCTAATGAAGAAACAATACAAAAGCCTTGTCTCTCAAAAAAACAGGATTAATTTTGATTTTATAAACAAAATGTCATACTTTTGTCATTTTGTAAATGTATGTATTATGTTACTGAATAATGTTTGATTGTTTCAGACATATTCAGCATGGGCTAAAGGAGAGAAACCCCCCAAGATGAGTGAGAAGCATTGAGCAAAAAAGTTGTTAGTAGACAGATTAATGAAATTCAAAAATACTTGTATTAATAAAGGAATGTTGAATTGTCGGGTTAAATCATATCCACCTCTCTTCAAACATTTGCTGTAGATGGTAAAAACTGTGAAGGATCTCTTACAGCAGATATTAAGACACCACCAGTCCAAGTATTTATACTCCACCTCTAATCTAGTACGGTGTTTTACCTATTCGGCTCAGTTCGGCTAGTGTTCACCCAGCTTCTTGTCCATCTCTGATATACCTGAAAACTGTAGAATCATCCAATATTTCTGGAGATGACGGGTCTCTGTCCTGTTCTGGAAGTCTGAGGTGTACAGAGTGAAAAAGATCGATGAGAGTACAGTCCCCTGTGGTGCTCCATAGAGATCAGTCACGTAGTCACGGATCCAGGCGACTGTTGAGGCCTCCAACTCAAAAAGAAGTAAAACAGATAAGTAAATGTAGATATCTAAATATAAAACCTTTTTACTGAATGGCCAGTAAACGTGTGAAAGTAACTGGCATTTGTTGGAGCTGTATGGAGCATTGAGTAGCAGGCTTTTCTATCCGATCTATTCCTGGACACCCAGCAGGCTGAAAGCAGACCATTATGTTTTTCCCTGATATACAGGAAAGACAAATTTGGCTGTTTGGAAACATTTCTGTTCACAAAAAATGAAAACTACAACACAGTATGTGCTGCGGAACAAGGTCACGGGCTTCTGACTAACCAATTTTGCAAATCTGCCATCTTTATTTCTCTGAGGGATTTTGTAGCCTAAGCTCAAGGATGGCGAAGCTGCGAGTGGATAACTCAAAATATGTGGTTGTTGGCTGTATTAACCCACATAGTTCATTACACTGTACCCCAGCATACTGCACAAATTGCTGAACAGGTGGAGTGGGACCCTCTGCAACTTAGAGATGGGCGGGGTGTGAAATGCCTAATTTGCATTTCAATAGACGGCACAAAAACAAGTTGCTTTCAGACGAACTTCAGAACTCGGGTAAAACGGGGGCTTGTGGGTCTAAATCAACAAGGACTTCAGACCAAAGCATTAGAGTTCCACTTTATATAGACCACAACTGCATGATTATTTTTCTCTACATAGTAGGAACATCTGGTATGTGCTGCTGTGCCCCTGCTCTGTCTTCTCTAACCCTCAGTCGGTCAAGGCAGATGGACACTCACACTGAGCCTGATTCTGCTGGAGGTTTTCTTTCCTGTTAAAGGGGAGTTTTCCTCTCCACTGTCGCTTCATGCTTGCTCAGTATGAGGGATTGCTGCAAAGCCATGGAAAATGCAGACGACTGTCCACTGTGGCTCTACGCTCTTTCAGGAGGAGTGAATGCTGCTTTTGTGAAGAATCGATACAACCTACTGGGTTTCCCTTAGATGGGAAACTTTTTGACCAGTCTGTCTGGATGATTTGAAAAAATTTGAGTTTGTAAAGTGCCTTGAGATTACATGTGTTGTGAACTGGCGCTATATAAAGAACATTTTATTGAATTGATTTAAATGTGAAGAGGAGGGCATTAAAAGCATGATATGTTCCCTTTAAGGCAATGCTGTTTCTAAGGGTACAGTTTTAACACTTGAGCCTAATGCAAACCTCCTAGTCCCCTCTACTGTCTGCTCAACGGCTGAGCCTGCGTAATGGATCTCTGGGACGTTCGACTGCAGGCCAGATTTCTATAGCACCGAAAACACAGCACAGCAAGAGAACATTAGGCCAGACCACGAGGAGAAGACAGAAAAAACAACAATGACAATGGTTGTTTTAAACAAATGCAACGAGGAGAGATCTGTTTCTTTGTTTTATTCCCATTGTGGATGATTTATCTCTCAGGGACAGCAATGACACAACGCTTCTTTTTTTATCTTCTTTGCCAAATGGACAGTTTCACCAGAGCAGTATCGCACCTAAGAGTCTGTAATACAAACTGTATATGCGAGGAACGAGATTGTTCTGCTGAGCTAAAAACAGAATGAATAGGAGCACATGCTTGTCCACAAGGTCAAAGGGGCTCACATACACAGAAAGCAATGTCACACCTTTGAAGAACAGCATATCTGTTATTCAGCCGGATGGCTACCTGAGCTGATAGCCCAACCAGTATCCCAGCTCCTACCAGCTTATCTGACTCATTTTACTCTAGACTATTATTTCTTTTAAATAGTCACCAAGTACTTGAAAACTACTACAAAATTAGATTGGTGTAAAAATCCAAATAAATGAACATTTGCTTTTGTGAAAATACCATGAAATAGTATGATAACCATAAAGGTTATCATACTATTAGAATCTCATCCCTACAGTACACATGTCTTTTTTTGGTATTTCTAAAATGAGGTAGCACTGAAAATTAAAATCAGTCATGTCAATGTTTTTTTTTTCTTATGCAAATTAAGCTAAAAATATTGATTCAAGGTCCTTTGTACTTTAACACATTTTTTGCATTTGATCTATTATGAGATCAGTTCTGATCATTCTAAAGAGGTAGACACGGGTTTTGAGAATTTCAGAAATTTACTTCTACTTTTAAACTTGTAAATGCAAGTTATCACAATTCTTAAAGAACTCTTACTCTACCAGTTATTAAGGCAGCTCCAGAGGCCTCTGGTTAGAAGTTGCCACTAAGGGCTTATGACGTCCCTTAAGAGAGAGTTTGGGGAGAATCCGCCAGGTGACGAAGAATGTCTTGGAAATGTTTGTTGACTGTCCGCCAAATAATATCGAATGGACAGAGCAGTCATCATATTCCTCATGAAGGTGATGAGAGATAACCTCAAAGTTGGGACCGTCCCAACTAACATTATGAAAGAAGCTCAGAGCAACTTTTTCAAAGAGGACTTTTACCACCGGGATGTCATTAGGTGATAAAGGATACCCTTTATGCTAGTGGTTGTTCACCCCTTATTATTACACTGCTGAAAAAAATAAAGAGAACACTTAAACACAATGTAACTCCAAGTCAATCACACTCCTGTGAAATCAAACTGTTCGCTTAAGAAGAAACACTGATTAACAATTTCACCTGCTGTTGTGCAAATGGATTAGACAAGAGGTAGAAACCACAGGCAATTAGCAAGACACCCCCCAATAAAGGGGTGGTTCTGCAGGTGGTGACCACAGACCACTTCTCAATTCCTATGCCTTTTGGCTGATGTTTTGGTCACTTGTAAATGCTGGCCGTGCTTTCACTCTAGCAGTAGCATGAGATGGAGTCTATAATCCACACAAGTGGCTCAGGTAATGCAGCTCATCCAGGATGGCACATCAATGCGGGCTGTGGTAACAAGGTTTGCTGTGTCTGTCAGCGTAATGTCAAGATCATGGAGGCACTACCGGGAGACAGGTCAGTACATCAGTAGACTTGGAAGAGGCTGTAGGAGGGGAATAACTCTGCAGCAGGACCGCTACCTCCGCCTTTGTGCAAGGAGGAACAGGAGGAGCACTGCCAGAGCCCTGCAGAATGACCTCCAGCAGGCCGTAAATGTGCACGTGTCTGTTCAAACGATCAGAAACAGAATCCATGAGGGTGGTATGAGGGCCGACGTCCACAGGTGGGGGTTATGCTTATAGCCCAACACCGTGCAGTACGTTTGTCGTCTGCCAGAGAACACCAAGATTGGCAGATTCGCCACTGGTGCCCTGTGCTCTTCACAGATGAAAGCAGGTTCACATTGAGCACGTGTGGCAGAGTCTGAAGACGCTGTGGAGAACGTTCTGCTGCGGCAACATCCTCCAGCAGGACCAGTTTGGCAGTGAGTCAGTAATGGTGTGGGGTGGCATTTCTTTTGGGGGGGTGGGGGGGGGGGGGGGCACAGCCCTCCATGTGCTCACCAGAGGTAGTCTGACTGCCATCAGGTACAGAGATGCTAGACCTCATGTGGCTGGAGTGTGTCAGCAGTTCCTGGAAGACGAAGGCATTGATGCTGTGGAGCGGCCCGTTACCCAGACCTGAATCCAACTGAGCACATCTGGGACATCATGTCTCCATCCACCAATGCCACGTTGCACCACAGACCGTCCAGGAGTTGGTGGATGCGTTAGTCCAGGTCTGGGAGGAGATCCCTCAGGAGATCATCCTACACCTCATCAGTAGCATGCCCAGGCGTTGTAGGGAGGTCATACAGGCACATGGAGGCCACACACGTGACTGAGCCCCATTTAGACTTGTTTTAAGGACATTATAATAAAGTTGTATCCGCTTTAATGTTGAGTGTAGCTCCAAATCCAGACTTCTATGGGTTAATAAATTTGATTTTCATTGATTATTTTTGTGGTATTTTGTTGTCAGCACTTTCAATTATGTAAAGAATGAAGTATTTATTAAGAATATGTCCTTCATTCAGATCAAGGATGTGTTATTTCAGTTTTCCTTTTATTTTTTATTTTTGGAGCAGTATATATTATTATTATTACCACCGTTATTATTTCAGCTATTTAGAATGATATATTTTTTAATAATCCTAAATTAGGCTGTATTTCATTTTAATCATCCTTTCTATAATGCTGGGGCATATGGGATTACAAGAAGTGTGGCAGAAAAAGGGATATGCCAGTGGAAGCCCAGATCCATATTTTACATTCAGAAACTCTGTACTCTCTACATGGAGTATTCTGAATTATAATGGCATGAGCAATTCTGCATAATATTTGCAAGAGACGCAACAACCCACCCACGCGGTAACAGTTATTCAGATTCAACTTTATGCATCAATGTGCTCAAGAATTAGACAGAAATACAAACGTGGCTTAGTGGCTTCCCACACCTGAGTGTAATTATCAGTTATAATGTACAGAGCAGCCAGAATAATGCAGGGAGAGTATGTTTGGGCGTGCAATACAAAAGAAATAAGGGGAAAATTTGCATACATACCAGTGCGTGAATTTTGGACTCAAAGGCGGACATTTCTGTGTGTTTTTTGAGAGAATATGTTTTGTTTTTTTCACCGTGAAATGAACAAATGCAGGCTACATGAGATGCTTTCAAAAGCTTTGTTGCAACGTCCCTCCCACACTTTTAGCTCGTTCACACTATAGTTTAAGTGGGACTGGACATTTCCTTTAATAATACGTTTCCTTTCCAACTCGAGCACTGTTGGTGTTTCCTCCTCTCTGCAGGTTTTCTCTTACATGGATGCAGTGATTTATACACACAAGTCAGTTAACAACCACCTGTTTTTAATCACCAAAACATTATTGGCACAAATGGGAACATCTTTAATTTATTCCTTGAATATACAGGATTATTTACAACATTCATAAAAATAGTCATTGTGTTGTATGTGAACTTATTTTAACATTTTTATCTTGACATATCTCAAAGAATATTGAGTAAGAAATCCAATTCGGTGATTGGAAATTGCCCTTGGGTTTTCTAAATAAGTAATCAGAATTAGGCTTAAGATGTAGTCCTACAATTCACTTAAAGTGAGACCCGGATGAGTGATAACTGGGTTTTAAGCACAACTTTGAGCCAATTACTTAATTTTATTTGTTTATTTTTCCACTTTAGTTCATTCCTAACAGCATTCTTAAGCATATTCCCGAGAAGTTTGATAAATACTGGCCTAGACCATTTGTTGCAAGACCTGATTGGTAATTCTAATAGTTACTAGTGTGTGTTTTACCATAAATTCCATCTTCAAAGTATACATGCCCCAATAAAACTAAATACATGTTCAAGCCAAGTAATCTATTCCATACGTTACAACATTTGTAGAAAATCTGACATAATTCACCAAGGGTATGATGTATTTGGAAAAAGGCTGGGAAAACTTTTCAACACTTAAGACACTCGCCACAGTTATCTAGTAAAGATGAAAATGGATCCAGCCCTATTAACTGATAATCATGTCCTTTCCGCAGGGTGAAACACAGTGCATATACGACAGATGGTAGGAATGCCAAAGGCAGACAACAAAGCCACATACAAGGTTATCGAAAGGCCAAAACAAGGTCCTCCCTCATTTCAATGTTTCTGCAGCAAAGTCATCTAAAGATCCGGAGACGTGTACAAACAAAACCCCATTAAGTCCATTAGATTCACAAAGGCTTGCTGGGTTTCCTTTTTTTTATTCACTAAAACAATGAATACTTTGTAAAAGTCCTTCTCAAAGAAAGAGGGAACAGGGAATTTGGCGAATGCTGCATGAAGTACATCTCAGAGGCAGATTGTGTGAATGTGAAAACACGATGAAATAGAATGAAGTAATACCGCCAGTCCAACGTGGTTTAAATATTTCCGTTTTATTTTTGCTCACATATGGGATTTGTAATGGAACGACTTTAAAACGGGTATTGGGATCGGAACCTCTAGCTTGCTTTTATTAAGAACGGCTCCCATATTTCATTTAGGAGAGTTAGTCTTCCTGCCTGGCAAACAGTGCCTTGTCAGACCGTTTTATAAACACAACCTTCAGTGCATTTTATCTACCACACCAATAAAGTAAAATAAAAAAAGTATGTATGGTTTTCCTTTTGTTTTTTAAAATCAAAATCTGGGAAAGTGCAGCATTCATTTGCATTCAATTTCCCCAAGTCGATCCGTGCAGAACCACCTCTTGATACAGGTTTTTTGTGGTATATCTCTACCAGTTTTGCACATTTAGGGACTGAAATTGTTGCCCATTCTTTTTTGCAAGGTTTAGGTTTTGCTCAGCCAGATTAAAGGGAGAGGTTTTGGTCTCAAATGGACATGGGACTTTGACTGGGCTATTGCTCAATCTCGTTTGCTGGAGCTGCACAGAAAAAAAGGGAAAAAGTACAGCAAGAAAATTTCTTGTACTATTAGCGTCTTGCCATTGTGTAAATTAAAAGCAGTTTTTAAAAACAGCTTGTTTCCGTATTTATTCCATTAACTTTACTTAAAAATGAAACACTTAAGCGTTCTCTTAAAAAAATGGAAAGAGGCTCCTTGATGTAAACCATTTTGTTTTTGCTCAGGCTGCATGTTTAGGATTGTTTTCGTGCTGAAATTAGATCCCCGACCCTGTCTTCCTGGATTTAGTTTCATCCGTCTTTCCATAAATCCTCAACACATTCCCTCTCCTAGCTCAAGAAAAGCGTCCCCACAGCATGATTCTCCCGCCTAAACCAATTATAATAACCATCCCAAGAAATTGTCTGAACATCGACTTTTCATCACAATCTTTAGAATATCAGGTAATCCACACAGAAGCTGCAAACCTCCACATTATCACAACAGAATATAAAAGCCTAAAAGGAGAAGACAAGTCTAAAAAGGTCATGTAAAAAAACTCCCAACAGCCTATCCACCAGTACATCGTTCATCCTAAGGGCCATGTTTTTCCACCAAACAGCGCCTGTTTTATTAACTTTGGGTCAAACTGATACGGTTGCACTGCTTTGTCAAAAACTGATGGATTCTTTTTGCCGACCTTGAGATGCGAGGGCATCAGCTCGCGCTGCAGCAGGAAGGGGGTGCAGTGAGGGGTTAATGGAGCCCCCTTCTCGCCACGGCAAGACCTGCCCTTCCAAAGGCTTTTTTTTTTTTTTTTTTTTTTGAGAAGTTACAGAATTATAAACAAGTGATAGTCTGATCAAAGAGTGTTGGATGCATTGTGTTAACTTCCAAGGAAGCAGTGTGCATCACTGAAGGGCGGTCTGCTTTGGAGCAACTGGGGTTTGCGAGTATGGGCCGGCACCTCCTCGGTCCGTTTGCATATGTCAATATTAGCTGCTTGAAAGCGGATTTAGTGGGGCAGGAGATGTGTCGATAACGGCTGCGCCCCGGCTTTTCAAGCACTCGGAGGAAAAACACAGAGAAGCAACCTGGAAAAAACTTCTTTTGGGACAACTCTCTTTCAATCAGCTGTCACGCCAAGGTCTGTTACCACTGGTTTCAACCAGAAAAGCAAACGCATCATGCATGTCTTGCATATGCTCCCTGGAAAAAACCCAACATCATCACGATGAGGGTTTACTGTCATGTAGCTTAACTGAGAGGGATTTAAACTATTTAAGATGATATGATGTGTGCCCGTCACTGAAGATAAAACCCGGCTATTTTTCTTCTTTTTTTAAATCACCTAAAGGTTTCCCTTTTTTAAATTGTCTGATGGAATTTTCTGTTATTCAATAACATGGTCCAAGATGGCTGAGCTTTATGCACTGTGCGGATTGTAAAGTCCCCTTAGGGGAATTGGTGATTTGTGACACAGGGCTATTCAAACAGGCATAAAACCCCTAAAATACACAATGGATGACTAATATTTCAATCTCTATTCAGGACATTGAATTTTATATCAGAAACTAGGTCACAGAGACAAAGAGATTGTCAAAAAAAGGAAGGATGGACTCAGACGTGCGTGCTCAGACATCAACATGGGACTTAATGACAAAGATCTTTGCCTCCGGGCCTTATAGCCTGCAATCTTCATTGCAACCCTCTCTGCAGTTACTGATAAAGGATGAGATCTTGTAGAAAGTGTATAAAAATCTTGAGGGTAGCTCTTAGGGAAGAGTCGACGGCGTTTCACACAGCCACCACACGACTTCACCTATAAAAAGTTAATCATTTTGTTTCAGGAGAAGGCAATAGAAATTAATGAAATGTTTCATGGTAATTATTCCAGAGATAAACAGGCTTTACCAGTGGGCGCCTGATAGTGGGTAAACTGATACAGACAGGTGTGTCTCAGTCATTTAGAACATCATAGCAGTTATAATTAGTTTCAGTAATTCAATCAAAAGCAAACTTACGGACTTTGTGTGTTATACATTTCTAGTACAATTTGCTTTTACTTATGATTGAAAGCCTAAATTCAGTGTTTGTCAGTGTTACCCAAGACATGACAATGGGGAAGACTGCTGATGTGACAGTTGTTCAGGAGACGGTTACTGCCGCCATCCACAGCGACAGTAACTCGCCAATACCAACACTGAGGTTTTACCGAAATATATAAACTTTTTTTGATTCATATGCCGATGTAATGAGATGAACCTGTGCAGCGCACAGCACTAAATCTAACCATTAATTGAGAAACCCTACCAACAGACTTCCCAGCAGCTTAGAAATAATTATTTAATGAGAATATTCCCGGCAGCAGCTCCACAGCGCGGTGACTTAAGGGGGCGGCGCGGTGGCTTCAGCTGACCTTAAGATACAGTGATTGATGTGGCAACAAGCCGAGCCTTTGACTGCCTCATATACACAACCTCGCGCGTGTTTAGAAATGACAGACGGGATCTGTGACCACCGAAAAAACACACAAGCGTGCCGCATACCCCGTCCCTCCCCGGGGGGCCAGGGAAAGATCAGAGGTTGCAGTGTCATCAGAGCTGGCAGTCAAACACCGGGGGAAGAATATCTGCATTGAGCACAGAAAGTGAGGTAGAGAGAGAGAGAGAGATTGGGGGGGGGGGGGGGGGGGGATGTAAATGGCACCAAAAAGATGGAGAAAAATCCACATGAAGCAGAAGGTAGAAAAACAGAGATGACTTGCTCAGCACCCACCTGCCCCCTGATAATGGGCTTATTTTGGTGCTGCAGCTGAAAGTGAATACAGGGAAAGAAAGGAAGATTAAAAACAGACTACAGGCGGAGTGAAACGTGGCCAAGTAAAGTGAGCAGCACAGCTGGGTAGGACTGGTTTCCGCCCGCGTTTCCTCGGGGGCAAGATGAGAATTGAAGCCGCCAGATGCAAAAACCCTTTTTTGTAATTTCAACAACTGAAATTTTCTGTCAGAGTCTCCCCCAATAAATCCTCTTACCTCCATCTCTGCTATCCAAACCACTAAAGCCTTTATACAAAAAACCACGCATGCATCTATCCATCTCTCTTCTCCACTTATATCACCTCTAAGTCTTTCCTCTTACAATACTTCTTTACTGAACCACTTCCCCTCTTCTACCGAGACCACCCCCCCCTACCCACTCCCTGCCTCTCTCAACTGCTCTTTCCTCTCTGTCGGCGGCCATTAGTTCAGCCTGGCTGGCGATTTCCCCAGCAGAGACCCCTCTAACCTTACGCTGCTCAAGGGAGGGGGCTGAAACACCTTTTAAGAAGCAAAACATCCTTGGATGGCTCACAATACACAGGGGCATGTCACACAGGGAGGCCTGTCTTGCGCTTTGCTGCTACCTGTCTCTGCCGTTTTGGCTCAGTCGTCCTTATAGCCAATGCTAAACGCAAAGTGGCATTAACAATCCCTCCTCTCCTAATTCTGAGTCTGACAAAAAAAAAAAAAAAAAAGAAAAGAGGTTCAAGGGCAGGAGTGTTACAAGACAGAGACATAGTGGGACAGTCAGTAGCACAGATATCTGCCTGTCTATACAAATACACCTAAAAATAAAAACATATATATTTGAAATAGTTTCAGTTTAGTTCAAAATAGGAAAGTCATGATTTGCAACTGAGTGATATGGCCTATTTCATTTGTTTTTGTTTTGATGATTATAGTTTATATCTCATGAAAATTGACCATTCAACGTCTCAGAATATTACATAAGCTTGTGTAAAATAATAGATTTATTTCATGGTATGGCCATGTCATGGCCTACAAAATCATTGGAAGGTGTGTTGCCTCAACAGGATGACAGCATCCACAATGGCGGTGACCCACTAAGGCCCCGTCCACAGGGGGACGAGATGAGGGGTATACACAAAGGTAGTTGTTGCTTAGGCTGTGTGTCCACACTGATGCTGCGTTTTGAGAGACCGTAAACCATAATTTTTGAACCCGGGTCCCAGGGTGGGAAAATGTCAAAACGGCAGTTTCGTGTTTCCGTGTATACATACGATCCACGTCTTTACTCAAACATTGATGTTGTAGCGCCATCTCCGCTTTTTAATCCGCATGCCGCTCACTCTCACAAATGAACATGGCGCCGTTCGATGTAGAACGGCACCATGTTCTTGATACACAGAACCACATGAGCCACATGCTTTTAGATCCACTTCGGAGCAGAACAAGAATGACGGTTCAAAGAAAGTTTTGGAAAAAACCTGGGGTTTCTGCGCATGCCCTGTGTTTTTTATGTATTTTTGTGGCAGAGTCACAGCACCACCAATGGGCCTGGCATACCTACTACAGCATTTTTAGTGGTGCTCGTCTTCTCATGTGGACACACTTTATTTTCCATATCTAAATTTTCCATGTCCATCTTTGTGTGGACTAGTTCTAATACTAATTGTTGTAGAAGTTGGCTGTTCCGACTGCTGTATCCTACCAGAGTTATGGAAAGTTGTATGGAAGGAAAAGTCTGCCATTTTCATAGTACTAACCCGAATTAGCAATGGATGCTTGGTCTTAGCCACGTCCATACTCACTGACAAAAACCATGGCAAAGGCAAGAATGCAAAGATATCTTCAAAAATTAATGAGAACATTTAAATAAAAACAGTTGGTAATCTAGTAATGCTGGCAGGAACATAAATAAAACAAAACTATTGCTTCCAAAGGGCTGATCTGAACATTTTCTTTTTAATACACCTATTGTATTTTGCATCATCTTTGCTTCAGAAGGTACTAGGGGTCTACAAAGATGTGGCTTTGGAGCCCTATGTGACTCCTTAAACCCTACACAGCGGCTCTTAATTTTGGTCAAATTTGGATGTACAGCTGTGCAGGGTCTTTTTCTTAGAAATGTTATTAAAAGCAGATTCATTGTAGTTTTTCCAATGTGATTTGGTTCAATATATACATAAACTACCCATCTACAACAGAATAAGAAATTGTTTTGGTTAAATATTTTTTATTAGAATGAAAACTTCATACATTTCTCCATTTCCATAAACATTTCTTTGATGAATAGATAATTCCATCGATTGCAATTTTCAAGATTTCAATTTTCACTTGGATCTGGAATTTAAGTGAACATAAACGGAAAGATAAATAAAATAAGTTTTAGAAAATAAGAGAAAGGTCTTAACAGTTAACAGCATTTTAAAAACTTGAGACAGGTGCTCCGTGGAAGTCCGGTGGATCTTATTGCAGTTTTCAAAGTTGAATTCTCATTGTTCTAAAACCCTTGGACAATAATTTATCCCCAATCTGGTGAAGCCGGGGAACTTGTGGAAGTTGTGAGATGGTAATAGACTTCAACCAGAGCAAACAAACCACAAATTGGATTAAAAGGTGCTTTAAAGATGACACTTATGCAACCAGGTAATGCATCATACTGTTTATATTTTCCCTGCAACAGATTTGATCGTTTTTCAGTTGAATTTACAGGATGTGTCACGTCAAATAAATGTTTTGAAGCAATTTATCATGGTCTCATTTTTTACAGAGTTGTTTTTCACAAAAAAGCCATTTAAATAGGGTTGTGTAGCTTTTTAATACCCACTCTATATCCTGGACCATATGGTCTATCCATGGGTTTGATGACACCTATGTTTCCAGGGTTTCACACAGTGATGGAAATGTTTGAATTATGACCAAAATGTGCTTACCTTAGTATGAAAAGAACACCTAAACTTGTTTTCCTTAATTCTTTTAACCTAAAATTGAGTCAATAGCAATTGTGAAGGTATATGTCTACATTATGTACAGCCTTGAATTCGCTGCCAATTTAATTGTAGTGTCTAACCAGTAAATAATTAAACATCAGCTGTATAGAGCCTTCACTTGAAGGGGCAGATTCCGTGATTACTCTTATTAATAAATTTAGTTTTTTGATTCTTTTTTTAACAAGGATATTTTAAGCGTCAGCTGTGGAGGCATGTCAGTAATCTTGATTGAGATTTTATTTATTTTTAGCGTGTGAATGCAACACCATTAAAAAGCTTATGTGTAAAGGAGTTCTGGGTTCTGACACTTTCTGCACTTCACACTTTAAGCCCGTCGCCTGTGAGAACAGTAAACAACAGGTCATATTGGCTGTTACTGGGAGTGATTTTTTTCTTTTTTCTTAAACTTCTGACTCATCCACAAGATTAAAAATTGCTTTTTTTGGATCCATACTGCTCTGCAAGAAAGAATTCTAGGAGAATTTATTTCCAACTTTGACAGACGATATTGTCTTGCGTGGGTGCAACTGTCTGTCCGTTCATTCATCCATCCACCCACCCATCCATCCATCCTCCCACCCGCCCCCTCAAAGGAAATTAAGTGGAGTAAAAAAAAAAAAAAACATTTCTCAACAAAGCTTTACTGAATAGTAAATAAATTAGGATTTTGGATAGTCCCCGACTATCTTCTTCATGACAGTCTTTAGTTCTCCCCAGCATGTGGTTTGTAACATTATTACTACTGCAAGATAGCCATCATTTTTTCACATTTTCGCACATTGCAACTTAATATTTCACTGAATGTCATCAGGATTTTATTTTAAATCAAACCAAATTACAGCAGAAATTATATTCATAAGATTTTTTTTTTCCCCCAGATTCAAATCTGAGAAGTGTGGCATTCAGCCCCTAGCGTTACAGTTTTACAGCTGCAAGCCTTTTTTGGATATCCAGGGACTACAGGTTTTGCTTAACCGCTTTGCAAAACAGCTCAAGCTCAATCAGATTGGATGGAGAGAGCCTATGAACATGAACTTTCAAGCCTTGCCGCAGATTTTCAATAGGTGTTGACCCTGATTGGGCCATTCTGACACATTAATATGCCGTGATCTAAACCATTACACTGTAGCTATAAGTGAATGTTCACGGTTATTGTTTTAGTAAATGATGAACTTCTACCCAAGTCTTTGCATACTTATCTATGGGAGAAAAAAAAAAAACAATCCCATATTATGATGCTTCCACCACAATGCTTAACCATTGGGATAATGTGCTCAGTGAAAGTTTTACAGCTGAAATAACTATATAATTTACTGTATGACATTTGCATTACAATTCTTTTTGCCCACTATTGCAACATACCCCTTATTTCTGATCGCGTGCTAAAGGTTGAGGATAACTAATGAACCCGGGGGGTGGATTAAAGATAGCAGAAGCCAGGGACCAGGCTAGTTTTCCGCAGCAAATTCACCCTTCTTCTATTTAGACTGCAAGAACAAGAGCCAATGATGTTGCTTGGACTGAATACTATCCTGAAATGCTTGGGGAGGGGCTTGTTGTAAAACTGTTCTAACTGGCCCAAATCAAAACATTAAAAAATAACTGTTGCTAAAATTAGTTCTTAAAATTAAAATATGTTAATATTCATATTAACTGTTACCTGGTCTCAAATACATTTTATATCCCTCCGCATTTAGAACATTTTACGATGGCAGGATTTTCTTGGAAATGCGACAGTGACGAACTGGATAGTACTTCACTAAGTGAAGGCTTAGCATTTGACAAATGGTCTAATATCATTCCCAGTGATTTTGAATATGCTGGATTTAAATCCCCGTCCTTAGCACTTAGCGTCTCAGTCAAGCATATCTGCTCTCTTACTGTTTTCTCATCTTTCACCATTTGAAAGCATGTCAAATCAATGGAGCTTCAAGCTGACAGTAATTTGCCAAGTTTACACATGTATTCATCGCTTTAAAAATGTAAAACTCCCCCTCTGGTGCATTCCTCGACCTAACAATAACCTATAGGTTAAACTATTCTAAAGATATATTAGCCAAGGGATGAAAATTAGGTCTAATAAACAAACCTAACTACTCCTGGGGATTTGTGCATGCATCTGTACAAAAAGTTATTAAAAACAGAGGTGAAATCTTCCATCTCTGTAAGATAGTAGCTTCATTTCCGTGTGCACCTATGGTCAGTATGCACCAAAAGTACCCCGAGTCAGTATTTGGTCAAGGTTCAAACTTTAGTTTCAGCATAACGACATGACCTATAGATAGAAGGAAGGCACTGACCTCTGGATGGAGGGGGGGACTGGAGATGACCATCTGCGGTACGTGTATGCTTTTAAGTTGCATGGGTCTACAAACATCTTTGACAGTGATAAGATAATGACACGTTATAGTTGCTGTATTCAAGCATTTGGCCACATCTCAAAGCATCTTTGCTAAATGAAACAAGCTTTATGTCAGTTTTTGTTCACTGCACATTTCGTCTTTACACAACTAGGGAGAAAACTATCACCAACAACATACATAAATGTTAATGGCTAATTCAATATACTTAAATTTCAAAACCGTTAAGCTACATTTAAACACAGTTATAGTATTAAAAATCTTTCCAGCTTTTGTAAATACCTGAATATTTTCAATGATGGGTACTTAAGTGTGCATAAAGCACATCAGAATTGTCTTTTTTTTTAAGTCAAGCTAAGGTCAGAGTTGGATCAGAATTTAAAAACAATGGTAATTTCATTCATTTGAACAAAACAAGCAAGTTGAAAATACATTTTAGTCAATGCATTGACGAGAAGAGAGTTAAGTAAGCTGCTTTGCACTTTGGGAGACCAATGTAATTGGTGCATCATCCTATTTGCATCATCCTATTTGCACTGGAAGTCCTCCTGGGGTGCCTCAAAGTACACGACATTACAGTAACACCTAAACTGTCATTACTTTCCTGCCAGGGCTTCAACCAGAAGTAATCAGAATCAACTGAAGCTGGATATTTTCTTTTAACATAAAACCTTGGGATGATTTTACACAGGAGTATATACAGTGCTACACAACACCACATCTTTGCGGTCAGAGGGCTAAAGTGGGGAGAACTTAAAGTCTTATAAGAAGAGAAAGAAAAAAGTTTCACTTAAATCAAAAACTTCCAAACCAGATTTTACAGGTGCATCATCAAGAGACTCATGAGCAACCTTTTTAGAGAGAGAGAGAGAGAGAGAGAGAGAGAGAGAGAGAGAGAGAGATGGGATTACCAAGTGAAAAGCACAACAATTTAATTTTTAAAGTTAACTGACAGTTAAACCTTTAAGTTTTGTTTGTATTCTACATGTTCTTCCGTCTCATGATCAAGCCATTTTTAAGTAATTTTGAAATAATGAACATCATGCACACCCCAAGCAGACATTGCTCCACCCACTGTGGCTGTAACAGCTGTCCACAAAGTTTCGGAGTATGTTTATGGCATTTTTGACCATTCTTCTTGAAGAGCATTTGTGAGGTCAGACACTGACGTTGGACGAGGCCTGGCTTTTATTCTCTGCTCTAATTTATCTCAAAGGTGTGGCCAGTCAACGTCGACCACACTAAACTCTCTCATCTATGTCCATGTTATGACTGTTGCTATGTGCACAGTCATGCTGGAAGAGGAAGGGACCATATCCAGACTGTTCCCACAAATTCTAAAAGCACGAATTGTCCAATCTCTCTAGGTATGCTGAAGCATTAACAGTTCCTTTCACTGGAACTAAGGTGGTAAAAGCCATGCTGGAGTTTATCGAGCTCCTGAGAGCGACCCATTCTTTCACAAATGTTTGTAGAAGCAGTCCGCATGCCTAGGTGCTTCTTCTTATACACTTGTGGTCATGGAAGTGATTTTGATTATTTGGATGGGTAAAAAAAATAATTTTGGCAGTATAGTGGATGTTATGAGTCAATTCATTAACAAGCCATTAAAACAGCTAGATAGTAATATGCCATCTTCTTTGTTGTACTTTAAAAAAAAAACTGCAAAGCAAAACATAAAACACAAGCAAGACGTGCATTTATAGAAGACCAACTGTAAATAATATGTTGCTCTGCAGAAAAAAAACACATTCACAAGTATGATTCAATACCAATGAAATGCATAATGTTATCTTACTGCCCTTTAAAGATACAGCAGATACAAACAGATACATGACAAAGCTTTTAACAGTAGTGGAAAGCCTATTCTTAGTATCAGGAACAAAAAATCCTGATATGAACCTCTCTATTAAGTACCTTGATTATCTAGAAGAAAAGGTATAAGTTTTCATATTTAAATCATCATTTTGCCAAATAGTCATTTTAGAATATTTTCTTTTAAAAGACAGTGTTAAAGAAATATAACCCTGTATTACTGAGAGCAAACGGCTAAGTGTACTGCTTGAAGTCACCCTCTGGGCAAGCATTAGTGACTTGCATTTGATTTGGGTAGAAATGACCAACTGTGGGAGGTCCATAAGGGACAGCGTCTTGTCATTTAAACACAAAGCCCAAGTCTGTGCTCTAGATATCCTAAAGATGTTTTTGTTGCTAGAAGCAAAGCTGGAAGTGTTTTGGAATGATAATACTGTTAAACCTGATTAGTGCCTGAAAATGTATGGAAATCAGGCAATTTATTTAAATTAAAACATTTATAGAAACAAATATGAAAACGGAAAACACTTTAGCCAAGGCCTACACTTATTAACTTTAATTATATCAAAATGTTCTAACACTGATTTCTGAAACAGTCCGTTTATATGCTGGAATGTGTTTCTTTTAGTTTATAGTCATTAAGGCACGACCAGCATTAAATGTGAATTGTAATATGTGCTTTAAGTGCATGCTTTCATTCAGGTTAAACCATCACAGGTCTGCCAGTAGGTGTGTGGTCGTTGCCAGCACAATTTCAGCAACAATTGGGCCAAGTCTTGCAGTCATCCTTTATTTTCAGCAGGAAATGTGAGAACCCCTGCCGGGAGGTGGGTAAAAGTCTGAACCATTCCTCTCTTTAAGTGAAGTCCTCTGAGGAGGGTGAGCAGTAATCATTGGCTATGATTACGTTTGGAGCTGTTTGTTTCTTTTTATTTTACAGATTAAGAGAATGTATTACAGTTTAATGTCACCAATTAGCATTTTACCTTTTCTTAATAAAACACATCTTAGTAACTAAGGGTACATTCAGGTTAACACTACTGATATGAAATATGGTCAGTCAGTGAAGCAAAGCTTAGCCAAAGCAAAGCCATGGATTGGGAATGCAAATAGGCAGCAGACTGTAATCAATAAGACTGCTGTCCCTCTAAAGTGAAACTGACACTTCTAATAGGGAGAACCAACGACTACATGTTTCTCATATTAAATGACAAAAATGTCAATAGTAGCATCATATGTCTGCAATGAAAACATGCTGCTTAAAGGCAAAGTGTTTGGTATCTTATTGATTTCCACAGAGGGGAATCTTAATATATATACATTTATTCCATTTTTTAAGCTTAGAGCATATTCAAAATCAATTTTCACATATGGATTTTAATTCTTGTATTTATCTCTGGGTAAGAATGTGATTTAAATACATTTAAACCCGACTTTTACCACTTTCTGACAGCCTAAGGAAACTTCACAATTCCTTAGCTTGCATCTCTTAGGTTTTTGAGGAGTTCCCTGCACAAAAACGGCCTATTTCACATCACCCCATAGAATCTTAATTACTTCCCGATCTGGGTTTTCACTCGACCCCCCATGACATTTGTTTTAACTTAATTTTTAAAAGTTTTGTTTGGATTGGGGGGAGACATGACGACAAAGACAGAAAATGTTTGAGTACCACTGAGTTAAAAATTAAGTAAAACAATGTCACTTGTATTCTTCTCTCTTAACGCAGCGAAGTTGTTGCTCTGAGCATAACCCAGGATATATTTTACATTTTACAACAGTTACATTTTATAACAACGGATTCTAACAACTGCCATCTTTAACCATTGCTACATTTTCTAAACTATATAATATAAACACACACTGTTTTTATTCTGACACGTACCTGAAGCCAAAGCAAAGGATGAAACCAAAATGTTCACTGCCTCTCTGGATAGACTGTACCTTACTTTCCACTAGCCATGAACCTCGTCACCAAGAAAGTACAGGTAATTGTATCATTTATTTATTAATAAATCATCCTCAACTCAACATGTGTCTCCTGGACTCTTGCCAGCACCATGGTCCATCTACAACCCCAAACCGACATCTGACATACATTTTAGAATTGAATGCAGTTTCTACAATGGTGAGCTGGCCAACTCTTGCTGGTACAAAGAATCACCAAACCAAGACACTTTCCAGCTCGATGCTTTACAATTTGTTTGAAGTTCTTCTCCTGGAATACCATTTGTTCTTTGTCGAACATTATTGTGCTTTAGAATCCAAAAAAAACTAAACTGTAAACCCATCTGTCAAAGAACATTATTAAGAAATCTTGCTCCAAGTCTATATTCACTATACAAACTTTAGTATGTCATTTTTTATTTAGTTTTTTTAAAGGAAACCTTCCCCATAAAAGTTACAATTTTCAGCCTAAATAGAAATCTTAGAGTTTTTCAAGACTTCCTCCAGCATCCTACAGCCGTCTTTCAGATCAAAGCCGCTTGGAGGACCAGACCCAGGTATGTTTTTTTTTTTTTTTTTAAATGTGAGCCACTTCTAGACTATTTTCTAGTCTATTTTAAGTAACTCTTTGAAACACTCTTAAAACACTGATAGGTCCCTAAAGTATTCTTGCTTAAGACCTCAGACAGCTCAACATCATACAGTAACAATGCTGTAATCATGTCCATCTGATGTAATATGACTGATTTTTGCCATCTTAAGTGGCAATAAATGTGAGGGTGTTCCAATTTATTCCTCAGTAGAAGTGGTATTTCTATTACTTTATACAGTAAGTTCTTTCCCTGAATGTTTCCCTAAAATTTAAGTATGTATTCGTTTGCCTAAATATCTTAAAATGTGATGCTGTTATAAATGTTTGACTGTTTCTCAGCATATTTAAATAATCAAAATGAAGCTTTAGAATGTAAAGTGCTGCTTATTGAATTGCAGAAGTTGAATCTGGAATAAAAGGAATTGAGACAGGAGATCACTATGCATCTGAAGAGTTGGGAAAAGCCAGTGGCTAGTACAGGAAGTTATGATGGAGTACAGAATAACACCTCCTGTCCCCCTCCATGCTTGTGTGCACATTGCTCTGATTCATCATCCATCTTTTTCTTTTTCTTAATGTCTCTCCTCACTCTCTCCTTCTCTCCTCCCTTTTGCTTCAGTCCCTTTCCGCCCAGAGCAGCTTAGCTTCCCCCTTCCCCCCCCCTCCCATCTCCTCTCCTGTCGGTAAAATTTTAAAACGCGTTACAAGAGACTGTTTCAGAGCCTTGACCTCATCAGATAAACGCTAAAAAGCCAGCGGTGCATTATTGATCAAAATGGTGAGTCCCATTTTTGGAGATATTCCAGGGAGCTAAAACTGAATAAAGATCCATTAAACGAGTAAGAAAATGCTTTTCAGGCTGCGCTTCACGTAGGGCACCAAAATAAATCTGTTTTCCGCTTGTGGTTAATTTTTGAACATCACCTTATTATCATGGATTTAATGTGGTCATCTGGGTAAAAAAAAAAAAAAAAAAAAAAAAAAAAAAAAAAAAAAAAAAAAAAAAAAAAAAAAACATTTTATTTTCATTACAGAGCACAGAAAATTAAGAGATGTATTTTTTTTTTTTACATTCATGCTCTTGAAGAGTCTGGAGACAATTCCATTACACCATCTGCTTTGCCAAACTTGCTGTCTTTATATTTAGAGTAAATGCCTACTTTTACCATGACTGCATGCAATACCAGGGGAAGCAAATCCTTGTGAAATGTTAAAGGGGATTTGGAGGTCAACAGTAATGGTACATTATAAAGCTTTACAGTACATATGGCTCTCATGGCTACATGTAGTTAGAAAATTATGTTAGTTTTTTAAATGCTACAACATAAGATGGATGGTAAAATTTATAAATTAGGCTACCCTCTAAGGCCCCCCACACCAAAGTTTTGCATGATTTGCTGGTAATAACTGCAGTAATAACTACGGATGCACAATATATATGCATTAAGGTCAAGGTTAATAATTTTTATTTATTTATTTTTATTTTATTTATTTATTTATTTATTTATTTATTTATTTATTTATTTATTTATTTATTTATATATATATATATATATATATATATATATATATATATATATATATATATATATATATATATATATATATATATATATATATATATATGTTGATTTCAGTCCAATAAGTAAAGTTGCAGCGATATAAACAAACATTTTCTATGTAGTTGCAGTTTGTGTTTTGGGAGAGGGGGGCAGGGGGGGGCTGTTCAGGCATGTGACAGTGATATTGATGCAGTGCATGATTATAGGGTGTTTAACTGACGCAGAGAAGCAATTCTGTATGGTCATTTTGTTTATCAATAGTGTCGGAAGGATGGGGAAACGTATTTAATATTAGTGAATAATGGTTATTGGCCATAACAGCAATATTAGTACCAGATATTGATATCTGCCTAAATGTTCACATTAATGCATCCCTGATATTTACTGCCTGCTTGTTAGTAAACAGCAGTGTGCAGAGTGGTTCAGGTTTCCAGTTTCAGCATTTTTAAAGGCAAATGGACAAAATAGTGTGCTTACAGCAAGTGAGTGTAGTTATTTCACATTTTCAACATCACACCTGAACTGTGACGACGTAGTTTTCCATAGGTGATTGCAACTTTTTTTAGAAGGTAATTTACTTCTTTATACACTCATTTTGCATTAGGCTGAGACCAAAGTAACATATTTATACTTTTATAAAAAGGAAAAAAAATATTTATTTGTTCATGACAGCCAAAAGGGTTAAGGTATGTTCACTGGCCAAAACTTAAGCCTTCAAAGCCTCCAGCTAATTTGCAGAGCTGACAGTTTTGGACTAAAACACTTTCAGTTTGACATATGGCTGTTTAGTTAAAAAAAGATACATTTAAAAACATTGTTTCTTCTTTAAGTCATTTTAACATTGCTAAAATTATCCCGTGCTCTACACACCAAACTGCCTTTGTTTCTGTGACAGTCAAACCCTATCTAAAAAAACAAAAAACAAAGGGTATAATGAAACCTGGAATATAATTAATTTAATATTTATTTTAAAACATACACGCAGTGGCGTCTCTGGCATGATAAGTTAGTGGGGCACAAATTTTTTGTGAATTTTGTAAATGTGAATTTTAAATTAAGCAGATAAGTTAACATACGCCGTCACAATAGAAATGCCTTTTTAGATAAAAGTAATTTAATTTTTATACATAAAATTACAAAAAGGCTCACTCATATTGTTCATCAGTCCTTCAATAAGCTAGCAAGGACAACCAACACTAAATGATCCCACACTATCCGGCAGAATGTAAATGTAATGTGCATTTTGAGTATTTTGATGGGAAGATGAGAGCTTGGGGCCGCATGATTTGTGCCCCATGGCTGTTTGCGATTTCAGATGTTCATCATTTAAACAAATGTTTGAAGGCTGGCTCCAATATCAAGGCGCCTCAAGAGAATTTAGCCTACCGAACTTGTCAGTATTCTGGCCAACTTAGATATATAGACAGAAAATGTTATAACAGAATTTTATTGGTTAGAGAATCAGTCTTTTTTACAATATCTCTCTAAAGAATGATCATGTCCCACTGATTATTGTGAACATAGAGGTCCATGGCAGCATCTGGTGGGGCCAGGTCCCACTAGCCCCAAATGCAGAGATGCCACTGCATACATGTGATGTAAACTATGGCAAGCCTACTAATCAACTTTTTTAGTCCTTAAATAAATATTTTTGTGTTCTTGGAATCTCGAGAAGTGCTCAAAATTTTAATGTAGTCTTTCCAGATGCTCCAAATACGACACCCCTTGGGACTTATTTTCCTAGTTACTATAATCTGTCTAGCACAGATACCAAGTGAACGTTGTAAAATAGAAGAATAGCAGCTGTTGTGGGTTGTGAAGGATAGTCACGACTAAGGCTACTCAGCAACTACTATTATGGGTAAACTTATTTCTTTGTATCTATATTTAGAACGAGTAGAAAGAACTGCTGGGTTTTTACATGGACTATGGTGTTTCAACGCAATGTTATAATTTCTTGACAATATCATGTTGGCCCATGCTCAATTACATGTAGGGCTGTAAAATATATTGAATCACATACCCAGCTGCCGATTCAGTGTTTGCAATATCACAATCACAAAGAACTGCTTGGATGCAATATGTGGCAGGATGTATTGTTTTAGGTACCATCTGCTAGCGAACACTATACAAGCGGATGGACTAGCAGTCCTTATGTCCACATTTGATATATATTTGTAACCAAATTGGGCTAATTCCAACAAGTATCATCATTACAATAAAGGGGCATTGTACAGGGGAGAAAGTTAGGACAAAACTGCCAGGGGCCCTAAAAAATAAAATTACATATATAAATGTGAGCTTTTGGGATGATTTAGTTTATTTGTCATGGGGCGACTAATTCTTGGCGGCAACCCTGACTGCAATATTAAACAATAATATTGCAATTTTCTGGTATTGTACAGCTTTAAGTGTGTTAGATGCGATACATTAAAAGTTTACACATCTCCTGTATTCTGTATTCTTTCAATGCAGCCTACTTTAGTTATATCATGCAATTCATCCTTCAATCTGCACCTTCTCCCTTGCACGTTCTCTCTTCAATCAGCTTTCCACCTTTGTTTAAACATTTGCTTGGATAAACTCTTGACCTCCCTAATTTCCATCCTTAGAGCTGTCAGACCCCTCTAAGTCATGTCCGCTTCACTCTCACTCCTTTTCTGCTTTCCCTCCCTCTCTCTCTCTCTCTCTCTCTCTCTCTCTCTCTCTCTCTCCATCCTTTTCTTCATCTCGCCTACAGCGTAAGCATCTTTCTCTTCCACCAGCCGTCCTATCCTTCCATCACTCATCTCTGCGAGCACAACCACTGATGCATGCTGCCAGAGAGAAAGAGCACATTTTCTGTCATATTGCCATGTCAGTGAAATTTAGGAGCCATGTGTTTGTGTTCGTGTGCGTGCGTCTCCGCTTCAAGGGTACTTTCATCATCAAATTCCATTTCCTCTGCAGACAAACACGTCTGCCGGCAGCCTGACAGACAAGAGAGAACGAGTGTTTTTGAGCCTCTCTGCCTGGGTGTGTGTGTCGGTCACGCCGAGCAGCCATTAGGGCGTATTGGCTGTTGTTTTTGCCTTTATTTTTTTGTTTGATTTTCTGGCCAAAGTTGACACAAGAGGGATTAAAGTAGGTATTTATGTTGGGCAATTTCTATATTTAAAGGGGGCCGTGAACACGTCATACCAGGAGCATGTCCACACACAAAAGGATATTTTAATGTAAGGCAATTACTATCTAGAGTGGATCAACACTCATCAAAACACATTGTGATGACAACTGCGCTGGAGTATGACAAAAATAGTCGTAGTCCATACTAGGGCTGAACAATTAATCGCATTTTCAATATAATCGTGATTTTAAAAAAATCTATTTTTTAAATTTCCAAATCGCAGAGGTCTGCAATTTTTGGCTATGTGACAATTAGGGAATTAGACACGTCCATTAGGTGTTGGTAAAATGTTTGAAGTGGGTTTGCCTCCACATGGAAGGGAAGACAGTTGCAGCAGTGAGATAATCTAATTTTATTACTTGTATTAGAGTTTATATAATCATACATAGCATTAAGTACAGGTCAATCAGTTTAATACATAGACTTGCTTGTTGGTTGGACTTTGCACTTTATGTTCAACAAGGATTGATGTCCAATTAAATTAAAAGCTGTTCTCTTGAATAATATTCTGATCAATAGAAACATTAAAAGTTCATATTTAAAATAGTCCTTGTTTACAAACATCTTTATTTAGAGGCCATTTTTGTTGCTTGTGGTTAATGCAGAGAAAAGTCAAAATTGCAACTTTGATTGAAATATATTGTAGGCAGAACGCAATAATTTCTGTTCCGAGTTTAGATGCTGTGGGTCTTTTAGCAACTAATCCACATGGCGAGGAAACAAATTGATTTGTTGTTTGTATATATTTTGAAACAGATGATAAATTAAACTGGAAAAAAAAAAAAAAAAAAAAAAAAAAAAAAATCGCATTAAATCACAATATTAAGAAAAAAAAAATCGCAATTAGATTATTTTACAAAATCGTTCAGCCCTAGTCCATACACAATAAAAAAGGCACATTTAGAGAATTGTTTCAGTCGAGCTGTACTTTAACCAGCTCCACTCGATGTGTTTCCTCCACCTTTATGAAGATTTAGCCTCAAATCTGCCAGTATAGGTGTGGGGCCCTACTTACTGGGACAACCCCATGGTGGATGATATAATGTAATGGTCACCGAGCTGGCAAACGCTGGATTTCCCCTTGGCGCCCGGCTTCACGCGTGTGACACAGGAAGCACAGAGCCGATAGAAGGGAACACCACACGGAGTAAACAGTTGGCACTCAGCGATGCACAGGCATACAGGAAATCTAAATCTGTTAGGTCCTCATGTTTAAGTTGTAAATGGATTTGTTTGGGGGGGGCTCATCAAAACACCTCCAGGTTTATTGGATACAAGAAACAACAATAAGCAAAAAGGGCCTAAAGCTTGGAGTTTCTGACGCTTCCCCCATCCATCAGAGATAAAACTGTCGACATTATTTTGACGTTTATGCAAATTAGCTGGCGAAAAATGTAGGACACCTCACAGAGTAATTTCTCCCACAAACCACCTACACCGCTTCCGTGAAAGTAAACCTCGTGCAGTCTTTCCCAGTAGTATGAGCCTGCTGCAAAGGACATTTAAGGGTACTTGGAGGCTTATTTTAGCATCTCGGGGTCCGCTTTCAAGTTGAACTTGTTTGCACAGCCACAGCAGGGCATGTTGGTTCTTGTTTGAAATTGTTTTTTAAAATCGCAAAGAAACTGCGATTTTAAAGTGTTTTAAGACTTCTTTAAATTACCTACCAGGCTCAAGAGCTGCAAAAATCTTGTTTCAGAAGGCTCTTTTAATCTCAGCGTGGCGTTCACGCTCGCATCAACATTCAGGAGCACGGCAAACTAAATGTCTGAAAATGCGGCCAACCTCCTTTAAAATGCAGAGTAATAATGTTTTCATCTTGTGCACCTGATGAGATATGCCTGGGTGTGATATCAGCCCTTTGAAATTGGAAAAAAAATATCTACCAGAAATTTCATTTCATCACATTTTAGAGAATTTGTTTTTCAATATTAAAAAGGTAATGTTTAAAAAAAATGGCAAAAGTCCAAAAACTATTTTGGTTAACATGTTTTACCTCAACATTTCGTCTGGAATTGAACTGAAGATCTAAGTTCAGTTGCCGCTCTCATTTGCCATTTGCAGACGCGAGCGCAGAACAGTAACCCTGGCATACAGAGAATAATTGCAGTATGAATGAAAACATCAACTTAGGAAAGGTTTAGATCTGTCAAAACCTGTGGTGGAGAAAGTTTGTTTTGGGGCAAGGACTGAATGTTTGCTTCCAGATTTTAACTAGTTCTGCAACAGCGTGGATTGACAACTTTAAAAAATTCAAATGAGAAACCAGGAGGCCAAGACCAAAATCCATTTCAACTTCTCATTTGGTTGTCTAATTTTTAGATTGCACCCTCAAAGATTTGATTTCATTTATTAAAGCAAATCGCATAACCCTTAAAGTGATGATTCTAATTAGTTTTATAGACGCATGACACAATTCTTCATGCCATCATGTTTTACTAAGTAAAACCCATTTCCTCCATCATCTTTTTCTAAGTTTCTTCCTGATAACTGAAAATTTGCTGAACGCAGTAAAATTCTCTCTCTCTCTCTCTCTCTCTCTCTCTCTCTCTCTATATATATATGCCTACAAAATAGATACAATCTGCTGAAATTATGTATTTTCAAAAATGTTTATAATACTCCTCAGAGTGACCGTCTAATTTCTTTTTTTTCCCCCTCATTCACTCTTTTCCGGCTGCGTCTATCTTTAGGTTTTTTCCCCTGCATGTCGTTTGACATCACTAATGTTTGATGTCACTAATTTGACATCAAACATTCCTCTTTGACCTTGCTGCATGCCTTGTAAACATTTCCTCCTTACATCTAAAACCCTTTATACATATATATTTTTAATCTGCTGGATTTCCTGAAAATCTGTCTGATCATATTAATGTACAGTATTTATAATCGACCATACTGAAGAACAACCTATGACTGGACTAAAAGTGCTTCCCGTTTAAATGTAATGCGGCACACCTCTTTTACAGTAAAAATACAGGACTATTCCTTATTTTCAGAGTTTGTTGGACACCCTACTAACGCAAACTAGCTGGCAAGCGGAGCGTCTTCACCCTGACAACGATGTTGATAATTAACGGCTTTGGTTGTCAGGAAAAAGGGGTTTAGATGCAAAATTCTTAGAATGAGCAGTTTTATAAATCAGTTTATATTTCTGTTCAACATGGAAGAAAAAACAGTTGAGCAGAATGTGTCTATAGTTAAGTTGGTACATTTAATCAACTGCATGGGATCCAATTTATTTATGGGCTTTTCAGCTAGTAAACCTCCATAACACCTATTAAAAATACAAAATTGAAGCTCTCAAATAAATTGCATGCCATTTGTTACACCCTCATTTATTTAATGCTGAATTAACTTTTTCAATGTGCTCTCACCACTGAAAATGTGGCAAGTCTTCCCTTCAACAGGCTCTGAGATAAAAGAACATTTCAAGTCTGCAAGTGGAGCACTTGAGCTTCAGGAGAGTTTCAATTATGAGGTGAAAATAAGAAGTCTGGAAGATGGTCAAAAAGATGAGGAAGATTAATTTTGCGATTATGAAAGCCTAAGATTGAGTTCAGACTAAAGATTCACTTGGTGAACGAGATAAGAACTGGAGGTGCAGAAGAATGGAGGCGCAGCTGCTTGGCTTCATCGTTCAATTAAAAAAAAATATTATATATATTATACACACACACATTCAAATGTTTTTTATGTTTCCTAGAGAAAAATGGAAAGTTCACCAGGGTCTTACTAAATGCTACATCTATCTCCATTCACCCATGCCACGCAGATGTTAGGCTTTGCCTTGTGGACTGTTTAGCTTCATAAAGTCAGTGAACCGAAAGTTCTTCAGCTTGACATTTTGCTTTTGGAAACCTTTACGTTGTCATCCAACGCACTGAACTCCCCAACCTAGTAACCAAGCTCCACTTAGAAGAGCTTGCATCTGTTTTCTATCTTATTTCAGCTTAAAAGTGACTTTTCTCAAACACAACAATAGACTGTGCTATTTTTTTTTTTTTCAATCATGCACTTTTTCCCCCCAAACAGGCTACATTCCAAGTTTTTCTTAATCACAGCTCTCAAATGGAAATAATTAGGAGATTAAAAACACTTAAAGCTTTGAAATTGCGTCGGGGAAACCAAAAGACTCAAAAGCACTTTTTTTTTGGCACATGCAAGATGAACATAATCAGCTGGCAAAGAAAATGTGAAGAAAGAAAGCTCAACAAATTCTTTCTTGGGCTCAAAGAGAGACCATAGAAAAATGGCTGGCACCATTACCCTGGCACAGCGTAGCAATGCCTAATTATATTTTTGATAGAATATATAAAGTTTAAAAGTTAATAAAGGCAAGATGCAGCTACGGTTGGTGGAGGGGCAGGGTTACTCTACACTCAAAACAGCATGACGATTTTTAGTAGAAACATCAGTTGGATGAACCTCCAGTCACTTAGGCAATAAGGTCACCTAGGCCCAGTAATATAGGTGATTTCAAGTGTATTTTTACCAAATGGAAAACCACTCTAACTATATCCATCCATCCATACACAAGCAGCAACAGGTAGATGAAGGCCTGAACTCAGTTATTGAAACAGATGGAGTCACTGACATCCTCCAGACTTTAAACCCCAGCAACAGTGAGACAGAAATAGTTAGCAGCTTCTAAAACTAACTTCTAAAAACCTTAACATGACGTTACCTTACCTTAACATGACGCTACCTGCCACAACGACACATGACATAAAAACTAAAGAATCAAACCAAAAGCAGCTAGCCGTTTTTTTAACAAATGGGTTTGACTCCAGAGATAAAAGCAGGACTACAGTAAACTGAAGCAATGTGTACACAAGGTTTGAACACTATATATATATATATATATATATATATATATATATATATATATATATATATATATATATATATATATATATATATATATATATATATATATATATATGCAATAATAAAATCTGTCATTAAAGCCAACAGCATTATCAAACAAGGATTGGTTTTATTCATAAAGAGATGGAACACTGGTACAGTGGTGAGACACTGAAATAAATGGCTGCAGCCCTTCACATGGAGCTGGCATTGCATTAGGAGCCAGTCCACAGTCAATGTGTTTTATTAGATCCAACATAACTGAATAAATGGAGCAAATGGAGTTAGAGGAAGCTTTTATTGTAGGTGGAAAAAGGCTTGAAACCTGCCGTAGGGTTTGAATGGGTGCATGTAACTTTTCTAAATCGAATCCTCACATTAAATTTGTTGGAAGGTAACCGACTTTAAAAACACGTTCCTGCTCTCAAGGGATCAAGAAGTCAGAGCAAACCCCCCCGATAGTGTATTTACCTCAAAGCTGAATTTTAAAGTCTAAATTCTTCCACACCTGAAGGGCCAATCGGTGTCAACCACACGCTGAATCACTAACACAGATTTGGCACCAACATTGCGGATGGAGTAAAGTCTAAAGGAAACACTTTCATGTTTACAGCACAGTGATAAAATATGAATGTGACAATGTGTGAGCAAATATCCTCAAAAGCTGGAAGAAGGAACATGAAAAACAACTTCACCTCATTTTGTCCTGACCAAAAAAAATTAAAAATAAATATTGCAGTCTTGCTCAGTAGGCTGGCAAACCAAGTTAAATGAATATTTGAGCGCTTTGCTCAATGCACATTAAAGCTGGAGGGTTTTTCTTTTCTCTGGACCACAAACTACAACTAGCTTACAAGCCAGACAGTGGGAACGTTATTCTTTTGCCCTATGTGAGGATATAAATATCTCAATTGCCCCCTCAATACATTGGATTTCGAACATAGCCTCTGTATAAGCACCAAACCACAGACAACCCGTGCTTCCAACAACAGCATTTGGCATCGACTGGAATTAAATGACTTTCAGTTTGATTGTCCCAGATCAGTGACTGGTCAGGAGCACAGAAATCCAATCTCTCCAATAAGGGAAGGCACCATATCTAAACACTGTTGGGTTGAAGTAACAACACTCTTTGATGTTTAATGCTCAGTCAAGCTGTGAGAGAGTGACCGAGCAGGACTTTCAGCAGATAACAGGACATCGGAACAAAGAACAGCAACATTTTATCCGTTTTATCCTCTTGAGCTTCTGATCTTGGGCTGTCATGGAAGAGATACACATGCACACTGCCATTTCAGTTTAGCTAGCTATACCAACCGTGCTAATCGTGCAAGGTTGGCATCAGCTCGCAAAACACCACCAAACATGCACCTACTCCCCAAAAAATAGGATTCTGACAAAAAAAAAGTCATAGGACCTTTCAGAAACATTTCAGTCAAAGGTGATCTTAAGGAAAGGGTGACTTTGACTTTGACTAAAGGTTTTATAAATTTGAATAGTTTTAAAGGGGTGTTAAAAGTGGAACTATCAGGTTAAGGTCTGACCAGTCTGAATAATGTGTACAAGCTTTAAGCATGCCCAAACAGTTCATACTCCTTAAAAACAACCAAATAGTCCTTTAAGTTGGCTATTTTAAGTGGTGAATTAGATACTAACCTCAACATCCTTAGCAACCTGTTTTACGTAGCAATATTTTCTTACACCACAGGAAGATGCAAATTCCCAAAGGCATGCAAATAAGCCACAGAAACCCTGTTAAATGCACAGCAGACGACTTTACTCCCCCCTGTGTGCTTTGGGGTATGCCGCCCTGGTGGAAAGCTATAACACTCATAGCAAAAGCATCAATTAATCACTGTTATAAGATGTTAAAGATAGATGAATCGGCAACCTCCGCTCCTTTTACCCTTGCTTTAGCACACTAGTAAAACTCAGTTTTACAAAAACTCCTCCGTCACACAGATTATGATGCCATACTTATATCCACATATTATAGTTCTACTAAAGCAACTGGAATTTGGTAAAAATCTGTGTTAGCAGGTTGGGACCTTATAAAAAGCAAACAAATTGGCTGAAAAAAATGCCACAAATTCTGGTTCATCTCTACTACAAACCAATCAATCCAACTAGAATAAGACGACCTTTCCTTCCAAAGTTTGGAAACATCAAACCTGTCAAAAGTTAACTACATATTTGCTACACTGATCAACTTCAATACTGTTCATCCTTTTGCAGTGCACTGCTGTTTGCGATGCGAGAATTTGCATGAGAGTTAATGAGAATCAGACCTAGTCATAACAAAAAAAAGATGCCGCAACTTCCAAATAACTAACCCGAAAGAACCTTTGTGGTATGACCCAATCAAACAAAAATTATAAATCCATCCACCAGCCAATAAGCCTCCTAGAAGCAATTACTTGCACCAAACCTACATATAATAATGACCAATGCCTGAAGGAGTGATAACACTTTATTTTCATGACAGCAGTTGTGTGGCTGGTTTATGCAGCACAAGATCATAGCAGGATAATGTTATCAACTCTGATGTGTTAGAAGCAAAAAAGAAATGGTAAGCTTAAGGACTGGAGGAAGTCTGACAAATTGTGATGGCTAGACAACTTCTCCACAAACTGCAGTGACCAATGTACAAATACTAGTGAACTTTTGACAAGGTTAAGGATACTGATGCACTTGGAGCAACAAATGCCTAATATGATCCATCCATAGGTAACATAACTCAAATTGCTGAAGATGTTAATCCTAGTTCCAGTAGAAGGTGTCAAAATATACTTTTCATCCCAGTTTGTAGCCAGAGAGGACTATTATCCAGCACCAAAATCGCTAAAAACAGGCCAGTGAGCATCAGACTACTAAACCCGTCAGACCAGGCCAAAGAAGGATCAGATTTTTCCTTTATTTTACCTCACATGGATGGTCAGGTGGTCAGGTGCATGTGCATTGCTTTCATTGGTGCACTGTGATGGACCATTGTTGATGTACTACCGGTTCCTACCATCCATGTGAATTGTTGACTTCACATGTACCAGATACCAAAAGTAATGTTGCAGAACGTTTGTGGAAACCGTACTTGATGAGGGCCGTAGCTTTTTTTTCAGCAGGGTAAGGCACCGTGGCACAAAGCAAAAATGTTTCAGCATTGATTTGGATTCCAACCTCTCCAGAGCTCAATTGAACTGAGCAATTGTGGGATGCGCTGTACAAACAACTCCGATCCATTAGAACCTGGTGCCAGATACCACACCAAACCTCCTGGGGTCCAATTTAGTTGAGCTTCAACAGATCAAAGCATATTTGGCAGCAAAACAGGGATCAACACTATTTGGGAAGGGGGCCACAATGCCTGTGTATATCCTGGTGCAAGGTTTACCTCTCAAACCTGAACAGGTTTTAATGCTTTTAAGTTTATTTATGAGACACGCCTTGAACACATGATGCGTTGGATCAAAGTTTGGAGAATCGTGTACTTTCGCTTTCCGGTATTAATCTACTGACATTTACTCAAGAAACAAAAAATATATATTTCAAGATCAGAAGAAAAGAAAGGCATGTAAAAAATAATCCAAAAAGGTCCAAAAATCATTGTTTGTATGCATTAAATATAATTTATCTTTTTCTTATTGCAGTTGAAACTCAGTCTGTCCTTAACTAAGCGAACAAGGACATCCTGGCCTGCTTCGCGTTTGGTAAGGATAAGTTCAAAGGATTTCTCAGAGTATTTGCAACCCAGACACATTTTCAACCATAAAAGGTGCAGCAGCTGTTTACTCGTCTCTCAGTTCCAGTTTGCATGATCAAACTGACACGTATGTGAGTTCACAACTTTGAAGAAGGATATCAAGCCACACAAAAAAGAAAGAACTGCAATTAAAAAAAAAAAAAAAACACTTAACCGTTTATCTCTCAGCTTCTCAAAGAATGCCTTAATTCATTGCTCTCTGTAATGCTTTTCTATTTAACTACTTTTGTAGCCTCTGAAAATCATGATGTGCTTTAAGGTCTAGTTTTCTCAAACATTTCCAAAACACCGAGTGCTGAATAAGTCCCGGTTACCTATCCTTACCAGCAGCAGCATAATCCAAACCGTGGTTCCTCCTGTTTGAAGATATTTGTTTCCATCGAGGAGAAGCGTCATTACCAAAGTAGTTGTAAGTCAGGGAGGAAAGTGCTGCTTTTAAAGGTGATAAGAGGAGGCCGTGATAAAGCAGATAATGGATTTTTTATATCCCCTTAGCGTTTCCTCTTTCTGAGAGCCCTGTGCACCTACAGTCACATGCGCTGCTACATTTTCACAACCTGCGAAAACTTCCCGATCCGTCAGTCGGACTGATGTAACACTGCATGTGTGAGTTTTATCTTTGCGAGTGGACTGTTGGGTTGTATTAACATTTACTTGTTCATTGCCGTCTTGGATCACTTTCTGCCTTACACACATTGATTACTGTATCGATCGGAGCCCTGTTAGGCGGAGGCAGCTGTGGTCATGTATCTCAAAGCCCAGCGCACGGAAGCACACAGGGGGACTAAATTCAAGCGCAGCGAGAGTAAAACACGTGTCAGTACATGTGGAGTTAACGGCACACGCGCATTTATGAGTCATTTTGGTTTCTAAAGCAAAAACACAACGGCTAATAAAATGTTTTGGATTTCATGGAGACATTTAAAATGTCTCTATAAAGACAAAGGGGATAATACGTTCGCACAATATTAAAACGCCACAATATTGTCTCATAAAACACTGTCCAGTTCAGGAGATTCTTACGTTTTCATGAAGACTATTGTTGAAATCTCTCATTTTTGTGAGTCAAAAATTAGAGATTTCAACAATTATTACACCCCTCGTAATAAAGCCCTACTGTTTTGGAAGGAAACTGCAGTCGGTGTAATGCGTTTCAAGCGCAAGAACACTGCTTTGTCAACTCAGTTTGCACCATGCTATCTGGTTTGAACCTGCTCGTTTTGTAACCTCATAAAAATCCTCTGTAAAGACAGAACATTTAGAAATATAAGACAAATCTGTCAAGCAATACATGGAAGGGCAGTCACCATTCGCTGCCAAGCTGGCGGAACTGAGAAGGAGCTTTGGACTGTCAGACATTCAGGTGTCCGTTTTGTGCAGGTTCTCTTGGGACTGTTCACATTAAGCTACACGTTTCCCCCTCCTTTAAGTGCCAGTCCACCGATTCCCTTACAGTACTTTGAATTGTCTTATTACTTAAATATGCTATACAAATAAACTTGCCTTCAATTTTTGCTTTGAGACAGCATCCCCTCCTTTACAAACCCAAGAGAGCAAAACACATAAGTGATACATGACATGTCAAAAAACTTACCTAAATTAGATCCTATTGCAATAAGCCACACCTGCTGTGTGCAGGCACGCTGTCAGTCTCTGCCTCAAGTGGAGGATTGTGTGGAATGAGAGATGGACAGACGGATTAGGGTTGAATATGCTGCAATGTGGGTACTGATCAGGTCTGTTGTTGTGAAGAACTGAGCCAAAAAGCCCAGCTCCCAATTGACAAGTCCGTCTACGTTCTGACCCTCAGCTATGGACACATGGTCTGTATTATGACTAAAAGCACAAGATCCCAGACACAAGCGACAGAAATGAGCTTCCTCCGGAGTGTGGCCAGAAGTCACTGAATGGGACTATATATCCCGTCTGGCCTAGGATTGCCTTGGGGTCCTCCAGACGTTCCCTGTGGGACCCCAGGGAATACCTGGGGGATGTTTTTGTCCTTTTCCTTTAAAAAAAAAAATTAAATTGGAAAGATGATGTCCTGTTGTGTCTGTGTGTTATGTGCTTTTCTGAGCCAGCGTCTGGCCCACCAACAAAATGTATTATGGTAATACATATTGACTAAGCTTCTTGAATAAGCTTGAGGACATCACTGGGGAGAGGGAGGTCTGGGCTTCTCTCCTGGACCTGTAGCACCTGTGACCAAATTTTGATGGATGGAAAAAAAAAAAACTAACCATGGCTGAAATCCACTAATCTATGTTTATGTCTTGTCTCACATCAGCACAATGTCAATGATGCGCATTCTCATACGTTCTCAATGCATTTTCACCTAAAGACCAACATTTCCTGGAAACGTCCCACTTGCTACATCAAGCTAAATCCTAAAAATGTAGCGTCTTTCACACTTTGGGGAAAAAAATATAAAATCGATTAAAATACATGAATCAAATGAATGTCGCCACTGTCGACATGTTCTACCTCTAACTAGCTGCTCTGGAAAATGAAGAAGCTGCAGTATTCTCGCCAGGTTTTCTCACCCAAACCAATGTGCAACGCAGACCCCTTTGGCTTTTAGTGTCTTTCTGACGGCAGGCTAAAACAGAGACGGCGCCTCTCATCTGTCCTCAAAGGATTACGTGAGGAGGGAGAGAAGGAAAGTCAGTGGATGGCTAAGCTTTGACGGTAGGTCAACATATTTTATTTGAAATACTACTCACCACCCTGTTCACCATTACATCAGATGGAAAATTAAGTCAACTCTAAAGGTTTTTCCAGGTAGAGGGTAAAACTGCATATATACCACCATATAATTTGAGAAGGGCTACACAGCATGAAAAAGTGGATGCATTTCAACCTGAATATGTGCGTTCAGATACGAGGACTAGGGCAATGTTCTTAGAAACAGAATGAAATCACCAGCAACCAGCCAAAATATTAGACTTTGCACCCTGAAACACCATCCCAATACTGCAGCTCCTCTGCAGCAGCTGACCCTGGAAGTCTGTTCCCGAGTTTCGGGGACAACGAGGGAAAGAAGAGAATGTTCCTTTTTTTTTTTTTATTGGAAAAACAATCTGTTCTAATCTGCAGAGGGATGTCTCTCATCACACCCCCAGCACCACAATTCATTCACTCCCCCCATCCCTTTTTTTTCTCCCACAAGCACAGCTCACCACCCACACAGACAGACACACCATTTACACACACTTGGACGGAGATGCTCTTTTATCTGTCGCAGAGCTTGTGTGCGTTAAAGGGAGCGCAGCTGTGTTTGTGTGCGCTGCCGTGAATGTTTTCACGGCATCGCCAATCAGGAAGGAGGAAGTCCCCTGCAGCAGCTTTTGAATCATGTCTTCCTCAAACATAAAAACAAAAAAAAAACGGCACCATGTACCGATTCACTCGAAGAGAAAATGGGGTACACTGCAAAAAGGGAACTCAAAGTAAGTCAAATTTTCTTGAAATTAGTATATTTTTCCTTCATTTGAGCAGCTAAATAAGACTATTTGCCAATGGAATGAGTATTTTTACCCCTAAAATAAGATAAATAGATATACTGCACTTGAAATAAGATGATGGAAATGAATTGTTCTTATTTTAAGTGCAAAAATCTTATTCCATTGGAAAATAGTTTTATTTACCTGCTCAAATCTAGGATAAATACACAAATTCCAAGAAAACTTTACTTACTTTGAGGGCCCCTTTTTGCAGTGTAAGATTGGTTTGAAAAAAAAATAAAAAACCTGTACTTGTTTGTTCCACCACAGAACAACAGAATGCCACAAGACTCCTCTAGCAACACAATGGGATTTGTTGCAAGCAAATGCGACGAAGCTACAAGTCACACGCACACACACACACACACACACACACACACACACACACACACACACACAAAAAAAAGAGGTTTCAAAATGGAGCATGGACCTACTTCCGATGGCTTCCCACAAGACGTGACATGCATTCCATTGTGACCAAATCCCTGGACAACAGGCTCAATTTTATTTCCCGCCGGAATAAAAATTGGATTATCTAAAAAGACATAACGCGTCGCAAAGAGGACGGTATGATTGCCTCAGATTCACCTTAAAGTAAGTCACATCCTACTTCCTAAAATCGTGTTTTTAGTGGCTGCAACTTTTTTTCCATTTTCAAAAGAAGTTCGACAGCCTCGGATGATTCACCGGCAAGTTCGGCACACAGTCATTACCCCCGTCGGACACTGCGGGGCTCAACCTGAATATGTGCGGGGCTCGAGGCAGTTAAGAGGGCAGAGCGTGCCTCTGATCCATTTCCTCGCACACATTTTCACCAGATGGACTAAGAATTCACACTGCTCCCGCCTCATTACCATAAAGTAGCCTTAATTTGAAAAGTTGGCTTCTAAATTGGGCTTGAAAAGTACTTTCGGCTTTGTTCTAAGGCTGAATACGGGAATATGCCTTATCAGACACAGTCGGGAAGTAAGATTGTACAACGTGAAAACCAGCTCCTTCTTGCACTTACATTCGCACATTCTCTATGAGCTGCCAAAGGTGTTCAGCAGTAAAGCTTTAGTAGAGTGTGCGAAAGAAAAAGGATTTATGTTGGCTAGCGTACGGTACCTCGAAAAGGGTGTTCATGCCACTTTTCCAAGTTTTGTTTCAAATTACACAAACTTTGTTTAATTTTCCAAGAATTTGTGATTTAGACAAACACAGAACAATAAATTGTTGTGAAGTAGTGGGGGAAATGATACATGGTTATCAAAATTGAAAAATAGCCCAAGATTAACCTGAATGGGTAGCATCTACAGGCATCAATTTTAAAGGCTTTGCCCCAGATTTTCATTCGTACAAATATTTGGACTTTGACTGGGCCATTGAAACAAGAATATGCTTTAACCTAACCTATCCCAATAGAACATAATTTCCAGCCAATTAGGTTTTCTTCCTAAATTACCCCTTTTTTTTAACTCTATCCTACAATCAACTCTGCCCAGCTTACCTTCCACACAGGATGATGTTTCACTATCATGCAACCTAATAGAGAAAGTGTGTTCAAAGTGATGTGTAGTATAATTTTCTCTGTATGACAACGTTTGGCATTTAGGCCCGAAGGTTCAGTGTTGGTCTCATGCAACCAGAGCACCATCATCTACACATCTGCTGCATCCCCTACACGGCTAGTGGGAAATTCCAATTTTGATCCATTACTTTTTTTTAATTTCGGCAGTTTTTTTTTTCTTGTAGGCACTCCTCCATCCATCTGGATTTGTGTTGACAAACTGAGCAGCAAATCATTGCAGCTCCTCTAGAGTTGCAATGGACAGCCATGCTCTGTGGTTTTGCCAGACTTCTGCCCTTGAAATGCTCTCCTGAACAGCGCTCCATGAGATGTGCTAATGCTGGGAGAATGTTTCTTATAACCGGAGCCCACTTTTAACTTCTCCACAACTTTATTTCTTACCTGTCTAGTGTGGGCCTTGGTCTTCATGATGTTAAATTAAATGCTTGCCTTTTATCTGTTTTTCAAGGGCAGTTGCTTGGAATGGATTTTAATTATCTTATCAAAACAAAGGGGGCGGCTACACTTTTGATATTCATTTTAATTTTTAAAGAAATATGAATCATGCTCCTTCCTCTCAAAAGGTATCAACTACTTTCTGGTGGATTATCACATAAACTCCGAAATATACAATCAAGTTTGTGGTCAAAGGGTGAGATATTTTCAAAAGCGAATGTAACCTAAGAAAAGTAGGTACGCATCATCCTGCAGTCAGTGCCACAGAACCCCAAACGCGGCTCTCTACCAGACACTCAGACTTTATCATCTCCCTGTGGCCACTGGCTTAGATTTCTAAGCACTTTCTGTCTCAAATGACCAGCCAATCAATGAGCTCACTTCAATTAGCCAAGCCTCAGCATCTGGTGAGTCCTAGAACATGTCTGTTGGTGTCTGAGAGAGTGAAGTGGTACGTGTCTTTGCATGGGTCTGTTACTAGATAGGTGCTTTCAGGCCTGAACCCCAGTCCCATATCTGATTAAGGCTCAATGACCTCTAAAGCCACAGAGACACGCAGACACACAAGCTCACGCTTGTTCTTAAAGTCTCTCATGACTGGATTAACATGCATCTGTACTTGCACACGCAAGCATGTGCAAACCAAGTAAATAAAAAATATGCGCCTGTAGATCAGAGTATTACCAGCCATCAGCATCAGTCTGAGAGGAAGATTCGCCCATTTTTGTCTTGCAAAACCTTTCAGTGAAACACATACTAACTTGCATCTAATTACATCATGTCACACGTATCAAAAAGCGCGAAAAGCACGGGGAGAGAATGCAAGGCCTCGGCAATTTATTTCGAAGTCACTCGAAGTACAGCAGAGTCCTTTTGCAGCTAGTGCAGGCAAGTGTAAACAAGTGAATATGGTGTCATGAGACTCTGAATCGTCGGCTCCCAATTAGTAGTCTTCCTCTGCAAAAAGCAAAAAAGTGGAACATTTTTTACTTAAGAGATTAGACTTGCTGATTTAGATTGTTCTTAAAGCTGGAGTTTTAATAGATGCAGGTGAGATAGAGAAATGAAAAAAATCAACTTCTACATAATTAGAAACTGACAATTACATTATTCCTGAAAATACTCCAAGCTGAAGCGCCCACTCTAAAAAAAATCTCCAACTAAAGTGCTGCACACCACTAGAGTTTTTTTTTTCTACTCTAAAGGCCAGCTAAAAATTAACCGAGGAGTTGAATCCCAAATAGATCATGTGAAACTTTAACTGCATTTTTTTTTATTTACTCAAAAGTGCTTAATCCAACGTATTTTTTTAGGATTACAGTGACATTACAATGCAGGTAAATTTCTAACTGTTTCAACAACATTGATTACTAAAATGTGTCTACATAAATTGATCTTTGCACTTGGACCAACACGCAGAGTCAGCATCATGAAAGCATTCATTAAATTGGAGTAAAAAGAGAGACCAGCGTCATATAGACCACATGAGAGTGGAATACAAAGCAGAGGATGAGTGTATGTGTGTGGATTAGTGCACAAGTTTGCAACCTCTATTGAAAATCATGGTCAGATCAGTGAGAGATGGGGAACTGCCTTAATGGATCACCAGCCAAATTTGTGGCATGATTTGCAAAATGACCTGATTAAGATATTACGTCTCATAGTACAGATGTTTAGGTGCACTTTTGCTATCAAAAGAAGTGTCAGACTATTTAAAAGAAAGAAGATCTGGTGTGATGAATTGTTTTCCAGCTGAATATGATCTGGACACAAAATCCATGAGGATGATGAGTTAAATAATTTAGACTGTCAAGGGACATGTGCTAAACTCAGATTGACTGATTTCAATTAATGTTTTTTTATTTTATTTCAATTAGTGCCATAGCATGTCACAGAAAACAAGCCTTTAGCAGCTGCTACATCCTGGCATTTGATCCCTCAACAGAAGGATGAAACATCAAGATGGAATATAAATAATATATATCAACTATATTACCCAAGAAAAAAAGATAGATTAGGGGGTTTTATGTCATTGCATTAATGCAACCTAAGGCACACGTACAACTTGCCAATTAATTTAAGTGACATTCTATTCTTAATCCAGAAGGTTCAATATGAAGTCGGTCCACCCTTTGTAGCTATAACAGCATCAACTCTTCTGGGAAGACTGTCTTTAAGGTGTTGGTGTGTTTTTATGGGAATTTTTGACTATTCTCCCGGAAGAGTATTTGTGAGGTCAGACACTGATGTTGGACAAGAAGGCCTTGCTTTCAGTCTCCACTCCACTTCATCTCAAACGTGACTTATTAGGTTGTGGTCAGGACTCTGGGCAGGCCAGTCAAGGTCATCCACACCAAACTCTCACATCCATGTTTTTATGCACCTTGCTTTGTGCTCTGATACACAGTCAAGTTGGAAGAGGAAGGAGGCCATCTCCAAACTGCTCCCATGAAGTTGGGAGCATGGAGTTGTCCAAAATCTATTGGTCTGCTGAAACATTCCTAGTCCTTTCACTGGAACTAAGGAGCCAAGCCCAGTTCCTGAAGACCAACCCCAGAATCACCCTCTATCAAACTTTACTCTTGACACTTAGACTTAGACAAACCTTGCCATTTTGTATGTACAGAGTGCATGCAAAACAAAATGTTGTTGCATAGAGATTATATTCAGGACAAATCTGTTCACAATTTGACTAGTACAAGTAAACCACTCAGGTTTTACCGCTCTGAACGACTCTTAAATGGCCATGACGCATGCACACTGAGCAGTTCTTAATTTAGCAATTTGATGTCATTTGAGAAATGTCTTATTATTCGGATGGGTGAGCAAATACTTTTGGCAATAGATTGTAAAATCCCTCTAATATTTGGGTAAAAGTTGATTGGCAAGTATATCATAATTCTTGGTGAATGTTTGCTCCCTGTTCTTGACAGGATTGGTAGAGTTCAATTAAACTGGTTGGTTTCCTCCCACTTGTCCAGCTTTTATACTTACCTCTAAACTTTCCATCCTATCAAATCTAACTATCTGAAAAAAGGACAGTTTTTATGAAGTCCAGAAAAAAATGTAGTAAGCATCAACATTCAAGTCTGTCATGAACTGGAAACTACCGGATCACTAAAGTCATTGTCTGTACTTCAAAATCAATACCTTCAGCCTCAACTGAAATACATAGGTGATAAAGACAAAAACAACTCGCACGATACTTTGTGGTATTTATTGGGATAACATAAGTGATGCAATTAAAAAAGAATCACACATTTTCATCTTTTAGGGCAACAGACAACTACCGATCCTAATAAAAAAAATAAAAAAAAATAAAAATCAAAGAATGAAACAAAGAAACAAGAAGATACAACTCTATCAAAAAGGCTGCTTCAGGAAGCCAGATGTATTAAGCACTACTGAAAAAAATTGTAAAAAAAAATGATCAAATGTCATGACTTCTGTATTTCAACAGTTTAAAAACTCTCACTCTGGTTTATAGCGAACATAAATTATTTTAGTAATCCTACCTGAGCAAAAACAAATAAGGTTAAGTTTGATTTAATATCAGACAGTGAGGGAAATTAGGTTATATGTGTTTTCATGTCATCTATAGAAATATTTGGTTCCAACTGTATAACCATGCTTCTGACTGTCATAAAAACCAAACAAAAATAAGCTAGGGAAATTTTGGGCAATGCTCCCCAAGTGTGTGCATTTCATCTTTTATGTTCCACTTCTGTTGAAAAATATACCTTATTTCATCAAGAGCATAATTACTCATTTATTTGTAGTCAGACATTCAGTAAAACCGTCAAAATTCAAGGAACACAGAAATCTTTGTTTTCATATTCATGCAGTGATGGGCATGCAATTGTTTTCGTTCACAGTCAGAAACCTGGAGCACAAAGCTCACCTGCAAGGCGTCATTCTTCAAAAGCTTTCAGACATCCCACACTTCCAACGAAATACATTTCAAAACTACAGTAGCGGTCGCTTCCGGGTACGTTTTAAATTTGCATAATTTTGAGACGTCAATTTTAAAGGCTGTCAGTGAAGCGTTTCAAGGAATATTGCCAGGATTTGAAAGTCATTTTTACTCTTAAACATATCTTAATGTGATAATAAAAAATAAAAAAAACTAATACTAACGCTGCCTCACAAGAGTTCTTTTGAAAATAAGGTTACAAGATGGAAGGCAAAGAATAAAAATCATATTTGCTGCTTTTAAACATAATATTGAAATACAATAATATTAATGATCAAAAACCAGAATAGCCTTGATCTTTTCAAACATGCGCAGCTAGCTCTGCACAAGCTGTCCACTAATAAGTCCTCCAACAGTGGCTAAATTAGAATAGATCATCCTGCAGTAGTTGATATAAAAGCAAACTTGCCAAGATTTATAAAGAGTTGGAATTGTATAATCAGACATTGATTAAAGGCTTTTTTCATTTAGATTTTCAGCTTGTTTTTTCACAAGTAAAATTAATGAATTTTATTTATATTGTAGCAATTAAAAAGTAACCTTGGGTCATTTTGCAGAAAAGGTAAGCAAGTTTAAGTCAAGGTGGAATTAAATAGAACTGAATTCATTCCATTAATTTAGTTATTATATTTATTCAATGAAACGCCATTCATTCAAAGCCTTAAATTAACACAGTTAAATGCTATTAAGTTTGTGTTTCATTCACTCTCCCCAACTACAGGGTTACCTGTGGTTCCTCGAGCATCTCCAAACAAAGAGAGATTTTAGTTACTTTTATTAAATGATTTTGCTTTGGTTAGACAGGCAGATGTATTGTCTGCCTTTAAAACTTGCCTCAATATTTTCCTTATTGATACCGTTTTTCTATTAAAGCTGGCCTCAGTGAGCCATGTCATTAGTTATGCTGCTGCTACAGGGCAGTACTGCTGGAGGACCGTGTCCACAGAACACTTCTTGACTTTTCTGTACTGAGGTTTGTGATTACCCTCACTGAAATTGTTTATATTTTCTATTCAGAAGTATTCTTAACTCTCAGTGTATTAGTTTCTTTCAATACACTTCAAGAGGCTAGGAGTTGATGCCATAATAATGAGAATGGCTGGTTCTAGTAGAGGTTTCTTCCAGGCAACCCAAAATCTTCCAGGTTGGAGGGACTGAAACGCAGCGAGAATCTGATCCCCACTGCTTTTAAAGGAGAATCATAGTAGTAACTAATTGTTAAAGCCAAAAACGTATTACATGATCTATAGTTTCCATTTACCATCAAAAAAGTATTTTCTACTGCTGCAAATATTAAATAATTAACATGTTTTTATTCTTACACACAGACTCCAGCAAATATTTTAAAAACCCACAATATGTTGCAGTTTTAAGCATTTCTGGTGTTATACATCATCCCCTTCTTTATAGATAGCCATACATAAAACAATATATTGGCTTGTTAATTAGTTAAACTGTCTGCTCGGGTAGCCAGCCTTCAGTCAGCTGTTTAGCAGGATTATCATTGTAGTTTTCAGATGTTTCAATTGTAATAAAACAATAGTTTCTTCAATATACAATTCTACTTCAGGAGCAGAATGTTTTACAAGGTTGGGGGAAATGGCTTAACATCTGTGAGGTCTGAGTTTGTTTCTATTATGTCTGTTTTGACCTTTAAAAAAAAATAATCCTATGTAAATTACATTGGGGGGAGTCAACTGCAGGTTCAAGAGGAAACATTGTTGAATCAGAAAAAACAGAGTTACAAAATCATCCACATTTATGCATCAAAGCATATATCACTAACCATTATATGGTTTTCAACAAACTCAAAAAAGTTCAAAACCAGTGCAGTTGATTGCTGTTTTTTATTGAGCACAAATGGCAGTTGTCATTTTTGATCCATTTAATTGAAAATGTTAGTGTTTTCTTGCCAGTCACTAATCACAGCCAATCCATACCAATTCCAGTTTCTGGACGATTCATCGTTGCTTTGATATAATCTCTACCCCAGGGGTCCTGCAATTTTGTTAGTTTCTGAGCTACAAGTTGGAGAACAAAACGCATTAGCCTATTCAGTAAACCAATAAACGTTGTTGGAAAATGTTTAAGAAAGTGTACAATTTTAAAATGTATACTCATGATAGTCATGGATTAAGAGTTTAATTTTTGACTTTAGGACCTTACAGAAATCCGAAACAGACTCCAAACATAACATTCCCCAGTTGTGGTGTTCAATATGGATGACCGGCAGTTTGATGATCTGCCAAATTAGGTGGCCACTTTCATTACAAATCTTTTTATTCATTTGTCACCTTTAATAAATGATCCATCACACAAGCAAAGAGAAAACTGCTCCTACATGATTACCTTGTTCACTCGCTAATCTGCACTAGAAAAGCATTTCTATTTACCTTTTTGTCGCATTCAGTAGTTAGAAGTTAAGGTTGATGGATTTGATGTTTTACTTTTCATGTATCAGGGCGACACCGAGGCTTTATTCCCAGCGGCGCACCGATGTTTTTGGACTTTTCTCATACACCGTGGTGAGCAGAGAAGTAATTGAAAAGAAAAAGCAGTACAAAAGCCTATAACCGCAATCAATGTTCCTCTGCACCAAAAGCATAAACAGGAAGTTTAAAATGCATGGAACCTTAGAGGAAAACTTTGAAAATCAGAAAGGCACAAATGGAATTGGCTACAACAGATAGATGAAAATACACTGAAACCCCATCAGACTGAGAAAGGCACTTGGAGAAAGGCAGATATACATATCAATTTGGAAGGAAAATTTGACAACTGCACAGACTGCAAGCAGATTGTGACTTCTGGAAACGCAAACAAAATGAGCAAGGGTAAGGCTTTGCATAATTTAAGGAGGAGGGCAGGCGCTATATCACTGATGGACATGACACATTTTTATTAAGGGAGAAAACATTACTCAAGAAAGTCTCTTTAATTCCCAGGCTGAAAATCAAAGGCCGACAGCTGACGAATGCGTCGCTTTAAAGCACATGCAGATTTAACACCAGAATCGTCTTCAGCTTCACTCAGAAACAATCCTTCACGAGGGTAAAATTGTCACGCGCACATATACCCACACCTAAATCTCCTCCGAGGGCCAAATTCACTTAGACAGGCCTGCTTAAATCTCCTCACTTATTTATAGATCGGCGGATATGGCGCAAAAATAACTCATTTCCGAGTTTTAACATATGCACACAGATGTACTTATTCAAACGGGCATAGCCAAGCCAATTAAAAGCAAGCAGATGTGAAGAGAATCAAAGTAGACATTTATAGCCTTCAAAGCCTTTCCCGACAGTACGGTTTCCACCAGAGAAACGTGTCACTGGCTTCACCTTTTCAAGGATATGGATTTCTCTTTTTGTTTCGCCTGCAACGCAACAAACTGTTGGACAATTGAGCAGAAGTGGCACTCGGTAATATAAATACATGTACAAACACAAAGACAGAGGAAAGGGACAGCTCAGAGAGCAAAGATGAAAGATATTAGAGGAACACAGTGACGGGTTCGCAACACAATGAATGATAGAAGTGGGCAATAAATGGAAGGGGAATAAGAATGAGGATTAAAGGGGACATCAAAAAGAATAAAGCTGCCAGTATACCAACAGCAGACATTCATTTTCAGCAACCAAAGGACATGACTGCGGGGAAAACAAAAAACCTTGATCTCCACATGCTGGTCTTCAGTGAGCGATCGGGCAGATATATCACAATTTTGTTTGTTACCAAGTGGAAAAGATTTCCCTTTTCTGCCTGACCACCTGTCTCTGCCCCTATGAGGCTGTGCCATTTTAGATAAATCTTGTTAGGCACTGAGTGGTGTCGGGAAGCACGCCGCGGGAACACAAACACACACACACACACTTTAGAGCAGAGACTCGTATGTGACAAGTTGGTCTACTCTGCAGGTAAGCGGCTGCTTTCAGTGGCAGCCAAAAGGGCATCATAACCAAAAGAAAGACTAAAGGTCAATTTGTTTCACCCCTAGCGTCCAACACTTAGCCTTGACCCCATGTTTTGTGCATTTTTATCTGACGACTTGTTTCCAAGGGTAATAAAAATAGCTGCAAATGTCATTTACATAAAAAAAATTCAAGTTTTAGCGACACTGAAGTGTTTTAATCCAAATAAAACCAGCGTGTTAATGCCAAAATGCAGTTGTGAAAAGGTACAAAGGAGCAAGCCAGTTGTAGTTTCAGCATGATGGACGGTTTTCACTCACTGCAGTTTAGCTTCCTAAACACAAGGTGTCACTGTTGAGAATATAATACTACTAAAGAGCAAAACTGACAGAAAAGTACGCATTAAACAAGGACAATCTAAATACCCTTATATAGCAAGGACTCTTTAGGCAAAGAGAAAGTGCGTCATCGGTTGGCATAAGTGCTGGCCAAACAGTTCTGTCAGTAAGGAAGGAGGTCGGAAAAATAGCCTGTATAGCTAAGGACCCTTTAAGTATCCCACAATTCTTTGTGTGACATAATGTATCAGCTAGGAACAAGAGCTAGGAGAAGGAAGTAGAAGGTATTATTAAGGGTATTCGGATGGAACCCAAATATGTTTATAAATCTACCTGCATACTGTCAATATCAAATAACAGTACCTTAAAAAAAATTAATAATTGTCTGTAATAATTTTTTTTTACCAATGTTAATTATCATAAAAAGGCATTATGCAGAAGTTTCTCAAAGGGGTTTTCCATTCCTCAGTGATGGGTTGGGGATAGGCACAGGCGTACAGGTATGGGTACAATTAATACAGGAGGTCAGCCTCAATTATTCAGCAGAAAGCTTAAAATCTAGTAAGCAGCATGTTGAAAACACTGACGGAGGCTATCATTGGTGCATTGGCTTCTGAAAAGGATTCTTCTCCTCCCAAGGAAACATTTCAGCCACTACCCTATGTGACTGACTAAACAGCCAAGAATTTCTTAAATTATAGGGTTACACTTTAAAATTCAAGTTAAAAAAGTCAAGTTACTGTTTTTAAACCAGTATTTTAATTTGTTCTTGTGTACCAAGTCAAATTTAATTTGCTTTATCATTTAAACAACTGTAATTAGAGGTTGTTTTTGATCCGGGCCATATCGGCGGTTGCCCAGGGCGCCATTAGAAGGGGGGGCACAAAAGCATCATATATTACTGGGGGGGGAAACCTTATTTATCAGGGATGTGAGCCTGATAATTAAGGTTTTATATCGCTTTAACACATGTGTAGTCAATAAAGAGTCGCCACCTCGATGTACTGAGTAGGTGCATCCTGCTTCCTGCCGAGACTAGGAGATCAGGTTTGCTGTTAATCATACACCAACAAAGTCAGAGTTAAGCATCCCTTTACTCCCATGCACTGAAGAGGGAGATCTTAGAAAAGTTAATGGGGGAAAATGGCACAATTTCAACCTTAAGATTCTCTTTTGCTCATCAGCAACCTTAGGTTTTTCTCTATAATAATTAGCAGGAGAATGCCAGACACATGCAAAGGCATGCTAAGGCAGAAAGACATCAGCATTGATCTTACAGACATTGTTGTCCATCAATCAATTAAGCCATTTCCAGAAGATATACAGTACATCCAAAGAAATATTCATATATTTAAACCTTCTTCGAGGCCTAGTAAAGACAAGAAACAGACAAGAAACCTGACATTTGAGCTTTCTTTGCTTCCTTGTAAGAACTGAAATTGGACCCCTGATCGAGTCAGTTGTGTTGATAGCTAACAGTTGAGTCTTCAGCCTTCAACAAACCACAGTTTGTTGTTCAGATGATAAACCATACATCCAAATCCATAAAAGAACCCACTTGAAGAGAACAGCTATATCTATCCAATAAGCCAGCAAATCCGATTTAATGTGTTGGAAGATAAACCTTTTCACTTCCTATGGGCTTGCACTTTACAGTGTGTGTATGAAGTGTGTGTGTGTGTGTGAGTGCACGTCTATGTGTAAATATGTGATTAATCCAGTTTTACTAGTCGGAGGTGGTGATGCCCTGAGGCTGTACTTTCCTCTGATGAGATCTTGACAGATAAGGTTTATTCCTCTGAATCTCTGTCAGTTTCTCCCCCTCGCTCCTTTTTAATTCAATATTCCTCACCGCTGCTTCTTTCCCTTGTCTTTAATTGCTTACTCTATCTCCTGCTCATCAGCTTGCAGTGCTTCATCCTGTCTAACCTCCATCTTACTATCCTGCTCACACACACAAACACCCTCCTCAACCAATCGCGCGCTTCTGTCAGCTACACCTTATCTGCCTTTATTACTTACTGTCCACCTGAGGGCCTGCCTTTTCATTCTTTTAGTTTTGCTTTCTCTTTAAAATCTCCCTCTCCCTCATCCGCCACAGATGATTAGCAGCATCGAGGTCGAAACACGTGAACCCTGCGAAATGAACAGCTTTACTTCATGGCCGGAACACGGGTGTGCACTGTCACACACTTCCACAGCCAGGGAGAAAAGACGATTTAAGTGTCTGCTTTTTTTTTTTTTTTCGCCCACTTTCTATCTTCAACCTGACAGCCAACCTTTCCAAAGCTTTGCCGCACAACATGAAGTTTCCATTCATGCATTCATTCCACTCCCCGACACAGCCATTAAAATCTGTTGTTTCAAATCCAGAGTTAAAAAAGCCTACCATCATACATCATGACGTGCTACAGGGATACCGAATAGTATTATTACTCCAAGCCTATAGATATCAATCAAATCCATCAGTGTGGCATTTTTTAAAGGTCATGTTTAAGTTGATAATGAACTTAGAAAAAAGGCAAGAAGCAGAGAGCACTGAACGAGCTCTTGTTAAATCTCAGTCCTGAGCAACGACAAGCCTGAAGCATTTTTAACCCAAGTGTGTTCACCTTGTTTTCTATCACTTGGATGCCTCCATCACGCTCACGTTGCTTTAATGCTCGTCTTCATGACATTTTGCATCACAACATCATTACAGATTCAACCTAAGCTTATATGGTGGGCAGCAATAAATCATTATTTTAAAAAGAAGCTTAATTGTCCCTCATTATAATGGTGTCTTATCTAATGCAGACCTAGACATTTTAAAGGATCACCAGTGGTCCAAGCTTAGTGACCTTTTCACTACATTTAGGAACTATTTCAACCACTGTAGCCCTTGTTTCCTGAAAATGGTAACTTTCAAAAAATATAAAACAAATTCTAGTGTTATCGGGCTTGAATGTTCTTATTGTTCATGCTCTTGTTAATGAGCAACAGCCACTAGCTTGCCTCCATTGCCCATACCAACACACTCATAGGCAGCCCAGTCCTCATGAAACAGTTCCTCAGAGCTGCAGTGAGAGCCCCTTTGAGCTCAGACTGCAAGTGAACCTGCTGGCTGAGAGAAATAATGTTAAAATCATAAAGGCCTTAAATAATCACTACACTAAAATCAATTACGGCATTTCTGTTGTTTTCTAGTGATATAATTTAGCAACTTCTATCAACCTTTAGGACAACTAATTGCTACACCCTTGACTGAAGAAATGGCAACAGTGCAAGTTTAGAACCCCATCTACGATATTTGAAACTCCCTGACCAGTCTGCAAGAAAACTGGAAATCAAACATGTGCATTATGTTAGTTATGCACATTAATCCAAACTATACTTTAAAAAAAAAAAATTACTTTAAAGGAAAATGTCTTATGATTTTGGTAGCCACGTAAGCAGCATCATATCATGCTACATTACTTAACTACGGTAAGCAACCTCTGCACCATTAAATAGAAATGGATGCAATATCCACTTATTGTAAATGGAAACAAATATTAAAAAAAAGTAAAGTCTTAATTTAAGACATGAGAATAAACATATAGCAATAAAAGTTAAATGGGGTGTATGGCTTGTGGAAAACAGAAAAAGACAAATTTTCACAAATTACAACTTGATATTTAGTAAAGAAATTGGTTAGACAACGAAAAATAAAGTTTCATTTGTCAGTATGGTTGCCCACCCTTGGTCTGTGGGCAGTGTTATGCCGGATCATCCGTCAAAATAACATTCTTAACGAAGTACACAGCTCCTACTTGACCAAGTTCTCATTCATTTATCATATTTTGTCTAAATTAAAGTCATGTTATCATTCATAGATTACCACATCGATTATGCTAACATTATGCATCCTGTTTATTTTCTCTTGTTTTCTTTGCTCACACAAATCACGTTTTTATGATGGCTGCATTGCCAAAACCGCTCCTTCACATCTAAAGCAAAGGGGAACGCAAAGACCTGCATTACATACGAGGAAAAATGCTGCAGCTATTACTTCGTTAAATATCCAAAACTTTTTCCAAAAGAAGTTCAGCTTTTGTTAACATAATAAAAAATAAATAAATCTCTAAACATAATAAAAAGGACTAGCTGGCCTCTCCCAAGTTTTATTTTTTATTTTTTTTTTTAAATGCATCGTTCAACTCACGATTCTCAAAAATGTCAGCTCCACTTCCAAATGCGGAACGGAAAAACAAATGATTTATGCTGGCATTTAAAAGTGATTTGGTATATAACTTAATCTACATGACTCATTTCATGTGCACCAAGATGTAGAAAAAAAAAAAAAACTGGTAGGAAGAAAACAAAACAAGCAAACCCAGCCGACTTTTAAAGCTTTTAAACAGCCTCTGGCTAAGAAATCAGGTCAGGCTAGAACCTTAAACACCACAGGAATCTTTACAACCGCTGGTTTTAAAAAATATGGTGAAAAAATTAGAGGCATATTACCAGCTTCCTCCTCCTTAGTATTTTTTCGCCTATAAAATGCTGCTGTACAGAGCCCTTGTATCAACATTTTAAGAAATGGGGAAAAAATTTGAATTAAAACTGTTGACTTATGCTCTTTTAGATATGAATATTTATAAGCGTAATCACAGAGAAGTGATGGTTGTCAAGTGGGTTTATTCTCTAAACCTAAAGATGCAAGGATTTTTCCTAATTGATTTTCCCCAATGTAGGACAAAACAGGCTATAGTTGTCCATGTATTATCCAAAAGCTGCTGCTGCTGCCTTTTCTGCTGACTCCAATGATTGGCTGAACACAAACAGCATTGGTCAGGGAGAGCGGACGCTCTACATGTGGAAATTATCATTACACACGTTTTTCTTTTTATTTAGAGAATATTTATTTCAGTTAAGCGTATCAAAGATGTTCCAAGCAATGACATAAAACAGAGATGTGTACCTGACCCCATTACACCCCCAGTACCTATTGCTATTGAATTAAGATGTACCATGTCAAGAATTAAATCAGTGCAGCAATTAAAAGTTAACATTTATTCAGTTTTGGTCACAAGGCTTCTTTTTTTTTTTCCTCATTACCAGAAAAAAAATGAAAATAAAATCTGTAGACGGATCATCCAGGAAAAAGCTGCTCATTTCAGACAGCACTTACTGCTATTTTCACAGCTTAAAATAAGAAGACGTTGCTGATGGCAAGCCATGAGCTATCGCTAATGAGCAATGCTTCCGCGGGTAGCGGGATGATGGTCCAAAATAAAATATGTTTCTGCAGTCTTCATGCGTCCAAAGAGTCTTCGTGTGTCTGGGTTCTTTGAGTTTGCGTCTGACATCCTTTAGCATCTCATAAGTTTAAGTCCCAAAACGAAACATTCTTCGTTTGACTTTAATGACTGAAGTTTTTAACTGCGACTGTCAGCAAGTGGGAAAAAAGTGAATTAAAAAGAAACACAAGGGAACTTTAAGAAACAATAATTTAGTGAACATCTACGATGGTTCTTCCTCAGTCTTCCGGCATTGGTTGTAAAACGATGTCCGAACATCAACTTGACGCCCGTGTGAAAAATAAAAATCGAACACTTTGTTCAACGCAGCTTTCTTTATGTTTTTTTTTTTTCCCCACCCTCTCATCCCGTAAAAAACAAAATCAGCCTGTTAGTGTATTTTCCGCATTTCTTCCAGCTGCGAAAACAAGCAGCCCTAATTTGTTGATGTGAAAGGGTAATTAACTCTCGGTCCCCTATAGAGACTGCATGTTGCTGGCAACACTGTCATGACCTTTCAGCGCAGCGATGACTGAGGAGCACATATGTTTGCATGATTTATTGGCGAACACAAAGCCAGTAAAAACAAAGACTTAATCACATTGCGACAACCTCTGTCTAATTTCATTTATTCTGAATAATATTTACATGCCAGAATGACAGCCAACTTGTTGATCAACGTACGACAGGAAACAAGTTCATTGCCAAGAGGGCGCGCTGAAATGGCTTAAAGAAGCTCGACACGTAGGACTGTGCCGGTTGACGCCCTATTAGTGTAAAGGTTTAACCATGGGTGAATTGAATTTAACTCCAGTATTTAAGTTAAAACTTCTGAAATCAAATTGTCTTTGAAAATGTGAACTAGTCATCCAAATGATTGTAATTGGATTATTGCGTAGGACTGTCACTCTGGTCTCTGCCAGCTAATCTGCATCGTTAAAAATCTAATTAAACTCATTTAAATATTTACTGTGCTCACAAACTGTATAGCATTGCTGGATTCCAAATACAGCTGCTGTAATTTACAGTAAAATGTTTGTTTTTCTGTCACCATAGAAAAATAGAACAGATAAACGAGGCCTAATAAGACAGTTCAGTTTGAACTAAGCCTATGTAGGTCAAAGAAACATTTTCTGAAGTCTAAAACTAAAGTTTCTTTTAAAGGAAAGTGTGACAATTGACGTCAACTTTTTGTTGAGTTAAAAATAAACACAGAGTTGAATAATTTATGAGGGGGGCCGAATACAGAAATATGCTACAAAATGTTTAAATGTTAATGTGTGTGTGAACCATTTTAAAAACCAGAAGGTGCTGGTTAACCTGGTGGTATTTATTTAGTGTCTTCTGTTTTTTTTTGTGTGTGTGTGTATTTAACAAAACTGACTCCTGATAAATACAACAGCAGCTTGTCATATTGATGTGATAACATAATCCCCTGGGCCTCCTATATCAGCTCTCAGCTAGTTAAAAACAAGCAGGTGGGTCTTCAAGCTCCTTTGTACGGTCATTAACTGTCATCTTTGCATTAGTTTGGTGTGGAACACTTTTGAGAGGAGCTATAAATCATGTTTAATGGTGCTTAACAATGAGCAACAAAAATACATAACTTTTCTCTTCTGGATGATAGAGGTGGTTGTGTGTTCCACCAATGGCATCTGCTCTGTGATGATCTGGTATAAACACATTCATTCTTTCAGCCCCAATTATAATAAGGGTGAATTAATATTGAGCAAATCAACACATTTTTTACTATTTTCGCCTCTTGTTCATACGTTATAAGGGCCCTCAGCAGATAGAAATGATTTACAACAAAACCACAAGCTAAAGTTTCTCACTCAATCTGAAGTACTTCACTCTTGGAAGTTTAACTGCAGTGTCTGGAGGGGACAGTAAGGTCAAAGGAAAACTGCTAAGGATAGGACTCAAAAGCCTAATGTCACAATTACCAAAAAGTCATTGAGGAAGGTTTATGGCAAAAATCTGCATCTGACTACAATAATGCAGGCCAATGTCAAGCTTTATCACGGCACGTGTGTTCCAGCCAGCCAGCCAGCCGCAAATCTGCTGTAAATCCGCTCCCTTAAATGACATTACCATCAGCCAATTTACTGCCTACAAACAGAAGTGAGGGTGTTTGATTCGTGCATGCAGCAGACTGAAGGACTAGTGTTGGTGTGCATGTCTTTTTGTGCGTTTGCCTCTGTGGTGCCAGTCAGGCATGACAGGAGAGGGGAATTAAAAGCCAAAGGCGCCAAGAGACCTTCTCACATATGAATTTGGTGTATGGGCCTGTGTTTGTCTGTCTTTAGAGATTGACCTTCTCCCAAGACTCGTCCTAGACTAGTAATTTTGGTGCCAGGCTTGTGGCTAAATAGAGGCTTACGGGTAAAATATGTTATTGTCTGGGATGGAGATAACATTTTAAGGCCAAACATATGCTAGTACCAGAAAACCTAAAAAAAAATGTTCAAACAATTACACAAATATTAAAGATTGTAGAGATGCCCTTTTCGTAGACGTAAACAGATTTTTGAGTCACTCCTACTAAAAACAGAAAGGCTCCACCAAGCATGGATAAGGTTGTGGGCTCTTTAACGGCACCGGTTGAATCTCTCACCTCAATCACAGAACAGAGTTTTCTTGACGGAAAGAAAAAAAAAAGACATTTTACTTTAAAATGTCAAATGGATTTGTGGTGACAAACATGTGAAAACATAAGTAGCAGAAAACAGCTCCATGCAAGAAAAAAAAATGCATGCATGCAGGGAGGACAGTCTCAGTCTTTAAAAAAACGATTGCTCCATGCTTATAAAATTGGTGGCATCTCTGATTTAGGGGACCTAAAACCAATTTAAAGTTGAGAGATAAGGACAACATAGGTTATGCCATAGCCAATACCAATAATTTTGTGAGCCTAAAGGTTTGGCCTGAAATGACTTTTTTAATAGCTGTACAACAAGTTGCTGGTAAACTACACAGAGGGTCTCAGAAATTTAAGTAGCATTACAGACCTTGCTTTCAGAATGTTTTCACCACCACATTACTGCAGTTAAGCCTTCTCTGATTATGTGTAAAAGGCTGAGACTTGCCTAGATCATCCTAATATAAACAATTGTTGAGAAAGATTTAAGTGCCGACAAGCAATGGGCATGAGAGTAGGAAAGAACTGGAGCAGAAATTTTAACACGTACCCTGAATGCTACCAGAATCTCAGCGTTTTGAATATATGCCACATGGAGTCATTCCCCAGTCTGGTCCATTAAGTGCAGAACACACTGTTAGTTCTACAAACCACACAGGAACGCTATTCTGGTCACAATTTTTGAGAGAAGCAGGAGGTCTTTTTACCCATTGTACAACAGAGTAAAAATGCTGGTCAGAATTGGAGTAGAAACGATAATATCAGCTTAACGCTGCCAGAATTTTGTGTTTTTAACATTTCTCCTCATTTCCTTCTCACTGAACAAATCACCGTAGAAATCTTGATTCTATACATTTTATCAATCTGCGATGCCAACCGTATGCAACGAAGCGTGCCATCTTTTAATTCCAACGGGGAGGTCCTCAGCAAGACTTTAAGACCGTTCTACTTGCTTTGAGTATTTGGGAATATTTTACTGCTTAGAGTGTAAGCTTGTCTCTGCAGCAGCCCTTCCCTGGCAGTAGTTGAAAATGCAAACACAAAAAGACATTCTGGACAAATGTTTTGTGAATCTGAAAGATAGACGTGTATCCAAATACAGACCTCTAAAAGTGAATTCTGACCATGAAGGTAAGGGTATGATGTCATTGTACAAAACCCAACTCAAAAAATATATAAGGACAAAATTACGGCCTGTCTTGATCTAACTGAATCAAGTAAATCTTAAAGTGCCAGTATTCCAGTCTTCTTTTGATCTGCACTTTGTCCTCCTACTATGGAAAACATCATATCAATACATAAATACTCTGAGGATACAGTTTTTCTTATTTTACACTTGACACGTCAGACAACCCAGGGCTACACCAACATGTTGGTTATTAGATTGTTCAATGGACTGATACACACGCACTTAAAATATAAACAAAAACTGAAGAAATTGTTTTTGATCACTATCCTTCCATCACAAAGTTTACTTTATATAAAATTGTTTAAAAAAAGCATCAGGTTGCTCTTCTATTAATATTTAGTCATGATTGAGTCATGATTGACCACCTTCTGTCTTGGAAAAATCAAACTGAACTGCTCTGTAAAAAGACTAAAGGAAATTTTCCTTCAATGCCTGAGGTGCTTCAGAGCAACAACGATTTTCGTTTTACACCTGGGATGACTGTTTTCCACTACCGTAATACCAACTGGTGAAAAATGTCTGTCTCTTGCTTAAAAATCCAAACTACTTCATCAAATAATTTGCAAGAAAATTGTAGGTCATCCAGTCGAGTAATTTTATGAATCCTCCTACCACAGTAATAAAGCGAGATCAGCTAATTGCGTCGTCTCTAACCCAGACCATGCGCTGAATAATGAATGCGGACTGTCATCAGGTTTAAAATACAGAGTTCCGCAGATTAATAAAGTTAAACTTTATATTACTAAAATCCTAAAAATACTAATCATAATCAGCCTTTTCATTGCATTTTTGTACATTCCAATTAAACCTGTCCTCTGCATTTAACCCATCCCTTGGGTGCAGCTGGCTGCCACTGTGTGGCGCCTGCGGAGCTGCCAGGAGCTGTGGGTCTTCCTCAGAGACCCAGCAAGGCAGTCTGTGGGATTTGAACCGAGGATCTTATAGTCTTCCCAGACAGCAAGCGTCTTGGTCGAACCACTGGGCCACTGCCCCCCTATTCAAACATGAAACGTTAGCCAGCGCAGAATGCCATGATCCGCTCATCTTACAATGTGTGCTTTTTAATTCAGTGTAAATATGTCTGTAAGCAACAGTGCTTTGATGCAACACAAACTTAAGACTCCGACAAAGAAAGATCATATGTTTAGACAACTTTCCGCAGCCTAATGCTAGCTCACGGATCATAGTTTTTACATATAGTTCTCGATTTTCCATGTGGAAACAAACTTAACTATAGTGAGCTACAAGGTGAAAAACAGTCATTGTGGGACCAACATTTCTTACGATATGACATCCTACCATAAACAACCTCTGATAGGGAAATTTCAGCAAATAATTAAGAAAAGCCCGAATAAAATCCGCCACTTATCCACAATGGATCTCATCTCAGCATGCATATATGGATGTAAAACAACAAACCCTCTTTGTGGTCAGGAGGCAAACCCACTTTGTATTCATCTGAAGTCATACAGGACTTCCTCAACATACACAAGCAGAGCTTCTCCCTCTCTTTCTTCCAACGCTGTCTGAGCCTCCATAGACCTAATTAGACAGCCATAATTACTGCCAGACAGGAATAAGAGGACGGAATAGAAAGCAGGTTTTTTTTTTTTTTTTAACCCAGCCAAGGTATTTCCTTTCATTAACAGCCCTAAACATGGCTGCAAGGAGAGTAGAAGATAGGAGACGAGAGAAAAGGGGAAGGAGACGACGACTGTAGAAAGAGTAAAGGAGACCAAAGTAAAGGAAGTGACAGAAATTAAAAGTATGTTTGAGGGTTGGGGGAAGTCTGAAAGCCGGGGATGTCAGCAAAAATGAGATTTCTTTCCTTGTGAGTCGATAAGAAGAAAAAAAAAAAAGAAAAAAAAGGCTTTTATGTTCCGCTTCCGAATGCAGTGGTTTCTTTTCTGACTTAAAAAAGACATTGTCCACAGTAGATTAAAACCTTATTCCATTAAGAACCATACAAGTGTGTCTGAACGAACAAGTACCAAAAGAAGCATCGTCATGAGCTCCTTTGTGACTTTTTTGTTGTTGTTGTTGTTGTTGTTCTTGCTGTATTATTCATGCAAAAGAAACCATTCTACAACTGCAGCTTTGTAAGCTGGTGAACTCTCTTTTTATTCGGTTAACTCCTCTCTTTATAGGCGACTTAAATAATGATACATCTGCTCGCCGCAGGGCATTCCTCAATTGGCTAGGTGTTATGAAGCTTCCCCACCCTTTATTATGAAAAGGAGGTGCAGTGGGAGCAGACAGAAAGCAGGAGCACAATGAAATATGTTGCTTAGTACACCTTAATGCACCTGCTGCTGGCATGCTGATTTCCAACACACAGACACACACACACACACACACACACACACACTGCATCTCCATCTGCTCAGGCAACCTGACAAGTTTTCAACCCGACACACCTTCATCTGTATTTCTCCTTCAAGCTCTTGTTCAATACATCTCTTCCAACGAAGCGCGCGCACATACGGCGAGCCGACAAGCAGCGCCGTGGCGTTTGTCGATTTCTTTTTTGCGAGATTTCATTTCCTAGCTTAACGCTCCGTTTGTCAGACGCATGTAAGGCCTACATGTCGCCCCTGCCCGCAATAAATGTTTATGTATGAGCTCATTTCATCGGCTTGGCTGCACCGTTCGCGGCCGATGTGTGTGTGTGTGTGTGCGTGCGCGCGTGTTTGCGTTACTCCCAGAGAGTCATACCTCAAGGCAGTCTGTTATCACCAATAGCCTGCTAAATTAATCAGCACCCCTCAGGCCTCCTGACCAGGCCCCAGAGACACACACGTCATATGTTTTGCAATATTGCGGAGACATCACTCACAGAGTCAAACAGGTCTAACAGCGCCCCGTGGAGAAATACCGGGAGCAGGTGAGAAATAAAATCTGACAGGCAAAAAAACAACGGACGCACACTCGGTCTCAAGTAAAAGGAGGTGGGGGGGCGGGGGGGGTCAGAAGAGGAACTGTAGGCAAATATATTGTTTGTTGTTTCATCACATGGCAAGAAAAAGATGCGTTCGCTTTAATCAGTCTACATATTTCACTACATTTGTGCGAGTCGCCATGTAAGAGGAAGAAAAAATACGTCGCAAGGTTTGTTATGAATGCATCACCACCGCTACCGAGAGAGGAAATTAAAGCGGAAGCCAGGCGTGCGCGCGTGTGTGTGCGTGTGTGTGTTGTGCGTCTTTATGCTCATGTGTTTGCGAAGGGGGAAAAGCAGAGGGAGCGTTCGTGTCTTGGTGTAAAAGCATAACTCCAATTCCCTTTTGCAAAATTACAACTCCAGATGTAACATTTCAAAATACTGGGAGGTTGAAATTTCCACACTCCTTGTACTCGTTCGCGGCGTATCTGGCGCTACACAAAACAAGTCCTCGCAGAGCATTTTTTTGCTCCAAGAAATCCGAACAATGACTAAATTGCCTAGAAACGTCTGAGCCAAAATTGGGGACAAAGTCAGTCTGAAGGCGAAAGTTTAATCGACGCCGGAACTTTGTCTATGGTCTTGCTGAATGAGGCTGTGCACGTCTTTGTATGAGGGGGGGGGGGGGCTCGGTTGCTCAGTAGCATTTACATGGTCCACTACTCCCCTTGTATGCATTATTGCTGCCATTAGCTTCGTGCTGTGTGAAGAAAAATAAACAACTCGGACAACAGGACCAGTGATTCTTTGTTTTCTCCAATGTCTGCGTCTCAACTCCCAGCAGGTAGCTCAGAAAGAGGCCTGGTCCTGCATGAGATTTCTTCCTGTTAAAAAGGGAGTCTTTTCCTCTCTGCTATCAGCAAATCACTGCTGCAAAGTCCTAATTAGATACTTTTACCTGCTGGCATTAAATTATCAGCTGAACTTGACCTAATTGTATCATTAGGATTGAATTAGAATGAATATTTTTAGATCCGAGTGTGGCTGATTAGATGGCATTGAAAGGAACTGGATTCAAATTTGTCACGGATCAAATTGGATTCTTTAAAAAGGGATTTGAAACGGACAAGTTAGGCATGTAAAGAGTGTTCAGATGACATTTGTTGTGAATCGGGGTGCTATAATTGTACTGAATTGAACTGATGAGTGTTTTTTGTCACAATGTACGTTCTCTTAATTAGATGAAACAAGTCTTTTCAAACTGCATTGCTTTGAGGTTTGGTTTGGGCTTTCTGGCGTTTTTAATTTTGAAGGAGCTTCTGATCTATACTAATTGAGCCGAATACGCAAATAAAGGTAAATTAAGTCTTACAAACACTCAAAAACTTAAGGGTCTAAAACAGGGCTGGACAGAGACTTTAACCAATAGGAAACATGTTGAAATCACATCTGCTGCACAGTAAGGGGAACAAAAGGATATGAAGGACACAGCCATCAAAACAGGTTGCTTTTCTAAACAACGCAGGGTTTTAAATAGCCTTTGACAAACAATTTATTAGTTTTAATAGACAAAAGTAAAAGGCAATGTCAAACGGTAACAGCTATTCAAGTGGTGTCTAGGCATGGACTGGTTTATGGCCTCAAGGTATGTTAAGATTCAAAGTTTTTGAGCTGTACAGAAATAAGAGAAGCCCTTTTCTCCTCCACAAGTTTCCGTATACTCCCCAACACTCCTAATTTTCCCTTTTGTTTTATTCTTAAAAAAGGATGGTTGCTTGTAAAGGCAGGTTATGGAAACTAAATGAGCCCCCTTTAAAAGGTAATGCTGTTTTCTACAGGAAAGTACAGTTTCCAAACTACATGCGCCATCTCAGCTGACTGCTGTCTCTGCCTTAGGCAAAACCCACCTAATTAATGAGACGGCTAATAACTTATCAGACTCACGTTGTTATTCTGTTAGAAACAAAATACCAACGGCGACAATATTCCATGCAATATGCAAGTTTACTTAAATGCTACTACTAAGATGTGTTTCAAATGTGTATTTCATGGTAATCCTAATAATAATGATAATAATAATAATAATAATAACAATGAAAATCCAAAATTACATTTGTCAGAAGATTAACAAAAGGATTTTTCATACAGAAAAAGCGGCGTCTAAGGCTGACCAGCTCAATGCCACACCACATTAATGCTGTAATACATGCAAATGAAGCTGCAAGTAATGAGTCAATATACTGAACACACATTTCAGTTGGCTGATATTTATTTTAAAAAGACATTAGTATTGATCTGGTTATATTTAATTTTCTTAAAAACAGCTGGATTTTCATTGGCTGTAAGCCACAATCACCAAAATTAACCAATATAAATTCTTTGAAATATATCAATGAAATACATTTATTGGTAAGTCATTGCAATGAGTACATGAAACAGCTGACTGGGATTTTAAAGGGAGATTGTCTACATACAAACTTGTTCTCTGCATAAAAGCAATTAATTAGATCTCCTTTGTTCGCCAACCTTTCCACCCTAATCCTGAAATAAATCACTCGAACTCCAAAACAAAAGCTGAGCCTCAATCTAGCCCCGTTAGCTCACCACCACCATCACTACCACCGTCGAAGCTATTTAACGGTCCCTGATGCACAACAAGTGTAAATACTATAAATGGTTGTTTTTAAAGAATGAGAATGTCAGATTTATGAGCACCGCACACAAGAGGAAAGCACTGACACGATCAACATGAAGTAATTTGGCGGCACAGCGCCGATAAGACAAGGATTCCCCTTCAGCTAGCCAGCAGAGCTGCCCCACTGGGAAACACAAAAGTTCAGAGCACGAGCCTGTATCTTCTGAAGCCGAGCTTTCATTTCTTCCTCGCTCTCTTAGCAGCCTAAAAAAAAAAACAAGAGATTTAAGCCGACACGGAGCATTACCTCGACATCCCCGGACCAAAATTAGATCTCATATCTGGAGCTTCGTTCGCTCGCGTGTTCTTGCGTTTATCTCCTAGTTGTAACAGGCCGCGCGTTAAAAACACTCTAAATCACTCTGCCAACACGCATAAGCCTGTAAATCTGAGGAAACCTTTGCAATTTACTGAATTCCAAAATAAAGATCTGATGGGTTTAAATGGACAGAGTTGGCCAGTCAACGAAACAGAGAGCTTCCACGTTAGCCTTCAGCCTTGAGTTTTCGTTTTTTTTAGAAGCCTTTAGTGCATCTGATCTAAAAAGTGCATAGATTGCTAAAATAAAAGGGCATTTCACATACACTTGCAGAGATAAAGCTGCAAAATAAACAGCTAAATAAAGAAGGTGCACTTATTTCAGACTTCTCTACCGTCTGGATGCTCCCCCCCTGAAAGAAAACGAACAACAAAAAGCTGATACAGCATGCATTTATCCTTGCCTTATTGTGAAGCCAGGTGCAAAAATATGAACCGCTTCAAGTGTGTATAAATCCCCCCCTCATGTATAAACTCTGGCAGGTGTCCAGCTCCACTTGGACGGAGATCAGCGAGAGAACGCAGAGACTTGTCTTGTCTTAGTGGTTAAATCCCCCTCTGAGACAGCGAGTGAAACACGCTCCAAGAGTTTTATGTATTGTTGCAAAGCAGCTTTTATATATATATATATATATATAGGGCCGTGCTGTGGCAAGTACTCCCGGAGGCTTTCCGAAACACCTCCGACAGGTATTATGGTACACGGGGCTTAATTCATTGACGGCCCGTCAGCGGAGAAGCTGCGCAAGGCTGTTTGCAGAAGATTAGGGCGTTTAATTGAAATTTTTACAACTATGGCTCTTGTCGGACACCGCGCGCAGTCAATTAGACCAAAGATCGATTTCTCTACCAGCATGCTGTATGCAGATTTTTATTTCAATTATGCTAATCTAAGTTAAATTGCATCAGCAACATTCACTTACGCTCATCATGAACTAATTATTCCATCTGCTCTGCTACAATTAATAGAGTAATAAATGTACTTAAAGCACTGTTTTCAGAATGAGTTAATGATTTTTTTTTTTTTTTTTTTCTAGATACAGCCACCGCATAAGCGTAGGCAACAACCCTCCGTCGTGCTTTTCAGGCGTCAGTGTTCGGGTCCGACTGTAAAAGCGAGGGTCCAGCGGGGAGCCGTCAATTAGAATGATGCTCTTTGAAGGTCAAGGCTGGCTAACGGAGAAGCCGAGGCACCGAGGGAATTTTTTATTTATTTTTTTTTGCAACCAGCACCGACCCCAGAAAACGCATCTAACGCACGGATTACAGAACGGGCATCAGCCCTCTGCAGTTTCAAGAGGGAGCCTGTGATCAAAAATGTCACGGGTGCGAAGCTGGAAGCCTGTCAGGCCAGATTTTCCCCAAGAGATCAAAAACGGCTGGTGGAGTCGGAACCTTGAAACGTGCAATTAGAAGAAACGGGCAGAAAAACGGCAATACAAACAACTCTTTGTCCAACTAGAATAAAGCTAGTCTCATATTTTGAAAATTAACATGCACAGAAAGAAAAGGAAAAAAAAAATAAAACAAATTAGCAACAGAAAACTGGAAGGGAATTAGAGAACCCACACTCGGGTGTGCAGTTTTGCTCAAAATGATGTGTTCTTAAGTTAGAAGACCTCAAATTGCCTATTATAGCCTTTATTTCTATTGTTAAAAAAAAATGTACCAGGAACACGGCACTTTACATTTCGGATCGAAACGTGAAGAAAATTTAATTGTTTTGTTTTTATTCATCAGAAAGGGAAGGAAAATGAGTATGTTGCTCTTCAAATGAATAACTCAATCTTATTCAACAAACAAGTGACAAACTAAAACACGCTTAAAGATGTAGCCTCCCTTTGCTCTACTGAACAAAAATGTGTAACCACCATTTCTGCAAACAGATTCCCTTCTGTGTTGCAAGGAGTTGAGCAACTTGTGGCACCTGTGAACCCCTCAGATCTTTTATTTTGGCTGTTCTTCAACCTAATAAAAAGGCTATTTTAGCTTTCTTCCACGTTTAATGGTGTTGGTCTCAGTTTCAAAGCATCAAAGATCAATTTAGCTCATTTTCTGCACTTTACATGTTTTACCGTCTTTAAAATCAACTTCCTAATCAGAGCACGCTGATCTTTTGAAGAATTTGTGCCACGTCCCAGTTAACCCGGATTTGCAGGGAATGCACTAAAACCAATGTGTATAACGTTTGTTGCCTTCGCCCTTCAATACGGGCCATCTATTTGACACCAGACTCAGCAGCATGCACGCAATTGGGCCTGTTGGTTTTTCAATTACTCTACTACACCAAGTAGTAAAACCTTTCCCATCTTGAAATATAATTTCTACCAAACAACAATTGATCTGGCTGGTGTTGTTGGGCGGCTATTGTTTCAGTCACAACTGAACACAATGTTAAAAAAAAAAAAAAAAAAAAAAGAATTGCAAAAGATAGATTGAAGAATAAACCTGCATTTGCCATTTATTTTTAAGACCATCTGCCGGAATAGATGTTTGCACCACCACCCAACAGCAGCTGCATTTTCAGTATGAAGACATATTAAAAGGTGCCAAACAATTACAGTTGCTAAATGCAGCAGAAACCCAGACCCCTTAGACCCAGGCAGTGTTTTTGCCTGATTTTAGCCCCATTTTCCCGTTCTTAGCAGACCGGAGTGACACCTGGTGTGGTCTTCTGCAGCTGTAGCCCATCTGCTCCACGGTTTGACAGGCTGTGAATTCAAAGTTGGTGTTTAGCATACTTTTTTGCCACAACAGGTGCTTGTTTGAGCTACGGTTACATTTTCAGAACCTCAAACCAGTCTGCTCATTTTCTTTCCGACATCAACGGGATATTTTTGTCCATAAAACGCCCGCTCACTTTCATTTTTTCATTTAGACCATGCTTTGTAAATGACAATGGATCAGCCGTCCTAGCATCAACAACTCAGGATAAAGGGAAGATTTCCTCAGCATGTTCGTACATATTGACATTTGCAAATGCCTTATAGATTCTCTCTCTTTACTTCCATGTGTTACACACATGCGTACCTCATTAAAAAGGTTCGCGAAGCCGAGTTTTACATTTAGACTTCTGAGGAAAAACATCAGAGGCAGATACATGTTGGCAATGTTGGCTCGTTTTCCAATTTCACACGGCGGCAAGTTGTTAAAATGACTTTGAGGGATTCACTGGCAGGAAATGTCCTCAAATACAGGCAAACTGTTTGCGTGATGAACAACGCCTGTGCATGTAGATGAAAGCAACACAAAAAGCAATTCTTGGATCAGTGAGGGAACTTAACTCCATTATCCATTTTCAGTATCACTGCTCCTCTGCGTCCAGGAAAAGTTATTGTATGCCGCTGTTGCAACCGGTTTCTTCTTGTTTTTTTTTACGCAGTTATTGGCAACCTGTTGCTGCTTTCATTACCACAGGGATTTTTCTCCTATACTTACTGCCCAAAGGGTCTAATGGCATCAGGTGTAGTTGGCTGCAAGATAGCTGGACGTTGGCCATTAGTCAACACTCGTTCCAATAATTCAATCAACAGGCACTAATAAGGTCAATGAAAAGGCAATTAAGGTCTTATAAAGTTAAACAAGAGGAATGTAGAGCTCATGGAGACTTCACGTCTAGTTCTGATCCAAAACTTATGAATTAATCTTAGTTAATATCAGCACAACAGACAGCAGGTAGACTCACACTGAAAATATATATATATACTTTTGAAGGAGAAAAAAAAAAATATGTCTTTGCCCGAGTCAGTATTCTAAAATAAGTCTCTGAGCAATTTTCTCAGTGAAAATTGTCTCATGGTCTCTGAGCTATATTATTCCAGCATTTGAGTCTAATGAATGCTGGCACTGACATTTTGGTATAAGCCAATACTGTCGAGGGAGGGGGAAAAAAAAGAAGATATATTTACCGAGTGGAATTAAATTTTTTGAATGTGTAATTGTTGTGTAACCTAAACCTGGTCGGCTGAATCAAATCCATATAGTATTGCCTCAGAGGCTTGAAAAGAATTATTCCGCCTACCACTCCTCTTATCCCAATGTACGAATCATACGACCAGGAAGGCCTTGACTCAGACCAAACTAACTTTTTCAAGTGGTGTCAGTTCCAGTGTTCATGCAAACTGATCCCTCCTGCCCATCTAGCCTCACTAAGAAGGTTTAACTGTTGATAGTCACATTTTCATCACACCCTGTGTACCTATTATTTCCATTTTGTGACCCTAAAACATTTTTGTTACAACAAAAAAACATTCAAAAAGGAGCAATTGGCGATTTTTCACCACTAGGTGGGGCTTGAGCACTGTCTGTAGACCAAAACAAGATGTGCGACAAGCCATGCCTCTCTCCACCTCCATTTCAACCATTTCCGTTTGCAACGTCATGCCATGGTCCATCTAAAAAGATAACTTTAGTTCTTCACAAAACTATTTTTTAGTTCTTTCCATCTTAAAAAATGATAAAACATATCTGGTTCCACAAAGCTCTCACCAAGTAAGTTCTGCCTGGACTTATTTAAAAAGGTGTTTAAAAATCAAAAAAAGCACTAAAGGTTAAAGAGCTTTTCAAAAGGAAACCATGTTTTGCGGAGGCATGCAGAAATGTTTAACCATGGACTTTAGCAGATGCTAAAGATAAATAAGTTGATCTCTTTTAGTCTTTTGAGCTTTCAACTCAGGTTATGGAAAATGCTGGGTTTGGAAAGAGCAGCCTTTTAGACATGTCCAAGTTAGCATAAGGGTTTACATTGTCACAATAATACAGAGAGACTTCTGTTTACAGATACTAAAGCTAACTAAATGCAAATACTAAAGATGGCAAAACTTCTCAACTTTAATCATTTTATCTTAGTGTTAAGATACAAGAATTGTAAAACAAAAACCTTTGTTACAGCAACTCCCATCTCTCACACACTGTGATATAATTCACATAGACTCAGATTGGTTTGCCTAGATTACTAATCTAATTACAATTAATATTTAAATTGGGTCAAATATTCTTCTAAAAAAGAAGCCTGAATTCACTAAATTTAGTATTGGTAGTTCAAAATAACTCTGGCGCTTGTCTAGTCTTGGCCCCCTTGACGTAAATACACCTCATCTCCCGTTTCTCCAGCTGAGGTGTTTCAGACAGTTACCTATTGCCGAGAAGATACTGGCTGCTCGTAATTTCATCACACAACCCCACTTCTGAACTATAATTTTAGGAACAAATCATATTTGTAAATTCTGTCATATTTCCATGTATTGAGCCTAAGAAAACTCATTAGGCAAGGTTCATTAGGCAAAACAATCATATCCGGGGTTTATACAATAAGATTACATGCACGCTGTTTTCACATTTTAGAAATTATTTCATACCACAATTTTAGAAGTTTAACCATCTTATCACAGATTTAAAGTCTAAAAAGCCATCAAATCAACAGAAGATTGGTTTTTATTCCAATTTATCCATAAATCTTTTTTTAAAAACAGACTTAGAAGTGTCTGAGGGGATATTTTTAAATGCCAAACAAAAGCATCTACAAAATAGACAAAAAAGAAACCTCCTTCAAAGACTAAAGGAAGAAACAAAGCTTTTCTAAATGTCATCTTAATTATTGCAAGCAATGTGCTGAAATAAAAAAAAAAAATTAATAAATAAACCAAAATACCAAAGCCTCAAGGTTCCTCCCTCCTCATTTAACCCAAACTCGTCTTGGGCTCTCGGAGCTTTATCAGAACTGGAGAGGAGTCAACAGCGAGTCGGGTTGCGTAGGTGTGATTTATTGTGAATCACAGCTGACAGGCTAACAGAAACGTAGGAAACGTAGAGGCAATATGGAAAAATAGGTTAATTTGCAGGATGTTTTTCACTAAATGTGAACGTTAAATCATTTTTATTCTTCAAATGTGACTGCTCTCCCTGTATCATAGCCCCAATTCAAAAAAAGAAACACGATGTACAGCTCCACAGTCGAGGTCTGATTTTTTTAAACCCGTATGACCAGCTGACATTGAGTGTATGTGACATGAAGCATCAGCCCAAGCCATTTCATGTTGAAAACAGATATTTACGTCGCTCCTATGTTTCACTTCCTCCCTGCCCTTTGCAGCTTCCATCAAAAAGTTACAGTCACCTCTGTGGCATAAGCTGCAGCAGCACATCAGGTGGAACTGCTGCAAGACTAAATCTCGTCACGCTTTGCTATGTTACAACCGCAGACTGAATTAAAATTCAAAAAAGTGAGCCGTGCATTTGTAATCATCAGAGTCAATAGTCGGTGGAAACCAGCTTTGACTTAAATGGCAGTTTTTTATGTCTTGTCTAACCTTTTTACCTTTAATTGGAATTCTTTTTTGCACGTTGCTCTTTGCAAACAAGCTCAGGTTTCAGCTCAGATCAGTTGGGGACCATCTGTGAACAACTATTTAAGTCTTGTTATATATCAGTTGGATTTAAGTCTGGTCTTTGGCTTCCCAGTTTTCACTAAGCATTCATCTACCTGTAGCTCTGGCGGTGTGTTTAGGTTGTCCTGCTGAAAGGTGAATCTTCGCCTCGGTCTCAAGTCTTTTCCAGAATCTCGCGTTTCCTGCCAGGATTGCCCTTAATTTAGCTCCGTTAAATCTTCCCATCAGCTCTGGGCCATCCCCACGGTATCAAGCAGCCGCCTCCGTGTTTCCCCGTGGCCACGATGCGCTCGGGGGTCACACGCAGAGATAATTGTGTTTCTAATCTGACTAAAACTCCTTCCACGTTTGCCGTGCGATATCCGATTAACTTCACTTTATAAGCATGCGCCACTTTGTGTTGCTCTTTTACATAAAACGCAAACAAATAAGGACTTCTAAATCAAAGTCACGCCACTGAAATAGAAGAGAGACAAGCGAATGACATCACCGAATCTGCGCCTCTTATTTCCATTCAGTGGATCGTTTATATGCACAGCTCATTGCTCTGCAGTCATCTGCATGTGAGCGCGGTCAGAAAGAAGCGGCGTGAAGGGAAGGCCTTAAACGTACGGGCCGGCGCGGATGACTGCGCCAACGGAGATTTTTCAAACGTTTGCTCCATTCGTCACAAGGTAATTTCATAAAATGTCACTGAATCCAACTTGTGGGCATGCTGGGCCCGCTCATAGATCACAGAAGCGAAGGCAGCGCGAGGGCAGAGCTGCAGACCGACGAGCCGTTCAGGAGAAGAGGCGATTTGCATACGACACGTTTCACGGGGCTCGACGGCAGCGATTCCTCTGTCTGCATCTCGTTAAGAAATTAGATCAGTCGGTTTTAAAAATAAGCCGACAGACGACGCGATCCATCGGGAAGATAAAGAAAGACAGATAGGCGGAAGGACGGAAATAGTCAGCAGGAGACGGAGGAACAATAAAAAATAAAAAAAAATGATTTTAACAGAGGGATGGAGGTGATGAAATAGCGGGACAGATGCAAAGGGGAACCCCAGAGAGGCAGAAAGGGTTTGAGGGTAAAGTCAGATCAAGAGGTGGAGAGATAAAATCAAGGCTTGATGGAAGGAGGCAAGAGGTCGTAGTCTCCTCTCTTCTCTGAGCTGTGATTATTCCCAAATACACATCTCTCTCTCTCTCACTCTTTCGCTCCCTTTTTACTCTTTTGGCATCTTTCCTCGGCACAATACTTCCGTCGCCCCCTCGATGTCTTTCAATTTTACCCTTCGTTCTGTTTAACACTCGGGGGGGTCCTCCCTCGCTACTTTCCACCTCTCTTTTCTCCCATTCGTCCCCATACATAATTCAAGCGGGGTTTTCAGCGTGACGGGCGTGGCCATTAAAAATACATGGGGATGCTGCGCCGAGCCCGTTTAGCGGTGCCTTAGCCTGGCGGAGGACCGCCACGGGTCAGGGCAGAGAGGCTAGTTAGAGAAAGGAATGGATGGGGAGGAGGGGGAGGAGGAGAAGGAGCAAGAGGAGAATGACAAATAAAGCGGTGTGGCGACCTTGTACCAGCTCTAGCGAGTCAAACATCACATTTGTTCAACTCTGATTGTGCCGGAGGGATAAAAGAGACACTAAATCTGCCCGAAAACTGAGATGTCATCTTTTAATTGGTTTTTCCTAGAGGTTCTACACAACAAACGATGTCTTTTGTGGGACTACGTCGTTAAACTGGAAAAAGAAACCTCATTTATCCCTAAATACTCAACCTTTGTCCAGCTGTAACCATGTAAACTTACTTTCAAATGGAACTACAGTGACATCCTCATACCCAGGTTACACTACTTTGTGTTGGTCTTGTATGAAACAATGTAAAAAAAAAAAAAAAAAAAAAAAGGTCATAGGTCATATTGAAACACAAAACCAGGCCATCTGTGCTTGTTTCATTTCCAATAATCCAATAATACCCCAGCCAAACCTTTGCAACTGCTTTATACACCTATGTCCATTTTATGAAGCCACACCTGCTCAATAGCGTTTATATTAAACTGGCCAATCAGGGAGCAGCAACTGAATGCGTCTAGACTTCTAGACATGGCGGCTTTGATATCAGCCTTGCCTGAAGCCGAATTCTCGTGGTATTTGTGCGTTTGCAAACACAAGAATCCTTCTCGTACCTCTCCCACCTCAATTATTTGGGACCGGACCAAAAAGGGTTTGGGCCAATGACGTAGCGGTATCATGGTTTAAGGCAGGAGGTATAGCTTTTGACAAAAGAAAGAGCTGCTGAGCCCATAGCTGAACCAAAACAAACATGGCAGCGCAGGAGGACGCACGCGTAGCTGCTGCTATCATGTCTGTTTTGTCAGAATCCAAGATTTATGCTTTGAAAGAACAGCAAGAGGTGCCTTGACCAACTTAACTTGTGGGTTTTTTTTCATGACGCCTGCTACTTCCATTTTCATTTGATAACGTGATTGGCTAAAACCAACCTTTGGTAGGCGGGCACTAGGTCGCTTTGCTCAATCAGCTCGGAAAGTTGTGTTCCTTTCCTCAAACAGATTCGATAGGAACAGTCCCAGATTGATAATGTGCAGAACAGAGAGTGCTACACATTATCAGTCTGACTTGCCAGCTTAGATTTGACTTTCTTAAGATCAAACTGGTCATTAGAATGTGGGAAAAAAGGGGGATTAATGAAACTATATACAAGACAGTATGACTACCAGATGGGCTCATTGAGTATTTCGGGAAATGCTGCTCCACTGGGATTCCTACACAAACATTTTAGAGGTTTATAAAGAATGGGCCAAAAACAAATGAAAATATCCAGTAAATGATTGTTGTCTGGACAAAAATGCCTCGATGTCAGAGGTCAGAAGAGAATTGGTGGACTGGGTCGAGATGACCAAAAGGCTGATTGCACATATGGGCGCCCCCTTACAACCAAAGAAATGTCCTCTCTGAACACGCAACATGCCAAACCCTAGAAAAAGATGGGTTACCCGGTGCCAGGACTTTCAGCTCAAAGTGGACACCTAGGATATAATTCACATAGACTCACTGAAATTGGAATATATATTGTAAATTGTTGCCTGGTCAGACAAGACTGCATTTCCACTGCAAAGATCAGATTTAAGGGCCAGAAATCGGCATAAAAAAAGGACAAGAAAACGCATATGACGCTTCCCATGATTTTATAGCCTTTGATATAAGACAGAATATAAGTGACGATACTCCATGACAGCAGATGAGTGTGAAAATCTCACAGTAGGATGATCTTAAGTAAAAACTGGTTTGTCATATTTACAAATTTTTACCACATGAAGTACAAATATAGCGCAATTTTTTTTTTACTGTTGTGAAAAGTTGAATATTTTGTGGAATATTTCAAGAAGACAAACTATTCATATAGATTCATCACACAAATAGTCTAAGCGTTAATTTCTTGTAATTTAGATAATTATAGTTTACAGAAAATGAAAACCCAATATTCAGTGTCTCAAGGTGTGAAAATTATGAAAAGCATGTTGCATATTCACGGGAAGTGGAGAGGAAGCCTGTTCAAGTCAAGTTAAGTAAAATGCTGTGGTTACCCCCATTTATTCACATTTAGACCCACATAGAAAAGGTATATTAAAATATTTGCTTATGATACTAGGGCTTCTTATCTCACTTTGCTTGCTATAAACAGACGCATGTGTGTCACAGTCCTCTGCATCACTTTAGCACTCTTATATAGAGCTACAGAGCTGAGCTAATTTCCATATTCGCAGATATTGACATACTAATTGTAGGAAAGGTAATGGTGTAAAAACAATTTCATTTAACGTAAAGAAAAGTTTCTCAATTAGTCTTTTTTCTTACTTCATACATAGATTGGTATTGATTTCATGCATTTCCCTGAACGCAAAAGCAATTAAAATGGGAGTGCATGAGAAACTGTAGCAAAGAGAGTGTCATAGCCAGACTGTCATGTTCTATATAAATCTCCAAAGGAGGACATCTATTTTAAAACACACACACACTTGCATATCTTGTTAATGCCCACTATAAAAGGTTGTTTTTTTTTCCCCCTCCATAAAAGAGCCTGGGTTTTGGCTAATGTCGTTTCCGTGTCTTTGCCTTTCGCTTCCATGTCTTATCGCCTTTCTCTCATAAATAAAACAAAAGCGTTAACATGGTCAGGAGCCCTGCAAGAGAACAAGACCACAGAGGCAAAGACAGAAAGAGAGACTGAGGCATGCCACGAGCAAAGGAAGCAGGGAAGTGGAAACAAACACTTAACCTCTTTCTTCCCACCCACCTGTTCGCTGTGATCTCATGTAACACTGCTGCAAGATGTAAAAACACTTCTTGTAACACACCTTTATCCCCAGAGTTTTTACGACGCTCTTTAAACTGCACTCCTTGCCTCTGACATTTACCATTTCGCCGCCTTTCTTCTGTGGATCTGTAAAGTTTCTACCTGTACGTTTTTTTTTTATCTTCAAAGAAAAAGGTTAAAAAAAACAAATTTTTACAAAAAAACCTAATGACAGTGTAGTAAAAATGACAATGAATATACTTTATGCATTTTAAAGGAGACCAGAAAGGGGGGGACTGGGGGGGGGGGGGGGAGGGTGTATGCCCAACATTTCAAACATCAAACATGGAAATTTAATGCTTCATATCAAACATACAGTATTCTCTGTTGACTCTGCTCCAGAAGCCACTTATTAAAACTTGGTACATGAAGAATCCATTTCCTTGTTTAAGTGCCATATCCCCCCTGTGAGTTCCCCGAAGTGTCATTTCTCTAAAGTGTCCTACTTCCACTCATATTTATTTGAAAAATACTGTATTTTGAAATGACTTTTAATCTGTGAAACTATTTAGGATGCTCCTGCTCCATCAAGCCTCAAAGGCTTCAAGAAATACTGTTTAGAATATGATGTAGACCTAATAAAGCACTATTGTCTTGAATTTTCTGAGTGTGTTCAAATGTAATTAAATGCTGCGTTCATGTCATGTCTGCTTCCTTTACGCGCTCCTGCGATGGCAGCAAAATCATCCATGAATAATGTTTGTTTTTCCCTCTTTTTCCCTGTTTTTCTTATTTTTGTTTTTTACTTGCAATCAGATGGCCAGGAATTGGAATTTGCTCATATTCACCTGATCAGACTAAATACTGAAACAACCAGAAGTCTACTTTTAAAACCAAATGTATTAAAAGCAGACTTCAATTTGAGTTTGACTTAAAACTAATGCCTTCACCAAGAACCTGTAGCACATTTTTTGGTCTTATTCCAAAATCTTTAAAATACAATAACCACTGATGAAGAAATTTTTTTTTTTTTTTTATCAATATATGCAAGACAGCCCTAAGCAGAATGTATAGTACAAGTATGGACCAGGAAGAAAAAGGCACATCTGTGCATTTTTATATTTCAGAGTGATTCAAATCTGGAATAGCAAAACTAAATCTGCTCACATCCTCCCGCCAGATAGGGAAACTGCTCTATTTTATCAAAGTCTTTCAACCTCTTTTTTTCCTCCAACATGGCAGACTGTTTTGGTAATGCCAGAGCCATGGTAGGTTTTCTTTACCATCTCTGATGACCATTTCTCTGTGTGTTTCAGAGAGCGTTGCTTCCAAGGTCATTTTCCAAGTCTGAATCATGTTTCAAATCTGATGAAACTGAAATTAATATTCCCTCATTGGACAAATTTCTCTCATCTGCCTAAAGCACTCCATTGGGTGTAGGTCTGACCAGTTTTACATTTTGTTAAAAAGCCTAATATCAATGTACAATAAGCACAGCTAAAAATACTTTAAGTATAAAACATACATTTTGTCTGTTGAATCCTGCCCACAAAGCCTGATATTCACTCAAATGGATGGATTCAGAACATAGTTTGCATTCCCACCATGTGGAGGCCTATCACTGACCATGGCTGTAGACCAAAAACAGACCTTAGTTGACCAAAGAAGATGCTTTCAATTCGGGAACAAATTGAATAGGATTTATACAGCTGCTTATTTGCATTATAGACAAAGGATATAGCAAGCGCTTCTGTTACAAAGATCCTCTATACAGGAAATGTGGGTAAGCTTCATAAAAGTACAGGTGAAGTGGCTGAATTTCTCCTACCCCATCAAAATCAGTGTCTGTCGGAAACATGCACCTAGTTGTCAGGGCTGAAAGTAAGCTGGTAACACTGTAGCTCTAATTACACGGGAAAGACTCTTCATGAGACTCAAGTCATAAACCAAGAGTTCAAGTCACGTCTTCAATATCTGGGGCGCAAAAATAGAGGAAAGTGGCAACTTATGGTAATTAACTGCGACTGAGGTCCAGTCTCATATCCCAGTCCTCGTCTCTTGCCGTTACCGGCGCCAGCTGCGCTTTAGCGCTCATATTTAACAATTACAAACTGATCAGCACTTGTTTAGATTTTATTTTGAAAATCATTTTTAAGGGCACATCCAGCCTCAACACCTAAACCCTAATTCTGTGTTATTTTTAAAAGACGTCTGTCCAGATTGAGACACTGATATGAAAACACCCTAGCTTTTTAGGGCTAAATCGCTTTCTTCCATTTGATATTATTAGACTGTTCCATTTGTGTGGGATGTAACCACTGAGCTATATTATACACTGGAGTGCTAATCACCGTCTGAACGAGTCGCTTTGAAGCCACCAGCCGCCATATTGGTACTCCCCATTTCCCCTCAGTAACTAGGGAATATGTGCGCTACAGCATCGAATAACGAGGATTTTCTCATGTTCAGGGGGGGCTTAAGACTTTTAAAATGTCAAATGCCATATAGTTTTATGTTATGTTCTAAAAATATCAAGTACTGAGAAAGTCATCTGCTGAAATATTTTGCATTTTATTAATTTAAATATATATGTTTAACATTTATGAATATATATATATAACAATGTACAAAAACATATATTTACATATGTGTATACATATATATACATATATACATATACACATACTTATATATACATATATATATATATTTAATATGAATAACATGTAAAATATTTCAGCACCTAATTTCCTAGTAGTTGAAAGTGTTAGTACATCCACTGACTGTAGAATTACCTGTGAAACGTTTTCACACAGTCAGAAAACTGCTTGTTGTTGCAACCAAATCCTGTGGGATTCTGTGAGAGTAGAGAGTAGCAAGATGGCGGCCAGTGACTTCAGTTTTTCGGCAAAATCAGCACTCCAGTGTATTATATAGCTCAGTGGATGTAACCCAGAAGCACAGAGAAAAGGATCCAAATATCCGTCTCACTTCCATCGCTGTGGGGCGAGGGGAGGTAAGCATCTCCACCCAGACAGTGGAGTTTAGTGCAGTGCTGAACTTTGCCTCTCGCTTATGCTAGCAGACGTGACAGTAACAAGATCGAAAACCACACAAATCGATCATCATTAGACAAGCGGGCAACCATTTGGATCATTTAAAAGGGGAAACAACTTTCTGTACACTCAAGTTTCCTCTAGCTTTGGACTCAGGCTCCAACCGTTTGGTCTACACTCAAGTCGCTATAGAGCGGTGGGAACATGTTGAAAGGGTCTTTCCGTTTCTCAACCTACAGTAGTCATTTCCTCCCACCAACCCCACCCCAACAACTTTCCCACCTCTAAAACCGTAAAGTTTCTCGTGTGTGTAAGAAGCTGCTCCGACCCACATATCTATCCGATGTTACACACACAGCTCTCAAACTGTTCAGCCAATCATCTCCCTTAACTCATGACATCATCCCAAGTTTTATTGTTTTTGTTTTTAAAAAGTGGGTCTAGTTTAGAAACAACCTCACCCAATGACCTGAAAAACCAACTGCATAAATCCTCACGAAATGACTAACACCGTTAGGAACACAAGGATGGGGGGAGGGGGGAGAGAGAAACTTACAGCCAGCAGAGCCTCTGCATGCGCTCATTCACAGCCCAGACACTTTAAATTATTCAAGGCTTTGCCCACATTTATAGTGCCAATAACGAAACAACAAACTCTTGTACACAGGAAGAGCCTAAACCCTCAATGGCATCTGCAACCTGCTACGCAGCAGGAGATAATGCAGTCAGCAGTGATATCTGCACAGCACATTAAGTTAAAAGATTTATAGCATGTGACTGCATTTTTAAAAGACCATTCGTTAGCTTTGGGATATAGGGAAACATTGTGTTACATGGGAGGGATTTACAATCATTATTTGCAAATCAAATGCTGACAAGCAGTCCAGCAGGATCAACACTTGCATTATTCTCTTAAAATGCATTTAGGAAATAGCATTAGAGTTGGGGGTCTGCTTTTTTTTTTTTTTTTTTTTTTTTTTCTTTTTTTTAAACCCTGATCTGTCCAGAAGCTGCTAGCTGTAATTCCATGTGTGACCACCAGGGCGCTCTGGAGCATGTTCTTCTAAAAAAATAAATAAAAAGAATGATAATTTCCAGCTTATAAGTGATTAACACAGAATATACAGTGCTTAGAAAAAGTACGCACACCCTATGAACACTACCCATTCTGTCAAAATAATTCCTTTCATTAGGACTTTGTGTGATGAACATAAAACAAGCAATATCAGTTTAAAGTGGACTGAACACAAAAACACTCAAATACACTTCAGATTTTGTTTCTGTAAAGAGTTTTGAAAACCATGTAGCCTCTCAAAGAGAAAACCAAACATTTTTTGAAGAGCAGGCATCTAGTTTACAGGATGAAACCGTGCACGTCCCTTTCCCCGAGTAAACAAAGAAATTAAACTAGTTTCCCCTCAAACTCATTTTCCGTCCTTGGTGGGTTCATTTACTTCAAATGAGAGAATTCATTACCGCAGCAACATTTCGCCGCAGATAACGCAGTCTTCCAAGGCAGGTTGGGCAATCATGCATGCAGAAACCCTTCCTAGGGAACCAAAGCAACACAAGTTTGCGCTGGTCTGAAAAGTCGAGTCAACTTTAAACAGTAGAACGCGATAAAAAGAATTATGCAAAAAAACAGAGAATATTTAAACCGCTGTCGAAATGATGTTCGGACAAAAACAAAAAAGCATTTCGCTCCTCAATTGTCTCCACTTTTGTGCAATTTCTGGTGGTAGTCAATATCTCTTTCCTGCAGCAGACATTTGGTTTTCTCAAACAGAGGTGTGAAAAATGGCACTAATGTCTCTGTTCTATAAAAGCTCATCGGGGTGCTCAGATTGTGCATACTGGCTCCACAGAGGGGTTGTGGGGGGGGGGGGTTTCTATGGATGTTGACTCAGTGGTTATCACCAGCAACACATTGAACCCCAGATCCCACCAGGGCACACGAATCTCCTTTCGCCCTCAAAGAATGTACATGACTTTTTTTTTTTTTTTTTTGTGGCTGAAGGCACCGGGTACAAATTGCCAACTTTCTCCTTTTTTGTTTGACAGCATAAAAGACAGGGGAGGGGGACGCGGCGCACAAAAAGGCGTTTCTCTGAGACACCGGACTCGCCAGCAGAACCCCGGGAGAAGCTAATGACATTAATAACGCCGCCATTATTTTCAGGTGACTCGAACTCAGCCGCCGTCGGTCACGGTATTAGCAGAACGCAAGAATGAAAAGTCCAAAAAAAAATGCAAGCGAGGTCTCTACAGTGTAACAAATGGTGTGTGTGTGTGTGTTTTGTCCACCTGTGATGTGTGAAATCTGGGGCCGTGTGTGTAATAGCTTCACTTATCCCTTATCTAAGCCTCCATTCAGCTGATGAAAGGACGGCGAGAGATAGAATCTCATTCCACTTTAATGCTCTCCGCGCGCTGGTCGTCTCACTGACAATACGCAGGCAGATAGAGCCTTTTTGACCCGCTCTTTGTCAAAAAGTACACACATCGGTGGAAAACCACACGGCGCAACATTCACGGCCAAGCGGGCAGGAACGCGACGATTATAACATCGCGCACATTACTAATGGACCTGTTGTTTCTCATCAGGGCTCTTAATGAAACTTTAAATTACTTTCCTATCTCATACAAAAAAGAAAAGCACAGACCTTTTTGTTAATTTGTTGCGTTCAGCACATGAGGGCACCGTTTCTTTTAAAGCAGTAAATAAGCACGCATGGGGTGGTTGGAACCTCGCTGAGGCCCATGCATTTGGATGCATACCAGTTTTTGGACTGGACCACCGAAATCTCATTAAATGGTGCCTTTTAAAGCAAAAAATGCTTTGCTTGGGATTGAACAGTCTTTTGCTCTTGAGCTAGGCCTCCACCCACTCCCCTTCCTATCGCCAGCGCTCCAAAAGCAACTCAATGATTCACCCATGAGGTCGCAAAGAACCCAGAACAACATCCGAAACCCTGCAGGCCACAGTTCTCCCAGTTAATGTCAGTGTTCGTGTTTTAACAATAAGACTAAAAAAGAAAAACTGGCATTTGTTGGACAGCTCCAAAAGAAATGGAGCTGTCCAACAAATTTGCTAAGCAAAAAGAACACAAAGGTCAGTCTTTTGCTTTTAAAGAAAGTGTTACATGGAGTCAACTTGTTTAGTTTTTGTCTAGATTCACTGAACCACAGAAAGTACATTTTCAAACCTGAACCGGATCACACAGGCATGCAGATCAGGTGAAGTGCCTTGCCTAAGGACTTTGGTTTTGGGGAGCTTTTGCCACCCTTAATAAAACAAATTCCAGTTTATGCTTTCACCCAGGTTACCCTTTCGTCTGATAATAAAATATCTTAGATGATCTGAAATCTGTAAAGAGGGACAAATATCATTTCAACAGCTCTGCGTGTGCTCCAAATTAGAGTTTTTAAAAAACTCATTTCCACCCTTTCCTGATTTGAAAACCCGACCGCATGGACAGCATATATTGTCAGTTACAGTAAAGGGTAAGCAAAATCATTTGTCAGTTTGCGTTTAGCCTTTCCTCATCAAGGGAACAGTTTAATGAATTGCATATTTAGAGTTCCCCGCTTCCAAGTTTGGAAAACCCAGGTTAAAGGATTTGCACCATTCAGCTGAAAACAAATCCAATTTAGGCCGCGCTCAGACACCACATATGGACGCCGTTAATGAATTACCTCCAGGCAACGCTGAATAGATGAAGGTAATAAATAATTTCAGAAGGACAATTAAAGCTCGTCTTCATTAACCATTTGCTCGTTAAGCCTGCCTTCGTTAGCGAAGGTTGGATGATCGTGTCCTGCCCCGACGCGGCGCCCGTGATTCTTCAGCCGCCGCAGATGATTTGCGGCGAAGCGATGCGTGCGAGCCGACACAAAACGGCGACCCACACGCGCCCTAATGAGCCCTCCCGCTTCGCTGTTCAGTGTGCTCTGTAGCTTCATTATCGTCGCCCTCTTAACGCATAATGCTTCCATGAAGGAAATCAACACCACATCATTACGCCCTGGAGGATGCAACGCTCTCCCCTTATCACCGTCTTGTCCCATCCGTCGTTCCGGCACATCTTTGTCCAGGATTCACTTCCACTTGTCTGATTTTTTTTTTTTTTGCTCTTCAGCCCCCCCTCATCCTCAAGTCTCCTTCACACCCACTACACTCGCCTCTCCCCCGTCCCTTCGTTATTTCATTAAAAAACACCGGATTAGAACAACGTCGTCCATCAAAGCGGGGCCTAACCCCGAGAATAACAGCCACCTTGTAAGGAATTATGTCCAAATTGGCATCCGAGTGAAAATTACAGCGTTCCTTGTTAATTGCATTTTGATGCAGCTGTTGTCATCCCTGCGAAGCGGGAACGCCAAATTGATTTGTAATTCAGGAGGCGCTGATTTGCCTCGAAGAAAATTGGTCTGGTATGGCTTTTTAAACGGAGCGAAAGGGCCCCAGCCTGCTTTATGCTCCGACAGCCTCAGCAAACGTTTTCCTCGCACCGATTCGCGTATCGCGAAGGGCGTGTGATTTCTTTTTTTTATTATTATTATTATTATTATTGGCTCAAGCAGTGAGTTAAGATCTTTCAGTCATACGTGCGCTGTGGCTCCCTCGGAAAAAAAAAAAAACGAATGCACTCGCGATAAATAATGTGGAGGGAAAATATGTACCACCGCAAGAGAGCACAGAACGCAAGCACAGAAGAGGAAATAAACACATATTAGAGAAATTCAAGCGTGGACTGGTACAGTTTCAAGGGATAGGGTACAAAAAAATAAAGCTAATATAGATGAGCAATCGAACTATGCGCCTGCTTATATGTACAAAATTTACTCATGCACCCAGAAGCATGTAGATATAACTCTTCAACTCCACTTTCCGTCAACCAGAACAGTTTCAAAACTTTTCTGGTTGAAAAGTTATGAAACTTTTTGTTGCCAGGGTGCTGAGTCATGGTTTCTTTTCACAAAAATGGCTTCCTTTACTCTCCTTTCAAACCAACGTTCCCCTCTGTCCAGGATGAGAACATCAGGGTGACCACTGGCCCGCAGATGAGCGTACACTGCAGAACCCTGGCCTGATGATGTTGCTCTTCTCTGCTGGGCCATCCTTTTGGCCAGTGGCTGCTTTGTTTGCCTGATGTGTAACAGGTCATTAGTCCACCGTTTCAGAAAGAATGGCCGATCTACCGTAAGTAGCTGCAGAAAAAGTCAGCGTATGAGTGATACAAGTGTAATTTGAAGGGGAATTGAAGCTGTATTCTCACACTACACACATTCGACAACAAAAAAGGGGTGAGGCGCATTGATCACGTTTCTCATGTATGAAAATACAATTCAATCAGGTAAGGTCCAGTTATAAGATTTTGTTATGTTTAACCCCCTAAACCAGAGGTGTGCAAACTTTTTGCCACATGGACCGAAATTCTCAAGTCAAGAGTACTTGAGGGCCAAAAAAATGGATAATAAAGATAAAAGTGATTTTTTTTTTTACCTACTTTACAAAATATGATCATTTTAATTAAACATGTTATTCAGATTTTCTGAAGGAAAATGATTTTAAATCAAATAGCTCCAAGGTTAAAAACACGTTTGGCACATTTGCTTTATTAAAAGACAGTTAACCAGTTTGTTTGTTGATTGAAAAAAAATACTGAATTAATTTTGCTCTAGCAATACGAGAACAGGGATTTGGGCTGGTATTTCTTTGAGAACACTTTCTGTATTTGGTTCATTTTAAGAAAGGATTTGGAAATAAAAACAGCTTTTAATGCACAAAAGTTTGCATTTGAGTTTAAGTCCTCAGATAGATGTGGTCGTATTTACTGTGCAATTAAATAGAATATAAAAAGTGTGGTTATTAAAATATAAATACGTTGTGTTGTTCCCAACATTTAACCTATATGTATTAATGTTACCCTTATAAAGATATGTTTCAATCTCCATCAGCCAAATCTTTCGAGTAGACCAAATCTTTCTTGAAATTCAGTTGGAGAGGGGCAACACAAAATCAGTCCAGGGGCCACAAATGGCCCCCGGGCCGCACTTTGGACACTTTGGATTTTCAATGGAATGGTGAGAGTTATAGAAATACCCGATATGTTCATCTTTCAGGCAGAATTTGGCTTTTAAATTTCCCGATCATTCCAGTCTTACACTTTGCTTGCAACTGGGCAGGAGCTTAATACCCTTGAAAAAGACCGTTTAGCAACTGTTTAGTAACTCCAGGTATTTTGTTTGCCAGTGTGATTCAGCCTTAGTTTGTCAAATACAGAGACAACAAATAAGCATTAAAGTACGGTTTATGGGTTGGGTTTCTGCAATGTTATCACCGTGTAAAAACTCATGTTCAGAACCAATCTCTGCTCATAATGGTGATTTGTACCAAGTAATCTACTTTCAGCAGTTATCACTGGTTATTACACCGTAAACTGCTGAAAATACGGGCAGAGTTTCTCACCCTGCCTTTACTCCTCTTGGCTCCTATGGCGAAGGGATATTTCACCGAAGCGTCTGTAGTGCAAGCAGGTCTCTTAATAACCGCTGTTTCGTCACTTATGTTAGAACCCGAATAAGCGACTTTACTCTCAGGAACAAGGCCAAAAAAAAAAACGCCTCCAGTAAAGGACACACCTTTTCCGACACTTCCTTGTGCAGATCTCAGCTAAAAAGTAGGAAAAACTCAGGGTTAGCCCAAACAACTCAGGGTTGCTTCACGGAGTAATTTGTTGTCATAATTTGACTCAGGGTAACGGCTTCTGAGCTTTCTGAAACGGAAAAGTCACGTCAGTTTCTAGCTGTCCTCCATCCGAGACTGAGACGTCACAGTCCAGGAAAGCCAATTTAATTTATTCTCTCTTGTTGAATCAGAAAATCCAATTCAGAGTTAAAGTTCATAAGCTTTTAGCAGGTTGTAACAATCATCTCACATCTAAGAGCATAAACTCTGAAGTCTTTTGCAGCCCTCAGCAAGTTTTCAACCAGGACTGTCCTACATGTAGATTCATCCATCTTTCCCATCCACTCTGAGCAGCTTCCCTGTTCCTGCTGAAGATCAGCATTCCTACATCATGATGCTGCCACTACTGCATCTCTGTGCAGTGATGCTGCTTCCAGGTAATCCGGTTTAGTCGCAAAGTTCCAAAACACGTCAGGTCAGTCGCCCCCTCCAAGCTGCCCTCAAGTGCAACTGTGTGTATGTAGAGTTATTCTGTCTCTGCGTTGCCCTGTGATGGAGCGGCAGAGAGTACCCCACACCTCTCACCCACTGAATGCTGAAGATATTCAATGAACGTTCCAATCTGAGCCAACATACACCATATGTCATGGCAACTTGGCACGCTGCATGTATAGTGATCACATTTACATCACGCCTTACTCAATTTTACAGCAACATTAAAGTTTGTGTGTCACTGCTGACGCTACCTTGGTGCAAGCACTTAAAGTGAGGAAAGCTGCAGCCGTGTGCAAGCACGGTGCAACTCCTGCTGCTAACGGTACAGCTGACGTGTCCAAACAGGAGATGCTCACCTTGAAACGGATTAATCTGATTACATTTTGTGGCCCAGCACCAATACCTCGAGGTTCTTCCACGCCATTAAAGAAGTTGATGTTTTTCCATGGTGAAAATGAAAGTCAAATTATGTTTTCAGGAAAGCGAACATCCCACAGAGTAAGTTGAATTTTAAAACCCGATCTAAAAAAAAAAGGAGGAATTTTGATTACCAATATATCAATTTGAAAAAGGGGTTATGTTAAATTGCAAAAACCTAATTGTTTTAGTCAGTGGTCCACTTGATTATAGCAATCTAAAGTATCTCAGGCTCAGATCATACTCTCTGGAGTAAAAAGCCTTAAAATTAATTCATCGCTTTTGCAGGAGCATAATTTCTTTTTTTTTTTATTCCCCTATTGAACTCCATCTTCAACCTGCGTGCATTTATTAAACGGAAGGAAAATAGAATTGTTCATGAATACTTTGTTTTACAAAAAATGTAATAAATAAAATTTAATAAATAAAAAAAAAAAAAAAATCACCGACCCACTATAAATTTGCTTAAAGTAAACATGGCAATTTTGAAGAAAAAAAAAATGAAACCATTATTTTTGTTATAGCTTTTGAGCTAGGATGAGATGATTTTCCACCCATATCGAAATGGGTGTATTTAGAAAACAACTACAATGGAAACTGTTTGTTCACATCACGTGATCAACAACCGGATGTTACAAACCCGCTAAAAAAGACGAAGAAGACAACAGGAAGTGTTGAATTTATAGCTTCCTGCAAAATTGTCGACTACAGCTTCCCAAAACCGCCGTATATGTAGCTGCTCCAAAGTATGAGAAGCTTATCGTCCCAATGTCTCAGTAAGACGCTGACGTCTCCTCTAATGGCTAATGATGAGCGCTAGCACCGTGGCTGAAATATGTCTCGTTTAAGCGTTTATATGATTTTTAAAGAGTTATCACGTGAACAAACTTATTTACGTGTGATTTTAATTGCATGTCTTATTTAATGGAAAAACCTCAATTGCAAAATCGTGTCGTTTTATTACAGTAGGAAAATATTGACAGTTTTGTGCACAATTGTAATATAAACGCAGCTTAACAGTCACAAGGTCTGTTTTCAAACGTTCATCCTTTGTTTGAAACGAGACCAACCTAGGTAATTTTGTTGAAAGCGCCACCACCATCTCATCCGACTAAAGCAGCATAGCCGGTAAAAGCCAAAGCAAAGAACGGAAAATATCTGGTCATTCAACGATTTTCTATTTAAGTCAAAACTATTTGCTTTTTCAAGAATGCTTGTTACATCGAATTGGTCAAAGGAAATCATGTGTTCGAAAATTAGTTCAATCTTAAAAGGAAATCCAGAGTTGGCAGGTCAGATGTAGAAGAAAACTGTAAACTGCCATCAAGCAGTAAAACCCAGTGATAGATATTTGAATACCACTGCTTGATGTTTGGACAGGCGTCCATTTGGACTGGTTTGCCATATTACAACTGACAAAGCTACTAATATTAAGCGAAACAACGGTTGATTCTGCTCGAAATGGAATAATAATACAAATATCTCTTACTATATAAAATAGGAGATCAATTCCGAACGTTTGCCAATGCCAACTAGTGCAAGCTCAGCTGGACACATGAGGCAGCAGTACAGAGCGTGGGAAAGACTTCCCACTCCGACTTGGCCTCCCAACACAACTTCATAAAAACCACCACCAGGGACGGAGACAATAAGCCGTCTCCTCAAATGAAAACAACCCAAAGAGAGTGTGTGTGTGTGTGTGCGTGTGTGTGTGTGAAAGCCTGGAGCAGAATCAATTGCAACTAATTTTGAATGAATGCAGGGGTAGAGATTTGTCTCTGTGTGCAGTGTTTCCCAAGCTCCCCAGAGGCACCGTCGTTCCATTTGCTCTCACCGGGGGAGAGCCACCACTTATCAATTTGAGAATTGAATTTCATTTTCAGTCCCTGACACGCAGAGTGCGAGTGTCACCGCCAGAAATGTGCCCATCGCTTCATTGCGGGATTTCCTGGTAACGGCACTCTAAGCCGGATGCAGGCGGCCCATCAGTCCCTGCCTTTGATACAAAAGATTCTTTCTTTATCAACACAAAAAAGAAAAAACTACTTGTCCTGTGATCTTATTTGTTCTCTCGCTTATCTAAATTATCCAGCACATATGTCAACAGGGGGTATTATGAGGTCACTGAAACACAGACGTTCACGAACCAGCCATCCTCAACATTTAATCATTTCGATCTTGATGCATAAACTTGAACAGCAATATAGAATAAACTAAAAGTTACGCTTTAGTGCTGAATAATGTGCCCTTTTGCTATTTTCATTTTTATAGATTAAAAGGGGATATGCACATTTGAAGCGTTGCTGTGCATCTTGTCAATTAACGTGCATCAATAAGCGCCTTTAACACGCATTAGACGTAGTTGTGCTAAAGTGCGCTCAGATAGGGCAGAGTATTTGACTCCAGCTTTGGACAGTTTTAAGTAAAGAGTCACCGCTTAGCACGTTTGCTACCCAGCCCACTGCTGATGTGGGCTAAATAATCAGACAATATTTAATGTGCTGATTATACTTACTAAACCAAAATACAGGAGAAAATACAGTAAAATAGCTCTCTGTTGGTCAGAGAAGCAGAGGAGGTGCAGAAAACTTTAATGTGCAGCTTTTCAATGGAGGAATGTTTCACCTTCCAGCCTTTGCACCTGTAACGTTAAATCCCTGCTTGTGTAACCCTGGTGCACCATATATCCTATATAATAAAAATCAATAGTGTCTAATTTATTCTATCCACCACATTTGATAATCAATGCACTCTGAAAAGAGATATATATATATATATATATATATATATATATATATATATATATATATATATATATATATATATATATATATATATATATATATATATATATATATATTACACTTCCACATCATCCTGGAAGAACGACTGTTTAAAAAAGGAGAAAAATCACGGTTCAGCTCTTGGGACCTGGCTAAACTACGTAAAGCCAAAAGGTCAGAGAGCTGTGCAAAGTTTAAATTAACTTCATGCAAGTGCTAAACAAACTGACTCGGGAGAGAAAGAAGGGTCTGCGGTTCTCCACTGGCTTTAAAGCTCCTGTCATGTGTGCAAGGCCTCTTCTGAAGAGACCAATTACTTCCAACTCTTAGGGAATTTGTGACTTTAATTCAGCTAATAATGAAATGAAGATGAAAGATTTTTTTTTTACTTTATATCACAGAGCTCTACAGAAGTAAGGATTAAAAATTGGGAAGCAGAGAGAAAAAAATAAAAGACGTTTCACTTTAATCATCTCGCACCTTTTTCATGACTGCAACTCGTCTTGGGAGCCCCGACTTGTTCCAATAATCTTGAATATCTAGAACCCTTAATACAGAGTAGAAACACCAATAGTGAAACTGCAATTAAGAGTTAGATTCTAAGCCATTGCTGTTTAGAATCAGAGGGCATGAAGATAAAAACATTAAGCACTATGAAGTAACATGAGCCACACAGGTGGTCTCGACAAATATTTTATTACACCTAAAAGGTATTTAAAAGTTTTCTAATTAACTCTGACTTTGAAAGGTCATAAATTCAAGCACAGAATCAGTGCTGCATCCACATAATGTAACACAATGTACTAAAGGACCAATTTTATTTGGACCTTTGGAAACAGGGTCAACAGAATGCCCTTCACAAAGAACAGAACGCCAATTGGATTTCCGAAAAGCTAAAAGCTGAAAAACCTGCTAACAGAACACCAGCGGTTCTTTAACTCCTCATTAAACACCAAGTTCTCCATACTGATTTACATTTTAAAGCTGCAGATCCAGTCTTGTTCTTGTTCTTTTCATGCCATTCTAAAGTTGAATGGTATTACTGGTTACGGCAGGACTGATTGAAATACAGAGTAATTATGCATTTCATGTTAACTCAGAATCTGCTTTAATATGGAAAAACCAACAAAGGTTCCCAGACAGACTCCCACAAATCTGACCTCTAATTCAAACCTGACACCGCTTCTTTAGTTAGACTTCATACCATTTCCACATCCAAGTTCTAACTTCAGCGATAACTGCAACAAAGAATGGGGAGCCACAAGCAAACGACCATTTGCTCACGATTTGCCTTCCAAACGTGTAAACCACACATTTCTAGTAAAGGCAGCCAGAGTAACACCAGAGCTGTTTTTCCAGTAGAACGATGGCAGTGGATGAACTGAAGGAGGATGCACAATTCAGGTCCTGGATTTTTTTCTCCTTTGCCCCTCATATCTTTAAAAATGCATGATGTTTAGAGACATCTGTTGTAGACACATTTCTTGACTCAAACTGTTGGTCTTTTCTTTCCTAATTAAGGAGGTTTCTTAAAAAACAAAAACAAAAAAAGAACATTTTAATAGGTTATTGAAACACTCTTTTCACGTGCATTAACAAAAAGCATTCTAACTTAACTCTGGTGGCCCAAAGCTCCTACTTAAAACAAAGACAAGAGTGCCCATCACTCCTGTTGTTTTTCATGTTGTTGCACTGGGTACCTGACCAACTATCAGGGCTCTACATCATCAAGCTCCTTCTTCTATAGCACAACTATTAAAAAGACTCGTACTCCAGCTCAGGATGATCTACTTGTAGTCCCAAGGAACCACATTTAGCACTTTAGGGGTCCAGACTGTTGCATCAACCATGGAAAAAAATTATTTTTTACATTTGGGCTCATTTAAAAAAGCAGCTGAGGACATTCTTGTTCAACGTGCTTTTGTGTAAGAGCGTTTTACAATTGTTTAGTAGCCTATACTCCGCCTATGCAAAGCATTTTGATATTTTTATCTATGAAAAGTGATATAACAAAGTAAAAGCAGTAAGTATATTTTATTTATTTTATTAATGCACGCTACATAGTATTCCGTCATGTTCAGGTTTAAAACTGGACTGAAAAACAGTCATCCACACACACACACACACACACACACACACACACACACACACACACACACACACACACACACTCCCTTAAGGGAAGTTCATCATCTCCAATTAACTAAACATGCAGTATTTGTTTTGTTTGTTTGTTTGTTTGGACTGAGGGCAAAAGCTAGAGAACCTGAAGAAAGCCTGAGGGTTAATTCAAGGGTTTTCCGGTCTGCCGATTATAGGAGTGCACAGCAACAGGTGGGGGAGGATAAGAGCCGTCTTGCGCTATGCTCCAAAAAGCCAGAGAAAACCTGCTTACTCCAGCATCTCATTAAAAGGATTTTAAACCATTAAGACTTTGCAAAATTTGCAGCTTGGGACGCTTCATTCATGTTCTGTGACTGGTCTTTGCTTAATTTATCAAATTCCTAAGACATTTTAAGATATGGCACGTCTGCATTAGAACCACAGAAAAATCCCAAGAAAATCTTTAAACGACCTTTAAAAAAAAAACTGAAGAAATAGCCTGAAGAAAGCCAGTTTAAAATCCAAATCCTTGGAAACAAAAGGGAAAAAATATTGAAAGATTAGTTTGTGTCTATCAAACTTTCTCAAAGTCTAACAGCTACCTTCAGCAGTAAATTGGCACCCAAAATTGAGCTACAGCTACTAGATGAATGTTTGGTTTAAAATTTAAAAATGAGAAAGTTGAAGTTGATGCAAGACTTCTAAAAGTCTCAACATGTTCATGGTTTTAAAGACAATCGCAATCATTTCTGGCTTTGATACACCTCATATAAACGGTAAATGCTGCTAGTCCAATCACCCATTCACTCACACACACATTCACACCCTGACAGTGGTGGGCTATGTAGTGGCAGCCATACATCGGTACCACCGGGCCCTCTGACCACCGCCAGTAGGCAATTTGGCTGAAGTGTCTTGAGCGACTGAGACAGTCTAACCCGCCAATAGCAGGACACACTCCCAAACTTGTGCGCCACTGTCGCCCCATTATATAAATATAAATGCCGTATGAATTAAATCTCATCTCTTATTCAAAACGCAAAAATTGCAGTAAAACACTGGAAGGACCTCTAGCCAATCAGACCGTCAGTCACAACCTCACACCGCCAGCACCATATTCTCATTAACTTCAGCTTTGAGTTTCCCTCAACCGTCAGGCGTAAAATTCTCTTCTCCCCGTTTGTATTTCAAGACGCTAAGAAAAGGAGAAATGGCCGCCGATTCTCTGGTCGGGAAGTACGATTTTGACGTTTGCTGAGGCCCCAACAGAAGCCTACAATGTTCAGGTCCGTGCCTCGTTTGAAACCGACGCAGCATGCTGAGAAAACGGCCAGCGGAATTATACAGGGCAAGACCCGTGTTGTAATAAAGCAGAAATATTCTTCCAGGGCAGAGTTTTATTTTTATTCCCCCCCCACCTCATAGCGTCACAAGATTTCCCCGTTTCTACCCTTACTAAACCAAACTTCCGTGTCATCTCAGCCCCGCCTCACCCCGTTCTGACTCATCCCTCAGTGCGGCGCGCTAATCTTCAAACGAGGAACGGCGAACAAAAGAAACATCAACGACTCTTGTTTGATTTGATTTCTCTCAGCTGTGACGCTCAGCAAGGGGCTCCCTCTGCTGCTACAGCACAGGGAAAGCAAAAAAAAAAAAAAAAGATTTCAGCATTTCCTTTTACACAATCTGTTGTTTGAATCTCACTTTTCTGCTACTAGATTTAAAAAGACGCACAGACTTTCTTCCTTGCTCTGCTTCCGGCTCCCCCCCCCTCCTCGTGCCTCAAGTGGGCGACTGGCTGTGACTGACGCTGTCGGATTAGCCCGTTTAAAAAGACATATGTTTTCTCGAAAATATTTTTTGTGCGAACATGTGTTTGCGTCCCACGATTTACAGAGAGGGGGTGTATTATTTATGGAGAAGCATGCAGCGAGGGAGATACAGTTTGGAGACATGCGTTAGCACAGCCACGGGCGTGAGGTTGACGTAGCGTACAGATCCAGCACACATACACACGTTGGGGAAAAAAAGAAAGACAAAATCCAAAAAAAAAAAAAAAGGACCTCTGAAGACTCCCACACACAAATTATCAGCGGACGTACAATAGCAGCGTGCGCACCCTGCGAGTTCGAGCGAGCACGCAGACACGCGCCAGGCTCCAAATCGTATTAGGCAAATGAGAGCGAGGCACCGCAGAGGCAAAGGGGGGGGAGAGAAAAAAAGGCATTCTGTTCGAGGGCTGTTGCTGTGACAGATCCTGGAATAAATCATGTTTAGTTGTTGTTGCCGTTGTTGTTTAATATGCAAATCCTCCATTCAAAGCGCAAGCCGGTTGTTAACATGTGCGTCCCGAAACACAGGAAAGTCTCCCAAACACGCGAGCATATGGAGCTCTCTGTGCCAAGAAATGTGTGGGTCACACTGTGGAAGAGGCGTGGGGACGAATGTGGGTGTGAAAATAAAAATAAAAAAAATGCCACGGGCGTCATTACCGGATCCGTACTTCATAAAAACGCACCGCTATCAGTCAGCGGCGCGCAGCTAATGATGACAACGGGTGCAGAGTCCCGGACACGCGCACACCTGAGATGAAGTAGCCAAAAAAGGCACAAAAGCTTCAGGAAAGGACACACCAAAAACAACTCGAGCGATCATAAAAAAAGTGTTTCACCCTCACGAGGACACTCAATTAGGCCCACACATGTACTGGAAAAACGCTGGCATCACAAAGCGGCGCCCTCGCAGGCGACGCACGTGCGCATAAGCGACCGTAGGCCGCGGCAAATGAAGTGGCTGTTGACAGATTTTCAGCTTGTAATTGATACCCACACTTCGCCGCTTTTTTTATTTATTTCATTTCCCTCAACCCAAAAACTCCCTTAGAAGCATCTCTTGACATATCAGTTTCTCCTTCACACATGCATCTGAATGTTTGATTGAAATCACACTTTAGGCTTGGAAAAGGCAAACGCACAGGCTATCGCTTTCCTGCAACTGCTGAAGGAAGAGGTGTCACTGCTGCAGAAGCCGATAAGGCTTTAAATGGCTGTCGTCACTGAACTTTATCTTGCCAGTGCCTATGGGTGAAAGGGGCTGGATGTGCGTAGGATGGCAATGATTCAGGAAGTGCCGAGCTTTGAAAAAGTGTTCACCCCCCCCTTTGAACTTTCACACACTTTGTCATGTTAGATCCTTAAACCTCATGGTAGCGTATTGGGATTTTAATCTGATAGGCCGACACAAAGCAGAGCACAATTGTGAAGTGAAGGGAAAAGGTATCATGGTTTTTAAGAGTTTTTACAAACATAGAGTTTTATGCACTACTGGCAAAAAAATTCCATTAGTTAACAGACTGTTAACTAATGGAATTAACTAATTGATCTTCGCGTCGTGAAGAAATGTGCGGAGAAGCTTCACGCGGCTGTAGTGTCGCTCAAATGCAAACCTACCAAAACGTCGCTGCCCACTTAAACTGGCAGGTCAGGCAAAGGAGAGCATTACTCAGAGAAGGAACCATAGCATGTTAACTTTATGAACAAGTGGCAAGAAGAAAGTCCTTGTTGAAGAAAGCCATGATAGGTCGCGCTTGCAGTTTTGTCAAAAGCCACGAAGGGAATGGGAAAACAATCACCGAACTGAATTAGAATAACTGCATTTCATTTTCAAAATACTTTTTCCCCCACAGTGAAACATAGTAGTGAAAGTATCATGCTGCGGGGGTAATTTCTTCTAAAAAGGGAAAATGAAGCTGGGCAGTTTGTCAAAAAGAGCACGTTGAACGTTAATAAAGGGCCATCCTGGGAGAAAAACCTGTTGGAGGCGGCAAAAGGCTTGAGATCTGGGTGGAGGATCACTTTCCAGCAGGACGACAAACACAAAAAGCCAAAGCTACAACCAGGTGATATACTGTAGATCAAAGTGTCGGTATTATGTCAGGCCAGCGAAAGCCGAGGTATGAATCCAGTTGAGAATCTATAGCAAGACTGAGCTCAGGGAGTGAAGAGGAAAGTGCAGCTAAAAGTGCTTCTAAAATACAGTACAGACTTTAGGAGATGTCTACAATCGCAACCACACTACAGATTTTCTTAAAGTGAAAACAATCCTTTTCCCTTGACTTCATAATTCTTCGCCCCTTTTAGTTGGTCAATCAAATTACATACATTTAAGTTTGTGGTCGTAATGTGAAGATCATCATTTTTGCCAGGCCACTGTATGGCTGAGAGAGAGAGACAAACGGAAGAGGGAAAATCAGGTGGACTCCTACCTTAAACAGGCGCAGGATGTTGGCCACCATGATGGACACGGAGCTGGACGCAGCCCCGATCACACCCACGATCTTATCAGGCTTGGTGAAGATCGGAGGGTCCCCGTTGGCGCAGCGCACGTCCGAGCCATCCCTCTCGATTAGGGCCTGCACAAACGTCAGGGACTGCTCCAGAGCATACGTGTCCCTGGAGCAGGTATCCAAGATCCGGGCCCCCAGCGTGATGTTGGGCAGCAGTTCAGGATCCTTGTTGATCAGGTCGATGGCAAACATCATGGCCTCTAGGCGGTGGATGCCCTTCTCCTTTTTCAGCTCCCCGCACGGCGTGCCACGGTCGCCCCGTGAATGCACCGGGAACAGGCCGCCGAGGATGACGTCGCCGTCCAGACGGATGGAGTGAGCGTATTCCGGGGCCGCCTGGGGGTCCGTCGGGACTCGCTGGGGCGAGGTGATGGGAAAGAGCCAGGTGTAGGAAGTAGCCAGGAGCAGGAAGACGACGGAGGGAGAGTGGAGGGGAAAAGTCGGGCTCCACTGAGACTCCATGATCAAAGGGCTTAGCAACAGACGGCGATCCGAGAGTCTTTTAAAGATTATTAAAGTCGGCCCTTTCTACTGATTAACGAGGCAGGGGTAAAGGACCCCAGGTGCGGAGTTAGCCGAGCCCCATGAGCAAGTCATATTCCAGGGAAGAGAGAGAGCATGGACAGGAGGTGTAGCAGGAAAAGTGGCGCTTCAGTTTGGAGTATCTGGTCCGGGGGGGCAGGGGGCAGAGCGTGCAACCCACAAGTCACATCTTTTGTAGAGCCTGTTGAGGAGACACAGAGACAAGAAGACATGTTGGTACCATTAACTGTGCAAGGGTCAACTGGCTGCAGGGTGGTAAAGCTCACTCGGCATGTGGAAAACACAGACCAAGATGAATGACGCTACCAAAAACAGACATACAGAGGCTCTCAAGAGCGCCCACGGCCCTGCTAACGCGTCAGGCTTTTGTGACACAACAGAAGTTAGGCCACAGTGAATAATTTCAAGACTTCATGTGTCCATCCATTTGACTTTTAGCCTGCAATGAAAGCGAGACCTGCTAGAAGGCAAAGGAAAACGATTGTTGGATCTTTTTGCGCATCCTTAAATTAAAATCCATCAATATTTGTCCATTCTACCTCGCCAAATATCTTTAAATCTATTAGACATCTTTGTCCACAGGCCTCTTTGGGTGACCTCACAGATTCTCGAACCAATTTAGATCCGGGATCTGGCCAAGTCATCCCAAAAAAAAAAAATGACGTTTTCCTCTCATGAAGATGTGAATTTGGCTGTGTGATTGTAGTAAGCTCTCCAGCAGACACTTGAAGATTTGGGTAAAAACTGACTGGTGATTTAAACCGGTCATTCGTTCCTCCATGTTGCAGACTGCCTAACGAGTTTATATGTCATTTTCTCAAAATCTTACAATTCTTTACATCACCGTTGTCCCACTCTTACTTCAATTCCTATTACTTTCTCCTAATTTAAACTTTCCTTTAATGAGACCCCTTTGATCCAACTAAACCAGGCATGTCCAAAGTGTGGCCAGGGGGGCCATTTGTGGCCCTTAGACTCATTTTGGGTGCCCCCAAACTGCATTTCAAGAAAGATTTGGTCCACCAGCACAGGTCGCTGATGCAGATGGAAGCATTTAGTTTGTAATTAGGGCAACATTATGTACAGAAACGTTAAACTCTTACAACTGAAGTACAACACAAAGTATTCACCTTTTAATAAACACACTTTTGACATTAATTTCATAGTGACATCTATCCAATGACATTTGATTACAAAAAAAAGACAGACTTTGGTGCATTAAAATCTGCAAGTGTTTTCAAAGAACAACAGACCCAAATATTGTTCTTATATTGCTAGACCAAAAAGCGTAGTTTATTATTGTTAAAGAGTCTTAAATAAATCCTATTCATTTGGCCCTCAAGTTCCTTTGAGTTGACAATTTTGGCCCATGTACCAAAAAGTTTGGACACTCCTGAGCTAAACGGTGGCTTTAACTGATGCAAACGTGGAAAAGTCGCGTAAACTCAACAAGAACCACTGAGCTTTATTACAGGTTAATCAGATCCTATATAATTGATGGCAAGTCAAAGCTCAAGATGCTAAAAAAAAAAATGATAATCAGGTGTTTCTGCGCATTTAAGCAACCAGGTCATCGCAATAACTATTTTTTTTATTATTATTTTTTTTAGCCACTGCATTTATTGGCTGGCAAACTCCCAATGCAAACTCCCAAGTGCCTCAGCTCGTAGTCACCTCTACACCATCATTCACTTTATACGCAGGCAGTTCAAGAAGAAAAACAGCTTACAGAGGACCTCATGGGGAGCTCCTCGGGCTATTCACATGACTACCTGCTGCAGTTGTGACGAAGCTAAGGAAGAGGGGACTGAAGAGAGCCCAGACGGGGAAGGGAGGAGGGGAAGAAGGGTTCAAGAATAAAAAAAGAATATATATATATATATATATAGAGAGAGAGAGAGAGAGAGAACAGCAACATGAGGCAATGTGAGCAGCAGTGCTGAAAAGACACAGCAAGCCACGGAGCAAGTGTGTATCTGCTGCCGTTACATGAACACATCACCATACAGTGCACACGCCTCCTCCTCCTCCTTCCTTCCTTCAGACTCAACAGGTAAACGTTAAATGTTTTTATTTGACATCAAAAACCATTAAACGTCGACACGCTTTATCAGCTCTCCCCCCCACCACTGCGGGACGGTTCCGCCGTCACCCCCGGTTGTAATAATGTCACGCTTCCTCCGCTGAGCTGCGCAGCAAGCAGCCATATTGTCGCAATAAGTTGGCCGAGGACTGGAAATTGCTTATGACAAACTGGCGGATTTCTACACGGTGCGACTGCTAATGTGCTTTCATTAGCCGAGGCCCCTGGGAATTTATTTTCTCATTTGCCTCCCCTGATCTCAGATCCTTGATTTTTTTTCCTTTTTCTTGCGCGCGTGCAGACAGGGCGAGGAGGCAATTTGTGCAAATTTCTGGGGCCTAAATAAATATTTTAA